>NC_138385.1:98144869-98246882 GCF_054177405.1 Leptonychotes weddellii | reverse complement strand
TAAAAAAAATAAGTGACATTAGAGCATGTTTGTAAGTTGAAGGGAATGATCCAGAAGAAAGACATTTTGATGCAGGAAATTTTAAAAAAAGGAAAAAAACAAAGGTAGAATCCCTGAAAAGACTATGATGATGAAATTCACTGCAAAAGTGGAGGGGTTGGGGGCGCCTGGGTGGCTCAGTTGGTTAAGCGACTGCCTTCGGCTCAGGTCATGATCCTGGAGTCCCGGGATCGAGTCCCACATCGGGCTCCCTGCTCAGCGGGGGGTCTGCTTCTCCCTCTGACCCTCCCCCCTCTCATGCTCTCTCTATCTCAGTCTCTCTCTCAAATAAATAAATAAAATCTTTTTAAAAAAAAAAAGAAGTTTAAAGTTTTCTAAGATATTATTCTCTGGAAGGAAGAAAGGGAGGGAGGGAGGGAGGGAGGAGCTGCCTATGCCTCAGATCCTGCTTAGTACCAGCCAGAAGCCCCCAATCCCCAGTTGCACCCCTGCCTGGAGTGTCTGTGTGCTACTCATCCAAGCAGCTGTGGGCCCCCAAACCCAAGGTCTGCTGTCCTGATTCTCCCCAGCCTAGGGACAACCTGGTTGAATCCCCAAGGTGACCTTCTTCTGCTGAAATGCGTAAGTAGAACTGGGAATAAATATATTTCAATGTCTGCTCTAAAAACGATTTAAAGACTTTTAAAAGAAAAAGAAAACAATTCTAAATCATTAGTGGGTAGATTCCCCATATGAACTTCTAAGAAATAATGGTGCTGTAATTCTTAGAATTGTTATTTTCTAAAACCATCATTCCTATGTAAAGTTTTCCTGTATGGCTAGCCCATCGATTGTTTAGTAGCAAGGTGTTTAACCTGCACGTATTTGTGGTCTTTCCAAATTTTGTCTCGTGTTTGACTTCTAGTTTCACAGCATTGTGGTCAGAAAAAGTGAGTGGTATGATTTCAATCTTTTTTTTATTTGTTGAGGCCTGATTTGTAACCTAATATGTGATCTATTCTGGAGAATGTTCCATGTGCACTTGAGAGGAATGTGTATTCTGCTGTTTTAGGATGAGATGGTTCTGAATAGATCTGTTACATTCATCTGGTCCAGTGTGTCATTCAAAGCCATTGTTGCCTTGTTGATTTTCTGTTTAGGTGATCTGTCCATTGATGTAAGTGGGGTGTTAAAGTCCCCTACTGTTATTTTGTTATTATCAATGAGTTCCTTTCTGTTTGTTATTGTTTTATATATTTGGGTGCTCCCATGTTGGATAGGCACATAAATATTTACAACTGCTATATCTTCTTGTTGGACTGTCTCCTTTATGATTATACAGTACCCTTCTTGGTCTCTTGTTACAGTCTTTGTTTTAAACTCTAGTTTGTCCAATGTCAGTATTGCTATTCTGGCTTTCTTTTGACATCCATTTGCGTGGTAAATGTTTCTCCACCCCCTCACTTTCAATCTGCAGGTGTCTTTAGGTCTAAAATGAGTCTCTTGTAGGCAGCATATAGACAGATCTTTTTTTTTTTAATTCTTTTTGTGTTGTTTTGTTTTGTTTTTTAAAGATTTTATTTATTTATTTGAGAGAGAGAGAGCACAAGAGGGGGTAGGATCAGAGGGAGAAGCAGGCTCCCCGTGGAGCAGGGAGCCCGATGTAGGACCCGATCCCAGGACTCCGGGATCATGACCTGAGCTGAAGGCAGTCGCCTAACCAACTGAACCACCCAGGCACCCCCTCCCTTTTTTTAATACATTCTGACACCCCATGTCTTTTGATTGGAGCATTTAGTCCATTCAAGTAAGTCTATTCTGAGTAATTATTGATAGGTATGTATTTATTGCCATTTCTTTACTTATTTTATAATTGTTTCTGGAGATTTTCCCTGATACTTTCTTGTCTTTGTCACTTTTGGTCTTTCCTTTCCAAAGAGTTTCCTTTAATATTTCTTGCAGGGCTGGGGCACCTGGGTGGCTCGGTCAGTTAAGCATCTGCCTTCAGCTCAGGTCATGATCTCAGGGTCCTGGGACTGAGCCTTGCATGGGGCTCCCTGCTCAGTGGGGAGTCTGCTTCTTCCTCTCCCTCTGCCCTCCCCACTCATGCTCTCTCTCTCAAATAAATAAATAAAATCTTAAAAAAAAATATTTCTTGCAAAGCAGGTTTAGTGATCATGAACTCTTTTAGCCTTTGTTTTTCTGGGAAACTCCTTATCTCTCCTTGTATTCTGAATGATCTTGCTGGATAGAGTATTATTGGCTGCAGATTTTTCCCATTCAGCACTTCAAATAGATCATGCCACTCCCTTCTGGGTTGCCAGGTTTCTGTTGAGAAATCTCTAGCTAGCCTTACAGGTTTTCCCTTGTAAGTTAAGGACTTCTTTTGTCCTGCTCCTTTTAAGATTTTTTCTTTATCACTATCTTTTGCAAATTTAATTATAATAGGTCTTGGTGTTAGCCTGCTTTTGTTGATTTTGATGGGAGTTCTCTTTGCCTCCTGGATCTAGAGTCTGTTTCCTTTCCCCAGATTAGGGAAGTTTTCTGCTATTATGTCTTGAAATAAATTTTCTGCCCCCCTTTCCCTCTCTTCTTCTACTGGGACTCCTATAAGATAAATGTTATTACATTTGATGGAGTCACTGAGTTTCCTAAGTCTATTCTTGTGTTGCATAATTCCTCTTTCTTTTGTTCAGCTTCAGTATTTTTCATTATTTTTGTTTTCTAGGTCACTAATTCCTCTGCTTCTGCCAGCTTGCTGTTCATTGCATCCAGCCTGTTTCCAATCTCATTTATTGCATTCTTGATCTCTGATTAATTCTTTAACTCTTTTATCTCTGTGGTAAGGGTCTCACGGAGGTCTTCTATTCTTTTCTCAAGCCCAGTGAGTATCCTTACGATTATTGCTTTAAATTCTCCATCAGGCATGTTACTTAGATCTCTCTCACTTAGATCTCTGGCCATGGCCTTGTCTTGTTCTTTCATTTGGGATAAAATCCTCCAACTTCGCATTTTGTCTAAGTCTCTACCTTTCTCTTTGTGTTAGAAGAGCCAGTTATGCCCCCTGCTCCCACAAGTAATGGCCTTATGAAGAGGTCATGTAGTGGCCAGGGCCTGGCACTTCACGAAGTGTGTCCGGTGTGTGCTGTGTGCGCTCTGCTGCTGTGTTTTGGCTGCTCCATCTTTTTTTTTTTTTTTTAAGATTTTTATTTATTTATTTGACAGTGAGAGAGGGAACACAAGCAGGGGTAATGGGAGAGGGAGAAGCAGGCTTCCTGCCGAGCAGGGAGCCGGCTTGATCCTAGGACCCTGGGATCATGACCTGAGGTGAAGGCAGACGCTTAATGACTGAGCCACCCAGGCGCCCCACTGGATGCTCCATCCTTAAGATAGTCGTCTGCAGAGGTTCTCCTTGCCTGCTGTGGGCAATGGTTGGTCCCTGGCTTGAATGTGCTGAGTTTTAACTAGGTGTGCTCTAGTCTGCTTGTGAAATGAGACCTGACACCAACTCCACCAGAACTGAGACCCTGCAGGACTCTCTGGTTTGGAAACATGGTGTGGGCAGGGGTTTGTGCTGGTCTTCGGCGGGGGGCGGGGGGCGCACCATGCTGGGACTGAGAAGGGTAATCCTGCCAGAGTGCAGGGGTGTGGGACTTATAGGGGTGTAAGTAAGTTAGGCAGCCAGTATCTGCACTGCACTGCTTCCCACAGGTGGCTCTGTGTTTATGCTGAGGGTTAGAGGAGGTAAATCGCACCAGCCAGCTCCTTTGTCCCTGGAGAGCCATTTCCATGAATGCTGCCTCTCAGGGATGTGCTCCAAGAACAGCCAACAATCTCCCCACTGTGTGCCCCAGGAGTTCTTCAGATCACTCTTTCCATGCTGTCTGCCCCTGGGTTGTTTGCCTGCCTTTTCCCCAGGAGCAGTGCAGTGCCCTCTGGGCTCTATCCCAGACAAGCCTACTGGCCTTTAAAACTCCAGGCTTTAAGCCCCACTGGTTGTAAGAACTCCCAAAAGTCAGCCCTCTTATTTTCCAAGCCAATGGCTTTGGTGAAAAGTTCTCCTTGTGTGTTCCCCTCTGTGCTCCTCTCTTTCTCACCCTTTTCTGTGACCAAGGCTCCCCCCCCGCAGCACCTGTGATCCATTTCTCCCTAAGCCACATTGCTGCACTTCCTACCTTCCTCAATGTGGCCTCTTCTCTTCCTTTATTTGTGGAATTTGTTCTGTCAGTCTTCAGGTCGATTTGTGGGGCATTTAGGATGATTTGATAGTTAATCTAGTTGTGTTCACGGGGCGAGATGAACTGAGGGTCCTCCTACTCTGCCACCATCTTCCTCTCAAGTTTTCCTGTAGGAAGAAAACCTGTAGATCAGGGTTTCTTAATGGCGACACTCTTGACATTTTGGGCCATATAACTCATTGTGGTGGGGGCTGTCCTGTGCATTGTGGATGTTTAGTAGCATCCCTGGCCTCCACACACTAGATGCTAGTAGTGCCTCCCCTCCTGTGACAACCAAAAATGTCTCCAGACCTTCTCAAGTGTTTGGGGGGCAAAATCACAAGCAGTTGAGAAGCACTGCCACAGCTGTAGATATAATTATAGACATAGATGTATTCACAGAAAATGGACGGAAAGCTCTTTTAACAAGCTACCCTAAAAAGTGAGATGAGGGATGAATTCCTCAAGCTGAAGGCTTGCATTTTATAATTTCTAAACCACTGTTTTGAATAATTTTTGTAAGCCTCTAGCGCCTCTATAATTTAAAAAACACTCAGAGAAACTCTAAATCAGCTCTAATTCTTTCCCCTAAGCTAAGATTTCCAAGGGAAAGTAACCTGTTTAAGCACCTGAGAAAGTCGATAAGAACCTCATCTGAGACTTGGAATTTGGAATTGCTTGTTCTTTAAAAGTAATTAAATTTGCCTGCAGAATCATCTCTTTTGCCTTGGTAATTCTCCAGGCTGCTGAAATACCACATTTGCAAAAGTACACCCACAATATAACCTATCCAGTTTTTTTCCTCCATTTAGGCTCACCCACGCAAGCATCTTGTGGAACCAGACAGCAAAAACCAAAGGCACTAATGGGGAGATGACAGGACAATAGTTGTGCGCTATCGGCAGATCTGGGACTCTGTCCCTTTTAGCCGACGTCTGAAAATCACGAAGTGAGGCCCACTACTGAATGATGATAAAAGTCACAAACTCAGTGGTGGTATCGATTGGCACCTGTCCCTGCCCTCCCAGGACACCCTACACTGGTTTCATTCCTCTACTAATGAAAAGCATAAGCTTTTTGTATTTGTAGTCAAATTCTCCATGTCCTCCTTGTTACATTGCACAGTTGTTCACAATTCATAGAATACACTTTGAAAATTACTTTACCATCACCTGTTACAGTTCTGGTTCTACTAATCATAGTATTTTTAAAACCTCCATGTATAAAATAAGTTGTACATCTGTATTTTTTTTTTTATAAAGTCAATTGTTTTGTTTTGTCTTGCTTTGCTTTTCCCTTTACTTTTGAAAGGAAGAATAGTGGGCAGCCAGAACTGGAACAAATGGACAGACTTTTGGTTTACAGTTTGAAGACTCAGTTCCAAACATTTCACATCAAGTTAAAGACAAAACTAATATTTAAAAAACATAAAGCCTGGGGTGCCTGGGTGGCTCAGTTGGTTAAGCATCTGCCTTCAGCTCAGGTCATGATCCTGGAGTCCCGGTATCAAACCCTGCATCAGGCTCCCTGCTCAGCGGGGAGTCTACTTCTCCCTCTGCCTCTGCCTCTGCTTCTGCCCCTCACCCCATTCATGCTCTCTCTCTTTCAAATAAATAAAATCTTAAAAAAAAAAAAACACCCAAACATAAAGCCATACTCAAAATAAGGTAAACATCTCTGAAGGGGAGAGATGTAACAGAAGCACAAATTAGTGATCTAGGTTGAGCCTAGGCCAAGAAGTAGGAAGAGGGGTGGGAGTTTGGGGTCTCAGGGAGTACCAATACCCATGGCAGGCTGAGGAGAACCTGGTTCAGTGGTGGCTTTCCTGGCCAAGCCAGAAAGATCTAAACCTGCAGCCTATCAACTCCAGCCCAGGGTAGTGAATGCATGCAGTTGACATCTGTCCCTAACATGTCTTCCAACTTCCTAGGGTTAAGACATTGCCTACCAAGTACATTTCCTCCCATCAGCTTCTGAGCCCCTTTTAATGCCACCCTACTTCTGCCCTGTGTCAATAGTCCAATGGTTTCCCTGCTTCTCAAGTTTCCTTATAAAACAGATTCAATCAATTCCATCAAAATATATTACTGTTATACCATTATGCGGCTCTAAAACCTTGTTATTAGCTCTCCACCAGTAACAGAAATGTTCAAGCTCTTTCTCATTCTCTTGCCATTCAAAACCCTCTGCACAGCCTGAGGATTCTAAAAATGAAGGCTGCTAGCATAAGACACTTGGCTCCTGATTCTCAAGAAAGTGGTCATGTCCCATTCCCCAACGAAGAGAGGCTGACGTGGACCACCGTGGCAGTCCCTCCTAGCTCCCCTTCCCCTGGTTGTCTTCTAGGCACCATACCTTTGCCACTCCCAGCCTGAGGGGTTTGAGTAAAGGTGACACCATCCAGGGCAAACAGGGACAATCCCAGAAGTGTCCATCCACAGGACTGAATGATCTAGGGGGAAAGGCACAGACCAAAGCCAGTCCCACCAGAGCCAATCCCTGGGCTTGGATTTCAACGACTGGGAAAGAGAAGCTCTTTTTGGTTGAGGTTGCTGAGCTGCAAAGACAAACCTGGGAAAGCATGTGGCCTGAGAATGAAGGGAACACAAAGGAAAGCCGAGCCGAGAGACACAGAGAGAGAAAGCTTGTCAACCACACCGAATGAGATCAGAGTGGCAGGTTCGAAGGATGGGGTGCAATTAAGACAATAGGAAACACATGAGCTAACGAAGGACTCCACGAGTGGGACTCATCTGTCAATCTCGATTCCTGTGAACTTTTAGCTTTCTACTTTCAGAATGTCTTTGATTTCCCATTGCCATGATGCTATAGGCCTCTCAAGGCTTGCTCCTTTTAACTTCTCCTGCTTCACAAACAGTTTTTATATCAAAAGCAGCTACTCAAGCCAGCCGGAGCTTCTGAGCAATGTCAAGTCAGCACTAATTACAGCTTCCCAGAGAAGAAAATAATTTGCCCCCTGCTGCTAGCTCTTTCAATGTGGTACCTGTAAGAAGAAACGTAGGATTTTGCAACTGGGGTTTCCCCGTGATTCAAATCCCACAGTAACACCTCAGCCTTTCTTTTCTGCTCCCACACTTTGACGAAGGTTTATGAAAAAGGCCTAGTCTTCATTAGACCCACCACATACCCATTCATTCTCCTCTTCTTGGATGCTCAGAGCTTGTAAGAAAGTCCATCTTTTTACATAATGCTAAAGGTAATTCTTCAACTCAGCAGTTCCCAGAGTGCGGTCCCTGGACCAGGAGCATCAGCGCCCCTGGGAACTTGTTAAAAATGCAAATCACCAGGCTCCACCCCAGAGCTACCGAATCAGGAACTCTGGGTGGGGCCCAGCAATCTGTGTCCTCACAAACCCTCCATTTGGTGTTGTTACCCTAACATTTGAGACACTGCTCTAACTAGTGCCTTCCTTCAACTTCTGGTTGTTAGGATTAACCAAAGTGTTCCTTTAAGAGGTCATACCACTTGTCTACATTTTCATAGAAACTAGTATGTTCAGAAACTTAACTTAGTGATGAATTAACTCAGAGAACAAAGTGACACTAAGGTTTTCATCTCGTGATTATGGGCTAAATGAAGTGCATGTGCTTTGTAATCTCTGAGTGCTATGCTAGTGGTTCTCAAACTTGAGCGCTTATCAAAATCACCTTGCTCCAACAGATTGCCGGGCTCCACCCCCAGCGTTTCTGGAACAGTTTATCGCAAGCGGGGCCTGAAAATTTGCATTTCCAACAAGTTCCGTGTGATGGTCATGCTCTGGGGCAGGGACCACACTTTGAGAACCACTGGGCTAAACAAACAACAAATATATTATCATCATGAGTTTCTTTAAAGAAAGAGGGGGTGATACTGTAGTTTGGTAAACTGTAAAATGCCTCATGATCCCTTTCCCTAGATTCCCCTCCCCTTCCATTCTGTTTCCCCATGGCTGCCAACATTTCTTGTAAGCCATCTCTCTAAGGAGTAAAAATGTTAAGACAGATAATGTAGTTTCCCTGTTGAAAACCCTTTGCACCTAGAGCAGGGTTGGCAAACGTTTTCTATAAAAAACCAGATAGTAAATATTTTAGGACTTACTGGACAAAGGGTCTCTGTTGCAAGGACTCAACTCTGCCCCATAGGCATTATGTAAACAAATGGGAGAGGGGTATTCCAATAAAAGTATCGTTAGAAAAATAGGGGGAAGGTAGGATTTGACCTCAAGGTCATAACTGGCCCCTGATCTAGAAGAGTAGTTCTAAAGTTTGTCTTAAGACCACCACCAGCAGCAGCACCTGGTTACTTATTAGAAACGCATATGCTCAGGTTTATCCCAAACCTATTGAATCAGGAACTCTTGGGGTAGGATCCAGGAATCTGTTTTAAAGAGACTTTCAGGTAATTTGGATGCTCAGTTTTGAGACTCACTGGTCTAGAACAGTGATTGTCAGCCTTGGCTGCATATTAGAACCACCTGGGCCCACCCTAAACCATTACATCAGACTCTGGGGGTAGGACTCCAGCACCAGTGTTTTTAAAGTTCCCAGTGATTTGACATGTACCTAAGCTTGTGACACAGAGGTCTAAAGGGACTTCTGGATTCTCCGTTCTTCTCAAATCATATTAAGATGGGACTATGTCGGTCATTATCTCTTTCCAATTTTCGGGAATTGGCTTCAAAATTGCTCAACCCATTGATTTCATGGGGCATTTTTTCCAACCACTTAATATGGGCTCTGAAAGATCACAGCTCAATCAAAGCCATCTCTGGGCCCATCTGTGGTCATTTGTTGCTCTTGGCAGAAGGTGAAAAAACACATGCCCTCAGGAAACACAGCCTCAAGATCAGAGCTGGGGGATAGGATGCATATTCTCTTCTGAGCATAAATAGAAGATCAATGATATAATTTTTCCCTCCCTCCTCCCCCAACCCAAACCCAATTTTTACAACCAAAAATATGCGGTGAAATCTCTTTGGCTCAAAGACGGCTCTTTCTTTTAAAAGGCTGATTATAGATGAAGCCAACACTCTTTCTTAGGTTCCATCACCCATAGGACACCTCTGTTTAGGCAACGTTAGGACAGGTGGTGCTCACAGAGCAGCCAGGATCGAATTTCAGCCTTGAGTGCAGACTTCACAGTTGAGAGTGTTTTGGAATCTCCCAAGAGGCTCATTTCAGTTGGGTTTTGTAACTGGTTTTGGCATCTGTCCTTTAAATCCTTTCTCCTCAAAGTGTGGTCCTTTGATCTGCAGCATCCCTACCTGGGAGCTTGTCAGAAATGCAGAATCTTGTTGGGCCCCACCCAGACCTACTGAATCAGAATCTGAACTTCAGCAAGATTCCCAGGGGATTAAAGTTTGAGAAGCACTGCTTTAAACCATTTTTGCAGAAATGCAATAGGTGAGGGATTTTGTAAAGCAAAGACAAAAATGTAGCTAAGAATGTAGTTGAGAGCTACCAGCTTGAGCCGCAAGGTGCTGCGTCAGAAGTCATATGCCCCCAAACTGAGTAACAAACCTCAGATTGCAAGGCCTTTTCTAGGCCCTAGGGGTTACTATGACTAAATGTTTTTAAATCCTGAAACCATTATCATGAGTCTAGTTTGACATTCTAAGGGAGAGAAAATGAAGGATAAGCACGTGGTTCAATTTCACGGTCAGAAGGCAGTAAGGGTAGCTACCACGATGGATGAGAGAGATTTTATATTACAGGTCAGGCATTCTGAAGACGCTGACTACCTCTTAATGACAGATGAAGGACTGGCGATCTTTTTCTCCTTGAAGGTAAGAGGGGGGCGGAATAAATTGGTTGAACCACATCCATTAAGTGCTGTTGCAATGAATTACAGTAATTTTAGATCAATATAGAACTTTATGATCCACTGAATCAGTTTTTTTTTTTTTCTTAAAAAGAGAAAATGTTTGAGATGGCCAAGTATTACATTACTGAGGCCATCACAATGGCATTGTCAAATATGGAAACACATGATGACGTTTGCAGGTAGTCCTAGGATAAATTGGTTGGTGAAAGAGATGGTCTAATTGTACCCATGACAGACACCCCATCAATACTGGTTCAAAGAACAATAGCAGTAGCTCCCCTTTATGAAGCATTTGCTGTGTTTGGGTTAAGCACTTTCCATGTTGCAACTTGTTTTATTTCACCAGCTCTGTGAAGTAGGTGTTATTATGATCCTATTTTATAGTACGGAGCATTCACAGTGTGAATACTTACCCAACTGGTAAGGGATGGAACGGGAGATCAGAGCCAAGCAGTGGGCAGGCAGTAGGGCCCACGTAAGTAGCCACTATGAAGCATCACCTCATGGATGAACAATACTTTATCAGAACACGGAAGTCTGACAAAATCTGGGCAAGGGAATGAACTGGATCTAAAAGTTAGAGATGGAACAGGATACTCGTATTTTCAAAGGGGAGATGAGTCTGAGTATCTCTCTCCTCTTTGTTTTCTCATTCATTTTCCAACCAATTCTAGACTCTTCCTATAGCTTCTGTCCTTCCCTCATGTTTGTATTGCCAAGGCCCTTCTTTTCCGGTGGCTCTTATGTTTTCAATAAAAGGATTCAGATACACACAATTATTATTATTTAAGTTGGCATAGTGTTAACTGTTTCCCTGTAAATAACAACAGGCGGGTATAGGGCCTTAGTAGAACAGCCTGGAATGGACAGACTTTGGCATTCATTTGACACCCTCCACTAGAATGAGGCAAAAATAGTTCTTGAACAAAACATGTTTCCCAAGGATGAACCAAGTTTCGTGTAGACAGTACACTTCAGATACATTTTTAGGAAGAAAAACATTTTCCTAAAGGCAATATAATCCACAAGGATTTTCCCTGCCCTTTTACTTTATTAATCAGAACAGCTTTGTTCCCCACTTGCAAGATCTAGGGGCATACTTTGCATAGCTAGATGTTGCCATAAATAAAATAGCCTCTAACACCAAATGTGAACCCCCAGCAGCACAAAGAATTAGCAGAGACTCTGAAATTCAAATATTCTTTAACATGATCGATGTTTCAGCTAGAATTTCCTCCCCACACATCTTTATAAGTGGAAGGGCTGCATTTCAAAGCTTGATCATCGCCAGTCCAGAGCCAGTCACCGGGGAATGTGGGTTTGTTCATCTTCCAGCTAGAATTTTCACTAAACCACACCACAGTCATGCCACATATATAAAATGCTCATGCCTCACCTTGTTATAATTACCTTCCAATCAGGAAAAGAAACTATTTTAGCAAAGATGCTAATAACTCACTTATTTTTATTCTCTTTCTCTTCTTTGATCAATAGGCAATTAGAATGGAGTCTCTGTTTTGCTAGGGCCTGTAATTTTACAGTCTGCTCAGCTCAATTTGACTTACAGGGGGTGGTGAGTGGGTTTTAAACCTTTTTCCACTGAGCATTTCAAACACACTAGAACTAACCAGAATACTTTCAGAGCAAGTTAGACAATAATTTTCTAGAATCCCTCTTCACACAAGGAGGGAAGCAAATCTGTTGTAATTACACAGAAAAGAATACGTAAAATGCATTTCTATTCTCAAGTAACTCTTCCTTTTGAAGTGAGTAGTGCTGTTCAGTAATAATACATGTGTTACGGTTGTACTCCCTTTTGTGATGCATTGGAGATTTCTCATTTGTGTTCATTCTCACCATGATGATAAAACCCAGTGGCATCTGGCCCCTGTTTCCTCCCCGGCCTGTTGTCTGGTTTCTCACCACACTGACCGGTCTGTTCCTTAGTCATGCTTTTCTCCTGCCTGTTGCAGGGCCTTAAGAACACAGTCTTCCCTTCACCTGGAATCCCCTGCCCTTTCTCTTCCCCTAGTGCCTACTTACCCTTCATGGCTCGGCACACAGGGCATTTCCTCAAGCAAGCCTCACCCAACCTCTGGTCTAGGTCAGCTTCCTTGGTTATATGCTTTCTGAGGTTTGCAACCCTATGCTTATTAATATATTTATTTGATTAAGGCCTGAATTCCTCATGAAATTATAAATTCCATGAAAGTGGGGACCAGGTCTGCTTTTTGCTCTTTTCATCAGCACATCGTGGGTGCTGAATACTGGTACATAAACCACTGAATGAATGAATGAATGTTGATTTGGAGATGGGTTTTGGCACTGGACCAGGAACTATGTGCAAAGAGACTAAATAAGAGTGGAGATATACTGGGGACAAAAGGAACAGAAGAAGGTTCAAGAAAGTTCTTAGGGGGAAGAAGGGATAAAGGTGGAGCTATAGCAAGAGAGGTTCTAAAATGAAACAGAGGAAGAGCCAAGGAAACCATTTGAGTGGGTTGTCACCCAAACTGAAGACTCTGAAAGAGAAGCCCATGACTTCTGGAGCTATCTTATAGGATTGTTACCACATGGGACTGACCCAACAATCCCGGGCCTTAGGGAGCTGCCAGCAAGGCAGTTGCAGCTTGAGTTATGTGGCCCTGTCCATTGCCACCTAGAGAGGCCCTCGGTCCTTCAGGGGCTAGAGTTTCCGCTCCTTGGGGAGGAGGCAGAGTGAAATGAAGAGGAGCCGAGTCAAGCTGACTTTGTAAGTCATTCAACAAACATTGACTGTCTTCTGGGCACAGCATGAGATTTTGGAGTGACAAGTTAATGACGATATTGTCTCTGCCCTGAGAAATTTTTTTTCTTTTGCCATCATTGAGCATGTGAGTTTTGAGTAGAGTGGACAAAATGTTACATGAGTTTCAGGTGTACACCTTAGTGATTTGACAACTTATACATCATGCTGTGTTCACCGCAAGGGTAGCTCCTGTCTGTTCTATCACTATTATAGTATCACTGACTGTGTTCCTGATGCTTACTCATTCCATAACTGGAGGCTTGTGGCCCCCTCTCCCCTTCACCCATTTTGCCCAACTCCCCACCTCTCTCCCCTCTGGCAACGTCGGTTTGTTCTCTGTATTTATAGGTTTGATTCTGCTTTTTGTTTGTTTATTCTTTCTTTTTTTTTTTTTAGATTCCACTTATGAGTGAAATCACATGGTATTTGTCTTTCGCTGTTTGACTTATTTCATGGAGCACAATACCCTCTAGGTCCACCCATTTTGTCTCAAATGGCATGATCTCCTCCTTTTTAATGGCCACATAATATTCCATTGTGTGCATGTCTGTGCGTGTGTGTGCACCTGCCACATTTTCCTTATCAATTCATCTATTGCTTCCATATTTTGGCTATTGTAAATAATGCTGCAGTAAATGTAGGGGTGCACATATCTTTTCAAATTAGTATTTTTGTTTTCTTTGGGTAAATACCCAGTAGTGGAATTATTGGATCATATGGTATTTCTATTTTTAATTTTTTGAAGAACGACTATACTGTTTTCCAGTGTCTGTACCAATTTACATTCCCACCAGCGGTGTACGAGGGTTCCATTGTCTCCACACCCCTGCCAACACTTATCATTTCTTGTCATTTTTATTTGAGCCATTCTAACTGGTGTGATAATCTCATTGTGGTTTTGATTTGCATTTCCCTGATGATTAGTGATGTTGAGCATCTTTTCACATGCCTGTTGGCCATCTGGATGTCTTCTTTGGAAAAATGTCTATTCAGGTCCTCTGCCCATTTTTTAATTGGATCGGTTTTTTTGTGTGTGTTGAATTTGTATAAGGTCTTCATATAGTTTGGATATTAACCCCTTATTGGAAATATCATTTGCAAATACCTTCTCCTATTCAGTAGGTTGATTTTTTGTTTTGTTGACGGTTTCCTTCTCTGTGTAAAAGCTTTTTTTTTTTTTTTGGTGTAGTCCCAATAGTTTATTTTTGCTTTTTTTCCCCCTTGCCAGAGGGGACATATCTAGAAAAATGGTGCTAGGGCCAAAGTCAGAGAAATTGCTGCTTTGCTCTCTTCTAGGAATTTTATGGTTTCAGGTCTCATATTTAGGTCTTTCATCCATTTTGAGTTTATTCTGTGAATGGTTTTAGAAAGTAGTCCCGTTTTCCCAACACCATTTGTTGAAGAGACTGTCTTTTTCCCATTGGGTATTCTTTCCTCCTTTGTTGTAGATTAATTGACCATATAAGCGTGGGTTTATTTCTGGGTTCCCTATTATGTTCTGTTGATCGATGTGTCTGTTTTTTGTGCCAGTACCACACTGTTTTGATTCCTACAGCTTTGTAGCATATCTTGAACTCTGGGATTGGGATACCTCCAGCTTTGTTCTTCTTTCTCAGGACGGCTTTAGCTCTTTGGGGGTCTTCTGTGGTTCCATACAAATTGTAGGATTATCTGTTCTAGTTTTGTGAAAAATGCTCTTGGTATTTTGATAGGGATGCCTTGAGAAATTTTTATCTTCATCCAGGAGAAGAAAAAAATATGGACCATATACACATACACATATTAAAACATATATAGACCTACACATATACACATATATGTGTTACATATTTGTAACACAGGTCAGTATTATGTTTACAGTGCTTTCAAAGCACTAAGGAAGGAGGGGTTGGTCCTTCAGTGCAGTGAGGTAGAAATATTAGTGATATAACGGAACAGACAGGAGCTACCCTTGCGGTGAACACAGCACCTGCCACGCACATGGTGACATCTCTTTGCTTTATAAGACTGAAGTGAAAATTCACACGTAATTTTGGAAGTCCGGTGTCCCTCCCTTTTAAACCTCTTGACTCCGCCTAATCCATGGCCTGTCTCTGCTATTCACAAGAGCTCATGGCCACTCTTTTCCGCACTGGGTGGTCCTGCTCCCTTTTCCACCAAAGTAGTGCTCCCAACTCAAGGTTCTGTTTATAATAGACTTTACTAAATGCTTTGAGTAATGGCAGTGTGTGTGTGTGTGTGTGCGTGCGCACGCGCGTGCGTGCACGCACTGCTTACATCACAGATCAGTATAGCAAGCAACTTAAAA
Organism: Leptonychotes weddellii; assembly: GCF_054177405.1. NCBI lineage: Eukaryota > Metazoa > Chordata > Mammalia > Carnivora > Phocidae > Leptonychotes > Leptonychotes weddellii. The sequence goes on along the minus strand of NC_138385.1, from coordinate 98,231,767 downwards.
TGCAATATTAGACCACCATATGCTTAAAACTCCTTCCCTCTTCCTGCCACCAAGGAGCCACCACTGGCCAGCATGCATAATCCACTTCCAGCCACAATATTGCCATTTCTCCATTTCTGACCCCTGTTCCTTATAAACTTCCTAAGGACTGGGAACAGTGTTATTCTAATTGTTTAATAGCAATCAGTTATCTAGTACTTACAGTTCCGAGTGCTTTATATACTTAGATCCCAAGGCCCTTGTCAGAAACCTCCAGGGCTGGATATGCTTGGACTGCAGGACTTGGGGGACTTTTTAAAGGTAATGTGCCTGGGCTGTGTAGTACCAAACACCACTGGCAGGGTCGGGGGCAACACCAGAGAGTCGAATGCATTCATATTTCTGCAGCTACATGCGTGAATGTTCACACTAAATGGGAAAAATAAAGACAATACACAGCCTCCCATCAGTTCACATCAGATGTTGCCAGCAAAGGAGTTACAAGAAAGCTTTTGTCTTGCAGTGGACCCATAACCATAATCATCGCTGGGTTAGAATGGCCTGCTGCAAACCTAAATATAGAAGGTCTTGAAAATCCAAAAAGTGACATGACGTGATTTATGCCTTTACTTCTTATCAGTTTAGGGTGATGAGATGCATTTTTTGGTTCTATCACAGGGTTGCAAACCTAAATGTCTCTAAGGCAAACAAGTAACAAAAATGAGTAAAGCTCTATCTACTCTTGCTTTGAGGGAGTGCCTGCCCATTGCGACAGCTTCTGAGTCCTAAAGAAAACCCCCAAATCTGTATTTTTATCAAAAGCATCCTAATTTTTCAATGTCAACTTTTTTTTAATAATATATACATAGAGGCATTAAAAATATATATATATATACATAGAGGCATTGTGATAAGACAACATCTGGCCATACTTTTATGGACCTGTGGCATACAGTTTGAGACCTCTGGTTCTTGGCTTTTCTTTTTTTTTTGGCACCGACTAATTTCCAGGCTAATATGCAAACTTGAGAATTAACCAAAGTTTAGAGTTAGAACTATTCCAAACGCATTTTGCTTAGTTCATTGATGCGTGGGGAAGGAGGAGATGAATTAAAGCAAAATGACTGCCCAGAGGTGCGCATTTAGAATAATTTGCCTCTAGCAGCTTGTTTCAAGTGAGTGGCAAAAGCAAACTTTAGTTAGCAAGCACAATCTGAAATTCGTATGTGATTATCTAATCTGGCTCTCTTGTTTGGAAATAATGAAGTAACAACAACAACAAAAAAAAAACTGGGCTTGATTTGATATGAGACAGCCACAGATGATTGAAGTGATTTCATTTTAGGTATATTTTTTACATCCAGTGTCTCCTTTCTTTTCCAGTTTCAAAGATTTCCCCTTCGCTAGGGAATTTAGTACCTGATTTTTTTTTTTTTCCACTGAAGAAAATGAAGCATTTTGTCCCAGCTTTCTTTGGGCGAAGGCATTACACGGGCATTATTTGGTTTCTTGAATTTCTAGCGTCTATCCCATAGTGACCTATGTAGTAAAAATGGGGTATTTGTGTGTGGATGACAGAGACTGAAGGGTACTAGAATGGGTCACCCCAAAATATGACTGCAGGTGGTCTGGACATGCTGCCCCAAAATATGCTGCTTTAAGATATTGATGATTTTGAGCTACAGGCACCTGAACAACAGCAAAGGCAGGGGGAGATTTTCTCTGAATGCCTCCTGTCTGCCTAAAAATACATCCTCCAAAGGGAGCTCAACTGTCATTAATTCCTATCCAGGGAGTTTCATCAACCCAAGAAGACTGACTCTTGTCACAGGAGAGGAGACTAGAAGCCAACATCCCACCCAAACTTTGTTACAAATGGCCCTATCTCCCATCTTTTCTTCTAAGGGCCTGTTCATCTTTCCCCAAAATCATTTCCTCTCCCCTAAGCGGCCTCCCTCCCTCTTCCCCTTTTCTATTAAGATGGTATTTAATCCTGAATTCTGAGCCACCTCAGGGAGTTACTCATTTTTCTCTAGGATTCTCCCACATATATACATGAGGTATATGTGTTAATAAACTTCTGTTTGTTTTTCTCTTGTTAATCTGTTTTTTATTGCAAGGGTCTCGGCTAAGAAGCCAGAAATGTATTCTTCCTCCCCTACAAGACACACACACACACACACACACACACACACACACACACACGCCAAGGCAGATAAAGATAGAAAGAGGAATAGAAAGGAGGGTGGGGAGGGAGAGACAAACAACAGAAAGACAGGAGCTGGGAGGGTGATTTCCCTCTTTTCATGGGGAGTGCAGGCTTGGTTCTACCTGAGTGTGGCTTTGCCTCATCTGGGTAATGAAGTTAACAGCAGCGTTTTCTTACAAGGCACAGACTGTAGGTAGCAGGACTCTTTTCACCTTAAAAGAATCTGATCTCGGGGCGCCTGGGTGGCTCAGTCGTTAAGCATCTGCCTTCGGCTCAGGTCATGATCCCAGGGTCCTAGGATGGAGACCCACATCGGGCTCCCTCCTTGGCGGGAGGCCTGCTTCTCCCTCTCCCACCCCCTCTGCTTGTGTTCCCTCTCTCGCTATGTCTCCCCCTGTCAAATAAATAAAAATAAAATCTTTAAAAAAAAAAAAAAAGAATCTGATCTCTATAGAATTCCGTGCTGGAACTCAGAGCACTGGGGTCCCTATTCATGATTTCTAAAACTGGTCTTTTAATCCTGAAGTGCTCTCGATCTTGGAGGAGTACCTAGTGGTGTGCTCATAAATGTTTAATAACCGGCTGTCCAGAACCAAACCAAACAAACAACAAAATAAATGAGTCCGATCGGTAGCATTTGCCCATTACTCTGATATAAATTCTCACACTGTGGGTGCGTGTAAGCTACCAAAATGATGGGAACGCTGGGTTGTGCAGGGACGTGTCTGACCAGCTTCCACGAGTGGGTAGAATCTGGCTCCATCACAACACTGGGTGTAGCCAACAGAACGCCAAACAGAGTTAAGAAGACTTGTGAGGGTGGGACGCCTGGGTGGCTCAGTCGTTGGGCGTCTGCCTTGGGCTCAGGTCATGATCCCAGGGTCCTGGGATCGAGCCCCGCATCGGGCTCCCTGCTCCACGGGGAGCCTGCTTCTCCCTCTGCCTCTGTCTCTCTCTCTGTCTCTCATGAATAAATAAATAAAATCTTTAAAAAAAAAAAAAAAGAAGACTTGTGAGGGTTCCCAACCATAAAAGGTGCACAAAACAACAGCTCAGATTGCCTCATGGGGATATACAGTCACATTCAAATGCAAATAAAAGGAAAGCTGTAAAGAGCATGGAAAATAAAAAAAAAATTATACAAATATAAGGCACCATCATCGTTACCATCTTTAGAGAGCCAAAAATTGCTCAATACTCAAGTTAAAAAAAAAAAAAAGACTTGGATTGCATTCATTACTGCTTTTAAAAATGTGTTTTGTATCCCTTGGTCATAAAAGATTCAGACTATATGGAAAGAGCCAGCAGGCCATTTGGCCATAAGTTCAGAACAATGAACTCATTAGTGTTATTTTTCTATGCACTGTAGCTTGGCCTGGAGTCACAGGTCACAAGAAAGCATGAATGTGTTCTGGGCAGCATTTCTGCCTTAAACAGCTCCACGGCAACACCTACAAGGCAGTGCAATTCCCATTGCAAACCTCCCCGAAGGCCTTTGCATGATTTGCAGAATTTTAACTAATTACTGTTTAACTTGGTTTGGTAAACAATAGCACACAGAAAGAATCCTTCTCAATAGAGACATTCTCCCCAGAACTCTCTTTTCAGAAGAGCACTGTCCAACAGAAATATAATGTAAGTCATACATGTAATTAAAAATTTTAATAGCCACATTAAAAGAAGTAAAAAAAAGCCTGGTAAAATTAATTTTGATACTATATTCAACTTAATTCAATATATCCAGAATATTATCATTTCAACAAGTAATCAATATAAAGCATATTAATGAGACTTTATGTTTTATTTATTTTTTTGTAGTAAGTCTTCAAATCAAGCAGTTGTTTTACACTTGATTTTTTCCAAGCATATCTCAATTCAAAACTGCACATTTCAAATGTTCAGTAGTCATACGTAGCTAGTGACTACCATTTTGGACAGCTTGGGTGCTAGAACATCAGTGAGCAGAGAATCTCCTGATTCGAAGGAAATCCAATGTTTATAGAAACTCTTTTATTCTGCCTTCAGTGGATTTTGTTATGGGACTTTATTATTGAGAGAGGGGCAAAATTCCCTCTCTCCAATCTCTCTAAATTTTCCTTCTCTGATACCATCCATTGGGTTGTCAGGGCAACCTAGATTTGTGGGATAACCAACCATTCCAGTTTGCCTAGGACTGAGAGGTTTCCCAGGGTGTGGAACTTAAAATGCTGATACAGGGAGAGACCCAGGCAAGGCAGGATGAACCCATCACCCTAAATTTGAAGGAAAAGGTTCAATGCTGCTGGGAGAGCCTATGTGGTGCTTCCATTCTGAACTCAACCACAGCTGTAAATCTGAAGGCTGAGGCCACTCAGCATCTCTAAAAGCTACTTTGGATCTTCATGTTCTGTCAACATGGGATTCTGGGAATTGTCCTTGGAGCCTGGGCAGCAGGGTTTCCTATACTCTTGAATATTTTGAAGGTCCCTGGCCTCCTGGCTACTGTCCTGGCTCCCTGAATCAGGTGAAACTGTCCCCTTGGCAGACAATGACCTTCTAGGTTCCTTCTTACCAATGAACTAGGCCCTGTGTTGGGGGCTCCCATAATGATCAGGGAAATTGGGAAAATCCTATCTGTTGCATCACCCGGTTGCTGATTTCTCTGCTTGCCTATCTTGAGCTGAGCCTCATCCTTTCTTTGAAAGTCAGTTTGATAAATCAGTGATCAAAAAACTCCTGACAAACAAAAGTCCGGGACCAGATAGCTGTTATAGGTGAATTCTAGCAAACATTTAAAGAGTTACTACTTATTCTTCTCAAAATATTCCAAAATATAGAAGAGGAGGGAAAGCTTCCAAATTCATTCTACAAGGCCAGCATTACCCTAATACCAAAACCAGATAAAGATACTACAAAAAAAGACAACTACAGGCCAATATCTCTGATGAACACAGATACAAAATTCTCAAGAAAATATTTGCAAACCCACTCCAACAATACATTAAAAAGATCATTCACCACAGTCAGGTGGGATTTATTTTGTGGATGCAAGGATGGTTCCATATTCACAAATTAATCAATGTCATAAACCACAGCAACAAAATGAAGAAAAAGTGGGATAAGAAGAAACAGACCTTGGGGCACCTGTACGGCTCAGTTGGTTATCCGTCTGCCTTTGGCTTAGGTCATGATCTCAGGGTCCTGGGATCAAGCCCTGCATCGGGTTTCCTGCTCAGCAGGGAGTCTGCTTCTCCCTCTTCCTCTGCTTCTCCCCGCCCCCCTTGCTTGTGCTCTCTTTCTCTCTCTCATATAAATAAAGAAAATCTTTAAAAAAATAAATATACCTCAATGTAATAAAAGCCATATATGAAAAACCCACAGCTAACATCATACTCAATGGTGAAAAACTGAGAGCTTTCCCTCTAAAGTCAGGAATAAGACAAGGATGTCCACTCTTACCACTTTTATTCAACATAGTACTGGAAGTCCTAGCCACAGCAATCAAACAAGAAAAAGAAAGAAAAGGCAGCCAAATTGATAAGGAAGAAGTAAAACTTTCACTATTTGCAGATGACATGATATTATATATAGAAAACCATAAAGACTACCAAAAAATTACTAGAACTGATAAATGAACTCAGTAAAGTCGCAGGATATAAAATTAATATACAGAAATCTGTTGCATTTCTATACACTAATAATGAAGTAGAGAAAGAGAAATTAAGAAAACATTCCCACTTACAATTGCACCAAAAAGAATAAAATACCCAGGAATAAACTTAACCCAGGAAGCAAAAGACTTGTTCTCCAAAAACTATAAAACACTGATGAAAGAAATTAAAGATGACACAAATGGAAAGATAGTCCATGCTCATGGATTGGGAGAACCAATATTATTAAAATGTCCATACTACCCAAAGCAATCTACAGATTTAATACAATCTCTATCAAAATACCAACAGGAGTTTTCACAGAACTAGAACAAATAAACCTGAGATTTGTATGAAACCACAAAAGACCCCAAGTAGCCAAAACAATCTTGAAAAAGAAGAATTGGCAGTATCACAATCCCAGATTTCAAGATATACTACAAAGCTGTAGGAATCAAAACACTGTGGTACTGGCACAAAAAGAGACACATGGATCCAGAGAACAGAATAGAGAACCCAGAAATAAACCCATGATATCTGGCCAATTAATCTAGGACAAAGGATATAAGAATATACAATGAAATATACAAAGAATATACAAAGACAGTCTTGTCAACAAATGGTGTTGGGAAAACTGGAGAGCTACATGTAAAAGAATGAAACTGGACCACTTTCTTACACCATACACAAAAATAAACTCAAAATGAATTAAAGACCTAAATGTGACCTGAAACCATTAAATTCCTAGAACACGGGCAGTAATAATCTCTTTTATATCAGCCATATAAACATTTTCTAGCAATATCTCCTCTGGCAAGGGAAACAAAAGCAAGATTAAACTATTGGGACTGCATTAAAATAAAAAGGATTTGCACAGTGAAGGAAACCATCAACAAAATAAAAAGTCAACCTACTGAATAGGAGAAGATATTTGCAAATGATATGTCCAATAAGACGTTAATATCCAAAATATATAAAGAATATATACAACTCAACACCAAAAAGCCAAATAATCCAGCTAAAAAAATGGGCAGAGGACATGAAGAGACATTTCTCCAAAGAAGACATCCAGATGGCCAACAGTCACATGAAAATATGCTCAACAGCACTAATCATCAGAGAAATGCAAATCAAAACCACAATGAGATATCAGCTCACATTGGGCAGAATGGCTAAAATCAAAAACACAAAAAATTTAAGTGTTGGTGGGGATGTGGAGTAAAAGGAACCGTCGTGCACTGTTTGTGGGAATGCAAACTGGTGCAGCCACTGTGGAAAACAGTATGGAGGCTCCTCAAAAAATTAAAAATAGAATTACCATAGGATCCAGTAATTCCAGTACTGGATATTTACCCAAAGCATATGAAAACACAATTTGAAAAGATATATGCACCCCTATGTTTACTGCAGCATTATTTATGATAGTCAAAGCATGGAAGCAGTCCAAGAGTCCACTGATACATGAGTAGATAAAGAAGATGTGGTATATATATACATGGAATATTACTCGGCCATAAAATAGATTGAAATCGTGCCATTTCTAACAACATGGATGGATCTAGAAGGTACAATGTTAAGTGAAATAAATCAGTCAGAGAAAAACAAATACCATATGATCTCGCTCATATGTGGAATTTAAGAAAAAAACAAAGAAAAAAAGAAAAAAACCGAAAAACAGACTCTTAACTATAGAGAACTGATGATTACTAAAGGTGAGGTGGGTGGGGGGATGGGTGAAATAGGTGAAGGGGATTAAGAATACACATATGAAGAGCACTGAATAATGTACAGAATTGTTGAATCATTGTATTGGACATCTGAAACTAATATAACACTTCATGTTAATTATACTTGAATAAAAAAGTCAATTTGAATGTGTGCCCCAATCTTTTTTTAAATTTTATTTTATTATGTTATGTTAGTCACCATACAGTACATCATTAGTTTTTGATGTACTGTTCCATGATTCATTGTTTGTGTATAACACCCAGTGCTCCATTCAGTACGTGCCCTCTTTAATACCCATCACCAGGCTAATCCATCCCCCCCCGCCCCCAAAACCCTCAGTTTGTTTCTCAGAGTCCATAGTCTCTCATGGTTCGTCTCCCCCTCCGATTTCGCCTCCTTCATTTTTCCCTTCCTACTACCTTTTTTTTTTTTTTAATGTGACTATATAAAAGAAGGAGGGTGCTTGGCCCAGAATATATGAAGTTTAAAAAAAAAGAAAAAGTAAGGTGAAAATGCAGAGTATGTGTGATGAGATTGAAGACTTCAGCGCTCATCGAGGACAAGACATGACCATGAAATGACAGACAATTGTACATAACAAGTTTTGTTTGAGCAGCACTTGGACAAGTTGTATGAGGGGGGAAGCCCCTGAGAGCTTCCAGAAGTAGCAGCATGGAGTCACCGTCCAGAAGGGAGCAAGGGCAAGGGAATGGGCGGGAGACGGGAATTGGAGAAAGGGCTCATGTGTCTAGGCAATGTTGTACAGCCACAGGCCGGGGAGTCTGGGGTCCAAGACCTCCAAAGGGCAGCACCATCTTGAGATCTTAGGTATCCCCGGGGTTTGTCTTCGCTATGGCTAGCAAGTGCTGGGTACAGCTTCGCCCCACAAAGCAGGTATGCTCTAAATGGCTAAACATATGCTTTGGGGGGCTATTTTTAAAGCAACTGCTTGTGTAAAAATTTGAGTTTGGCACTGGTGGGCTTTGAGCTAACAATCCTAGCCTTCAGTGAAGACGTGACAACACAGGGGCCGTTATGCAGGAGCCACCTTTCACCCATTTATGTAACAATATAAAACATGTTGGGGCGCCTGAGTGGCTCAGTCGTCAAGCGTCTGCCTTAGGCTCAGGTCATGATCCCAGGGTCCTGGGATCGAGCCCCGCATCGGGCTCCCTGCTCAGCGGGAAGCCTGCTTCTCCCTCTCCCACTCCCCCTGCTTGTGTTTCCTCTCTCTGTCAAATAAATAAAATCTTTAAAAAAAAAAAAAAAACATGTCAAGTCTTATGTAAGAGTGAGAGAGAAATAAGAACTAATATTTTTATCTGTGCACATTTCCATTAAGAAACATTGGAAGGACACACAAGAGACTGATAAAAGGAGTAGGACAGTGGGATGGAGGATAGGGCAGATCTACCTGTGGCTGAGACTCCTCAATAGATACTTTTTAGACCATTTCGATTTTGAACCAAGTAAAGGTATTACTTACTAAAAAATAAGTAAAAAATTTGTTTGAAGATTTATTTATTTATTTTAGAGCGAGAGAGAAAGAGCGCGAGCGGGGAGGGGGGGAGGGACCGAGGGAGAGGGAGAGAGAATCTCAAGCAGACTCCGTGCTGAGCATGGATCACCACCTGAGCCAAAACCAAGAGTCAGATGCTCAACTGACTGCTCCACCCAGGTGCCCCCCAAAATAAATAAAATTAAAACAAACAAAGAAGTTTGCCCAAAGTTCAGAGAAGGCAGGTGGTTAATGCCATTAAAGGGATGAGAGAGTACGGTTTTAGTGCAAGTCTGCCATTCACATATTTATTATTTACTGTCCATCTTGTTCTAAAGCTTTTGTTCTGGCACGTAGTAGGCACATGGTAGATATTTTTTGGAAATTAATAAATAAGCAATGCAGATTCTGAGAAACTAGTTTTCAAGTTCAAATACAATTCCTGAGGGCATGTTACGAATTGTGAGTTGCTATTCAAAGAAAAACATTGTTTTTATGATTCTCTATATTCCCTACAGAGTTTAACAAAAGTACCCTGAATTTAGCAGGCCTTTATTTATTGAACGAACAAATGAATGATTTAATTGAAAAATAATTTCAATAATGTGTCTGCTCTGCTGGTACTTTTCCACCTAGGAGCCTTAAATTTCATTTTAAAAAAGCACCTTTTGGGGCCCCTGGGTGGCTCAGCGGGTTAAGCATCTGCCTTTGGCTCAGGTCATGATCTCAGGGTCCTGGGTTCGAGCCCCACATCGGGCTCCCTGCTCAGCGGGGAGTCTGCTTCCCCCTCTGCCCCTCACCCTGCTTGTGCTCGCTCTCTCCCCCTCTCTCTCTCTGTCAAACAAATAAATAAAATCTTTAAAATAAATTAAAAAAATAAATAAAGCACCTTTCTTCCCAATTATTAGTTTATTCAACAAATGCAAGTACAACACTATGTAAATGCATGCCACTAAAACTCTGTCTTATCATGTATCAGACTTTCATTTTACTTATGGCCTATATAGGTATGTTAGGGCAGTCAGGTAGCAAAGAAAACAAAATCTACAGAATTTACTCTATCCTCATGAACAGCTCTTGCCCAAATGCAAGCCTGAAGTTTCCTTACCAAGTACAAAAGATGATTCACATCGAGAAGAAGATATTGGCAATACTCATATCCAACAGAAGGCAATACACATCTGGTTTTGTAACCAGAATACATAAATAATTTTTCAAATCAGGAAAAGGGGGACAAAATCCCCAGTTTATTTAGTTATTTATTTTAAGATTTTTATTTATTTGACAGCGAGAGAGACCGCAAGTAGGGGGAGTGGCAGGCAGAGGGAGAAGCAGGCTCCCCGCTGACCAGGGAGCCCCATGCGGGGCTCGATCCCAGGCCTCTGGGATCATGACCTGAGCCGAAGGCAGACATTTAACTGACTGAGCCACCCAGGTGCCCCAAAACCCCAGTTTAAAAATGGACTAAAGATCTGGGGCATCTGGCTGGCTCAGTCAGAAGAGCATGTGACTCTTGATCTCGGGGTCATGAATTCGACTCCCACGTTGGGTGTAGACATTACTTAAATAAATTTTAAAAAATAAAAATGGACAAAAGATTTGAACAGGTACTTTACAAAACAGGATATCCAAAAGGCTCATGAGCATGTGAAAAGTTGCTCAACATATAATAACTATATAATATATATTATATAATATCTATAAATTATATTTATTAAATATAAATATATATAATTAGATATATCCCATAATAATACCATCCCCAGCCAAAGACGAAAGATGTTGGAGATGGGGAGTCAGTTACGACAGATCATCAGCCGGAGTACAAAGGTAAGGTTGTTATGCAGATCTAAGTCCTTGCCTTCTCCACTGATAAGAGTTTCTAGAGACTTAGTTGTCCTCCCCTTCCTGCCAAGAGGAGGGGGACACCCTTACAAATGGAGATTTCCCTTATACATGTAAATGTCCCTTTCAGAGCTTCTCCTGGGTCTGTAGTTTCTTAAAAACAACCAGTTTAAAATAATAAATATGCCAAAGAGACATATCTTGGGGTGGCAAAATTTGTTCCCCTTCACCAAGGTAGATTCTTCTTTTTCCACAATAAATAGCACTGGATTGCCACATCATGCTAATTTTATTTCACATACATGTGAATGAGTTTCTCTTTATTGCTTCAATATACAATTTTTACATTTAATACTGAATGAAAACCCTAATGCCATGCCAATTTCTTAAAGAAACATCATGAAATTTTGCTGAAATATTCACTAATACTGATTTGCTGGAGCTTTGGATTGGCATCCTAATTCTTTTGCTGTTTTGAAATTTTAAATACAGACACAGACCTTTCCTCTTTGAGAGTTTCCAAGTGATAGCTATGAATTAATTAGTTTGAGTCATTTTAATAAACACAAATATTCTTCTCTAATTTGTAAGCCAAAGAGAAGTACCTTTTTTTGGTTTGTTTTTTGTTGTTGCAAGTTCCAATAGACCATATTATTTCATGCAGTTTTAGAAATTTGAGGCTCTGAATCTGATTCTCAACTTCTGGATTCAGGGTATGTGACAGGCTCCCTCCTGGTGGTTCTCAGAGATGCCCAGAAGAGTGGGGGAGCCCCCGAGGGCTTAGGGGGAGCCCTGGCTATGGATTCTGTCTTCACCTTCCCTCAGACAGTCAGAATCCACAGGAGGGTGAGCTAGTGGTTAGACTATGGGCTCTTCTGAACCTTTGAATATTTTGCCTCAGTTCAAGTCTTCCTCTGTGTGGTTTGAAAATAATCACACTCACCACTGCTCATGTAAGCACAGAATGGTAGAATTGCATACTTGAAATCTGCTAAGAGAGTAGACCTTAAGTGTTCTCACCATGCACACAAAATAGTCCCGAAGTAAGATGATGGATGTGTTCACTGACTTGACTGTGGTAATGGCTTCACAATGTATACGTATACTAAATTACCATTTAATTTAATGTGACTTTGGAAACAGTCACATTATACAACGTAAATATGTACAATTTTTATTTGTCAATCATACCCCAGTAAAGCTGGGAAAAAATCCAAGCACAGCTGGTATAAACAGATTTCGGAAAAAAATACAAATGACGTGAGGTAAGCATTCAGCCTAACTGGTGAGGGAAAACGTTCCAGGGTGAGCACGTGCCCCAGCAGTGTGTGCAAGAGGGAATGCAGGTTGGTTTGATGTGGGAAACAAAGACAGAAAAAAAATTATTAAATTTCTTTACTGCCTACAGCCCATCCCATTGACAAGTCCTTGAAAGAGGCGGAGGGACCTTCCTCTAGGGACTCAGCTGCCTCGATATTAATACTTTGCTAAGGACAAAAGGCAATCTTAGCCCGACCACCAGGATCCTGTAAGTCTACTTGAACATATAAAAATTCCTTTGGAAACTTCCTTTATCTCTAACCTCCAAGATACATGTTGGCAATCATCCCCCAAGCATATGACCCACCGATACACATCTGAAGGGTCTCGTGACTCAGGTTTAATTAGACAGTAATAAATGACCTTTTCCCAACAACAGCTAGCCCCCTCAAGGTCCTGGAAACCTTGCTTCCAAAATTCCTTAGAGACTTACGCTCTCCCTAACCCCCTCCCAACTTGAAAGTATATAATGGGCCACTCTTCATGACCCCATTGCAGCTCTTTCTGCCCACGGGTCCCATCCCCGTGCTTTAATAAAACCACCCTTTTGCAAACCAAAGACGTCTCAAGAATTCTTTCTTAGCCATTGGCTTTAAACCATGACATCTTTCCTACATCAGGTTCATCTCTGGAGTTGGTTAGGCAAAGTGTCTTACCAGAGCTCGGGTGGCATTCCAAGCAGGACTGGCTTTGGAACGAATTGTAAAGAAATTTGCTCAGATGATTTTTTCCCCCCTCACACCCCCCACTCAGATGATTTTGAAGACCCTGCCCTCCCGACTCACATACACTTACCAGGTTCTCAGGTTCCCTCAGCTACCCAGGGCCTTCCACCAAGTTGCCGCACCCAAGGCAGAACTAACCACACGGATGCTTCCAGACCCCATCGCAGAGGACAGGATTGGAGGACCTGAGGGTCCTCATTATATTTTTAAAAAATAATGCAATAATGTAAGTGAAGAAGTATGATCATCGAGAATGGATTTCCTTGAAATGTACTGTCTTGTAATCGACTGTCATTGATTATTCACTAAATACAGAGCCAAGCCCTTCTATGAGGAAGCATTACAGCAAGAGAAAATAATACCATCCTTGCATTTGGAAGCTTACAATCTAAGCTAATTTGAAATGCATGAGTGATATCTAATTCACCTTTAGGATGAAGAACAAATCAGGATGCACAAATTAGGAAGCATGCAAGAGAGAAAGTAGCCGTTTTTAAATGCCCTTTGCTACCAACCAGCCCTTGATTGGTAGCAAATTTCTAGGATTATTGAAATTTTCTTCTTAGGCTATCCTATTATACCTTCAAGGTAAAAGAGAACCAAGAATGTCCCAGTTTCTTCTCAAGAAGTGGGTCCTTGTATGTTGAGTCTCAAGGACCTTGCCAACAGCACATGATCATGCACATGTTTGTACATATTGTTACTGTGTGCACTTACTTCTTTTAATATTGCCTCCTTGGCTAGAACATTACTTTTGGATCACAGTATCTTGTCTTTTTCTATTTAGAGTGCACACAGTTCTAGGTCTGTGTCCCTACCGGGTATGTACTAAATTCTAATTTATATAGGTTATGTGATGTTATGACAATTGAGCGATTATGGTCATCACAGGCAAATGCTTGCTTGCTGGCTTCTGTTTCCACATTCCAATATTCACAGTACATTTACTCCAGTGTATGCTACGTTGTCAGCCATTGTGTGGTGGCCCTCAAGCCCAAGAGAAAGTCCTCCAACTGGTGAACTTTGTCCTACGTGACTCTTGACCCCTGGCACCTGTCAAAACAGGCCCAGAGGCCATCCCCTGCCCTTTCCTTCCGCTCTTAAGCCTTCCCAACAATGACTGTGCTGTCTCTCCTGGAACTCTGTGTGCTGCTACCATTCTGTTTTAGGAAGACAGTGCTGTCTTTTAGGAGGCTCGTTAGAAGGAAACAGGAAACGGGGCAATTGATGACGATTTCTAATCATGTTCTAAAAATAATGCATCGCTGAAGCCGCCTTGGAAGTCTGGCCTTCTTTAAACGCGTGCACATCCCTTGTCTGATGATGGTACGTTGTGATGAGTAAGGTGCTTTATGCTTAGGGACTTACTGGGTGGGGTGCAGAGCCAGTGTCTCCACTTTTGGTGGGGATGGACTTAGGCCCCATCCTGCAGAGAGCAGCAGTGTCGCTCTGGGGGTTCACTTTAGGGCCTGTCTCAGTGGAACTGATCTCCCCAGCTGCCTTCTCCCAGACCTGCCCCTCTCCCACTTTCAATCTGCCCTGCTTGCTGTCAGACAGCTTGCTGTCAGGCAGACTCCTCCTGGAGTTGGGGGGTGGGGCTGGGGGCTGGGGCTGAGCTCCTTCTCCCCAGTGCCTCCTGTCTTCTCCACCAGGCTTTAAAAATGTACAATCATTTTTTTCTTTCCCATTCTTTTTTTTTTTTTTTTAAGGATTTTATTTATTTGAGAGAGAGAGAGCCCGCAAGCATAACCGTTGCGGGGGTGGGGGGGACAGGAGCAGAGGGAGAGGGAGAAGCAAGCTCCCCACTGAGCAGGGTTCCCAACGCAGGGCTTGATCCCAGGATCCTGGGATCATGACCTGAGCTGAAGGCAGACGCTTAACGACTGAGCCACCCAGGTGCCCCAATTTCCCATTCTTTTATTATGCAAAGGTGGCAAGTTTAGGTCCAGTCAGGGAAGAATCTTTTATTTTTGCTCTCTGTGGGTGCAAGGGGGATGGGAATAAAATGAGAAAGCAGATTCCAACTCAAGCATGTGCTTCTGTGCTCAGGGGTGGAGTTGGAAACACTGATACTTGGAGGTGGTACTCAATTTAAAATTACAAAGTGAAGGGGTTCAGGACAGGTCCCTGAAAAATGTGCCACTTTAGCATGTAGACTATTTTGAGCTGAAGGTATCAAGATCCTGTGGGCTCAAGAGAAACTTGCCCTTCCCTTAACTACCCAGAAGAATCTAAAAGGGTGATCTTTCCCAGAATAAGGGTTATTAACAGAGATAAATTTTTATCTGAGTGACCCATCTGTGTGGCAGGGCAAACATTTAATTACCAAACATCTGTTCTTCTAATCACCCTGTGAAATACATTCCTTTCCTCTGAAGTCCCAGATGCCTAACCCCTCCTCCTTACTTCAGGATGACATACAGACCTTATTTTGCCTCGCTGTCTTTGGAATTTCCATGCCTGTGTGAATTCCCCATATGTACAAAACTAAATTTGATTTTCTCCTATTAATCTGTCTCATGTCAATTTGATTCCTAGTCCAGCTAGAAGGACCTTGAAGGGCACAGAAAATTCTCGCTTCCCAACAGAAGCATAGACGTGCCTGGATTCCTGGGGCAGAGAGGCTCAAGAACTGCTTTCCTGCCAAGGTAGATGTTGGTGTGTGCTAAGATTGATTTGTGCGGTTACTGACCCAAGGTCTCTGGAAAGGCAAACAGTCTAACCAAAATAATCTGTCCACCTGGGGACCCCAGGAGTAGTAGGAGAGCCTCCACCCCTGGCCTTTATAAGGTGTGCCTGGTTGGAGCCACAGACCTGCTTGAGGGTATTGACAAGCCCTGTCTTCAGCCCCTGTGTGCAGAGACTCCCAGGGCCCAGGGCCATTCAAGCCGGGAAGAATCCCACCTTCAGGCAGAGGCAAGAGCAGCGTGGACAATCCCTTCACACTAGTGGCCCTTATTGTGATGGGGGATAAAGGTCCCATAAACGCTTGTCTCCATGTATCTGCTATATTCCATTTCTTTGCAGTAATGAGGCAAATGAGGAGTGTTCCTACTTTTGGCAAGGCCTAGAACAGTGGCACAGAGGATGAAGAGTTCATCTGGAATAGAAAGTTACTGCCAAGTTATGTGGTCGTGAGGGACCAGGAACCCACCATGCACACATTTACTCTGTAATACAGTCTCAGCACGAGTTGACTGAGCACCACCTTTCCGCCAAGTGGGTGTGGCTGTCACTAAAAGAAAGCCAGTGGGAACAGAGACAGTTGCTTTATGTAAGGACTTTCATGCGCCACAGAAATTTCCATTCTCTAGAAACAAACTCCGTGCTTCCGAAGAGCAGCTCTGTGGAGCAGAGCTCCACCTCTTCTGCATAGTGCAATGTTGTTTTTAACCTTTGCTTTATCAGAGTCTTCTTGGACCCTCAACTTGTCATCCAAATATACCACAGAAACATGGGACCTCTAAGGCAGCCAGGAATAAAAAACGTGTGGTAGAAGAAAAACAACAACAACAACAAACTTAAAAGAGAAACTATGAATTTTCTGAAAAGAATTATATGCACAGCATCAATTATTCTTCGATTCCTCAATAGCAATGTAACCTGATACTTATTTTTTAAAAACACAGTTACCATTTTAGATATCTTCTTCACTTTCTGGGACAGATTCGTGAAACAAAAGCCAGACATCCCAATGAAACTCAGTCACAAACACAGGCACAGTAAGAGTTCCACGATCATTCAAAAGAATTTCTGTAGCACGAGCACTTTCTAGATGGATGAGCTTTGCGCTGGTTTGTGTTGTTGGCAGGAAACGACTGTCTGACATCTTGGGAGCTTGAAGATGGCTCTGAGCAATTAAATTATTTTTGACAGAACTGCTTGAGGCAACATCATACAGTTGAGGAGGAACCCTCTGAATTACTGACGTGCTCCTTTCCTGCACACAGAATTTCTCGTGTGAACCAGTTTACCATGCGGTTACTGCATAAATAACGGCAACTAAAGATAAAGCATGAAGCAGAGGCCATTTTTAAGAAGGAATATTTTAGGAACCTATGTGCCGGGGCTTGGGGTTAATCAGGTCTATTAACCTCTGCTCTGTGAGGGACGAGAAGCTGACGTTCACGACAACATTACTGGAAATGGTGCCCGCACGCAGGAATTTGATAAATGCTAGCTTGGCATGCACTATAACATATGTTTGGGGTAAGAGAACGTTGAGAGACAATGGCTAAATGTACAGCGTCGGCAGTTCTGACTGAGAAGGGGAAGCGATCCTTCATTCAGCTTGTCTGCTGTTCAAATCAAGCTTGCTCATGTCACAGAACAGAGCCCCGTGTGGGGTCTCATTATGCCTGCGGCCCCAGGCTGGGGGTGGGGGTGGGGGTGGGAGGACTGTGCTGCCGGTCCTTCTTGGCTCCAGAGCTGGGACTCTGCTCTGGCTTGTGGCAGCTGCCGCCAGATGCGGAACATGATGTGCTTGGAGTTCTGCCTGTTTGTTGATGGCTCCTCTGATAGCCAAGGAGGTCGGTCCCTGCCTGCCTGCAGGCTGCAGAGGGCTCCCCCCCATCAGAGCAGCCAAGACTGATCTTAGTCCTCACTGAAAAAAGGGAGTCAGTTCAGTTGAATTTCCCACCTACTCACCCCAGATCTCCCCTCTGATTCATTTTTCCAGAAGGCCTCCCTTCCCTGAGGTCGCGAGGCCAAGAGCTACTTCTCGTAGACTGTTCATCTCACAGAGTCAGCTCTCAATAAACGGTTAAGGCAGGGTTAACAACCTCCAAGTTACTGACGTGCAAACTTTTCTGTGCACCGTGGGATGCTTGGTTAGTAAACCTGGCCTCCCCTCCCCGGCAGCTCTCCCCTCCCTGCCACCCCCTCTGAGTTGTGACAACCAAAACACATCTCCAGACATTGCAAAATGTCTCCTTGGGATAAAGTTCCAGATTTAGTAAATAAAAATATAGGATGCACAGTTCAATTTGAGCTTCAGATAAGCAATGAATAATTTTGTAGTATATGTATGTCCTGTGCAATATTTGGGACTCTAGGGGAGGAAAACTTTGTATTTTTCCCTTCCAGCTTCTTGGGCTGGTCTAATCATTAAAGTGACCCAAGACAGATTAATAGGAGAAAAACAAATGTAATTTCATTATGTATGGGAGCTCATAAAAATATGAGACTCAAAGAAGGGACCAAAGCAGGCAGCTTTTATACCTTTTAGGCAAAGAAACAATTTGTGAAGAATTGACAAGACAAAGGGGCTTGGGCTGAGGGTAATAAACTAGTGAAGAAGTGACAAGGTTTGTTTATACAGTCTTCTTGGCCCTCGCTTCTCTATCTTTGGTGATAAGGGTACCTCTACCCTCCTGGTATGGGGAGCTACTTTTTACTTGGGATTTAGTTCCTGCTTTCAGGGGGACAAAAGGAGGGTCAGTGTGTCCTTCCTGCACTGGCTGTTTCTTAAATACCTTTAATTCAAAATCATCAATATGCTAAAGTAACATATCTTGGAGCGGCATACTTTGCTCCCCCTCAGGACATACGTATACTGAAAAATTGTTTGCCACTTATTCAAAATTCAAATTTAAGTGGGCATCTGTATCTTACTTGGCAGCCCTTCTTGGCAGGGGCGGGGGGTGGGGCGAGGCAAAACTGCCTGGTTTGAGAACCACTAGGTTTATATATTTCCGCTTTGAGAGGGCAAAGGAATCAATCTATAATCGTAAAACTGCTGCTTCAGCAAGAGGGAGGGTGAAGATAGATAAATGGCCAATAAGCACAGGAAAAGGTGCTTGGCATCACTGGTCATTAGGGAAAGACAAGACAAAACCACAATAAGATACCACTTCACACCCACACGGATGCCTAGAATCAAATAAAGATGATGCCAAGTGTTGACAAGGAGGTGGAGCTCTTTGGAGAGTTGTCTCCAAACAAATTCTGCTCTTAACCCTGCAGCAGGTACTTCTCTGGGCTAAAGAAGTGATAAGGGTTTACCTTCTTGATATGGAGGGAAGAAGACCATGAGAACAAAAGACAAGGAACATTATTCCAAATTCTCTACAAATCTGGCAGATTCCCATTGCTCTTTCTATGTCAGGTTTTCCTGGTTTCCATCCATCACACATGCCACTAAAACAGGCTTTTTCTAAAACAAACATCTGATCACGTGACCCTGCTGCTTGAAAATACTGATGGCTGCCCATGGACAAGAGTAGAGTCCACATGCCTCTCCGTGGCATTCAGGGCCTTCCACATTGAACTCCAACTCCAACTCCCAGTCTGTGTGTTGATCACAGCTTTAGTGGGACGTGATTCACACACCAAACTATTCACCCACGTCATGTGTACAATTCAATGTATTTTAGCAAATTCACAGAGTTGTGCACCCATCACCACAATTTTAGAATATTTTCACCACCCCAAAAAGCAACCCAGTACTTATCAGCAGTAGCTCCCATTTCCCCTTAACCCATTCCGCACTATCCCCTGGTGAAGAACATGTGACCTTTCGTCTGGCTTCTTTCACTTCGTGTAACGTTTTCAAGGTTCATTCACGTAATAGCACATATCAGTACTTCGTTCACTTTTGTGGCTGAGTAGTATTCCATTATATGGATGTAGCATATTTTGTTTAGTCATTCATGAGTTGATGAATATTTTGGCTATTATGTTAATTAAAAATATAAAGAATGGCGTAACAATCACCCACATATGAGCCTCTGTTTCTGTAGTAGTTACTGGATATAAAGCACCTAGCACAGAGCCTAGCTCCCAATAAAAGCTGGGATAGGAGTCAAGAACCCCCTGGGTGGGAATTCTCCATGGCTGTCATGGAGGGGCTCAACCTCCCATGAAAGGCAATCCCAAACTAGTAAGGTCTAATCTATACCATTTCTCATAGATTTTAAGTTGAGGTGGATAGAAATAGATTTTAACACTTCTTGAGAATTTTACTGTGCCCTTGCTCAGCTCAGGGGCTCCCCTGGGAAGTGTAAGGGCAGGTTGGGAGGCACTACAATAAACAGACTAATGTTTATATCGTTGAAGATCAGACCTGCACCTGCCCCAAGTCTGAAACATTTCCCCCCTGTATTTATGTCCCTCTCAAATATATGTCCTTCAAGTGTTTCCCATGGACGTTATCAGTCCTGTACTAACCAGTTACTGCTTGTAGGTTTGATGATCTTGTCTTGAATGGTGTTAGTTGAAGTGGAAATGCACATTATGAAAACCCCTGTTCTAAAGCCAATGCATAGAAAATGCTAACTCTAAAGCTGGAGTGAATTTATGCCATTTAAAGAGGTTTAATCCACTTTCTAGTTGTAAAATGATACCAGCAAGGCTTGTTAAAAGCAATAGTATACAGATAAGAAAAATTGTTGAAATCAAGATTTCATTTGTGTGGTTTACTCAATATAGTACAATGAACAACCGAAGAAGTTCTTGCCGGAGGCTTCCGTATCCATCTCTGTCTAGACTGATTGCGGGAGACCAAGGCCTATAGGCTCGTTTTAAATCGCAAAACAATTCTAGTGATTGTGGCTTAAATGGCTTCTATAGCTGAAGACAGGAAGAAACAGAGGCCAGGAAAAGGGTAGTGACACCAACTGTGGGTCCACATGATTCTAAAATTATTTATTCAGTATTATTTATTCAATATGAAATAAGGACTTCATCAAAAACAATTCTTGGGGCGCCTAGCTGGTGTGCAACTCTTGATCTCGGGGTTGTGAGTTTGAAACCCACGTTGGGTGTAGAGATTACTTAAACAAAACTTTAAAAAAAAAAAAATTCTTCATAAAAACTTCCTATTATTAAGTTCCTACAACGTTCAAGACCCTAGGTGCCCCTGGGTTAAGTAGGTAAACCTGTGGATTATATTCATTGTTTTCCTCCTGGTTGTGTTGGCACCGTAGAATGAGAGGATTAAGAGAACAGAAGGTGAAGGAGGAAGCTGGTAAGTTTCCATCTATCTACATTCTAATAACTTGAAAACTAGCTCTTCAAAAATTAACATGTGAAAGATTTTGAACAAGAGCTTATTCTTTTGTTTGGATGTTCCCCAAACAGAAGTTATAGAAGGAGCAGCAGTATTTGTAGTGATCTCATCAGCGGTAAGCAATTAAAGTTTAATTTTAGTTAGTAGCTGTCCCTGTCTACCGCTGACAGAAGAAAGGCGCTAAGAGATCACCTTATCCTGCCTTCAGGCAGGTAAAGGTCGGAGTTCTTCAGAACAGATGGTCTTTCTTACCTGAAAAGTCTCTGGGAGGAAACTGTACCTTAAACAGGTGAGCAAGAGGTTTCAAACAGGAAATTTAACTCCATTTTTACCCATTCTTCACTTTTCTTTTCAGTAGGCTCTACGCCCAGCCTGGAGCCCACTGCCGGGCGTGAACTCACGACCTGGAGATCAAGACCTGAGGTCAAGAGTCCAATGCTTGATGGACTGAGCAACCTGGGGGCACCCTACCCATTCTTCACTTTTGCCCCACTCTCCAGATGATTTATCATTATATCCACCCAATTGAGAGAAAGGAGAAACATGGAGAGCCAAAGTTCAAGTTTCTTTTGTTAAAAATGAAATTCCAAACTTACACAATGTTACCTGTCAGATCTATTTAATAAAAACAAGAAAGCAGGTCCATTTTATTGAAGGTAGTTTTGCATCAGCCTCTCCATTGCTAGTCTTTGTTACTATGTTTCTCTTAGATGATATGATAATGGTAGTACGGTTGATCATGTGTATAATAATATCCAATATAAATATAATAAATGTATACTACTTAATAATACTCAAACATATTAATATTTAATTTTAAAGTGCTTTTCAGCATACACAGAACCTCTCCATATTTTATTCACTTAATCCTCGGAAACCTTGTAAGGTAGACCTTACAACCCAAGTTGCACAGATGAAGAAATTAAGTCTCAGGAAAGTCAACTGACTTAGGAAAAGTCACTCAGGTACTCTAGGGTTCAGCAAACTACCTTCCTTGGGCCACATCTGGGCAGTCACTTGTTTATGTATTGCTCTCTAGCCGAGAATGCTTTTAACATGATGAAATGGTTGAACAAAATAAAGAATATTCCAGGACACGTGAAAATTACATGGAATTCAATTCAGCGCCCATAAATAAAGTTTTATTGAAATACAATATGCCCATTTGTTTATGTATTGTCTATATCTGCTTTCGTGCTACAATGGGAGTAGCTGTGACCGAGACCATATGAATAAAATATTTACTGTCTGGCCCTTTACAGAAAAAGTTTACCAACTACTGCTAGAATCCAACCTGAACTATGCCCTTGGATGCCTTTTACTGGATGGGACTATGGAAAACAATAATAAAAGAAAGATCATCCACTGAAACTTGGCATTGACCTTGCCACTTGGTCAAACATGCAACCAAACCCATGAAGTGGTTTTGATGTGGGAAACAAAGGCAAAAGAAAAATTTAAATTTCCTTACTTCCTACAGCCCCCTGACAAGTCCTTGAAACGGGCTGAATGACCTTCCTCTGGTAGCTCAGCTGCCTCAATGTTACTACTTTGCTAAGGGCAAAAGAAAATCTTAGCTTAACATTATCCCAAACCCCCAGGATCCTGTAAGTCTACTTGAACATATAAAAATTCCTTTGGAAACTTCCTTTATCCCTACCCCCCAAGATACTATGTTGGCAATCATCCCCCAAGCATATGACCCACCGATACTCATCTGAAGGGTCTCATGACTCAGGTTTTATAGACAATAATAAATGACATTTTCCCAACAACAGCTAGCCCCCTCAAGGTCCTGGAAACCTTGCTTCCAAAATTCCTTAGAGACTTACGCTCTCCCTAACCCCCTCCCAACTTGAAAGTATATAATGGGCCACTCTTCATGACCCCATTGCAGCTCTTTCTGCCCACGGGTCCTGTCCCCGTGCTTTAATAAAACCACCTTTTTGCAAACCAAAGACGTCTCAAGAATTCTTTCTTGGCCATTGGCTCTGAACCCCAACCAATTCCTACATCAGTTTCACTAATATGGTCACGGTCTTTTGCAAACAGGTGAACATGGGCTAAACAATTATTATTGCCACTCTGTGTTCCCAAATAATATAGAAACATTTTAATTATTTAGAGCCTTAAAAAAAGAGATCTATCAATACAAAATCATCAATATTGCAGGAAGCATTATGGAATCTTTAATATGCAACTGTCTGTTGCAACTGTTGAGACTTCCTTGAGAGTGTTATTTTTATGGGGATAATTAGGTATGCATATTTCAGTAATTTCGTTTTGGAACTTTGCCACAAGCTTAACCCTCACCCTGCCTCATGTAGTAGTCAACTGGCTGCTTTTGAGCTGCCCACAGGTGGTTCACTTTGTTCTCAGAAATATTTCATCACCCCCTTTGCTGTAACAATGATGCACACAACATGTTCAGAAAATGTGACATGAAAATGGTTTTGTAAAACTGAAAGTAAATCCTTGTTTTTCATTACAACAGGAAGGAACTCCATCACCCCCATCCCTGCTGCTCCAACCTCTTGTCTTCCTTTCAACAGCTTCAAAGCAAAACTTCCAGGTCATTAGTATCATTCATCACCGGCTTTGTCCTTTGGAGGTACCTTTGTAGTTTTGCATGATGTAAGGTATCTGAACTGCTAAAGGGATAATTTTACTGAGATATAACCTCACTGAGATGTCACGTGTCCTTGGAAAAGCAGAAATCTTGGGGTGCCTGAGTGGCTCAGATGGTTAAGTGTCTGCCTTCAGCTCAGGTCATGATCCCAGGGTCCTGGGATCGAGCCCCACATCAGGCTCCTGGCTCGGCAGGGAGCCTGCTTCTCCCTCTCCCTCTGCCTCTCCCCTGCTCATGCTCTCTATCTCTGTGTCTCAAATGAATAAATCTTAAAAAAAAAAAAAAAGAAAGACAAGCAGAAATCTTTAATTTTGATGAAGTCCAATATATCAATTTTTCCTCTTATGGTTAAAACTTTTTGTGCCCTCTCAACAAGACCTTTACCCATCTTAAGGCTACAAAGATATTCTTCTGTGTTTACTTTTGAAGGTTTATCATTTTAGGGGCACCTGGGTGGCTCAGTTGGTTAAGCGTCTGCCTTCAGCTCAGGTCATGATCTTGGGGTCCTGGGATCGAGCCCCGAGTTGGGCTCCTTGCTCAGTGGGGAGTCTGCTCCTCCTTCTCCTGCTCCTGCTGCCACCACTTGTGTGCATAAATAAATAAAATCTTTAAAAAAAAGCTTTATAATTTTAGCACTTACAATTAGGTCTATGATTCATCTTGAAGTTTTTGCATGCGATGTAAGAGACAATGTTCTTATTTTTTAAAATATGTACATTTAGTTCTAGCACCATTGATTGAAGAGGTATTAGTATTTTTATTCCCATTATTTTTATTAAGGAATCAGGATGTGAAAAAGCCAAGCATTTGGCCCCAGTCAAGTGATTATCTGGGTGACTCCAAAATCCATGGTCTTTTTCACCCTTCATACCACTTTCTGTATCAGTTGTAAATGTGACAGAACATCGCCGATTCCTCTCATGCTGTCCTCTTCCTCCTAAGCAGACAAGAATAACATACCCCTCCAGTGTCCTTCTCTCTCTCATATGTGGCGTCTCCAACTCCGATCATCAATGCCGTGATCTGGCCATGATGAGCTTTCAAAATTAATAGCATATTAAATGCAGTACAATGAAAAAAAAAAAAGAAAGAAAAAACCCACTGAAGAAACAGTGTCAGTCAAGAAAATGAGCATCTTTATGTGAGAGATGAAGTTGACAGACATTAATTAGACATTAAAAATTTTCCACGGGGATCATATTAACTCAAATAGCTGCCTAGGATGAAACGCTCAAGGGCTGAGAGGATGAACAGTGAGGGTGGAATTTGGAGGATTTTCAAATCCCAAGATGAGGTCTGCAGATGTCTGTGCTAACCCTAACCCTAGTTTGGGAAACCCTGCATTAAAAGTCTAACATGTTCCATAAGCAGACTGCTCGTCATCAAGGCAATCGTCAAGAGAAATGCAAAGGTGGACCTTGAAATTGTATGGCAGCACATGATTTTAAGATGGTTGAATATGCTTGAATACGCACCCAGAATATGCTTGTGTTATATTTTTAAGACAAAGTTGGAAATGAATAAAATTTAATGATTCCTACTGAGAACTTAGGGATCCCCAAACTTATATCCTTGAACTTCATCTGAGTGAAACCCCCTAATTAAGGAGGAGCAGAGGACAGAGTAATCCAAGCAGCAGAAATGACAGATGGGAGGCCTGAGGAGCGGTGGCAGATCAATGTTCCAGTCTGCTCGTTCCTTCAAAAATGAGGCCTTTAGAACCTCAGGGAGGTTGGGGCAAGGGAGGGAAGCCTTCCCCATCCTTAAACAAACAAAGCCATGTCTTGGATCCAGCACTGTCTTGTTAGTCTCTCTGGTCTGTATGAGATCACACAGAGTGGGGGGGCCAAGGGCCATACCCTTTGCCCATTCGATGGAGTTGTCTGGCCAGGACTGCTTGCCATAAATTGCTACCCACAGGCAGCTCCTGTATCCTGCCATACACCTGGATAAATATAGTTAATTTGTAAGGCACTATGTATGTTATATATAATATTAACCTTGTTAGGTGGTCATATCTGTAAATTCTTATATTTTTTTTATTATTATGTTATGTTAATCACCATACATTAGCTCTAAAGACTTCATTATTTTTGTGACCAGGTGATTCATTTGATTATGCATGCAAGCGAGTCTTCAGCAAGCTTTCACATTTTAGCTGTGCTCCATGATGGACTTCTCATTTTTCATGCAGTGATAGCCATCCTCGTTAAGAAACCTAGCGCTTTGGTGACAATGCTCCAGGGATGGAGGATGGAGACAGATATTCCTGTCTCATCTCAGGAAGACAAAAGCCATTTCATTGTTTAAGAGCTTTACATCTTCTCCTTGGTTTCCCTGGTTACACTCAATATTTTGGGTGAATGGATGAGAAGGCTTGAGGCGCCTGCTAATATGCTGATCTTTTCAATCAATCCACTTAGCTCCAGGCATTTGTGCAGCCAATCCTCTCTGCCTACCCCTTACCATCCTATCTACATGTCTGGCCGTATTTGGTTAGACCCTTCTTTCCTCTTCAATATACCAACCTTGCACATCGGCCTGCAAGACATGCTTAAATGAAACCATTATTTTAACCTTGGTGGCTTAAAATTTCACCAATAATTACCAAATCTTTTAACATTTCAAACGTCTCTCTGTTCTAATACCTACAGGAAATAATATTTTAGGAAAACATGGTCTGGGCAATATACCTATTCTTAGACAAGGACAATTTTTCATTACAGTCAAGATTGATTGACCTGTCTTGTATCAAATAGACTAGTGTAAGACAAAGTCTTGTAAGTTAATGACTAGCATGGAATTTTCCCTCACTCCCACCCCTTTATTTCAGTGTTTGAAATCATGGGTGCCAATAGAAGCAGATTTTATAACCCCTAAGTTTTAAAAACCTTGAATTTTTTCAACGCATCATAAAATAGAGCAGTACAATTCACATTCACTTTAAGGGGAGTCAGGCATTTTTGTTCTAGTAAAAAAGTGCATGGATTTAGAAACAGAAAGTAGCTATAGGTCTTAGCCTACTACTAATAGCCTGGAAGTTCTTGAATGAGCTATTTAAATTCAGAAACAATTCACTTATCCCTTAAAGTAATATTTTAACATCTGTCATCTATTAACTTATTAACACTGCATAGAATGCCTAAAGAGCATATGTAACAAAACATTAAAGAATTTAAATGAGAATGTCTTTAAAAAAATGTGCAGGTGGATCTTTATGAGAACACCTGGTGGAAAGAATGGTGATAAATAAAGCGCACTCCCTGTCATTAACACATTTCTAAGTAGGGTCCATTGCCTTGGTTCCCTACTTAGAAATACACATCGCATTGCAAATGTTTACTAAATTCTGGTGTCCAGTTTCCCAGGCAATTCAACAAGACGTAAGATGAGAAAGTAATGGTCCTATGGAGACTTGAGATGTTCCAGAAGCCACCGAAAGGATTTGCATACAATGTGAGAGATCATCAGGTTGTAAAGGTAGGTGGCAATGTAGTGGGAAGAGGGAAAGAGCATGGCTGGGCCCCGTCACAGAGGAACTAAAGAGCTAGGAAGATAGAAGGAAGACAGAGCCATTGCCTAAAATGATTCCATAAGAAAGGAATGAAACCACAAGAAAAGAACAGATGTCCAGTTACTAGGACTAGGATAAGGCAGCAAACCAAAGCAGTCTCTGCACTCTCTCTGACTAGGGACTTGATTTTTCTAGAAAGTGGAGTAATGCTGAATGTACACTCAGATGCCAATGATTCTGAGTTAGGTTTTGGGAGGCTATTAACAGCTGATATTTGTATGGTGTTTTTCATCTCACCAACCATGTGGTGTAGGCATTGCATACCCATTTTGTAAATGAGACCACACATACTCAGAGAAGTTAATACTTCTAAATGTCACTCTCCTATTGCTTGTTGCTTACCCAATATTCATTCTTCCCTTCTTCCTTAGTCAGAGTCCTGATATTTTTCAGGATGGCATCCCAACTAAAAGAGTATATTTCTCAGTGAGGTGTGGCCATATGACTGAATTCTGGCCAGTCTGAAAGCTGCTGGGTGGCAGCTCAGAGAGGCTCCTTAAAAAGGAATGGGTTTTGCCTCTTTTTGCCTTCTTCCTTTTACCTTCTTCTTCCCTAGAATGTGGATGTGATGACAGCAACTGAAGCAGCCATCTTGTGACATTGAGGATGAAAGTCAAGTTTATATGAGAGTGGTAAAGCAGAGAGGACTCTGCCCAGTGACTTTGTTAAGCCACCACACAAGACTGCATTGACCACCTCTAGACTTTTCAATATAAGCAGATAAACTCTGGGTGCTATCTTGAATCAACTGATGTAATCATAACGGATGCAGTCACATAGCTAGGGGGTTCTAGAGATGGGACTTGAACATATTCAAGACATAGGACTTTTGTTCTTTCCACTCTGGACAGGTATTTAGGCAGGTCTTTTAAAGATTGTCTGTTTGTTTGTTTCTTTCTTTCTATTTTTATTTTTATTCCAGTATATTTAACATGTAGTGTTACATTAGTTTCAGTGTACAATATAGTGATTCAACAGTTCTCTACGTTACTCAGTGCTCATCATAAGTGTATTCTTAATCCCCTTCACCTATTGCACCCATCCCCCCATCCACCTCACCTCTGTTCTGGTAACCATCAGTTTTTTGGTTTGTCTTTTTTTTTTTTTTCCTGGTGTCCAGTTTCCCAGGCAATTCAACAAGATGTCAGTATTTATCCAGACACTATTTAAATGGGGGGAAATCAATTCAACACCACTCAGATAGTTTCTTAAATACGTTTTGCAGGGCATAGACATTACTGGTCTTCTAAAAGTCCTCTGGTAGAAAATTGTTTTATGTTTCTGTTCTTGGTTTTGAGTTTAAAAAGGTTCAAGCTTTTCCTTCTGTGGTTGAACATTTAAATAATTTCCCCATCTTATCTCTTGTGAGTGTTGCTGGTATTTTGGTCAGGTAGTTGCTGTGTCTGGATTGTATGAAATATAAGAATGCACAAGGCCAGTGTGGTCTCCTCACCCAGCCAACTAATACCTGACTCCTGACGCATTCCAGTAAGAGTAGAGGCCGCCTGGTCCCCAAAGCCTGACCCCTGACTCATTTCCAGCAATGGTCAGAGCCCAAACACTCTTTGAGAGCCATATGGTAATTCTTTGTAGACATGCATACTGAATCATCCGGGCCTGTAGTACCTGTGGTCTCTCAACTCTACTTTTGGAATGGGGTTGGGGGTATTAAGTTTACAGCCTTGAGACACTGCCAGATGGCGGTTTACCTCTTTCCATGGCCTTGTTTATTTTTATTTATTTTTTTAACTTGTATCATAGGATGTTCATTTATGTACTCTTGGATGCTGAAAAAGTTCTTGGGCACAAGAATCTTTGGGTTTTGTTTTTTTTTTTAAGATTTATTTATTTTAGAGAGAGAGAAGGAGAGTGCAAGGGTGGGGGAAGGACAGAGAGAAATCCTCAAGCAGACCCTCCGCTGAGCGTGGAACCCAACGTGACATGGGGCTCAATCCCAGGACCCTGAGATCATGACCTGAGCTGAAATCAAGAGTCATATGCTCAACCGACTGAACCACCCAGGCACCCCAAGAACCTTTGGGTTCTTGAGTCACAAGGTACAAATCAATGGTCATTTCTTCCCTTCACAATAGGAAATTCTTAACTCAACACTTCTAGATTATCTCCAACATGAATGCAAGAGGTTAATAAGAACAGTCTCCATAATCTTACAGGATGCTCCATATGCTTTTTAAAAATTTGGTTGTTTACTCTCTATGTCATGTCTTTACAAGCCATACCTTTTAACCCTGTAACCCTGTGCCATTGATCCTTTAACTTATTTTAACAGCCTTCCAGGAATACTCAGTGAGTGTTTCAATCTATAGTTCTACAAGACCATCTCTTCTTATATATCCACAAACATAACTATTCTTTCATAACAATCTGTACTAATGATACATTTGTAACTCATGGGATCTAATAAGGATTATGCAAGATTCTGCCTATTTATTTTTTGTCTCCAAAGCCTAGATAACAGGATAGGCTTCTATTTTCCAATGTTCCCTTTAAAAATTCAATCCTCTTTTTCTGCAATTTAAACTCCTTATCTATTGCTATCTTTGTTTTATAGAATAGCCATTTTCACAGATACTTTAAAAAACTTGAAGAAGGTAAAGTAAGAGTTTCCTGCAAGGCATAAAGGTGAGAGATTACATAAGCAGGTATTCTGGTCATTAATAAGTTACTTGCTTCCTTGAAAGTTCCAACTACCTTTGTGTACATGTTTGAAATTACATATATCCAGTTAGGTGAGGATAGCAGATTCACGGGAGGAGGCCAAGGGGTGAATTTAGTCTAGCCAAATTCCTGCTACAGGCCCTTAAATTCAAGCATTTTCTCTCACCAGGTAGAGAGGCTTATTTAGTTTCTTAAATGATAATTTTCACCAAGTGAATGTAATATACCACTAATTCGGCTATTTTAATAAGCTTATGTTAAGTCCCACCCCCAAGGCTTAACACCTAACCTAATTGTAGTTTCAGCCTCTTCCAGAAGTGCAATTTAAACAATGGGTCTGGAATTTCCAGATGAGTGCTAGTGAGGTCATCTGCTTGATAAGAACCCCCCCCCCACACGCCCCCCCGCCTTCCCCTAAGGGAAGGTGACCCTGCTTGAAACAATCCTTTTTTGTTAGTTGGCTAATAATTTCCTTGTTCCGCCTCATTTCTGCCTATAAAAGCCTTCCATTTTGTACTCCTCCTAGGAGTTCCTTTGTATTTGTTAGGTAGGATGCAGCCCCATTCATGAATCACTGATAAAGCCAATTAGATCTTTAAATTTAGTAGCTGAATTTTTGTTCTTTGACATTAGTATGCACTTTGCTGTTTTTTTTTTACAAGTTTAGAGGAAAGAAACCATTCACCATTTTACTTTTATCAACAAAATAATTGAATTGAAAATAACATGAAATTTTCTGAGCAAATTAGTTATAACAATTGCTCTATGATTCATGAAATACAAGTGGGCTGTTGAGAAATACGCTCTCTGATGAACCTTATGTTGTGCTGGCTGTTTTTTTTTTTTTTTTTTTAGATTTTATTTATTTATTTATGTGAGAGAGAGAGCGCACATGAGAGGGGGGAGGGTCAGAGGGAGAAGCAGACTCCCCGCTGAGCAGGGAGCCCGATGCGGGACTCGATCCTGGGACTCCAGGATCATGACCTGAGCCGAAGGCAGTCACTTAACCAACTGAGCCACCCAGGCGCCCTGTGCTGGCTGTTTCTTAAGGCTTCTATTCTGAAAGCAAATCTGTTCACACTGAAATGGTGAACAAATTGTGCATTAGAAGGTACTAGAATTATGAGTGTCACTCTGCATTGGAAAACATCTAGTTCGGAAACACTTACTGGGAGGAGAGGCAAAGCATGAAGTTGTAGGAAGGGCGGGCCCAGATGGGTAGAATCATTAACAGAGAGCTTCTGAACGCTATGTTGCAAAACCCTGAGTCCTTCCACAAATCCATTTGACATTGTCAACTCTCCAGTGGGGAAGGGGGAGGCCACAGGCATTTTTAGACAATTGCAAAAATTACTCTTCCCCCTTGTTCTTTATTATCTTTTCCTGGCCATTTTGATCCATATTCTCATGAAACAAGGTGAAACTTCTTTCCAGCTCATGCCATTTCACCCCTGTACCACCTTCAGTCTCTCCTACTGACCTCCTGGTGACTCCCCATCATTCATGGCACATTTTTGCACCTTGCTCACAGGCTTCATCTCCACCCCATAATGCTGTCATCCTTGGTGGCTTCAACAAAGTAATGGATATGCGGTTCTGGAGACCACTGTCTAACATTCACTCTGCTGACATCCTTCCGAGAACCCTGTCGTCATTCCCCCTCACCCCCACACCCAGCCAAGTCCTTATCTGTCTGGGCTATACTCTTATACCTATTTGTATGTTACTTGATTTCCTGGCTTCCCCATTAGAGCGTAAGGTAAACTTCATAAAAGACGGGGCCATATTGGTCTCTCCACTGTTTTATCCCCAACACCCATCACAGCCCACAGCACATGATGCGAGCTCAGTCAATACTTGATGGAATGAGTGAATGCTCATCATGAAGCATGATGCTAATATAGAGACATCTTTACAATCTAGATTAATAGGAAGAAAGGCTATATAATTTTAATTTTAAAATAAGCAATTTATTATGTTCTAGTACATTCAGTGGATGACAGACGGAGCCCTGGGCAAAATAGCGAAGCAGACATCAATCTCCCTTTTCTGTTTTCTTCAAACTTATCCTCCCCTTCAAGGCCATGGGCCTTGTCATCTCTCTAGGCTATCAAAGCCTGCTTTGAGGGCAGGGTGTGGCATCGGTTGCTGACAGGTCAGTGTGCCATTCACTCAAGGTGTTACATTTTAGCGGTTCCCATTTAAGTCTTGCTGAGAAAAGGCTGATTTTTAAGACCTATGGAAGAATCCACCTGCAGAGGAACAGAGGCTTCAGGCCACTGGCCACGTGAGTGAGCTGGCTTGGAAGACCAGGTACTAAGTAGGTAGGTAGGTAGGTAGGTGTGTGTGTGTGCGCGCATGCATATTAATTCTAAGAGTTTCTGATGCTTTGACATCTTGGGGCTTTGCTGACCCTGCAGAGGCCTTGGCATGATTAGGGCAGGGGAACAGTGGCCCAGGCTATAGAAGTTTAATAAAGGAGGGGGTTGGAGGTGAGGGCTCTAGACTGCATATGAAAGGCCCATTTGCAGGCTAGTTTACCATCTCTAGGAACTGGCGAGGCCTGGGAGGGGCAGGCCCTTCAAGGTCAGCAAGTCCCCAAGATGTCAAATCATCAGAAATACAGAAAACAAAAAGTCATTATATGTTAATAAAAAAAAGAAAAAGGCATAATTAATACAGCTAGAAGCTGGAAAGAGCAAGGAAAGGGCTTCTCTAGTGCCTCCAGAAAGGAACACCACTCTGCTGACCCAGTGACATCTGTGTTGGACTTCTAACCTACAGAATTGTAAAATAATATATTTGTGTTGTTTTAAGTCACTAAATTTGTGGTCATTTCTTACAGCAATAGGAAACAAATACAATCCTTAACCTTTCTCCTACTAATTTTAGTCTTCGTTGATTCTTGCCTAAATCAATTATTCTTTTGATGATAATACTTGGCCTCCTATTATTAGGATTAGATTTTTCTCCCTCTGCCCTTCATCTACTTATTTGTATCCATATGGGCTCATGGTTTTTATTTTGTTCAACAGATTATAGCCCTTTATTTTCATGATTTATTTTGATGCTCAAATGTTTCCTGATTTTGTCAGTAGCAACACTTGCAAGCCAACTTCTGTGTCTTTTTGACATATCCATTGGGGAAATTTCTTGGGAGATATATTTAGGGGTGAAGTGTCATGATATCTGCAACTTACTTTCAAATGGGTCGGCAACAAAAAGGCAATATTTTTGCATAATTTATGTGTGTGCATATATACATATATATGAATCTATCTATATGTTTAGAGAGAGAAAGAGAAAGAAAAAGAGCAGTAAATATGGTCAAATGTCAATATGATCAAATCTAAGTGGAGGATATACAAGTATTTACTGTGTTATTCTTCCAATTTTTCTTCATGCTTAAAATTTTTCACAGTAGGATTTAAGTAAAAATGAACATAAAGAGAAATAGCCTTTAAAAAATAGCTGGTCCCATTTTGCTCAAAATGTGGTCGTGTACATGGCACACACTGAAGGCTGCATTGTCTTTCCCTCAGCTCTAGGGTACAAGAAGATTAATTTTTTAAATTAACATTTGTATGTGTCAGCTTAAATCTGGCCTCTGCAATTCAATTAAATAGAAAGTTTGGCCATGAAGTGCCTAAAAGCAGCAATGACCTCATTAAAGTATGTAAACACTGCTTCGCAGATCTCATTTATACACTATTTGTTCTTATGGACAAAGTTATTTTATAAGCCAACCCCTGTCTCAATCACCATAAGTTTTAGATTAGTAATGGCCCATAAAGGGAATTTTAATATGGAGAGTTTGTGGACATGTGCATTCCAGGGGAAACCTATAACCAAAGCAGAATGAAAAAGCAATGCAAAGCTTATTATACCATTTGAAGTTTTTTCTACCCAATTTTGCAGAGCCCTTTATACTTGAGCAGCCTTATGCATTTATAATTGTTAGGATCTGGCAGGTACAAAGCTGATATGCGGGGCTGCAAGAAGGCCAAGCGGTGAGCCACTCAGGCAGGGGCCCTGTGGCAGTTTTTAAATAAGGCCACAAATTCTTTGAAATTTCTCTGCTTCAAAAGGTAAAGACTAATCCCTCCCCCCCCACCCTTAGTGAGGGCTAGACTTAACGATTCACTTGTAAAGCACAGAATATGGCAGAAGTGGCCTTGGGTGACTTCTGAGACTCCATGGTGCCAATACGGCAGCTTCCTCCTTGCTCTCTCTCTCATGACTTAGCTTTCCTGTTTTCGGGACACTCAAGCAGTGCTATGGAGGGTCCAGTGGCGAGGAACTGAGGCCTCCCACCAGCAGCTACACCAGTGCGCCATCTTGGAAGTGGACCTACGAGCCCTAGGTGAGCCTTCAGATGGCCACAGTCCCAGCCAACATCTTGACTGCAACCCCATGAGAGACCCTGAGGTGGAACCACCTGGATTCCTGACCTGCAGAAACTGTGAGCTAATAAGTGTTTATTATTTTGAGCCACGACACTTTTGGATAATTTGTTAACGAGGCAACGGATCGCTAATACAGGCCCTCACAGTGTCATCATTTGGGTCCACCCATCATGCTTTCAGGGCCTGGGAATTTTCTTCCTCCCAGCCACCTGCCCAACAGCAATATAAGGCTTCATACAAGAAAAAGAGCACAGAAGAGACTTCCCCAGTCTCCTGGTACGGGTGGCTGTAACATGAGACCCTACGTCTTACCTGCTGAGTCTGAAGGGTTTTTGCTGAAGTAATTCTCTATTTGCGGGAGGAGCACTGCTTGGCTAGTATGTTTTTCTAGTGACAGAAAGTCCCTTAGGAAATTAATAAACCCAGAATCTCCAACTCACTTAATAAAGGATTGTATTTAATCCTGCAACAATCCTATAATGTAGGCACTTGTTGCCTGATCCCAAAGCTGAAGGAATTAAAATATTATGCTTCAGGGATATACACAAATTTGGGCGAATATTAAAGTCCTGGGTTTTCCTCATAAATATCCAATGACTTCTGCACTGTGGAGGAGACAGAGCAAGGCACTAAGAAGAGAACAGATATAAGGCACTGAAGGCAGGGAGAAAGGTACTCTCCTTGTTCCAGAATGAGACCTTCGCAAGGATTACTTCGGGAAAGGCTGTTTGAAGGCCTAATCAAGTTGACAGGGACCTCAACCCCCAACTCCCTCGAGGCCTTGGAAACCCAGCCAACTTGTGCCTAAACAATGCGCCTCCACATTGCTCCTTTCCTTTGAACTTCTGCCTCCTTTGAAGAAAGCAGCTGAAAATCAAAAGTGGCTAATCTCTATGTTTTCAAAGACATTGGGACCCAGTGAATGGAAAGAGCTGTTTGTAGCTTTATGTTGTGTCAGGAATTTGACAATCACCATCTGTGGAAGTTACATGATGTGGTTGAACCCCATATGGGGTATAACAGACTCCCCAAACATGCTGGTTTGTTCTCAGTACTACAGCCAAAGGGCATTCACTGTTCTGGCCCGGTGTCCAAAAGGAAAGCACCAGTGATCCCTAGTCCCGGTTCTGCTACTAACTGGCTGTGAACCTGCACTCCCAACCTCAGTCTCTATCCACAAATGTAGAAAAAATGTTTTCTCAGATCTGCTCTGGCTCCAACACTGTATGATTCCATGATTCCTCTAGTGTGTTCTGAGGGGCTCCAATTCCATGAAGTGAATGGATCCAACTTGTCTTATTTGGGTACTTCTTTAGAAGTTAAGTGTTCTCCTTGGTAAACATCTACAATTTTTCTCGATCAGCACTGAGTTTGTGAATACAAACTCTCCAGCTCGGAAAGATCTAATACACCTTGCTTTCCTCGGCTCTTCCTGGAAATAATCAGTGGAGAATGATGTATGGCTGTTTACAAATAATTCCCTTCTGGATCTTGAAGTCATTAAAAAATATAGTGAAGTCCATATTTGAAAAAAAAATGGCATAATTCTGAGTAGGGCATTTTAAAAATAATTTCCCTTTGAAAACAGATTGAGAAGAAAGGGTATTAGAAAAGGGAGTTTCTTTTTTGTGACTCAGTAATTTAACAAGGAGTTAATACAGGTATAGCAAATATTTCACTTATTAATTTCCTCTCTGGAGTATTTCCTCAAAAGTGACAAAAAAAAAAATCAACACCCATTTAAGGGGAGCAAATGTGACTTCTCCCCAGAAATTTCTAATGTATATTCTCATTTTAATTTAACATAGTCCTAGTAAAAATGACAGGAACACTGAGGTAAGTTTCTGTGGTCATTTAAAATGCACAGTGCTGGGGCACGTGGGTGGCTCAGTCAGGTCCGACTCTTGGTTTCACTCAGGTCATGATCTCATGGGTTATGAGATCAAGACCCGCATCAAGCCCCACACTTGGCATGAGTCTGCTTGAGATTCTCTCTCCCTCTTCCTCTCCCTCTGCCCCTCCTCCCACTCGCGAGCTCACTCTCTAAAATAAATAAATAAATCTTAAAAAAAATTAAAATGCACAGTGCTGTTCCAACAGAACTTTCTGTGGTGATGGAAATGTTCTATATCTGCGCTGTCCAATACAGCAGTCCCTAGCTCTATGTGGCTACTGTGGACTTGGATGTGGCTATGGTGCCCAAAGAACCGACCCTTTATTTTAATTTAATTAATATACATTTGCATTTAGATAGCCACACGTGTCTAGGGACTCTGGCCTAAAGCCCTGGTATGCCGTCACTACTTTGACATGTGGTTTCTCATTCATATTTTTTGAAGCCTGTATTCTAGTCACACTGACTGGGTTCAGATCCTTGCTTCGTCCCTTTACTAGCTGTGTGACACAGGCTGAGAGACTTAACCTTTCTTAACCTTGTGAGTCCCTTACTTACAGTATCTTTCTAAGCCTCGCAACGGGAACCACTGCACGTGGAAATGGGAGGGAATGGGATAGATGAGCCTCGCTTATCCCTGTTCCTATGAACTTTATTGGGTCCAAGGACAGATGATGTCACAGAGAAGAGCTGGGTTCCTAGTAGCTAAGGTTATGGTCCCAGGAGCTCTGTGATTGTTTCTTTTTAATCTTTGCTTCCTGGGGCGGTTGATCCCTTGGAAGAAAGGTGGCGAGAAGGAGAAAAGAATCTTCACTTATGGACCCAAGGGGCCAGACTA
Source organism: Leptonychotes weddellii (assembly GCF_054177405.1). Taxonomy (NCBI): domain Eukaryota; kingdom Metazoa; phylum Chordata; class Mammalia; order Carnivora; family Phocidae; genus Leptonychotes; species Leptonychotes weddellii. The sequence goes on along the minus strand of NC_138385.1, from coordinate 98,194,806 downwards.
GCAGCTGTCCTCCCATGACGGGGCTGGCAGCTGAGCAGACCTGCAGCCTAGCACCTGTAACAGCTCAAATCACTTGCCCTTTGAAGCCAGGGCTGGCTCATCAGCCCGTGTTTCCAGGGGCTCTGAACTTGTACCTTCTGTGTGGGCCTCGCTTGGGTTAGGATAACAAGGCATTACAAAGATAAATAAGACCAGTGTTGTGGTGAGTCCCTTACTTACAGTATCTCATTTAATGCTTGCAACAACCCTGAGATGTGGCATGGTTTTCACTCTCAGTCTGTCGATGAGGAATCAGAGTTCAGTGTAGTTAAATTGCCAGAGTTGAACAGTTACGAACAGGCCCAAGTGGGATCAAGGTAGGATCTGTGTAGCTCTGTATCTGCATCCTTCCCCAACGGGTGGCATGCATGTGATAATGCCGATTTCTGCCTCCACCTGATTCTGACTTGCACTTGTTGTCAGTACCCTGATGGATCCTCCTTGTTTGGACTCAATTTGCAGGTCATACTTTGAGGAACATGACCAAGATGCCCCCTACTCTAAAAAGAACTCTAACAGTGAAGTAGCCTACAATCAGAGGTTCTCAACCAGGGATGATTTTGCCTCCTGGAGGACATCTGATGGTGTCTGGAGACATTTCTGGTTGTCAAAACTGGGCAGAGGTTGCTCCGGGCATCTGGCGGGTAGAGGCCAGGGATGCTGCTAAATATCCTGTGATCCACAGGACAACACGCGCGCCCCCCCCCCCCCCACCGCCCAACAAAGAATTATCTGGTCCAAAATATCAATAGTTCTGAGGTTGAAAAACTTTTACCTTAAATAAAACAAAGCCAGGACCTCCAGTATCCCTGGGAAAGGAGGCCACAGCGTGAATGCAAAATGAAAAAAATAACAAATTTCATTCTTGACTTGATTTCAAGCAGCCTAGGTTCCAATGATTTAAAGAAATTTAAGGCAATGATTCTCAACTTTATCAGACCAATGTACCTTTTTGGTAAGCATCAACAGCTCCTTGCTGCTATCCTGAAAGGAAATTCATAGATAATAAAACCTATCTATACAAATAATTTAAAAATATCAATGTAATGTTATGATTGTAACATATCAGGGAGAAATAAAAAGATCATAATAAAATAATATGCTTTTGATTTGTATAAAGTTGTATGAGAAGATAAAATAAAGTCATCATATGCCTGTGCCTATTTGTAGGGTCCCCAAGAATGCAATAGCTACAAATATCAATAGATCCAGGTGCACTGTATTGAAGACTGGTGGTGTCATGATTTTCCAGAACTGAACAATTTGTGCTAAAGTTCTCCACAAAACATGGCCTTCTGATTTATATAGTAATTTGCTTCCAGAAAAACTCAATGTTTATTAAAACTGTGCTAGAAAAAAAAAAAAACCTCTTTATTTATGAACTGATGTGATGTGTATCATCAGATAATCTGGAGTGGGTTTTGCACACATAAATGTCTAGTAGGACATGCGGAAGTCCCATTGGACCCGGGAGGATCCTTTCTTGCCCTGGGCTTTATGAGCAATGAAGGATGTCTAAGGTCCCCAGCTGTGACTCATTAATGTATAAGGCGACGTGTCCGTCCCCCCTCCCTGCCCCCTCCCCGCCCGTTGGTAGGAAAGCAAAAACACACAGCAAAATATTCTAAATTCCCCTTAGGGGTGTACCCTCTCTATGAAACCATTAATTTAAGGGATTTGAGAGAGTCATTTTAGTTATGAACCATTTTTGCCCTATATGCTGATTTTAATATTTAACCCCACCTCTGAGCCCCGCCTTTCATCCCCCAAGGATTAAAACCTCATGTATCATCTGAAAAGCTGAAGAGAGTCTGTACTATAAAAGGTACCAAAGCATACCCTCAATGCTGATCATCTCTGCCATGAAAGATCTGGATGGTGAATCTTCCAGCATCTCACTCTGTTGGATCTGTGTTCCCTGCAAGTGTTCCATTTTTCTTCATACACTGAATCTTTCTAGTGATGTTGGCACAGAATAATATCGTTTAATGGGTGTTTAATGGACAGAAAACCATGCTGGAAAATGTTATGCTGGTAACTGCGATGTAGAACTGGTGAGCCCTGCTCCCTGCTGCCAAATTTTACACATTTTGAGTGTTTCTCAATTTACTCACAATAGCTAAAATTATCAGAATCTTCTTGTTTGGCTTACTCTCTCAAGGCCCATCCCTACTGTGCAAATTCTTTAGGATCTCAAGTGGTTGTGGTGGGGCGGGGGGCGGGGGGGGGGCCTCCACACCTGCCTTTCTGGGGCCCAGGAGCAGCACAGGGATCTCGGCCATATACCTGCGACCTGGTTGCCCAGTGACTCCAAAACACCCATAAGCAGGAGGCTCTCACAGAGAAAGGGGGGATTGGCATTCACGGCTGCCATTGCTCTTCTCCCTCATGCTTTTGGCAACCTCCCTTTATCATTATCTTTCCATTTATCAGGCAGAGAGCAACAACTGGTTTGGTGTGCTGATAAACGTTTGTAACATTTACCAACTGCCATGATGGAGGTGCCCCTACACTGTCTGATATCAAACCACCCAGTGGATATCACTGAATGTGGAGTTGGGGGAGACATGCACAGCAGCAGCCCATGTATCGTATTTCCACAATTCAGATAGAAGACGCATCAAGAACATCAAGAACATAGGTAACATTTTGAAATGCTTTTAGATTTACAGAAGGGTTGCAAAGATAGTGCAGAGAGTTCCCGTATATACCCCTTTACCCAGCTTCCCCTAATGTTAACATCTATAACCGTGGTACATTTATCAAAACTACGAACTTAACCTTAGTTCCAAAACTAAGAACTTAACCTTGGTTCCAACTTAACCTTGGTGAGAGGAAGGTGACATGTTATACCCAGCACAGAGGCAACTGTACACATTGCCTAGTCTATGTTATCTACACCATACCTTGTAACGAGGCATCATGACTCACTCTGCTGAGCTTTATTTCTCCGGAAAAAAAAAAGAAGAGAGGTTGGTTAAAATCTGACTATGACTACAGAGTTCTGTTGCTCTCAGGAATTTCTAGTATTGTGTCTGTTGGGACCAAAAAAAAAAGGTTTAAAAACCTTTGAGAATGGGCAGCCACATAAGAGTTAGAAGCAGGAAAATAATATGAACAGATTTGAGTTTTTTTATTCTGAAAGCCATAGAAAGAATGCAGTGGAGCAAAGAGGCCAACTGGAACAAACTAGGGGCCAAGGGCAGGCCGCTCCATGATGCGCCACTTTGGCATGAGGATTATTTTGAGTTAAAAAGCAATCAAAACCCAGCAGATTACAGAAGAACTCTTTACCTCCCCCTCAACTGCCTAAAAGAATTTAGATAGAGGACCTATTCCAGGAAGAGAGCTAGCAGCATAAACAACAACATTAGGATAAGAACTTGGTACAGCAGATAGGGAGGAAACTATTAAGGCCTGTTTGATCAAAGTCCTCTATGTCCCATTGTTTCTGAGGGGCCCGGCAAACATTTATTTACCAAACATTTACTCCTTTTCATCTTCCTGTGAATTGCCTTCCTGTCTTTGAGGTCCCAGACCTCTAGCCCCTTCTCCTTAGTTCAGGATGACATATATACCAACTTGTGCCAGTCTTCAGAATTTCCATATCTGTGTGGTTTCCCCACAGGTACGAAATTAAATGTGATTTTCTCCTGTTCATCTGTCTCATGTTAATTCGATTCTTAGTCCACCTAGAAGAACCTTGAAGGGCAGAGGAAGGTCTTCTTCCCCAACAAAACAATTCTAACAGTCCAGGCAGGAATATTGGAGGTCGGAATTAAGGCAACTGCAATGGGAATGGAGAAGTCAAGATGTTTCAAGAGATGCTAAAGAGACAGACTCTACGAGACTCAGTAACTGACTGATGGTATAGCTGTGCACCGGGAGTTTGGTTTTGGACTTGGAAGGAATGCCAGAGAAGGGAAACGTGTCAAGTTTAGATTTTGATATGTTGTTTGTAGTGCTTGTGGAATCACTTCACTTGTGTGAAGCACGAGTGGATCAAGTTCATCCTCAGAAATTTTTTCTTTCCACGTCTTAGACTATGGGATCACTTTGTTGGGTCAAATTTCATATTAAAGCTCCTTATCTTTCCCCCTATAACGTAATTGAGAGAGCAAACAGAAAATAAAGACAGGTCAAGCAGCTTCTTTTTTGGGCGGGAGGGGCAGAGGGAGAGGAAGAGAGAGAATTGCAAGCAGGCTCCATGCCCAGTGCAGAGCCCACGTGGGGCTCGATCTCACCAACCCTGAGATCATGACCTGAGCCAAAATCAAAGTCAGACGCTTAATTGACTGAGCCACCCATGCACTCCTCAAGCAGCTTCTTTAAAAGCTCAATTTCTCCCCTTCTCTGCTCCCTTTTACCCTGAGAAGAAGAAAAAAGAAAAAAGAAGAGGTGGGAAGGGCCTATATGCCTTCTTCCTGCTCTTTCCATCGAGGACAACAAGGTAGGCCTGAACAGTGTTTTCATCCCTTATGGAATTCCAAGGTGGACACAGTCTGTGAAGTGCCTCCATGTTGGCCTGAACTTGCTTGGAACGCTCAGCCGTTCACTTGGGTGTAATCTGACACATGACGTAATAGTCAGCTGTCGGGATTAATCAGTCCCAGCTGTTGGACCCTCTGCTCTGGGTGGGGGTTCAGCCTCCCCATCTGTTCCTGGGGCCTCCCCACTTACGTCTTCTCTGCTTGAGCCTCTAGCCATGACAGATGGCTCCTTCTCAGTATTACAGGTCATTTGTCTCTGAGCAGTGTCCCTTCCCCAACGTGCGCTCAACGTTTTCAACTACCCCCATCACTTCATCACCTCAGGCATTTACAGAGACTAACCTATAGTACACACATCTATGTGCACACATAACATGACTTCACCTCCTTGTAATTTTCACACAATAACCCAGGCTCATAAAGAGTACTTCTACAGTTCTCCCGAACGTTGGTTGGATTCTCTATAATGGCTGGGGGTAAAAAACTGACAGGGTGTCTGACAAGTTGAGGATCACCTTCAAAACCCTCCCCTACCACACTTATGAGTACTTTGAAACCACAAAAACTAAAATTTACCAGTCCCAACGGTCTCTTCTATATCCTGCTGCTCTGGTCAAGTAGCTCTGGTTTTTTTTTTGGCTCTCAGAGCCTGTCTCTGTAATTACAATACTCAAGTTCAAACAATGTGGGGATTTTCAGGAGTGGTTGGGAAAGAGTGTCAGCAGAGAGACTCTGCATGGCAGCTATGGCCCCAAGCCAGGGACTATTCTCACCAGCAAACCTGGAACAGGTTTCGGAACAATGTCTTTTACCTCACCTGCTAGCACAGTCATCATCACAGGTGAAAGGGCAGAATTTACACAAGTGCTTCACTTTCTTCAGGGAATATTTCAAAGCAACAGTAGCTTTTATTGTTTTGCGTCTAATATATAAGGACGGTAGTGGTTTCTTTTTTTACGACTTGACACCTAAAATAGTCTATTCTATATCCCTTAGCAAATTTTATGTTTCATATAGTTGATAAAAGATTACTTGTATTGCAGTAGTTCTCAAGTACGGTTGATTCTGGCCCTCAGGGGACATCTAGACATGTCTGGAGACATCTTGGTTGTCACGACTTGAGGGGGTGGAGGCACAATAGCAATGAATTGCCTGACCCCAAATGGATCATACATTAATTCTACCCCTGCCAAGCTGAAAAGTGAATCTGATAGCCCCCTGCTCCTCAAAAAGGAGACCTAAGAGTGTGGAATTTCAGGTGTCAGACCATCCTGATTCCAGAATGATTCGGTTTGGGTGAAGGCTCACCCCAGAAACCAAAATTTTTACCTTTATCTTGGCTACATTTTGGGGGCCAGCCAGAATTTAGGGGCTGGCATAAGGAGACAGGATTGTCTGTTCTGCCAGATGAGTTCTATCTAATTTTTGTGGGTGTCCCGGGGCCTGAGGTCTTTCCCTCCCTCTTCAGTGCTTTTCTCAAGACTAAGGATTTTCTTAGCCTTGAGTCTTCATACAGCTTAATCATACTCTTTAAGAAGCAAACAGAGTTGATATGCATAAAACAAATGCAAGATGTGTTAAGACTGATTGCTTTTTTTTTTTTTTTTTTTAAATAGTAGTACCAGCTGGGCTTGGGAGGAACGTGTGGCTCTGTGAAGGTTTTCACAGGTCTGCCCGCCTCCTTTGCCTGCCATGAAATTTCTTCAAAGCCAGTCTCACCCACGTTTCATTTTCTTTAATCTGCAGAGCCAACGTTCAAGGGAGGGTTCTTTTGTTGTAAGCCCTCATTAAAAAAAATCATCAGTATATTTTCTCTTAAAAGCCAAAGGAACAAAACCTATAAGCCCACCTATTGAGATCAGTGTTTCCAGATTACAGCATTATAGAGGGATGACATTTCGGTTCTCTCCTCTCATCCCCAAATGTCAGGCTACTCCTAGTGGTAGAATATAGAGGGGCAGAGGCTTTTGGGTGGACATGTGATGCTTTGCAAGCCAATGTTCAAAGACAAGAACCAGGTGATCTTTCTTTTGTCTCTGGTCAGTTTTTAATATAGCTGCTAGTTCTCAGTAAGAAACAGACTGTTAAAAATGCTAATATTTTTAGATGGGATGATGGTATTAGGGTTGTTTTTTGAAGTGATCTTTTTTTTTTTTAAGAGATAAATGCTTAACTATTTATGGATAAAACAATATAATGTCTGGAAAGTGCTTCCAAAGAGTTCAGGGGGAAAGGGTATGAATAAAATAAAATTGGCCATGAGTTGATAAGTGTTTTGAACTCGTGATCATACGTGAAGGTGGATGTATGCTTATGGGAGTGGTCTACTAGAGTTGGAGCAATTGATGACCAAGAAGAGAGAAGAAATAGCCTAAGAAGCAAACATTCAAGGACATCATCTGATAGGAGGTAGATTTCAGAGACAAGTCTCTCTCAAGTAATCACTACAAACTCAGTCTGAATCTTGAACATATTGAAACCATCACTCTTCACCCTGGTCATTTTGCCAGATATGGAAACGTTTAGAAAATGAGGAAAGATGTGTCTGAGCCATATTATTTTGGCTAGATTTTGCTCTTGATGCATTTCTTAACATATGGGGAGCCACATTGGACATATTTTATGCCTCTAAATATCAAGGGTTTATTTAAATTTTCAACCAATTCACTTTTTCTAAAATCTTGACCTTATAAGCTTGATATCTGGGCCAATACGATCAAAGATTTTATAATAACATTTTGGTTGATGTCACTCTTACTCCTCAGAATAATGAGTTGCATGGAACTGTAATGTTTCTTCCTCCATTAGGTCAGGGGTGAGTGAAGCTTTCAAGCTGCTATCATTTTTTTCCAAATAGTTTCACTCATTCTTATTCCTAATTAATCTACGGTATTATGTAGCAACCAAATAAACAGTCTCCTAAAGAAAGCATCCTCTCCTTGGCTGTTCCAGAAAACTCTGCTGACTCATTTGCAGTTGGACTTGAAGAATTTTTCAGGCACATAATGCCAAAAGAGCCACAGTTTTTTTGAGCAATTCCCAGGACTCTCTGATCCTACCAAACAGGGGAAGCTCACAAGAAGTTTTGCTTTGTGTTTTTAGTATCTGGGCAAGTGAGGGGGGTGAGCATGGCTTTGGAAACAACTTCTAAAGAATATATTCTACAAGTTAAAGACCCTTGCTATGTGTGTTTTTTTGCTCCTGGAATTCCTTTAAATGTGTATCAAATAACCTTTAATTTTTTTTATTTTTAAAAGATTTTATTATTTATTTATTTATTTGATGGAGAGAGCACAAGCAAGGGCAGTGGCAGGCAGAGGGAGAGGGAGAAGCAGGCTTCCCTGCTGAGCAGGGAGCCCAATGCAGGGCTCGATCCCAGGACCCTGGGATCATGACCCGAGCCGAAGGCAGGCACTCAACTGACTGAGTCACCCTGGTGCCCCTCAAATAACCTTTTAAACTCAGGTCCTGGGCTCACAAGGACTGGATTGTGGTCACCTTGGTTGCTTCTTTCTCACTGCATGTCCCTTTTGGAGAATCTATCTAGATGATCTGACTCATCATCAAGGAATGATATGGAGGCTACTCTCCTGGGTGAAAGCATGGCTGAAGAGGAGTCCCAGCATCCAACAATAATAGATATAGCAGTGGTAGCCACAACACTAAGATATTCCAAACTCTACATACAAAAAATCCAAATAATAACAGTAAGATGGGATTCAATTTGCAGGAGAACCCTTCTGATGAAATCTTGCTAAATTAAAATTGGAAAGTGTTCCCAACTGAATTTAATGAAATTGGTATCTTCTTTCTACTTTCATCCTTCTAGATATAGTAGTTTTGACTGATATGAGGGCAGGTTTTTGAACCTGGCCTAGTTTGTGCTTCTAATTTCATACTTGATTACCTAATCTATTCAAATCCACCCCATGTTGGTGTGGCTTGCATGTGTGTACAAGTGGCTAGTCATTAAAATCATGCCAAGTAGAGTAAATCAAAGTCAGTCTTCAGCTTATTGGCATTTCCCTGATTTCCTGATGGGAAATTCCACCCTTTAGAAGACATGCCTTTTAAGAGTTCAGTTGTGGAGTTTTACTCAGAATTTTTGGAGATAGAGCTAGGAAGCCAATCAATGAACCCCATTTAATTCACAAAGGACACACGGAATAAGCAAAAAAGCCCAGGGTAGAGGGTAACTTAAGGTCCAGTTTGACCTCTCTTTTTATCTGGGTAAATCACTGCAATTCTCTGGGTCCCAGTTTCCTCATCTGTAAAATGAGGGTTTAGAATGTTCAGTCTTCAAGTTACTTTATTGTTTTTCATTCCAATGGTATATTTATTTAAGAATATTTACTAGGTGCAGTTCCTATAGGAAATGCAAAATTTTCTAAGATGTAACACCCACTTTCAGAATGCTTTGAGTCTCATTGGACAAAAAATATTTCAACTAAAGAAACAGCTATTATATGCCACTTTGTGTGGTGGTGATAGGCAGATTACAAGTGCTCTGTCCTCAAACCTGAAGGGACTTCCATCCTGGCTGCTGTTTGATGGGAAATGTATACAGAGGCATATGGTAAAGATTTGTCCCAAGTGGGGCGCCTGGGTGGCTCAGTTGGTTAAGCGACTGCCTTCGGCTCAGGTCATGATCCTGGAGTCCCTGGATCGAGTCCCACGTCGGGCTCCCTGCTCAGCAGGGAGTCTGCCTCTCTCTCTGACCCTCCCCCCTCTCATGCTCTCTGTCTCATTCTCTCTCTCAAATAAATAAATAAAATCTTTAAAAAAAAAAAGATTTGTCCCAAGTGTTAATTCTAACTGAAATAGATTCATTCCTAGTACTGAGCTTGGAAGACAAAAACAAAGAGCAAGGAGCTTCACAATCTAAAAGCTCCTCAAGGGGGTGTTACCATATACGGCTAACAGTGCAGTGCAATATGGTCCAGATCCCAAGGGGACTTATAAACTATGAAGGATGTTGGTTGAATTGAATTGATCAGGAAAGGCTTCCCAAAGAGATAACAATTAAGATGGGCCTGGACCTCTGGAAGGAAGCCATTTCAATGAAAATCAATATGATAACATTTAATGTTTCCCATACATGGCTGTATGGAGCTCAGTAATCTATAGTTAAAAAAAAGATTCTGGTGTTCAGCCAGATGCAATGTATTATTAGTCATATCTCCATGGAAGCACTGTGTTCAAATTGGGATTTTTTTTTTTTTGAGAAAAGTAAATTTATTCTGAAATTTTAAATGACTGTCATATGTTAATGGATCAAATTAGGAACTTTTGGTTCAAAGGAGCAATATAGACCTTGGAGAGAGTCCAGACAAAAGCAATCAAAGCCTTAAAAGTTAGAATTGTGGAATTCTAGAAAAAAAAAAAGGTAAATGAAATGAAGAAAAGAAAGCTGAGGGAGAAATCAGACTTTTCAAAATGCGATTGCTATTATATACAAATTGCTGTCATATGGGTGGTAGCTGAGATTTGTTCTCTGGGTGCATCCAGAATGAGGGAAGTGGGAGTGAGCAGAAATGGGAGCAGTTGAGATTTAAAACAGATGTGCAGGCAAAGTCATGACAAGATAGTTGAGATGCTGGGAAGTTAAGAGTGGAGATAATGATATCTGTGTAGACTTTTCTAAAATATTTATTTTTTTAGATAGAGAGATCGAGAGAGAGTGCACATGTGTGTGAGTGGGGGGAGGGACAGAGGGAGAGAATATTCAATCAGACTCCCACTGAGCACAGAACCCACCATGGGGCTCAACCCCAGGATCCTGAGATTATGACCTGAGCTGAAACCAGAGGCAGACACTTAACTGACTGAGCCACCCAGGCGCCCCTAACTGTGTAGATTTTTTAAAGGTATAATTTAGGGGCACCTGGGTGGCTCAGTCAGTTAAGCCTATGTCTCTTGGTTGGGAGAATGAGTTCCAGCTCAGTGGGGAGTCTGCTTCCCCTTTCCCTCTGCCCTGCCCCCCCATCCCCCGCTCATGCACTCTCTCTCTCGCTCTCTGAAATAAATTTTTTTTAAAAAAATAAAGGTATAGGGTGCCTGGGTGGCTCAGTCGGTTAAGCGACTGCCTTTGGCTCAGGTCATGATCCTGGAGTCCCGGGATTGAGTCCCGCATCGGGCTCCCTGCTCGGCAGGGAGTCTGCTTCTCCCTCTGACCCTCCTCCCTCTCATGCTCTCTCTCATTCTCTCTCTCGCAAATAAATAAAATCTTTAAAAAATAAAAAAAATAAAGGTATAATTTGCATTGATTTCAAAAGACAGGAGACAGAGAAGGCAAAATATTATTATTTCATATATATGCAGATTACTCAGTTCTTTATTTAGACATCTACCAAAGAACCACAAGCCAGGATACACTGGCAGAACTTAGATTCACATGACTAGGGGCCCTAGTCTATCCCTGGTGATTATAGACCCTTTGCATGAGCTTGAAGGATAGAGAATATGGAGGGAGAGGCTTTTTCTGTCCCTATGAATGTTGGAGGAGAGAAAAAATTGCACTAGGTTTTTAAGAATTCTCAGACTCTTAGTAGCAGAAACAAAAATTAAGAAAACAATCCCATTTACAGTTGTACCAAAAATGATAAAATACCTAGGAATAAACTTAAGCAAAGAGGTGAACAGTCTGTATTCTAAAAACTATAAAACGCTGATGAAAGAAACACAAACAAATGGAAAGATATTCCATTCTCAAGGATTGGGAGAACCAATATTGTTAAACTGCCCACACCACCCAAAGCAATCTACAGATTCAATGCAATCCCTATCAAAATACCAACAGCAATTTTCACAGCCTAAAATCTGTATGGAACCACAAAACACCCCAAATAGCCAAAGCAGTCTTGAAAAGGAAGAACAAAGCTGGAGGTATCACAATCCCAGATTTTAAGATATACTACAAAGCTGTAGTAACCAAAACAGTGTGGTACTGGCACAAAAACAGACACATAGATCAACAGAACAGAATAGAGAGCCCAGAAATAAACCCACACCTATATGGTCAATTAACCTACAACAAAGGAGGCAAAATACACAATGGGGAAAAGACAGTCTCTTCAACAAATGGTGTTGGGAAAACTGGACAGTCACATGCAAAAGAATGAAACTAGACTGCTTTCTTACACCATACACAAAAATAAACTCAAAATGATTAAAGACTTAAATATGAGACCTGAAACCATACAACTCCTAGAACAGAACACAGGCAGTAATTTCTCTGACATCAGCTGTAGCAACATTTTTCTAGATTTGTCTCCTCTGGCAAGGGGAACAAAAGCAAAATTAAATAATTGGGACTACACCAAAATAAAAAGCTACTGCACAGTGAAGGAAACTATCAACAAAATGAAAAGTCAACCTACTGAATGTGGGAAGATATTTGCAAGTGATACATCCAATGAGGGGTTAATACCCAAAATATATGAAGAACTTAGACAACTCAACACTTAGAAAACTAAATAATCCAATTAAAAATGGGCATAAGGCCTGAATAGACATTTTCCCAAATACATTCAGAAGGCCAACAGACATATGAAAAGATGCTCAACATTACTCATCAGAGAAATGCAAATTAAAGCCACAATGAGATATCACTTTACACCTGTTGGAATGGCTAAAATCAAAAAGACAAGAAATAGCAAGTGTTGGTGAGGATGTGGAGAAAAAGGAACCCTCATGCGCCATTGGTGGGAATGCAAACTGGTGCAGCCACCATGGAAAACCATATGGAGGTTCTGCAAAAAAACTGAAAATAGAATTACCATATGACCCAGTAATTCCAGTACTGGGTATTTACCCAAAGCATATGAAAACACTAATTTGAAAAGATATATGTACCCCTATGTTTATTGCAGCATTATTTACAAAAGCCAAGATATGGAAGCAACCCAAGTGTCCATCCACGGATAAATGGATAAAGATGTGATACACACACACACACACACAAATATTACTCAGCCATAAAAAAAGAAAAAAATTGCCAATTTGCAACAACATGGATAGACCTAGAGGGTATAACGCTGAGTAAAATAAGCCATAGAAAGACAAATAGCATATGATTTCATTCATATGTAGGGTTTAAGAAACAAAACAAATGAGCAAATTAAAAAAGAGACAAATAAAAGACCAGGGGCACCTGGGTGGCTCAGTTGTTAAGCGTCTGCCTTTGGCTCAGGTCATGATCCCAGGGTCCAGGGACCCACATCGGGCTCCCTGCTCAGCCGGAAGCCTGCGTCTCCCTCTCCCACTCACCCTGCTTGTATTCCCTCTCTCGCTGTGTCTCTCTCTGTCAAATAAATAAAATCTTTAAAAAAAAAAGGAGAGACAAATAAAAGACCAGACTCTCAACTACAGAGAACAAACTGGTGGTTGCCAGAGGGGAGGTGGGTGGGGGGAATGTGTGAAATAGACATAGGTGATTAAGAGTACTCTTATCTTGGTGAGCACTGAGAAAGGTATAGAAATGTTGAATTATTATAATGTACACCTGAAACTAATATTACACTGTATGTTAATTATACTTGAATAAAAAGAGAATAGGAAAAGTAGGAGTACAGCCACAAAAAAGGCCCAAAAACCAAAAATCTCAGACCCTCTAGCAGTTGGCCATGATGGAGGCCCATTGCCTCCAAAAAGTGGAGGTCCAGGGGTCTGAAAGTGGAGATTGAGCCTGGAATTAGATCATAGCATGTTTGACCTGGAAGGAAGCTAGTCTAGGGCTTCCTCAAGTGTGTTTGAGAAACAATCAGAGTGGGGATGTTATGAGTGTTCCACTAAAAAAAGAAGGGATTTTGTGGTTATTTAAGTTCATATAATGCTGAGGTAAAAGGTTAAACAGATTCATTTATTGCGAGGATTCTCAGAGGCTTGATTCTTCCAGAAGGGCATAGTAACAAGAAGATGCAGTGGTGTATCTCATCAGATCATTTCTCTGTGGAATACACTTAAAGACAAAAGGAATGATCTGGACCAACTCCCTCCTCTATCTTTTAACAATAGCATCTGAAGTTCATAGACGTAAAGAGAGTTACCTGATGTCATATATAGACAGTAACAGGTTGAGTTGTCAAAACAAGTCTTCCAACTTTTTCAAGAGTACCCTTTTCAGGACCTCACTCTGTTATACTACAACGGCGTCAGCTAAATAGTTACCACATCCAGTGTACATTTGGGACAAACCAATGTGTACAGTTGGTATACATCCAGTGGAGCAACGTTGATAACCAAAGCCAAAGGGATCAATTGCAAAGCTCACACTGCTAGGAGGACAGAATGTGATACTGATCAATGAGGAAACTGTGGTTGGAACAGATCTTGTAACCATTATACAGGTAGATAGTGTAAACGATTTAGGTAAACATTTTAATATGCCCTGTTTTATATTGCAACACAAAGTTCTATGTGAAGGTCTCACTTTTCTATAGAGACTTCCTTTATGAATGCTATTCTAAGATTCTAGTACGTGGTTTATAGATATATACACATTTACCTCAACATAGGATACAGGGTAGAGCAAGATAATGCACTGCAAATGGGTGTTGGAAGTCAAGTAAATTGCTTGACGATGCGACCAATTAGGTTGTTTCTGATGCAGTGATTCTTCATGATCTATCTCTATATTTGTATGTGTGTATATATATCTCTCTGTGCCGCTTACACCTGAGAAATACGAAGTATTGGTCTATGTATCTGAGTAGCAGCCACAGATCATTATGTAAGCATACATTCCCTACTGAAATCTGCATGTTTGATCACTTTATACAAAATGGAATTAACTTAATTTTGGACAAAATATAGAGAAATAGTGAAAAGAACTGGAACCAAATAATTGCTGGGTTTTTCTAAAATATTCAACAGTTTTTTTAGAGTCTTTGTTTTGTAGTGTTTCCAAGCCTGTGAAATTTGTGCCTACTGGAAGCTGACTCCCGCCGTCTGTGCCTCGGGTTGCAGAGGCAGCATATTCTGCTGGTATATTTTAGCTGTTTTTATGCTGAGATGAATAGGCTATTTGAAGTGAAGGGAGAACTGGTAGTTCCTGTTGGAATAAAAGGATCATAAATCCGTTCATGCCAAACTGAACACAGTTAGACAATGCACTGAAGGCAATTTTTATTTGGTAATTACTGTCTTTGTTCAGAAGCTTTGCCAATGCTAACTGATTGAAAAGCTCCCAGAACAAAATAGTGAAAGGATACAGCTCCCTCAGTAGCCTAAACTACATGTGAATTATTCCTGCCTTTTGTGAGTTTTTCTTTTTAAGTAAAGGGTTAATGTGCTTTTTAAATTTGTGTATTTCTATTCAAGGGGGATGGGAAAGGACCATTAGCTCCCATCTTCCTCACCTTGACTAAAGCCTTTGAAATGAGACCAAAAGACTTTGCCTTTTTGAGAACTTTGCAATTATGGCTGCTTCATGAAAGGGCAAGAGTCAGCAAGTAAGCCAAATGGTTAGAGACTCTCTTGAAGACTGGAGGAGTGAATGAGCACATGAAAATATCTCCCCACTTCCAGTTGTGGAATGAGTAATTCATTGGGATGAAAGGTACAAGTCAGGAAATAGAGTTGATGGTATCGCATGGTGACAGGTGGGAGCTGCACTTGTGGGGAGTATAGACCTGGTGCATCAGTATGTGGTACACCCGAAGCTAATGTAACACTACGTGTCAACTATACTTGAATTAAAACAAATAATAAAGTCTGTTATGGTGGGGTGGGGGGGATCTCCCCACTGAAATCAAGTGCACACAATGTCCAGGGTGGCAAATACTCTTTCTTTGGGGGCATCTTGAATCTCTATTGTCATATCATCATCAACATTGACATATTTGGCCCTTGTAAGCAACTGTCTTCAGGATGTCACGCTAGGAGAGGGAGAGGGGGACGGGGCGCCTGGGTGGCTCAGTCGTTAAGCGTCTGCCTTCCGCTCAGGTCATGATCCCAGGGTCCTGGGATCGAGCCCCGCATCGGGCTCCCCGCTCGGCAGGGAGCTTGCTTCTCCCTCTCCCACTCCCCCTGCTTGTGTTCCCTCTCCCACTGTGTCTCTCTGTGTCAAATAAATAAATAAAATCTTAAAAAAAAAAAGAGAGAGAGAGAGGGAGAGGGGGAGAAAGAGAGGAGAGAGGGGAAGGAAGAACTAGAAATTACTATTCTGGCTACTCGAGACTTCCAGGCAGGGTTGTAGGTAAAATAGTCTTTTGTGTCTTGCTTGAAGATCCATTATTCAGTTCAGAGAACATGTATGAAACAGTTGGTATGTGCCCAAAGTCACTTCTGGACTGGCTTTCAAATGTTGCCAATGATCTAATTGTGCTACATGCTGCTTATTATGTGGTTCCGGTTGGCCTGGAAACATTGGAGGCTGAAGATATTAAGTGAAAAGACATCCAATCCAACTACTGTTAACTGATACATACTTTACGGCAGTTACTTCGGGTAGAAGATGAATAAGTCACAGCCCTTCCATGAAAGAGTCTGCTAATTAAACCATTTCAGTGGTGCTTCTGGTCCAAATATCCAAATGCAGATTGGATAGGGAAGCAAAAGTCAACATAACATTAAAAACCTACACAAAGGAATTAACCACTCAATAAAGTTTGTCCCCAGTCAAGCATCTCTTCTGATTCGACACTAAGGCATATCCCTGCCCACTGTGTCAGTGTCTTGACTAGTCATATTTGATGATGAAGATCTCAAATGAAAAGCCGTTAAATTTAGCTAATGGTAATTGATGCTACTTTATGGCAGTCACTGGTGATAGAAGATGAATGAGGCACAACCTCCCCATTAAAGAGCTCTTAATTTAGTGAAGGGGCCTGATGAGTAACTGCGTCATTGAACATGGGTGGTGTAAAAACTAAGGATTCGATGCAAGTAGTGTTAAAACTGAAATCGCAAAGCTTGCTAACATAGAGAAGTTCACAAAGCTGATGATGCAGGAGAATGGCTCAAAGTGTCACCAGCTAGACCCCAAGACGTGAACTTTACTGCCCACCTGCTTGTACTTACTGACCTTTGTCCCACATTTTCCCTTAAGCTCTTCCTTCCAGCTTATTTCTTAACTTAGGCAAATGGAAAGCGACACTGTCCCTCAAGCAACAGTGACTGCCTGGACCTCCAGCGGGCCCAGACCACCCAGACCAGTTTGAGCTTAACCCTTGACTCCCGCCTGCACAGATGGGCCATAGAGTGACCCCTTTACCTCATTATAATACTAAAATTTCCACTCAAGGAGGAGCACAAGCCTCGTTTACATAACATACAAAGTGTGTATACGCATGTTTCCTTAAGGCGCATGCGTGACCTATTGCCCGCCCCTACATCCTGATGACGTGGCTTCCCTATCTAAATATTCATCCTAACCCTAAAGGAAAGGAACCCAACCACCCTTGCTTGGGGAATCGTGGCTTTGGAAGCCATTCCCTGTGATCTCCTTATTTGCTGAAAATAAAGTTTTCTTTGTGCAACAACTCCGCCTGGTGTAGTTTCTGATTCACAAAGGAGCGAACTCATGTTGGTTCAGTTACAAATTCCTTGGCAAAGCCAAAACAGAAATCTAGTAGATTTAACACTGGAAGAAGAGAAAAATAACAAGGATGCTATGGAATACTCTGGGTGCATGCAAATACACTGTCCAGGATGAGAGTCGTTCAGAATAGGGTGTCTTGTGTTTGGTCCTCAGCCAATAGCAGCAATTCCCATCCTCATATTCAAATGAAGGATAAAAGAATATGCCACCTCCAAATATGCCTCTTTGGCATAAGGATTATTTTGAGCTAATTATTTTTGAGAAAAAGCAGACCCAGGAGAAGCCCTGAAAACAACATTTACTCTTTTGTAAAGGAAATTTACATTTATAAGGCAAATCTCTATTTGTAAGGGTGTCTCCCTCTCTGTATCAGGAAGAGAAACTCTTACTAAAGGAGAAGGCAAACTTACCCTTGTTTACTATGCTTTTCCTAATAAACTCCCACAACTGGCCTCTCTGACCCCCCACCGTTCTTTTGTCTTTAGCCAAAGAGGGTATTTAAGATGGTGGCCTGGACCATTTAAGGAAGGTTTGCTCAGTTTTCCTGGCTATCTCCCATGTATACATAAGGTATTCATTGTGGGGCCTCCTGATCAGGTGGGGGCTGGTGGTGTGGGCAGTGAAAGAATTCACCTAAGACAGAACAAAGGAGAGAGAAGTTTAGTGAATACACTGCAAGGGAGTAGGGTGGACAGGACAGCAAGGGAGACACTGTCTACCATGAGGCAGTGGTGAGGGGCTATAGTTACAGGGTGCAGCAAGGGAGTAAGGGAATGTATGGAATTTTCCCTTTTTTGGCAATCTTAGGAACTGTACCTGGTTGTAATCGGTCAGTTAGGGCCTATGGCTATTTTGAGGTGGGTCACTTAATGAGCCTGTTTGCATCACCTCAGTGATCACTGTGGCCTCTTTTGTCTTGCTCAAGTTTCCATTGCTCAAGACTGTTGCCTAAAAGTGGCCTCTACATCCATGTTATTAAACTTCTGTTTGTTTTTCTCTTGCTAATCTGTCTTTTATTACGGGGTGTGGGGGAGGGGGTCTCTGCCAAGAATCTAGAAGGGTATGAAAGAGGACTTCAGCTGTCTCCATTTTGACCTCAAACTTTCTAGTTAGGTTCTTCTTTCCAGCTTGTCTCTTGGCTCAGGCGGAAGACCCTTTGGGCAAAGCGTCCCCTGATGAAAACTAAAACTATTCCTCAAGCGATAAGGACCACCCTGAGACAGCAAGCCCCTGCCTGTGACTGACCCCAAGCCCGTGAACCATTTGCCCTTCGCTGCCCACCTGCACGTACCCACCAACCTTTGCCGCACATTTTCCTTATATAAACCTGGATTTATTTTTGGCACTTCAGAGACAGTCTTTGAGATGCTAGTTCACTGTCCTCGGTGTTGGTCTCACTGAAACGTTTCTTTCTTGTTTCACCACCACTTGTTTCTCTGCTTTTGGATTTCGTCAGCGGTGTGTGGCTGAACCTGGTCTGTTTGAGACCCCTGCAGCCAGGTACTCTTGCAACCCCTACACCCCAGCTCCAGGCAGAGGGAAAATTACTTTCCTCCCCTACAATGGTCAGAATATGGGGTTTGAAAAATGATTTGAATATCAAAGGCTTTAGAGAGGTCTTTCAGGGAAATCGATGAAACCCTCAAATGTTTTTGTAAAAATGATCTTCTTTATGACTTTGCCTGAAAGTCAACTGTGAAGAGAGAGCCACACAAACTATCATACCGTTTTTCCAGAACAATTATGCCAAAAGAACAATCAACAGGTATCACTGATGTTAATTTTAAGAATATATGGCAGTTATATCTTGAAGTTCTAACATACGAGAGTGTATAAGATTATTTTCCTACTATTTAAAACAAATTGGTTCTCTTTTCAGAATGAAATCCTGGTCTAATCTTTTTTCATATATTTAGTGTGACATTTGGTTCCTATTTTGGGTGGATTCATTTTAAATGGCCCTTTTCAGATACAAATTATCCTTGGATAATGACGTATTCCAGTATTTATGAAACAGTATGATAAGCACGTATAAAGAGATAAGTAAGTGATGAGGGAACAGAAGGCAAGCTGAGGACAAAGCAGAAGCCGACACCCCATCCCCCACCCCCCACAGATGGGATATGTGTGACATTCCTCAGGCACTCCTGGATGCCCTAAAGCTAAGGAAAAGAAAAACAAATAGTTAACTTATAGAGATCACAATCCTGCAAGACCTGAGTCTCCCTCAGTTTACAAATGTCTTAGCAATTTGTAAGAACAAAGCATTTCTATCAATAACCTAGCTTCCAGAAGGAAATGTAGATACAAAAAACCTGCAGCCCATTGACAGATACTTTAAGTGGGCAGAGTGTATCGTCCCTCCAGGAAGGAACATTGTTAATGCCTTGCTAGAGGGAAAAACAACCTTAACTTGACAATGGCAAGACCTCTGGTATCCTGGGAGTCTTCTTTAACATATGAAAATCCTTTCGAAAACCTCCCTTTTCCTTACCTCCCCCAACCCCATAGTATATAATCAGCCATCCCTCATGACCCCGGTGCAGCAGCTTTTTCTGCCCACGGGTCCTGTCCCCGTGTTTTAATAAAACCACCATTTTGCACCAAAGACGTCTCAAGAATTCTTTCTTGGTCACCGCCTCCAGACCCCACCCCACTGAACCTCACCTATATTCCAAAACCCCATCCGTAAGTACAGACAGAAACGGTAAAATAGTTGAAACTGGAGGATTTTACTGTTGAAATATGCCCTGTGTGTATGTGTCCTGTCGATATTTTACCGCAATACTCTTTTGAGTTAGATGCTCTCAGGGTTCAATCTATAGGGATATGATAATGACAAATGACAATGATGATGACTGGTTTCTGAAGTGGAGATAAATACTCAGCTCATATTTGATGTAGGAAAGACATTATTAGGGTTCGAGGCCGACGGCCAAGAAAGAATTCTTGAGACATCTTTGGTGCAAAAGGTGGTTTTATTAAAGCCCGGGGACAGGACCCGTGGCAGACAGAGCTGCAATGGGGTTATGAAGAGTGGCCCATTATATACTTTCAAGTTGGGAGGGGGTAAGGGAGAGCGTTAAGTCTCTAAGGAATTTTGGAAGCAAGGTTTGCAGGACCTTGAGGGTCTAGCTATTGTTGGGAAAAGGTCATTTCTTACCGTCTATTAAAACCTTAGTCATGAGACCCTTCAGATGTATATTGGTGGGCCATATGCTTGGGGGATGCTTGCCAACATGTATCTTGGGGGGGGTTTAGAGATAAAGGAAGTTTCCAAAGAAATTTTTTATATGTTAAAGTAGACTTATAGCATCCTGGGGGGGGGGAGGGGGCGGGCTAGGATTGCCTTTTGCCCTTAGCAAAGTATTAACATTGAGGCAATTGAGTCCCTAGTTCCTCTGCCTGTTTAAAGGACTTATCACTGGGCTGTAGGTATAAGGAAATTTAATAATTTTTCTTCTGCCTTTGTTTCCCACATCAGTGTTGGCTGTCCAAGATGCTTTGTCTACTGCCTCTGACCTCTGGGTTGATCCCATGCTCTACAGCTGACAGTCCCATGATTCACCTTGGTCCTCCTTCACCTCCATGTTCACCAGATTATTCAGCGTCTTGGGAAATCCAGGCTCCTAAGCCTGTCCTCTCGTTGGGAGAACTGACAAACCAGGGAAAGAGTAGAGTGTGATGAAGTGAATTTGTGTATGAGCACCCACAAAATGGAGGCCACTCCACCCAGCCCACATCACAAATCTAAATGTAAGTCAGCCTGCACTAATGGGAAATACCGGGGTGCCTGGGTGGCTCAATGGGTTAAGCGTCTGCCTTCGGCTCAGCTCATGATCCCGGGGTCCTGGGATCGAGCTCCACCACAGGCTCCCTCTTCAGCGGGGAGTCTGCTTCTCCCTCTGCCTCTCCCCCTGCTCATGCTCTCTCTCTCTCAAATAAATGGATAAATAAAATCTTTTTTAAAAAGCCCAAAAAACGGAAATACCCTGTCAGGGGAACCTAACCTACACCAGTTACAATCCTCCAGCTCCACTTTAGCTGACCTACCTTACCCTAGAAAATAGGACCTGCTAGCCTGACACAGAAATCTCTGCCTTCTTAGGCAATCAGGCCCTGTTTCCGTGCTGCCCCTTTTAAGGCTCTAAGAAACTTGCTCTTGCCGGAGATCTGTCGGGAACAGGACTCCACCTCTTGTTAAGCGCCGTCCCTCCAATCCATACATTGTTTTCCCTTGAATAAAGGACACCAAACTTGTTACTAAATTGTATTATTTTTGCCATTTGACAAGTGTTTGCTGATAATTCTAGAATGCCCTCTCCGGAAGGGCAGGCCTTTGTATTGACTCCAGTTCTTCCTTTCACCTTTTAAAAGCTTTGATCCTGGGTGATGAATCTGAGATCTGGAAAGGGATTCTCCAAGGCTGTTACTTTGGTGATAATGATGTGGGAAACAAAGGCAGAAGGAAATGTAGATAAAACTAAATGTCCATATAACCTGCAGCCCATTGACAAATACTGGAGGCAGGCAGAGTATAATGTTCCTCCAGGACTAACCATCTTAATATTAATGCCTTGCTAGAGGGAAAAGCAACCTTAGTTTGACAATAGCAAGTCCTCTTGTATCCAGTGAGTCTTCTTTAGCAGAGAAAATCCTTTTGGAACTTCCCTTATCTTTACTTCCCCCTACCCCAAGGTACATAATCCGTTGCCCCTCACAATCCCTGGGCAGCAGGGGGCAGCACTCTTTCTGCCCACGGATCCTGTCCCCGGGCGTTAAGAAAACCACCATTTTGCAGTGAAGACGTCTCAAGAACTCTTTCTTGGCCATCAGCTCTGGATCCCCACCAAAACTTCACCTATATCCAAAAACTACATCAATAATGTTGGCTTGGACAGTCACTTAAAGTGCTGGTGTTCTATTCCTCACAATGAAGGAGAGGTATTAATATACCTCAATATACACTGTGGTCTTGGATTCCAGCGACCGGGAGCAGAGCAGATGCTCCTTTATACACGTCCTGTCGGAGCTACCTAAAGCCCAGAGTTGGTAAAACTGACCGAGGGATGTCACGTTACTGTCCTAAGCTTTTAGATCCCCGTCTTATTCCTTTTTTACTCTCCTGCTGTGAACTCTCTAGAAGTTCTATTCCAGTGGCTACGATGCTTTTGAAGACTAGTGGTTTAAAGGCACAGTCATCTTGTAGTCTGATACTTCCAGCTTCCCTGAGGGCCATAGTACGGAGTCCCATTGCAAAGACTAAACTCACATCTAAGAAAGTATGGGGGGGCGCCTGGCTGGCTCCGCCGGTTGAGCGTCCGACTCTTGCTTTCCGCTCAGGTCACGAGCTCAGCGTCTGGCTCTGCATTCAGCATGGAGTCAGCTTGGGATTCTCTCCGCGTCCCTCTGCCCCTACCCGCCCCCCCCCCCCCGCCTTGCTTTCACTCTCTCTCTCTCTCTCTCGAAATAAACAAATAAAATAATTAAAAAGTATGGAAAACGTATATAACTTTACAGAAGCCTCTCAGACTAAGGGGAATATGATTCATAGCACACAGCCACATTTCTAAAAATCACCAGAATCATCCACCTCTGCAGTGTCAACTCATCACAGGGTGACAGCTCTGCAGCCCCCCCTCCCCACCCCCCCAGAAACTCTTTAACCGCTTACCTGAAGCTCCCTGGCTCTTCTCTGCCTCAGAGCCTGTTCCTTTCGTGATGGTTTCTTCCTAAGAGCAGCCCCAGGCTTTCTCCACAGAAACCCGCCTAGCCTTTCCTTCTTCCTGAGCACTTCCTTTGCTGCTCCAGGTGGGGGAACAGGATGGCTCTGAAGGCTCATTTACCTTCATAGTGCCTTAATATTTATGTACTCTGAATATTTTGTCTCTGTCAGAATCCCTTAAGGGGGATTCTGTCACTACCTTGAGCAAAAATCCTTCTAAAATGATTTTTTGTCACACGATACTGAAAGTTGTCCTGAAGTTTTTCTCCAAAGCCGGCTTGGCAAATGTTTTCTCTAAAGGACCTGATGGTAAATATGTTTGGCCCTTGCAAATGGTTATAAGGTCCCTTGGCACCCACTCAACTCCGCCATTGTAGCAGGAAAGGAGCCACAGGCGATATGTAAGTGAAGGGTGGCTCCGTGCCAATAAAACTTTATTTGCAAAAACAATGCTTCTCGATGGTGGCGCTGCATCAGTATCACGTGAGGAGCTTTTAAAATCTCTGGCGCCCAGGCCACAGCCCAGGCCAATTAAATTAGGATCGCTGGGGGTGGGACCCAAACTACAGTCTGTCCCAATTCCTCAGGTGAGTCCAATGCGCAGCCAAGGTTGAAAACACCTGCTCTAATAGCCCCCAGGAGTAAGCCAGCTGGAAATCGATCAGTCCAAATCCTAACCTGGAGCATCCTGACTCATCCGGTCCTGCGTAGGTTGCAGGTGTGCCTAGATAAGGACCTCCTCACATCTTGAGGGGTCCAGGCGGGGTCTCCTGTGAGCAGCCCCCTCACTTTACCCCAGTGTGCCCTAAATATGTGCTCATTTTCCATTTGTGCTTTGACACGAAAAGTTGGGAAGCAATGACTTAGGAAATAAGCAGCCACGAATACAAACGCTCTGTTAAAGTTACTGAAATTCCTTGCACAGGAATAAGTGGAGCATTTTTTTGGATAAAGCTATATTTAACTATTCACTCTCTTTTAAACTGAGAAATATCAAATGCATTCAGCTGACACTTTCTCTTGGTCGTACATGCTACATTTAAAACTGTGATTTTAACAGGATTGTCTCTCTCTAGTGAGATTAAAAGGAACTTTGTATTTTCTGCAAGTAAATCAGAAATTCATTCCTGAGTCCGCGGCTGTGCTTCTTTTAAAATCTCCCAGAGTACGTCAGCCAGTGGAGGACTAGATTAGACTAATACTTCCCTATTTTAATTGGAACCCAGTTCAAGTAGATGAAAACGCCATTTTAAGTCATTCTAAAGTCCAGTTGTCCATGACCATTTTACTTGAAGTACATCAATTTCTAGAGGCAAATTGTCCGTGGCTAGGACTCCATTGTACTTGATTTACTGCTTCCCTGCTGTCATTTAAGAAAACCCTGCAGGAGGCCTCCATGGAAACAAATCAAGAGACAAATCAGCAGCTTTTTCCTTCCTTGGCAAGACTTGGACTGTCGTGTACTTTCAAGTGTCTTCAAAACATCGACCTAACAAGAAAGCACTTCACTCAGATTTCAGAGCTAGTGAAGACACTTCAGCCAGTACTGAGCTAGGATTATGAGGATCAAGGAAACGGTAAACCCCAGTGCACATCCTTTTCTCCCTCCTTTTGCTCCTCAAGGAGCACATGTTGGCACAGGGATGTTGGGTTGAGTCTCTGCAAAGCCAGCCCCTTGCCTCAGGTATGTCTCCCGAGTAGCTCAGGCTACATACCGTCCCAAGGCCCCACTGGCTTGATTCCAAAAAGGTTATACGAGTTTGTTGCAGCAGGCTCAAGGGCTAGTAAGGATTCTTGGAGAAAAGAGAACAAGTAAAAGGTCTTTTTGACATCTCCAGAGCTTCTTTGGAGAATTTCTCATGCGGGCAATGACTCAAGGTGGTCCTCTCCAAATTTTCAGTTCTTTCCGTGGCAGCTCTTAGGAGGAATGTAAAAACAGTGACCTGTTTGGAGGGTTAGCAGGGCCTCCAAGCTAGGGTAGCAAAGAAATTAATATTATCGTGAGAAAACATTATTGGTATACATAAAAACGGAGGGAGGGGATCTGATGGAGACTGGGAAAGGAGATAAAGCCCCCTCACTTGTTAGCAACCTCTACCCCCTCCCTTTGCAATAACATTGCTATTGAGTTCTTTGGATTCCCAACCTGAGTGATCTTGTGTAGGCCTAGAATCAGGCTGGGAATTTTGCAGTGGTGAACTCTGACTTGAGTGAAGAATTGAAGAGTAATGGGAGTAGGAAAAAAAGTATGCTGCAGTGGGTAACAGGTTCCATTAGTGTCTCTACCCAGACTTTTCTAGAAGACCCACTTTCTTTTCTTTGCTTAGTCAGGCCCATCTTCCCTACTAATTTCTGTCTTTACCATAAAGCATTCCACAACTGTCTCAGGCCTTAGTAATTGGCTCTCTTTAGGCTTTCATATTCATTTCTGAACTGAAAACAGTTACTCTACTTAGAGAAGTGAAGACTCTGACTCATATATCCTCATTTTCCCCCTGGGCCAACCCCTGAGACACCTTTGTGAAACCCCCAAGGCTCCAAAATAAAGACAAAAACCAAATTTGGAAATCATTCGCCTCTACCATTTTCCTGGCATGTAACATAGGATACCTTGTGTTGTGTTTTATCTATGGATTTTCTGTATTACAAAAGTAATATATATTCATTATAAAAATTTGGAAGAGGGGTGCCTGGGTGGCTCAGTCGGTTAAGCATCTGACTCTTGATTTTGGTTCAGGCCATGATCTCAGGGTTGTGAGTTCGAGCCCCACATCAGGCTCCACACTGGGCATGAAGCCTGCTTATGATTCTCTCTCTCCCTCTGCCCCTCCCCTGTGCATGCATGTGTGCTCTCTCTCTTTCTCTTAAAAAAAAAAAAAAAGGAAGATACAGATATACAAAAAGAAAAAAATAAAAGTCAGTGTAATCCTCAGACTCTGAGATGAACACTAACAACATTTTGGACTTTGTCATTTCGATCATTAATCATCAATCTGTATGAGTATCTAGGCTCATATTGTACACACTGATTTAAAACTAGCCTTTGGAGCGCCTGGGTGGCTCAGTCCATTAAGCATCTGCCTTCAGTTCAGGTCATGACCCCAGGTCCTGCTCAGTGGTGAGCCTGCTTCTCCCTCTCCCTCCCCCAACTCGTTCTCTCTCTCTCTCTCTTGCTCACTCTCTCAAATAAATAAAATAAAATCTTAACAAAAAACCAACTAGCCTTTTTTTAACCTAACAATTCAATATGAATCATTTCCATGTCACTCTTTTTATCAGAGATTATTTTTTCATCTTTAACAGCTTTATTGAGATATAATTGACATACAATAAACCACACATATTTGTTTATTTATTTATTTTAAACCACACATATTTAAAGGGTATATTGTGGTAGATTTTAATATATGTATACACCCATGAAGCCATTACTGCAATCAAGATAATAAATCCCCAAAATTTCATAGTGCCCCTTTGTAATCCCATTTCCCCCTTTCTATACCCTCCCCTTGCTCCCAGGCAACTACTGGTCTGTTTTCTGTTATTATAGATTAGTTTGCATTTTCTAGAATTTTCTATAAATAAACTCATACACTGTATACTCTTTTGTCTGGGTTCTTCCACCTAGCATACTTATTTTGAGGTTCATGTTGTGTGTATAGTTAAATTAATAGTTAATCAAGCAATACTATTGCCAAATAGTATTCTATTATATGGATATATCACAATTTGTTTATTTACACACGTGCAAATGGACATTTGGATTGTTCCGATATGGGGCTATAACAAATCTGCTATGAGCATGCATGTACAAGTCTTTGTATGGTCATATGTTTTCTTGTTCCTTGGGTCCAAGGTAATTTTAATCACTGCATGATATTCCATTGTGTGAATGTATCATAGTTAATTTAACCCCTATCTTTGATGTTTAGATTGACTTTTTTTTTTTAAGATTTTTTATTTATTTATTTGAGAGAATGAGAGAACAAGCAGTGGGGAGGGGCAGAGGGAAAGAGAGAGAGAGAGAGAGGGGCAGACTCCCTGCTGAGCAGGAAGCCCGATGTGGGGCTTGATACTAGGACCCAGAGATCATGACCTGAGCTGAAGGCAGACGCTTAACCGACTGAGCCACCCAGGCACCCCTAAATTGACTTTTGATTTGAATTCCCTGAAAGCAAGTTCTGAAACAAGGATTTGGGTTCAGGTAATTTATTTGAGAGATGATCCCAGGAAATAGAAGAGAAGGGGGACAGAGAGTGAATTAGGGAAAGGAGCAAAGCTAAAAAGGTGTGTTAGTGAGCTGTTGATCACTGTGGGCAACTGAAGCTCAATCCCATGGGGTTCTTCTTAGGAATCATGTAGAATAGTTCCCCAAATGGTTTCACTGGAGGAAGAAATTGAAGCATTCATACTCTATCTCTTTCTCCCATTGGTGGAGGGTGGTTTCCTGGAAATATTAACTATCCCTCAGTTCTTTGCTATGTCTGATAGAATGGCCTTCTTATGGCATCCAAGAAGGTCCTGAAGCAGAAAAGCCTTGAACCACCAACGTGAGCCTGGGGTGGGAGGTTGGGACGGTGCATGGAACTGTCCACCACAGGTGTGCTAAGAGCAAGGGTCTGAGGAGGGTGGCATGGAGCATACATGTGTCTGCTTCAGTGGTTTCTTCTCTTGCTGTTACACAGCATCAAACATCTTTGCACTTACACTTTGACGTATGCCCTTGATCATTTCCTTGAGATAAGTCCATAGATATGGAGTTGTGAGATCAAAGGGGATGTACATTTGAAAGGTATGATCTTGGTCACCACATTACTCCCTGCAAAGGCCTCAGTTTACTCTCACAGGTTATTCATCAGATGTGGGGTTTGGAAATGAGCACATTTACAGCACAAAGATTTGTTCATGGTTGCTGGGACTTCAGGCCTCCAAAGAGTAGACTGACACTAATTCTTGAGTCATTTTTCCCAGTCAACTCCTTGCACTGTGACTTCAGGATTTGCTAGGTGATTGCCACTTTGGTATTCACAAGTACTGGGCCCTGGGCAGTGTCTTCCTCAAGACACTGGTTTGGTGTTGGGTCCATACTTGTCCCTGCACCTGACCTCTGTCCTCTATGTCTCTGGCATAACTCCTTGTGCTTTACCTGACAGCCTGTCTTGATTGAAGCCTACCATGTGGTCAGGATGTATAGGACTCTTTGACTGAACTCAGGCCAGTTGGTTATAGACTCACTTACGTCTGGAGTGGCTCAAGAGGCTGCCTCAAGACCCTAAGTCTTAATTAAGACACGTGGGAAGAGTTTTTGTTTTCTGGTTTTTCTTTTTAGTAGAGAGAGAGAGAGATAGTTGCTGGCATTTCATTTTGGACACAGAACATGACTGCATATCCCAGGCCATGACCCAATTGTGTCTCAGAGCTTGTGGGCTCTTCTCTGTCCTGGCCATCACCTGTTGGGCTGGGACTGCCTGTGGCCATGACACTAGGCGCTTGCCTTCCCCGACAGCTGTGCTCCAGCAGGTGGTGTCAGCTAGCCTCATCACCCAGCTGTCCGCACTGACATTGGATCACTTGAAGCTCTTCATTTGCTTCCATGTGCACATTTAGCCTTCTGTCCGCTTGCCACCCAGCAGCTGTTTACAAATCTGTGAGCAGCCAGTCCCCTGACATACATGCTTAGCTTCCCAGAGCTGACCAAAATTATCCCTGCTTCAATACCCCCAGATGGCTCTATTTGGGGAATTAATATGACTTACTGTTTGGCTCACTATCAGGTAAAGGAGGTAAAGTGCTGAGTGGAGATAATTCATGGGCAGAAGACAGAAGTGGGGCCAAATCTGGAAGCTTCTGAAGAAGATGGACGGTACTTGTTTGAGAAAATCAATAGTTCTGATATCAGAGATTGACCCTACAGGGATCCCAAACATTTCCTTTTCTAAATAATCTCTACTTAATGAACAGCAATTTTACATTTTCAAATTGTACCTTTTTGGGGGAAGGGGGGAGGACCATCATACAGACTGTGATCAACAGTCTAGAGACCATGATGTGGGCTACCAAGAGAAACTGAAATTGTCCACAAGGGCATGTCCAGTAAATATGGTACTGCTGTGAGGAAAGAATATGAAAGAGGTATAGAGAAAGAGAAAGAAAACTGACTCCTTGGGCACCTGGGTGGCTCAGTCGGTTAAGTGTCTGCCTTCGGCTCAGGTCATGATCCCGGGGTCCTGGGATTGAGTCCCACATCAGGCTCCTGCTCGGTGGGGTGTCTGCTTCTCCCTCTATCTCTCCCACCTGCTTGTGTTCCCTCTCTCTCTCACTCTCTTTCTCTCTCAAGTGAATAAATAAATCTTTAAAAAAAAAGAAAGAAAGAAAACTGACTCCTTAAAAAACAGTTATTACCAATGAAGAGTCCAGAGAAAAACCAACTATACAAAAATCTATAGCTCTTCATTAAACCAGCAGTGCCCAATAAGAAACTATAGTGGAGCCTACAGAGGAGGCCAATTCCTCACACTCTAAATATATAGAATTATTGAATAAATTCTAACAAAAACACTTCTAAAATAATAGAGGAATTCAAAAAGAGGAATGTGAAATCCTCAGATACCAGAAAGAAGAATCTCCAAACCAATAAAAATAGCATAAACAATATAAGTAGCAAGAGGAAACCCACATGACTAATAAAGATATGAGCATCATTAGTAATCAGAAAAATTCACATCAAAACAAAAATGAGAGATTATAACCAATACATTAATAGACATTTAAATCTTTGACAATACTAACTAGAGGCAAGGATTTAGAAAAGAATGGAATTGGCTGCTTATGGGGGCGGTGCTTCCCAAACTATTTGTGGTGAAGAATCAGGTTCTTTTATTCTTTGTTCTGATAAAAATGTATTATATTACTGATCATATAGCACATCCGGTCATAATTACACCATATATATTTTTTCACAATATAATATTAAAAATTTTTACAATTTTTACATTTATCTCCAATGTTTCTTAAGAAACTTTTCCTAGGGGGTGCCTGGGTGGCTC
Source organism: Leptonychotes weddellii (assembly GCF_054177405.1). Lineage (NCBI taxonomy): Eukaryota > Metazoa > Chordata > Mammalia > Carnivora > Phocidae > Leptonychotes > Leptonychotes weddellii. The sequence goes on along the minus strand of NC_138385.1, from coordinate 98,164,965 downwards.
AGTCGTTGAGCGTCTGCCTTCGGCTCAGGTCATGATCCCAGGGTCCTGGGATCGAGTCCCACATCGGGCTCCCTGCTCGGCGGGAAGCCTGCTTCTCCCTCTCCCGCTCCCCCTGCTTGTGTTCCTGCTCTCGCTATCTCTCTCTCTGTCAAATAAATAAATAAAATCTAAAAAAAAAAAAAAAAAGAAACTTTTCCTAAAATGTATTTTCACAATGTAAAGCTTTTGATATCATACTCTGAAAACCATAAAACACTGAAGAAAGAAATTAAAGATGTCACAAAGAAATGGGAAGATATTCCACACTCATGGATTGGCAGAATAAATATTGTTAAAAATGTCTACACTAGGGGCAACTGGGTGGTTCAGTTGGTTAAACGTCTGCCTTTGACTTGGGTCATGATCCCAGGGTCCTGGGATCAAGCCCAACATAGGGCTCCCTGCTCAGCAGGGAGTCTGTTTCTCCCTCTCCCTCTGCCTGCCACTCCTCCTGCTTGTGCTCGCTCTCTCTCCCAAATAAATAAAATCTTAAAAAAAAAAAAAAACAGTCTAGGATCTTAATAAATAATAAAGAAGGTATTTAAAAAAAATGTCTACACTATCCAAAGTAATCTACACATTCAATGCAATCCCATCAAAATACCAACAGCATTTTTTGCTAGAACAAACAATCCTAAAATTTGTATGGAACCACAAAAGACCCTGAACAGCCAAAGCAATCTTGAAAAAAAAAAAAAAGCGAAGACAGAGGTATCACAATTCCAGACTTCAAGTTATATTACAAAGCTGTAGTAATCAGAACAGTATGGTACTGGCACAAAAATGGACATATAGATCAATAGAACAGAATAGAAAACCCAGAAATGAACCCACGATTATATGGTCAATTAATCTTTGACAAAGCAGGAAAGAAGATACAGTGGGAAAAAGACAGTCTCTTTAATAAATGGTGTTGAAAAAACTGGACAGCAACATGCAAAAGAATGAAACTGGACCACTTTCTAACACCATACACAGAAATAAATTAAAAATGGTTTAAAGATCTAAATGCAAGACCTGAAACCATAAAAATCCTAGAAAAGAGCACAGGCAGTGATGTCTCTGACCATAGCAACGTTTTTCTAGATAGGTCCCCTGAGGCAAGGGAAATAAAGCAAAAATAAACTACTGAGACTACATCAAGATAAAAAGCTTCTGCACAGCAAAGGAAACAACCAACAAAACTAAAAGGCAACCTACGGGATGGGAGAAGATATTTGCAAATGACATCCAATAAAGGGTTAGTACCCAAAATATATAAAGAACTTATCAACTCAATACCCAAAAAACCAAATAATCCAATTAAAAAATGAGCAGAAGACACGAACAGACAATTTTCCAAAGAAGACACACAGATGGTCAACAGACACAGATGCTCAATATCACTCATCAGGGAAATGGCAATTAAAACTACAATGAGATAACACCTCACACCCGTCAGAATGGCTAAAATAAAAACAAAGAAACAACAGATGTTGGCAAGGATGTGGAGAAAGGGGGACCCTCATGCACTGTGGTGGGAATGCAAACTGGTGAAGCCACTGTGGAAAACACTATGGAGGCACCTCGAAAACTTAAAAATAGAACTACTGGATGATCTAGCAATCGCTACTGGGTATTTACCCAAAGAATATAAAAACACTAATTCAAAGGGATACACATACCCCGATGTTTATAGCAGCATTATTTAAATAGCCAATATATGGAAACAGCCCTGTGTCCATTGATTGATGAATGGATAAACAAGATGTGGTATATATACACAGTGGAATATTATTCAGCCATAAAAAAGAATGAGATCTTGCCATTTGCAATGATGTGGATGGAGCTAGAGAGTATGATGCTAAGTGAAATGAGTCAGTCCGAGAAGGACAAATACCTTTTCTTCTCACTCATATGTGGAATTTAAGAAACAAAACAAACAAGCAAAGGGAAAAAAAGAGAGAGGGAGAAAGCTTTTGATATCATATAATCAATATTCTCCAGGGTCACCTGAGTGGCTCAGTTAAGCATCAGACTCTTGATTTTGGCTCAGGTCATGATCTCAGGGTTGTGAGATCAAGCCCTGCATCGGGCTCATGCTCAGTGTAGAGTCTGTTTGCTCCCTCCCTCTGCTCCTCCCCATGCTCACATTCTCTCTCTCTCTCTCTCTAAAATAAATAAATAAAATCTTTAAAAAAAAAATCTCCAAATGGACTCTTTCCATCATTCTTTTTTGTTTTAGCATTATTATTTAAAAATAATCAGGTTTTTTTTTAATTCCAATACTTTTATAAAATATAAAATCACATATTTAGATATCATGGAAATATCAAATTATGATAAATATTTCTAAATACTTACTCTCCAGTTCTGTTTTTATCTCACCATGGACCAGTAAGTAACAGTTCATGAACCAGACTATGAATTCATAGACAAAGGAGTGGTTGAAAGTATCTCTTAAAATTAAGCTAAATTTTAAAAAATATATGCTACTTTATACTTCAACAACCTATTTCTAGAAATCTATCCTAAATATATGTTGGTTCAAGATAACAAAGAAAGGAAACAAGCTGGAAATCTATATTAATAGGGGAAAAGATGTTAATAGAATGGCCATATGGCGGAGTATTATATAGCTGTTGAAAAGAACAAGCAATATGTTTATGTATTGAGTTAGAAAGAAGTTACAAAAATGGGTTGACATTATTCAAAGATGTGCATATATCTGAAAGGGATAGAACATGATTATAGAAATACGGGTATTTATACATATGTGCATACATAAACACATACCCACACACCCCCTCCCCCCGCCCCAAATGGTTAATGGTGTTTACCTCTTGTGACAGGTTTGGTGGGAAACTCTGATCTCAAATATTTTATTATTTTTTTAAATTTTATTTATTTATTTATTTTTTAAGATTTTATTTATTTGACAGAGAGACACAGCGAGAGAGGGAACACAAGCAGGGAGAGTGGGAGAGGGAGAGGCAGCCTTCCCGCTGAGCAGGGAGCCCGATGCGGGGCTCGATCCCAGGACCCTGGGATCATGACCTGAGCTGAAGGCAGACGCTTAACGACTGAGCCACCCAGGCGCCCCTCAAATATTTTATTTTATAACAAGTAAATTGTTTAGAATATTTCTCAGTCTGTCAAGTGGAACCCAGCTGACACAATGGCTGCAATTTCCATTTATTCCTGAGTATGTCACCAAGGACAGACAGTAGCATGTGAGGAAAACCCAACTGTCTGCTCAGGGCTGAAGTAGAAACCCCAGGCTTCTGGGAGAGCAGAATTGTGTAGACACGTGGCCAGATCCAGGGACAAGCAGCCCCAGTCTGTTTGGGCCTCCCCGGAATCCAGTACAAGACAGATTCTCTCTGGCCCTGACCAAGTTCCCTGCCCTGTGCCAGGGGCTGTGGAGACCAGACCCAGAATATCAGACATGTTTGCACAGAATGCTGTCTTCAGAAGTTGCTTACCAGCAGCCTAGAGAATCCAGGCAAAACACAAACGAAGTCATTTCATCAGCACCATGCATTACTCGACAAAGAACCGAAATAAGAAGCAGGATGCCATTAAAATCAGAAAGAAAACAAGGATCTCTACACCATCGTATTAGTTAATACAATTCTAGAACAGCTATAGGAACGTTGTTATTGAAAATGAGAAAACAAGGGGCTCCTGCCTGGCTCTGTCGGTGGAGCATGCAACTCTTCATCTGGGGGTTGTGAGTTCGAGCCCCACATTGGGTGTGGAGATTCCTTAAAAAATATAGAAAGAAAAGAAAATGAGAAAACAAAATGTATTATTTGGAGTTAATTGCCTATTGAGAAACCCAAAGATAATTAAAAAGTGGTTATCGTTATGGAAGTTCAGTTAAAATGCCTGGTTAAGGATAAATGTAAAAATGTAACCAGTTTTCCTGCTCTCCCCAAATACGCTATGTTGGGGGAACAACACTCTACCTCAAAATATCCAGATATAACCTTAATTTAAAAAGTGAATCTATGTGAGGAGAGTTACAAAATTTACCGAGAGAGTTCAAAGAAAATATGAACAGATGAATATATAGCCCATGTAACAGGATGAGAAGACTGAATAGTATAGAAGTATGTGTTTTCTAAATTAGCATACTGATTTTTTTTTTTTAAGATTTTAGTTATTCATGGGGGGGCAGAGAGAGAGCAAGAAAGAGTATAAGCAGGGGGCGGGGCAGAGGGAGAGGGAGAAGCAAGGCTCCCCGCTGAGCAGAGATTTTTTTCCCCATGTGGTGCTTGATTCTAGGACCCTGGGATCATGACCTGAGCCAAAGGCAGACGCTTAACCGACTGAGCCACCCAGGCGCCCCAAATTAGCATACTGATTTAACACAACTCCAAGAGTCATTAAATGAGCTTCTTTGCTAGATATAAATGCATACTGTAAATTAAAAAAAAATATGTCAGTGGACCCTGGTTCAATACTTCCTTGAGAAAGAGATGCATTATTGCATTGTTCTACTTTTGTATGTGCACACACACATACACACACACAGACACATTTAAAAAATGACAGAAGTGGGAACATGGTGACACTAGCATGAAAATGCATATATTCATCAGTGGAAACAAAGTGATTATAGAGAAACAATCCTAACCTATTTGAGAAGATAATATATAATAAAGAAAGCATCACAAACTAATGGTCAAGAGACTATTCACCAAAGAGTTAACAAGAATCGACTATCTGTGGGGCAAGTGTGAAATTTAGATTTCACACCACACAAAGAACAAAATGCAAATACTTTTAAGAGTTGCAAAAGATAGTGGAGAAATGTTGATAGTTGAATATTGGAGTGGGGAAGGACCCTGTAAGCATAAATCAGAGAGGGAAGCTAAAAGGGATAAGATTATTATAGAATAAGGAAACATGATTATTTCCTTAAGAAAATAAGAAAAGGAACGATGCTAGAATTAAAATTAAAAACTTAATAAAAAATAAGAAAAGGACTAAAATTATTACATTTAACTACATAAAAATATAAAATTTACTTATATACACAACCATATACTATTTCAAGTGGGGTTTCTCTTCGCACTGAATAAATATTTTAACTTTTAGAATTCTATTAATGTTATATATCATATTTAAAGATCAGAGCATAAGAAGCATTTTTCCAATTAATAAAAGAATTCAATGGAAGTAATTGGGATGAAAGCTTCTAGCAGATCAGTAATGGAAGGGAATTTCTTTCCCTGACAAGGAATATCAGTTACCAACCTTTTTAGCAGATATCAGACTTCACTGGAAACTTTGGAATCATTCCCATTTCCATCAGGATCGAAAGAATTAGCTCATGGGCCAATTTTGTATTGGAGGTTCTAGATAAGTCAAAACAATAAGAGGTTTAAGAATCTTTTTTTAAAAAAAGATAAAGCAGTCTTTATTTGTAAACAATATGATCATCTCCATAGAAAATTCAAGAGAATCTGTAACAAACTTTTAGACTGATAAGAACGTCTGGCCAACGTGTGTCAGTTCATAACTTCTCTCAGGGCATGAACTGAAACCAGCCTCCCCCCTTGGAGGGCAGGGAGAAACAGACGAGGCAGGCCACTCCGTTGGTAGGTGGCCGTTTTAATAAACAGAGGGAACTTACATACGAGGCTTGTCCTAGGCGGCAGTGAGACAGATGGATCGCCGCACCCATCCACCAACTCTTAAAAGTTTATAAAGAGGCCTTAACTGGGTTTAGTCACGTATACTGTGCAGGTGTTCTCACTATCACATCACTGTCTCAAGCCCATGTCCCCAGAGCAAAGGCAAATGGAGGGGCCAAGGGGAGGGACAAGGAGCCTCCGGATGCCTGGGTCCAGCTCCTGGATCGATCCATGGTCACGTCTTTTCGATGATGTTCCTCAACGCTGTGTTGAATACAGCATAAACACACTAACATTTTTAGCATTTCTACTCACAGTAGTGACCAATGAGAAATGTCTCAGAATAAAGTTCTCGTTTATCATAGCAACCAAAACTACAAAATACCTAAGAATAGATTAGCACAAGATGTGAAAAATCTTTTATGGAGCAAATTATAAAACAGCACTGTAGGATGTGAAAGATGATCCAGATATCTGCAGAGATCGCAGGTTCCCAGAAGTAAAAATCAAGAACATGGCACTTGTGGGCGCCTGCGTGGCTCAGTCATTAAGCGTCTGCCTTTGGCTCAGGTCATGATCCCAGGGTCCTGGGATCGAGCCCCGAGGCAGGCTCCCTGCTCAGCGAGGAGCCTGCTTCTCCCTCTCCCTCTGGCCCTACCCCCTCTTGTGCTCTCTCTCTCTAATAAATAAATAAAATATTTTTTTTAAAAAAAGAACATGGCACTTGTCTCCAAATTGTAAATGCAATGGAGTTAAAAGAAAAGTCTCAACACGGGTTTCCATGGAATTTGACAAGCTGACCCTAACCCTTGTATAGGAGAAAAAAGAGACCATACTAGTCAGAATTCTCCAGAGAAGCGGGATCAATGGGATACAAAAGCAGATTTATTATGAGGAATTGGGAATTGGCTCCCATGACTGTGGAGGCTGAGAAGTCCTACAATCTGCTGTCTACAAGCTGGAAACCTGGGAGAGCTGGTGGTGTCATTCCAGGGCTGAGAGCCAAGGAGCCGATGGCATCAATCCCAGAGCAAAACCTGGAGAAGACGGATGGATGTTCCAGCTCAAACACGCAGGCAGGAAGGGAACAAATCCTCCCTTCTTCTGCCTTTTGTCCCATTTAGGCCCTCAGTGGATTAGATGATGCTCGCCCAGAAATAATGTTTAATCTGGGCACCCCCATGGCTCAGTCAAGTTGACCCACAAAACTAACCATCACCATAGCTAGAACACAGCCAGAGAGCTTGCCCTGCCATATATCAAGATTTATTAAAGAGATATAGTAATGTAGACAGTATGCTATTTAAGTCAAACAAAATAGACCCAGGCATCTATAGAGACTCGATGCGGGACAGAGAAGACCCTACAAATTAGTGTGGGAAGTATGAACTAGTTATCAAATAAGTCTGGAAAAATTAGTTATCCTTCTGGAAAGAAAATTAAGTCACTATCTTACACTTCACAAAAATAAATTCCAGACAGACCATCTAAATGTCAAAAGAAACCATGAAAACTTCTGTGAAAAAATTAAGGAAAATCTCTTTATAATCTTAAAACTTTGGGAGATTCCGTAGACAAGTCCAAGAAAACAAAACCCTTAATTAAGGAAAAGGTAGACAAATATAACTACACTAAAGTTATAAACCTAAACCTTAAACAAAATTTAAAAGACAAGTCTTAGAAGATATCTGCAATACATATAATCAACAAATGTTAGTACCTAAAATATGTGGAGAAATTTTTATAATGCAGCAAGAAAAAGACAAAGACCCCCAAATGGGCAAAATATATCAAGAAGCAAATTCACAAAAGAGGCAACCCGAATGTCAAATAAGCAAAAAGTGGCTCTATTTCTCTAGTTATCGGGAAAAGGCCATCTCATGGCCAACAGATTGGGAAAATGAAGAAAAAGGAACTTTCCTACATTGCTGGGAGAGGTATGACTTGATAAATCATGATGGAATGAAATTTCTCACTCTACCCTTGTGGCTCTGTAACCTAGACAACTCTGACCTGTGCACAGGGAATCACACACCACATTGGCCTTTACGGCATCATTTGTGACGGTGACAAATGGGAGGAGTAAACGCTCATCGACAGAAGAACAGGTAAGTAGATTGTACTGTATTCGGAATATTAGAGAGCAATTCAAAAGAGGGAGCTAGAGCAACAAGGGTAAGACTCATCAAACAATGAAGGAAAAGGCAAGCTGCTGGATGACACGCATATGACGCCATTTTCACAACTATAGTCTCAACATGGATACACGCACATATGGTGGTAGCGTACAATGTGTAGAAGATGGATACGGGATAAGATACAGAGTAAAAATAAAAACATCTTTAGAAAACTTCACTATTCTTATTTACCATAATATAAATTCTGAGCTAAAAACTGTGTTTTTGCTATGCAAACACAATTTCAAATATGTGTGCCTTCCCCTTTCCGGTGCCCAGCTCCAAACAAATTGTAGCTTCTAAGTCTGTCCTGGATTGATATTCTGGGGCCACCAGCGCACGCGGCTTTCCAAACACCAAGGGAACATAAGTGATTAGGAAGCTCTGAGGTTGTCCTCCATCAATGGCCAGAATTCTAACTGGAGAGCTACAAGCTCAGCAGTGCATGGAACAAAGCTACTTCTATTCTGTGTATGTTATGCGCATAAAACATCTTGGACATGGTTAATGCATCGCTTCCATCTGGCCTTTTTCATATTATGTAAAATTGTTATGTCAGCAACAGATGGTGGAGCTAAGTGTTAGGAGATTTTACTTATGCCCAATTATCAGGTTTGCAAATCTGAACATGAAATAGTTCACAGGTCTGTGGAACTGCATGAACTGCTAGATTTTCTCCTGTTGAGCTGCCTTACAAAGTATTAGCTCTTGTCTGTTTCTCCTTTCCTCCTTTCTAACAGACCTTGATTTTGTTCTGACATCCTCATTTGAGCTCCTGAGCTGATTCCTCCACCATGAGTCCAGCGAGCACTTGGCACTTGTTTTCAGTAAATTGAAGAAGGACTTAACAATGGTTGTGTGAGTGAAGTGTTTGTATCTTTTCTCTCTCCCTTGTGTGATTTGACCAAAGAAGATGCTAGATGTGGTTTATTCCAGCAGGCATCTAGTGACCACGAGGAAACATCAGCTTGAGGATGAAGCTAGTGCTGAGCACAATGGAAAGGGGAAGCGGAGAGAGCCAAAGCCTAACATTATTGAGCTGTCGAGTACCTGTCCAATGCCCAATTTCAGGACATGGTGTTTTGTCCGATGAAATATTCCCTTATTGTTCAAGTTTGTGTGAGCTTGGCTTTCTTTTACTCAGAGCCCAAAGCATCCTAACAGGAGATGGAGAAACTCCCATATTCCTTAATTTAGAAGTCTCTTGCTATTAAATGCATGAAATACAATGAAAAGGAACCACAGACATGGGTCAAGAGCATTTGAGCTCCTGCTTCCCCACTTGGAGGTCCCTCCACTGTCATTCACTGAGGAGGCAGGAGCTCCGAAATCCAGCCTAGAACAGCACACTGATTTGTAGGTCTTATATTTGTTTAGTACTTTATGGTTTTTAAAATACTTCCATATATGATTGTTTCATCAACTGTGTGAGGTAAGCTGTTCAGGCATTTTTTAAATCTTTTAAAAAGATTTTGTTTATTTATTTGAGAGAGAGAGAGAGAGCAAGCGAGCACGAATGGGCAGAGGGGCACAGGGAGTGGGAGAAGCGGACTCTCCACTGAGCGGGGAGCCCAGCAACGCGGGGCTTGATCCCAGGACCCCGAGATCATGACCTGAGCCGAAGTCAGACACTTAACTGACTGAGCCGCCCAGGCATCCCTGTGTAGGCATTTTTTAAAAGTAGAATTTCAGGGGAGTTCAGTAATATTATTGAGGGCAAGCAAGTAAGAAAGAGATCTCCTAAATTTAGGACCATTGAATTTTCTGCTGACTCCTAACAACCGTTCAGATATTACGTATGAGTAAGTACAGAAGAATTACCATACCAGCACTCACTCATGTGATGATAAATGTTTTGGAAATTGTAATGGTCAGGATGGGAGAGGTTGTGCTACAGTAATAAATTCCCCAAATCTCAGTAGCTTATAACAGCAAAGGATTATTTCTCCTCACTGGGAACAGCTGGGTGAGCAACCCCTCTGGTTGTCCTCACTCCAGGCCCCAGACTGATGGAGCTATCTCTACCTGAATTGCGGCCAGTCATCATGGCAGAGGGAAATGTGCATAGAAAACCACATGCTGACTCTAAAACCTCTGCCTGGAAGTCACACGAGTTGGGTCCACTCGTGTTCCACTGGCCAAAGCAAAGTCTATGGCCAAGCCTGCCATTAATGGGGTGGGGAAGGATGACCCTTCCCTAGACAGTGCTAGTGACTATGAACACAGGAGACTTCCCATATTTCAAATGATCTTCTGTTCTAATTCTGCATCCGTAGACCCCATAACACTCGGCCTTGAGAATGAACAATTCACGAGGCTGTGATGGTCACTCAGGATTCGATGTAACCCATGACTGATGTAGGAAAACGTTTCTCCAAGCGTGTCCACAAGAACACTAGTTGTGCAAAACACCCCTAAAGAATGGTTTGTGTCTCATGATTTGGGAAAATGTTACATCCCAGCTTCTCCCTTGTAACTTGGCAGTAGGTGGTAGTATGTTCAAGTCTCTGAGAAGTCCTGCAAAATGCTTTCCAAATCTATTTCATCTTGGAGCTTTTCATTTTTTTCCCCATAACTTTGTTCTGCATAACACCTATTGGCATCCCACAGCACTACTGTTCCCTGACTACACCTCAGGCCAGGTTGCTGCAGTGAACCTGGGTTTGGGGTCAGGTCTCCGGGGTTTTAGGTCCACTTCTTTTCCCAAAAAGCAGTGAGAACTTGGTACATCATTCATCATTCTCTTTTAATTTCCACATTTGTTACACGGAAATAATATTAGCCTGTAAGCCTCTAGTGAGATCATTAATGTGAAAACATCCTGAATGGTTATAGTGCGCTATGTATGAAAGGACCCAGTCTTGGACAAACTCATCAAGATCCGTCTTTATCCGAGTCCTGACTCTTCTTTTTGCACTGCTCACGAGCCCATGACTTCGGGCCCATGTCAGAATAGGGATAAACCAACACAGGGGCTTGATCTGAGCTGCTGTTCATCTTTACAGCTGGGCTGTAAGCATTGAGCTCTCCTCCCCCGAGTGGCTAACAGATATGAGCCAGCCATGAAATAATATATAGGAAAGTACTTTATAAACTGTGAAGTGCCATACAGATTCATCAGTTTATGAGTGATACATTCCCCCTTATTATATATTAGTTCTTTTCAAGATTTTGTTAAACAGTAAGTTGCCTTTCAAATGTTACATTTGTTTTCAGGTTGAATAAGGAGTTCTCTTTGGACATTTTGAAACTATACATGCATGTGAGTGCAGGCACATTCTCATCCATTCATTTATTCTCACAGCAAATGCATATTGAGGGGCCATTTATATGTATCTATTTTATATACCTGGTTTTATTTCCCTCTAAATTTGAAATGGATTATAAATATCCACAAGGTGCCATAAAAGATAAATAATTGGATGAAAAGGGGAGAAAAACTTAATTAGGGATGGAAGAGATGAAACAGTCCAGAAGCTATTCAGCCCCATCAATAGATTCCGTAATGTCCTGCCCTGCTTTTTTTAGCCTTTGGACACAAGCTTGATTTTGAGCTCTCAAGGCCAACACAAAGACTAAAACACACTCCATTACAGCGTTCCTTCAGGAAAAGCTAGAAAGTGAGTAATAATTTGCTATATTCCAAGTTTTAAATGTCGACAACGAATTTAAATTTGTTCCAAAACTGCAGGCTAAACAAAATATTTGTGAAAGCTGGATCTAGCCTACGGACCTCAAGTTTGTAATCTCAAATGCATTCACTGCGGGAGGGTAGCTTTCATTCAGGGAGAGGTGAGGATGCTGGGGAATGGGCATGCTATGGACTGACTGTGTCCTCAAATTCACACGTTGAAGCCCTGATCCCCAGTGTGCCTGTTTTTGGATATAGGGCTTTCAGAAGGTAATTAAAGTTAAATGTAGAAAGTTAAGTAAGTTAAATGTAAAGTTAAAGGTAGAGTCCTAATGCCATGGGATTGGTGGCTTTTTAAGGAGAGGAAGGTCACCGTCCACCCACGTGAAGGCACCAAAGAAAGGCCACGTGAGGACACAAAGGGGAGGAGGCCATCAACAAACCAGGAAGAGCGCAATTACCAGAACCTGACGATGCTGGCACCCTGATCTAGGACTTCCAGCTTCCAGAACCGTGAGAACATCTATTTTGCTTGTTCAAGCCAGCCAATCTATAGCACTTTGTTATGGCAGCCAGAGCCGACTACCGCAGGGAGCTCAAATTTCCTGGCCCCTGTGAAGGATGGGCTGCTGAGCTCAGGACAGCCACACTAATGACATGTTTACCTCTTCAGTATTCTCCAGATAGGTTTTGGCAGGAAATGAAGAGAGGAAAAGACTTAGGAGGAGTCTTCAATTTGAGGCTGGGATCCCGGATGAAGTGACACAGGGCTGGTCAAGATGAGCAGCGATGAGCTCCCGGATTCCAGAAGACACAAGGCATTGAGGCTCGGGTCTCTAACGTATCTGCAGCTAAAGGTGTATTTTGTGGTTGGCATAAACTCTAAGAACCTTAGCGACCTGTGTTTTTGGGTAATAGCCTTTAAAGAGCCCAATTTCCAGGCATGTCCTTCTCGTCGTTTCAGGCAAGCAGATTCTGTAAGTGATCTATGAGAGAAATGTTGTGATCTGAGAGAGAGATCCGCCAGAGAGAAAAGCGATAGTAGTTCTGTAATTGCTAATGGGGAGGCTTAGGGCTCCTGCCTCTCTCCTTCTATTTGCATCTCCCCAAGTGGATATAAAGGAAAGCCCTCGAGCCCTCTGACAGGGAACATGTCTCTTTTTGTGAGTAATGTCCCACCTGATTCTTAAGCTACTTGGAGAGCATAATACACTATCTGATCAGTTTGCGCATTTGGGACTAAATCCTTTCTGAGAACCCCGGAAGAGTTGCTTTCAGATGAGTTCCATTGAGGATACAATTAGAACTTGATAATGAATGAAAATTAGTCCATGCAAAATAAAGATATCATTCGGGAGGCTTCTAACACACTTTCACATTGTATGACTGGACTTTTCATACTTAAGTGAACTTACCCCAACCTACACTCCTAGGTCTTCTCCTTCCTCTCTCCCCCCTTCACTTTTGGCTACTCATGGGGCTTTTCAGATATACCTGCAAGTATTACCAAATATGTTCCCAGATATGGGGAGACACCATGTCGTATTTAAAAGCATGAACTCTAGAGCTAGGCTTTTGGGTTCAAAGCCCAGCTATGACAGTTCCTGTTACTTTGGGCAAATTACTTAATATCTTTGTGGTTTAATTTCTTGACCTGCAAAGTGGAGAAGGCATTAATAGGACTTACCTTGCAAGGATGCTGTGAAGACAAAATGAGTTAATACTTGTAAAACTTTTGGAACGTTACCCAGTGGATAAGTCCTATGTACTTATTAAATAAAATGCCTCTATGTCTTTGTATGCACTTTTCTTTCTGCTTAGATGCTTATTCTCCACTTCATCAGCCCCCACCCTACTCCTATGGCTCTTTTTTTAAACAGATTTATTGAGACATAATTGGCATGCACATATTGAAAGTTTTGACATATGTGTGCATTCATGAACACATCACCATAATCAAGGTAATGAACATATCCATCATCCCCTAAAGGTTTCTCATGCCCCTTATAATTCCTTTCTAGCAACTGCTAGCCTGCTTCCTGTCACTAAAGATTTGTTTGAATTATCTAGAGTTTTATAAAAATGCAAAAGTAACATATAGCCTTGGGTGTCTGGCTTCTTTCACTTAGGGTAACTGAGCTTCATCCATGTTGTACTATGTATCAGTAGTTAGTTGTTCTTTATTGCTAAGCAGTATTCCATTGTATGGATATACCACAACTTATCAATTACCTGTTGTCTACTTTGTAACAATCGCTTTTCTAGTGCCTTGAACAGGGCCTGGCACAGAGTAAATACTCAATAAATAATTTAAAACAAATGAACACAAGAACGTCCTTCTGGTGTGCTTCAACCTGTCCTTGAAGCTCAAGTTATTGCCGAAATGAGTACTATGCAACTATGATACGCCATGTTTTCAAAGAATATTTGATCAAATGTAAGAACGCAGATGGCCGATAAGATAGGAGGCAAAAAAGGGCAAAGCCTCAGAGTGCATAAAGGCAGAGTATGCATGGAGAAGGATTCTAATAAGAAACAATGGATATGTTTTTGACTTTACATTTAATGCTTTCCTTATTTTCCAAATTTTTGACAATGAAGAGATAAAGTGTTTTTATTTTCAAAAGTGTAATCATAAAGAATAACCTGCTTACATGTTCCTTCCTCCATGAAGCCTTTGTCATCTCTCCAAGGCAGGATCAATTATTTCTTCTGTAAAGGCAACAAATCTCAACGGCTCATAAGATCTTCTCATTCTTGGGTCTACAGGTCGGCTAGGTGGGGCGCTTTGCTTCGGGGGGGGGTTGACTGGGCTGCTCTCATTCTTGGCCTATGACCTTCTCATGACAGGGCCTTCTCCTGGAAGAAGTAAGTGCAAACACACGATGCCTCTCGGAGCTGAGGTTCAGAACTGGCCCAGAGTCCTTCACATTGACATTCCATGGCCAAAATGAGACACACAGCCAAGTTCACATCAGTGGGGCTGAGAGTAATCCTTCCCATGAAGATGAGAAGGATGGGAGACTAAGAACTTGCTGAACAGCAATTTCATCTGCCACATAATAGGGGACAAAACACTGCTTTCAGGGTCTTTTGAACCCGGCTTTGGAAGTTCACTTGACCACTTAAGAGCCATGTGTTTTAGGGGAATTTATTTAGTTCCTCTTTTGTTAACTGGAGCTAATAAAAAATGCCTGGAAGAGAGGGGTGGTGAGCTTTCAGTATGACGAGTCGGGGGTGACCACAGAGGTGCACCAGCCAGAGCTCCTTCTAGACAACCTGCTGCCAGGAACCGAGGTGTTTCATAGCACTGGCCGCTGCCCTCTGGGTCCTCCACGCGTGTGCACTGAGGCCACGCTCCCCCTAGGCTGCAGGCCGCTAGCAACGAAGCACGGCCGAGAAACTCTTTCAGGCCCGTGGCTGGAGGATGAGGGACACCTGTGAGAGGACACTTGGACTCAAAGATGGCCCATTAATCCGCAAACATTCCTGGCTGCACTGCAATGCCACCTGAGGTCTTCCTCCTCGATCCCCCTCCTCCCCCTCCTCCTCCCTCCCCTTTCTGTGTGCCAGACCCACACTGCAGTGGAGAGACCCCCTGCCTGCTTCTGATTCCTCCCCTGGGTGGGGGGAGGCCTCCCCCCAGGACGGCTCTGCCACGTTCACTCCTCATTTCGTCTTGCCCTTTGTTTCTTGGTGGATCCAGACTGAGATGCTCTCCGGTGCCTAAGGACAAGTAGGAAGTCAATATGTTTTGTTTCTCAATGACTGTTTCTTCTGCTTACTGTCAAGATCTTTGGCATGGATCTCATCTACAGCCACCATCACCTACTTCAGATAGTTGTGTTTTAATTGTGGGAAAACACGTAGGATGGAAAATCTGCAATTTTAACCATTTTTAAGTGTAAAATTCAGTAACATTAATTGCATTCACTAAGTTGTACAACCGTCACTGTCAGTGGTTTCTAAAACTTTTCCATCGCCCCAGAGACTCTGTAACCATGAAGCGCTAACTCCCCATTTCCCCTCCCCCAGTCCCTGGAAACCTCTCCTCTACTTTGAGTCTCAGAGAGCTGTTTTTATTACCTATCTCCCTGCTTAACTGAACTCAGAGGAATGTTATTCTGCAACAAGTATTTGTATTGTACGTGGCGTACTAAATCTTGACTGCAGTGGAATGAGAAATATAAACAGGCATGGTTCCCACAGCTTTCTTCACTTGAACGTAATTTTGGTTGAAGTTACCAGCTCTCAACATTTTTGCTTCATAGTAAAACTTGGAAGTAAAAAAGGGAGGATGTGATGCTCATTATAGTTGAAGTTCTAGGTCTCATCCTTCCCTCCTTGTGCCCTCTCTCTCTCCTCAACGGCATTTTCTAGAAACTCTGGCACCCAGCTAAGCAGAATGGTCAAACATAGCTCAACAGATAATTCTGTGACAAAGTTGTACAAGAATACAAAGCCTCCTCCTTCTCCCCATCAGCATGGAAAAGTTAACATGATGTGCCGTAGAGGTTTCGTCAAGAAGGGTCTTTCCTCGATCTGGCATTTGACCTTGTTTCTGCTCAAATGAAATAAACTGGCTGATACATTTGAGTAGAAATGTGCATAGGTCTTCCTAATTAAAAGGACCCTGGATCACTTTTGCTACCTTCTGAGAAAATCAACAGTGCAACAGCTAGGAACACGTTAGAGTTTAGACCCTGGACAGATGGGTTCCCAGGCCTAACGAAGGTATCTGAGAGCAAGCAGTATGGACAGCCAGCCTGGAGTTGGGGGCGTTGAAGTCAATCACTACCTCCAACTGAGTGGAGGGATTTGGAGTTACCTTTCTGACAAGGTAACGATTTAGAGCAGAGTTCTTCAACCTGAGCACTATTGGTATTTGGGGCTGGGTCTTTGTTGGTGATGGGAGCTGTCATGTGCATTGTAGGAAGTTTCTGGTAGCAGCCCTGACCGCCATACTCTAGATGCCAGTGTCCCTCCATTTGTCCTTCAACTGAGGACAACCACAAATATCCCCTAGACGTTGTCAAAGGTCCCAGGGGGATGGGAGATGGGACAAAACCACACCCAGCTGAGCATCATTTAGATAAAAATGGCCACGAATGAATCTTACCATTGCATTCTGCCAGTGTTTCTGCATTATGAATGTGGAGCTACTGTTTTTCCAGGTGTTTCTTTTAAAGCTTTTCTGTTTGGATTTCTGTGCCAGAATGAGGAAACGGAAGGAATGCTTTTGAGGATCTCTTATCCTCTCATATCCTTCCTTCCTTCTTACACCTACTTGGGCTTTTTTTTTTCTTTCCTCTTCCTACCGAGAAGTAACTATTGTCTTACCGAATTGATTTAGGCTTGCAGCTTACTCTATTTTCCTACTACACTAACTCAAGAGATGTACACTTTTCCGTAACAATTAACAAAAAATGCTTTTTGACAGGTGGTTTATACTAGCTGGACATCATTTTAAAAAGCATTTCAAGGGATTTCGTTTGACGAAGCATCACAAAACACTTCATTTTCGGAGCTTCACAAAAGTTCTAAAGGTGTGTTAAATCCTCTTTCAGGCAAAGGACTGTTAGGCGGAAGCCCCCAGGCCTTCTGTTTCCTTGAGGACTCTCTGTGACCTGAGGGAAAAGCAGTAACTCTCTCCATAAGCATTCTCTCAGCCCAAGCCCACCAGGGAGCTAAAGCGTAATTAATGTTTGTAAAACATTTTTGAGATGGAAAACACCATTAACTCAAACCACTGCTATGAAAAGTGTTATTTTCAAAACCTCACCGACACACTAGCATCTGTCTTAACTAGTCCTGAGGGAGACAGAAAAGGCTAGAAGTACCAAAGTGTGACAGAGATGGAGGTCCTAACAGGACTCCTGGCGCCAGGCAAGGTGGTGCTTGAGATAATGATATATTCCTAGCTGGCATGCTGAGTACAGTCCTGCCCTCCAGAGCAGTCTTGAGCAACTAATTATTTATGTGAGTGAATAATGGAAATGCTTCTCTTTGTTTCATGTCTCCGATGTTGCTGAAAGAAGAAATCAACATGTTCCCAATCCAGAGTGAGAATCAGGAGACAGAATTAGCCAGCTGGTGAGGGTGAATCTGCTGAGAAATTCAGACCCTGGTCAGAGGTCATAAGGGCCCCAGGGATGTCCAAAACATGGGGTTTCGAGGCTCAACAGTCCTGGTGACATCCCCTTAGGGCATGGCCCTCTTCCCAGTCAGAGGTAGAAAGGCAGGGAGTGGATATCCGTTTTACCGACATGGACTGTGGCAGAGAGACCATGTATTTGAGGAGCTTGGAATTCATAAAACCCAAAGGCAAAGCAAAGCTGAACTGAAGACGTGTCCCTTCCTCTGAGCTGACCTGGTTTGGGTGGCAGAATGACCTAGAACCTGGCCCTTGCTTCAGCCTCTGCAGTCTGGCACCCTTGTGCTGCACACAATCTGTGTGGCCAAGTGCCGGGCCTTGGGACACCGAGCACCGCAGGACAGAGGTGCGCCTCTGGGCTGGATCACTTTAAAATGCCTCAGAAGGAATGTGGAAGCTGCTGGAACACCTATCAAGGACCTCTACCAGATCGTGGCATCTTGCTCCTCCCTCCCTGTCCAAACCAGGTCCAAACATGGGAGTAAGTCCGCCCCAATTCGCTCCTCCCTCCCTGTCCAAACCAGGTCCAAACATGGGAGTAAGTCCGCCCCAATTCGCCACTCCAGTCTCTGGCTGGAGACTTGTCCCGACTGCTTTCAAACTGCCAAATCCTTAACAAATGGCCTGAATGATGAGAGGGGAACTTGAATAAACTTGTAAAAAGTCATATTTGTTTGCAAGTCTGTTCTCACGTTCTCAAAGTAAACACTTCGATGTATTGTATCCTTTAATATTGGTCGGGGGGAGAGTCGTGAATACGTTTCTTGGGAATTTCTACTTAGTAGTAGGCTTGAAGTCCTACCGTCATTGATCTTTCATTCCCATGCTGGTAATAGAGAACGATTTTTCATTAAATCATGGTCCCCGTGGTATTACTACAGGAGCCACTGGATTTTAAATTGGAGAGTCCCTCACCAGATACGGATGCGCCGTACTGTGGAACTGAATATGTTGGGCAAAGACCCACAAATTAGGTCACTTTGTTCTCTTTCAAAGAGCACCCACTGCATTTCAAATGTAAGCCAAGCTCCTCCCCATGATACACAAGGCCTTGCACAATCTAGCCCTTGCACATCCTTGGGCCGCTCTCCCCCTCACGCACTGCCCGCGCTACCCTCCATCCACATTGCCTCTTTCTGTCCTCTCCGCACGTCCGCTTGCATTTGCTCCTCCTAGAATGCTCACCCAACTGGCTCTTTCTTTTCATTGCTTTAGCTCTCCTCAGAGAGGACTTCCCTGACCGCTCAAACTAAAGAAGTCCCTTTCCCCAATTAGTATCACCTTACCTTGTTTTTACAGCACCTACTACTCTGATTAAAGTATGTCTTCACTTGTTTATTATTATATCCAGGGTGTCCATTTACTGTATTGTCCAAACTGAGACACCCTTGAGAGTGAGAGCCATTAATAAGTATGCTGGGACAACGAAATGCTGAAATAACAGGGCCCTGGACGTATGGATCACTGAAATTGTAACATACAAGAAAATGGAATCTTCCTTAAGGCATGGATGTTGTCCAGCTTCTTCACTGTTGATCCCTGGGGCGTGGAAGTGTACTTACCAGTAGGTGTTGAATGAAGGACTTCGATGTGCACAGATTTACATGTTTAATGTTTCCTTGTCATTTTTGCAATTTTCTAAATATTAAAATATGTGCATATATATTTACAATTTTAGGAGAAAGAAATCTTCCCCAAATTGTATCAACTGTATGGTAACCATGTAAAATGTATTAATATGGATGATGACTGATAAACACTTATAATTTTCCTTGGTCCTTTATGTGTTTCAGTGGTGGTGTAATGGTTGGCTTTTTCCTTCTTTTTCCACCTCTTATCTCTGTGACAATATGGTCTGTAAAATGTTCAAAAACTAGAAGGAAAAAAATGGGAAGATGAAAGAATGTTTCCTTAAATAGCATATTGGACCCTGAGCCACATCTCCAGCTTTTTTGGCTTACCTGTTTTATGAATTCCAAGCTCCTCAAACACATCTGTCCAGAACCATGGGGGCCCTGCCACAATCCAGGCCAGTAAAATGGTGGTCCACTCCTTGCCCTTCTACCTATGACTTAATTCCAGTAAAAGTTAGTTAAGCATACTGTTACATCGATGACAGAACCTGAATCACACTCACATCCATGTGGCAGGAAGTCTGGGAAATGGGAGTTTTTAGCATTCTTGCCTTCACACACTAGAAGGAAGAATGGTGGTTGAATAGACTGATCCATAATCATCCAAACTATCAAGAAGCATTCATTTACTTAAAAAAATACCGAGTGCCTACTATGTGCATGGCCTGGGGTGAAGGCATCTTGTCAAGTTTGTTCATCCTTGTTTAATTTTCTTTCTCCATCATTATCTCGTCATCCACTGTTGCAGATTAAACCTTTTACTTCTCTTTTTCTATGGAATTGTACCTACCGGGTCTTGCTCTGACATTATGTTCAATGGTGTTGAAATGCAGACAA
>NC_138385.1:98109854-98144369 GCF_054177405.1 Leptonychotes weddellii | reverse complement strand
GTTATGCACAAACAATGAATCATGGAACACTTCATCTAAAACTAATGATGTAATGTATGGGGATTAACATAAGAATAAAAATAAATAAATAAAAATAAAATAAATTAAAAAAAAATACAGCAAAATCTCATGCTTACTATTAGGGACAAGTTGGTTTCTTATCTACATACCTGTCAAAAATGTCAGTATAAGAATTCTTGATGCCATTATTAATTACCTAGATATCTGAAAACAAGAAGGTCTCTAATGTGTACATGTCATGTCATCTCTTACCTGTATACTAGAAAAGTTCTTACCTGATACCTGAAAAAAACAAAACAAAACATGGTAACGCAAGTGTTAGGGACACCATCATTGACCTAGATTTGTGAAGATCAGATGGTTTGTAGTGTGGAGGACCCACATCATTACTTACCTAAATATCAGCCAAGCCCCAGGTTAAAGACCATAATTAGTCACACCATGATCTCTTGACAGGAATTTGAAAAACACATTATGAAACATGTGTTAAAGGAGACTTTTTTTCAGGAGATCCGCAAATAACCTTGGTCACTTCTATCATTATAGGACATAAAAACTCTACCTGCTACTGGTAGTACTCCAAGGTCAACACCGTTGTCAGATAAAACCATTATTTCTTGACCAGACACCTACAAAAACCCCATGGTTTGTACTGTGGTGAGGAACACCATGAATAATTACCTAGATACGGTAATTAAACAACAATTAACACCCACAGTATTAAACATACATTTCCTCAAAAATGTAGAAAGAATTCATGATTTCTAACATTGGTAAGGATTCCATTATTTCTTACCTCAATACTTGCAAAACAAACAAACATAGTAACAACAATGGTTAGGTTAAGTCATCACTGACCTTTTTCCCCTACCCCTCAATTGTTGCCAATTTTGTTCTGTACATTTGCATCAGATGTTTAGTTTACAAGTTTGGGGGCCCTCTAGTTATATAATGTGCTTTGAGAAGTGCACTTAAAACACAATTTTTTATTGTTTAAAGCTGCATTCACATCAAAATTACCTTGGGCAACTTTTGATGTTTTATCTGCGGACAAAGCGAAGGGTGGTTTTTTTTCAAACAGGACCTTGCCTGAACAGGACTTTAAAGAAGTCTTTTGAAAAAAATCTATTTGAACCCTTGATTACTTTAATTGCAACATTAGAACATTTGACTTAAATTACTTGATCATTCCAGTCAGCATACTATTCTAATTTCTCATTGTATAGGCTGATTTGTCCATCAGTCCACTGGTCTTGTTCACTGGGCTTTATAATTTTTGTGCAACTAAAGGCGAGGGACTAAATGCACGGCTGTGTAAAGAGATCACACATGACTACCCTATTACACTTCATCAAATAGTATGTGGGGATTTATAACTGCTTGCATTAGTTCACAAAATAAATACCTCATGTCCAATAGCTGATAGGCATCTAGGTTATTTCTACTGAATCCTGTTGAGATAGAGACAGAATAAACAGCAGGTACAGGGCACTCAGCGCCAAGAGCAGCTTCCATTTCCCGGGTGATCACTGGACAGGTCCTCTTCTAAGACTGCAAGGAGTCCCCACCACCCCCTGCCAAGAGAGGAGATAGGTGCTCAACCTGCATTTAAAAACCTGAGGGAAACAGTCTGGCTTCTGAGCTGGAACTTTACACCCTTGAGTGCCTAGTAATCCTGTTAACTTGGGGCCCCCTCTGGTTATGAAGTGTCAGAGCCTATTAGTCATGGCACTTGTGCATCCTTGGAGTCAGAACATTTTGCCCTAAACCCAGGTGAGAGATCGTTCATCACCCAATCCAGATCAGGGACTGTGCATTTCTTTATGTGCCTATGTTGGGCCAGCAACACATGAAATCAAATTTCATTTTCACAACTCCCCTGTTTTTGCGAGCTGTTTGGGCGAACTGGGACACATTAAATTGCCCAAAGCTTTTAGTGCATGCTTCACGCACAGTATCCAAATAAGCAGTTGACCCTACATGGAAGTTTTGCTAAGTAGGTCGCAGCTACCCCTTAGCCAGATGAGTTAAATTCATGCAGTTCAAGACTGAAGCCAGTTCCTGTCAAGTATACCTCAGCTGCTCAAGGCTACTCTCATCGCCTCTCCCTTCAGACACCCATCCATGGCTCCTTACCTGAACTTGCACATGTCACTGATCACCACTGAGAGGGCAGTTGAGACTTAAAGGAAAGGTACAGGAATATGCTGGGTACTAAGTAGCTGATGTCTCCCTACGGCACTTCAACCTTGGTTTTAAGGACTGAAGCATGAGTCTCGCAATTCCGGGAACACTTCCCATCCCGAACCGTAGCGCAGCCACGTCACCGGCATTTAAATTTAAAATGGCGGGTGTGGGGAGGGGGGAGTTCAGTAATGCGCAAGCGCGTGCTATGGCGTCACATCCTGACCCCTGGCCCCAGGCGCAGGCGTGGCTGGTACTCCAAGGCAGCGGGGTCACTTGCTTTCTTCAGGGAAGATCAAATGGTTTTCTGCTCCGGTTTAACCCTACATCATCACTTACCTGGATACCGGCACTGTCCCACATTAACGACGACTATTGTTAGGCTCATCATGGTCTCTTGAAAGGAACGGAAAAAGCACATTGTGAAATTTTTTTTTAGTACTAGTCTTCTACTAACTGGACACCTGCCTATTTCCTTGATTTCGTCTATGTTTGTGGTTCATCAGTGCTACCTGGTTACTTGCAGAGCTGTGAAGCTAAGCCCTAATAAAAGATACCTTCCTCTCTTGAAAGGTTACCTGCAAAAATCCCATGATCAATAACACAGTCATGGGCAATATGATAAATTACCTGGATTCCTGCTTATTGATACATCACTATGAGTATCAAAACAAAACAACACATCGCATCATCTCTGAACCAGAATATATAGCATTTCATGCGTATTAATATGGTGGGGCAAATTAATTTCTTCCCTGCATCCCTGCCAAAAAACAGGTTATCAGAGTTATGATCACCATCATTAATTACCTAGATACCTGAAATTCGGAAGGTCTCCAATGTGAAAATGCCAGATCATTTCTTTCCAGTATTTTAGCAAAGTCCTCACCTAAAAACCCGTCAAAACCAAAACAAAGCACACCCTTGTTTATAGGGTTATAGTATTATAGGAACCATCATCTCTTACCTAGATATTGGGAAATCTGAAGATCTCTAACGTGCAAATGCTCACAACATCTCTTTCCTGCCTACCAGCAAAGTCCCGTATTTGCTGTCATTGTCAATTTCATGGTCATCTGAACCTTTTAAAAACCCAGGGTGGCAACCATGGTTAGGGACACATCTTTTTCAACCTACACGATGCCACATCTCATGGGAACTACCAGCATTAGAGGAACCATCAACTTTATCTGCATACTTGCAGAATATCAGGGTCAAAGCCATTGAGATACCATCATCTCTTGACTGGGTACCTATAAAAATCCCATCATCAATAGTGAGATGAAAAACACCATGATAACTTACCTGGGAATTTGCAAATCCTTGAGTCTTGACCAGGGTTCAAAACATATTATCTCTAAACTAGTAAACAGTACGGGCAAATTCTTAGTAGTGTTTGTGGGAACACTGTCATTTCTTACTGGAGTATCTGCAAAAAAAAAGACATGGTAACACAAATGTTAGGGATACCATCATCCTTTACCTAGATGTCTGAAGATTAAAAGGTCTATAGTCTAAGACTCACATAATCACTTACTAGATACCAGGAAAGTCCCATTAACCACCATTGTTAAGGGTTCTGTGATCTCTTGATTGAAACCTGCAAAAAACACTGTGACATTTATTTAAGGACCTAACTTTTCCTACCAGGAAAACGGCAAATAACTTTTGTCACTTTCATCTTTATGGACCCATTAATGCTACCTGGACACTGGTAGAACTTTAAGGTTAACAATGTTGTTACAGACACCATCATCCCTTGACCATGTACCTGTAAATATCTCCTGGTCAATACTGTGATGAAGAAAATTGTGCTCACTTACCCAGATGCCTGTCAATCCCTCACTCATTCCTCAGCTTCAACACACACAATCTCTCTCTAAACTAGAAAACTGGTTAAACTAGATCTCATGGTTATTAGTATTTGTAGGGCCAGTATCATTTTTTTTACCTGATACCTTCCAAAAATCATGGTACTGACACATCTTAGGGACACCATCATCACGTACTAGACTTCTGAAGACCAGATGGTCTGTACTATGTTTAACCCACATCATCACCTACCTGATTCCATGATCTTTACCGGTATCTCTTGATTAGAACCTGTAAAAACACATGGTGGTGACTATAATTAGGCATACAGCTTCTACATGGGCCTCAAAACATTCCATGATCACTACTGTTGTTAGGGGAACCATGAGCTCTACCTGGATTCTTTAGTTCTAAGGTCCACATTGTAGTTAAAGAGATCATCATCTCTTGAATGGGAACTGAAAAAACACATGGTGGAAAACCCTGGTTAGGGATACATGTTCATCCATCTGGACCCCTGCTGATTCCATCTCTCCATTCTATTAGGGCAACCACTAACTCTACCTAGATATTTGGACAACTCTAAGGTCAACAGTGTAGTTTCAGACACCACCATGTATTCACTACACACCTGCGAAAATCACATGGTTACTAATGTAGTGAGGACTTTGACATATTGCTGGGGGTACCTGCAAATATCTTTGTCACTACTAAGTTTTAAGATAAATCATCTCTGAGTTAAAAAAACAAAAAAGAGTAAAATCTGATGGTTACCACTTCTGTTAGGGACATTGTTTTCTTACCTGAATACCTGCAAAAACACATGGTAATAGTAAGAGTTTGGGACAGCATCATGACTTTTCTAGATATTTGGAAATCATATGGTCTCTACTGTGTTTAAGGCCCACATCATCTCCTTTCTGGATATTAGTAAAGTCCCACATTTACTCCCATTATTAGGTTCACCATCATTTATTGATTGAAACCTGCAAAATCCCATGGTCTGTAGTGGTGAGTGACACCAAGATAACTTATCTGAACAATTCCAAAATACCATGATGTCTACCTGGTTAAAGCCTACATTATTTCTTGCCTTGCTATCTAGCAAATCCCATGGTTACTACCACGGTTAATTTCACCTTCATTTCTTTACTGGAACCCGCAAAAAAACATGATGACAACTGTAATTAGAGACACATCATCTCTTACCAGGACACCTGAAAATCCCATGGTCGTTACCACAGTTTAGGTCACCATCATTATTTAACGGATACCAAAAGGTAGCAGAATATGCCTCTTTGACCTGAGAATTATTTTGAACTGATTATTTTGAGCAACTGCAGACACAGGAAAAGCTCCGGAAGCTCAGTAGAAGTTACACTTTTGTAAGGGAGATTTATATCAGAAAGGGGCCTGTACCAAAAGAGAGCTATTACCAGAGAAGTGTCTCAGGTGAAAAAGTCATCTGCATGGCAGAGCAAACTGTTTACCATGCATTTCCTCTACTCACCTTCTGGTGAATTGCCCGCCTCCCCTTGGAAGCCCCAGGCCTCTGTCCCCTTCCTTAGCTCAGGATAGAATATAAGCCTCAACTGCCTGGCTGCCTGTTTGAGTTTCGTATCTTTGTGGGATTCCCATATGTACGTATATGCATAAGTATCTAAAATTGTTTTTCTCTTGTTAATTGGTCTTTTGTTACTGGAGGGTCTCAACCAAGAGCCTAGAAGGGTAAAGGGAAAATTATTTTTTCTCCCCTACAATACCTTCAAAGTCCCATATTTACTTGACGTTTACCATCAGTTCTTAACTAAATACTTGTAAAATACCTTGGTCACCACAGTGATTTGTGGTGCATCATCATTACTTGGTTATCTACAGAAGCCTATGGTCTCTGCTAGGTTTAGAAAAACATATCTTACATGGAGATCTATAAATTATCCAGATAAATGTCATTGTTAAGGACACTTCATCTCTAACCTGGGTAACTATAAAATACCTTGGTACTACCATTATTAGTTACACATTTCTTACCTGGATACCTTCAAATGTTATAGTCACCACATTTTGAGGACATCAACATCTCTTACCCAGATACTTGGAAAATTTCTTGTTCACTACTGTAGTTAGGAGTGCCATCATTTCTTGACTGTATACCTGCAAAATCCCATCATCTTTTTCATGGTTAAGAACCTATCATCACTTTACTAGACCTCTGAAAAATCCCATGGTTGCTTCTGTGGTTAGATTTCCCATCATACCAGGAATACCACAAAATGTCATGTTCACTAATGTAATACGGGGGACCATCAGCTTCTACCTGCCTACTTGAGAAACCTCAATTTCAGTACCGTAGTTAAGGCTACCGTCTCTGAACTGGGTATCTACAAAATACCATGGTCACTCCCCTTGTTAAACTGATCATTTCTTACCTACAGAACTTCAATATTCTATGTTTACCACCTCTTTTCCTGCCTGGATATTTACAAACTCCCAGATATTATGATGGTTAGGTCTCAGTCATCTGTTCACTCTAGATCTACAAAATCCCATGGGTACTACCATGGTTAGGGACACCATTATCTCTTCCCTGGATTCCTTTAAAAACTATGGTTACTACAATGGTGAGAGTCGCTATCATCTCTTACCTGAGTACCCGTCAAATCTCATGGTCACTGGATCTCTTGAATAGACATTCAAGGTGCTTCATGCTCTGACTTCTGCCTGTCTCATCAGCTTCAGCCTCTGCCGCCCCTTCTTATCCTTTATAATGTGAACATTCTAAGTAGTTGAACTTCCCTGAAAATTCCTTTTTCTCCTGGTTACAGGTAATAGAATGCTCAAGCCAGCCCTTACCATCTACTGGGAGCTGATTATTGGCATCTCTTTGCAACTCACTGTTCAGTGGCCTAGAAATTGGCCATGGTGGAGGTATTTATGCCACAGAAATCGGCAAATGTTACACATTAGGGCTTTTATTTTAGGCATTTACCAGGATGTGCTGATGAATAAAATAATAAATGAACGGGGAGAGGCACTCCTGAATAATGACAACTCAATCTTGCTTTCTCATGAATTTGATGGGACTTCTGTGAATGAAGAAGTGTCAGTTTGTTCTACAGATGACTTAAAATAATGTTTTCCCAAATATTTGTAGTTAATGAAAAAAATGGATAAATGCTTTTATTATAAATTAATACAATATTAATGCTGACCAGGGCTTACATAATTTCAGTGTGTCCAAAGTTCATAAATTCGCTAAAAAAAGGAACCCAATAATTAAACATTAACTAGACGTAGCCAAAAAAAATCATATATATATGTATATATATATATATATATATATATATATATATATATATATATATCTCACCCATTTACCAGAGCAAATCTTTTCTTTTCCTCACCATATAAATTTCTTATTGTGCTTTTGGTGACAATCTAAATTTCTATCAGTAACCATATTTAGATTTCATGAGGTTCTTAGTCACTATTCATTTGAAAAACAAGTAAAATGTCAAGTGAGAGAAGCACCACCCTACATCCCTGCTTTTTGAGTCTACAGTGTGGGAGCCAATTTTATGGTGATTCTGGGGGAAAAACAAAGAAAAAAGGAAGCTCCACTTTGAGGCAGGTCTGATGGCTGTGTCCTTCAGGATGCCCAGAGACTAGCAGAAGTGGAATGCAATAAATAAAGGCTATTTTTTTTTTCATGTTGGGATTGGTTTCAGCTTCTAACTTCATTTCTCCTTGCACCTTCACTTTCTGTAACCCCTCCCGATCATAGAATCCCCCTCAGTTAAGTGAAACATGGAGATTATAAATCTAAAACTGATAATACCACTGGGCCATTTTCGTTTTTTTGTTTGTTTTTTTAAAGATAATTACTTCTATCTCTTAATGCTTCTCGTTAACTACTACCCACTTCTACTCACCAAGGTCAGCCCTTAGCTGCGAGAAACAATGCTGGTGCCCGAATGAGTGCACCACCAGGGACGTGACCCGTCCCTGAGGTCACTGCTGTCTCCTGAACCCACTTCTCACCCACCTCGCCCCTGACATTTTCTAGGTGAAAAAGATTATCTTCTTTGCTAGTACTGATCTTGTTACAGGTACTGGTTGAATTCACGGGGAACAGGGAATTAAATGTGCGTTACAACTATAATGGGTTACCCACTAGGTCTTTAGGTTCAAAAGCCCCCCGGTCAGATTCATGGGGAGCTTTCCCCTTTATATTTTGACTTCAGTGGAGAAAGTGTTTTTACAGTCTTATCTATTAGCCATTTGGTTAGAGTAACTGAAGAGCTTGCTTCTGTGTTTATCAACAGCTAGCCCTGCTTTCAGCTGAACAGAGGGCAAAGTCAGACATTTGGGCTTCCAGCTAAGGCACGCCCTGACTCAGCAAGATGCCTTGTCTTTAGCAACCTTGCACTCCCCCCCTCCCCCGGGACATGACTGAGAGATGCCTCCTAAAATTAATTCTGAGATCGTAGCTACATGTGTGGTGAGCACAGCATCACTTAGAGATGTTGAATCACTATGTTGTACACCTGAAACTAATGTAACATCACGTGTCAACTCTACTCATTTTTTTAATTCTGTAATTTACATATCTCAGGTCTTGACTATTATGTCTAAATACAGTCACAGTACTATATAGCTGTTATGTATATGATCTATAAGATACATATGTTAGTATAGATACTACTAATAACTTTATTTTATGTAATAAGCTTGGGCATCCTGGGATTGATACTAAAATTACTACTTAGGCACTTAAGAGTTCTAATACCCATTACAATGTGTGGAGGGGAGGTTTTCCCCACACCACCAATTCTCAGACACCAGCTGGGTGTCCCCCAAATTTAACTCAAGTCTGACACTGTCTACCTAAAGATACTGTCAGATCCTACAGGTTAAGAGCTCAGTCCCACAAGACTGCCCCCCCACCCCTTCAGATGTCAGTTGCAAGCCCGGGTCATTAGTTGTGCTTTGTGTGGGGCAACCCGATCAGATGGGGGTGCCTGGCAGCATGGGCGGTAAAAGATTCACCAAAGGCAGAACAAAAGTTATAGGGCAGAGTGAGGGAGTAGGGGAATGTATGGAATTTTCCCTTTTTTGGTACCTGTGCCTGGTGGTAAGTAGTCCATTGGTCAGCGAGGGCTTACGGTTATTTCGAGGTGGACAGGTTAATGAGCCTGTTTGCATTTAGCCCAGTGGTGGCTATGGGCCCTTTTCCCTTACTCAGGTCTCCACCGCTCAAGCCTGTTGCCCGGCCTCTACACTTTTGACAAACCCATTTAGGAATCAGATGTCCCCACGACTCCCTCCTTGGGTTTGCTTAATTTGCTGGAGCGGCTCATAGAACTGAGAAATGTTTTACTTACTAGATTACCGGTTCATTATAAAAGGATATACCTCGGCCACAGCCAGATGGAAGAGAGGCAGAGGGCAGGGTATGGGGAAAGGGTGAGGGACTTCCGGGCCCCCTCCGTGTGCCATTCTCCCCAAATCTCCACGAGCCTACCAACCTGAAAGCTCTCCAACAGCCCTCGTCTGGGTTTTTATGGAGGCTTCATCATGCAGGCATGATTAATTGAGTCAATGACCGTTGGTGATTGATTCAACCTCCAGCTCCCTCCTCCTCCCAGAGATCAGGGGCTGGGACTGAAAGTTTCAACAAGGTTGAAAGGTTTCCACAAGGTTTAAGCCTGGTTGGTTTCCCTGGCGACCAGCTCCCACCCTTAGGCACTTTGCAAAAGTCACCTCATTAATATAAACGCCATTGTGGTGGAAAGGACTTTGTTATGAATAAACACATATACATTACACCTTTATGGCTCTGTGGGGATTTCAGAACCGAGGACAAGAGACCAAAAATAACAAAAGATGTTCCCTTTGCTCTTATCGCTCAGGAAATGCCAAGGGTTTTAGGAGCTGTGAGCCACTAATCATGGATGAAAACCAAAACTATATGAGAAATAAATTTTGATCATCTGAGTCACCAAATATATAATTCTTATAAATCACAATATTGCAGTACTTTAAAAAAAAAATCAAGAAAAGCCACACACACACACACAACAGGCTGCCATTCCTAAGCATACTATTTATATTAAAAATGAAACTCTACTTATGAATTCTGATTATTTAACTTCACTCTCTTCTCCCTTTTCTATAAGCAGACACCAAAAAATCAGATTTTCTGGGCACAGTGAAAAATATCAACATCCATGTACACGGATTCATATATCATTAAACAGGTATTTATAAAACCTAGCATTGTTAGTTCGGCTCAGTAGTCACTGTCGGCCCTTTTGCCTTGCTCAGGTTTCCACTGCTCAAGCCTGCTGCCTAAAAGTGGCCTTTATGGGGCACCTGGGTGGCTCAGTCGGTTAAGCTTCCAATTCAATTTCAGCTCAGGTTATGATCTCAGGGTCATGAGATCGAGCCTGGCATTGGACTCCACGTTCAGCAGGGAGTCTGCTTGGGATTCTCTCTCTCTGTGTGCACTCTCTCTCGCAAATAAATAAATAAATCTTAAAATAAATAAATAAATAAAAGTGGTCTCTACACTTTAGAAAGTATCAACTAACCTACAAAAATACCCATGAATAATATTGTAGGGAGAGGAAAAGATATGTGAGATATATATATATATAATAAACTCAATTATATTTAAAATACATTATTTGTGCAAAAAATAAGTTGCAAAGTCATACACTGAAAAGTTATCTCTGAGAATGGAATAATGGGTGAGTTTTATGTTCCCCTGTAGACACTTTGTAGCTTGTAAATTTCTATAAGGCATATATTTGAGTTATTAACAGGAAGGGGACAAACCATCTTCAAGGTATCTGTTCTCTTCTTGACTGCTTTATTTGAGAGAGCAAGGTTGTCTGATGTGACTTCCATGAGGATTAACTAGAATATCTGTAAACCACATCTGCGGCTCAGTAGTTCTAAAGATGCTGGTTCTTGTCTCTCCACCAAGGCTATTTCTGCAATCTTATTTGTACTTCTGAAACCACTTAAAAGTTTAAAGTTGACCAAAAATCAAAATGGCTGTACTAATGCTTCAGTGAAGCTCAATTTTAAAGTAACCTTTCCCCCTCACTTCTGCAAACTTCCCCTCCTACCTTCATAGCCTTCTGTTTTAGGAACCCGGTACCACCCTAAAGACATGACCAGCAGGGCCGGCAGCACAATTCCTGTGAAAACTGGCTAGATCCTGTATTTCCCTAGAATAGCACCCACCCCCAGCACTCCCAGCACCCGCAACACCCCCCAGTCCCAGTCCAGCCGCCCCCCAGAGCTTGTAGTTTTTGAAGGCCACAGCCTGCCCTAGCTCTTTCTTTGTCTGGCAAAGCAATAAAGCTATTGTTCCTCTTTATCCCAAACTCTTGTCTTTGAGACATATTTTGGCTCCAAAGCGTGGAGGTAGGTTTTCGACACCTCTGATCTGGAGTTACCTGGTGTTATTACTAATTTTTATTGCATTATCTGCATGCTAAACAGACTGTAATTTTTCCAGTGTTTACCTCTTAGGACCCCGGTACCTAGTAGGCCTCCAGTAAGTAGATGAGACTATAAATCATTGACCTGTAGGGTTTGTGGGGCAGCATTTCAAGACTAACTTCCTGGGCCTCATGGAAAAATAGTCCAAAGAGAAGCATTATCTTTGTACTACAAAAATCAATAAAGAGATAAGAATAATGAGATCATTAGGATTCTGGTATAGCTGAAGAACTAGGCCATGGTGGCTAATTTCTCAGATTATAGCAGGGTTCTACCTCGGCACTATGAATACCTTGGACCAGATCATTTTGGGTGGATAATTCTTTGTTGTGGGAAACCTTCCTGTGTGTTGTAAATGTTTAGCAGGGTCTTTGGCCTCTACCCACAAGAGATCAGTAGCACCCACCCCCCACCCCAACCCAGTTATGTCAACTAGAAATGTATCCAGACATTACCAAATGGCCCCTTGGGGATGAAATTGCCCCCAGTCGAGAAACAATGGGTTAGAGGAAGAAGAAGAAAAATCAAAAGCACGGTATTTTTTTTTACTTTCTCTAAATCATCTGATCAGTAAGACTGTGAATGGAAATCTAGAGACAGGTCATATCAGAACAGACTTAATTTAGAAAGATATAGTTATGGATTTAGCAATTTGAATAAAAATTATAATTCTTATCTTTAGTCCACTGCCTAGTCATCCTCGGAAGAGTGACTTATCAAGCAGGTCTCTTGGGCTGGAACCTATCGCTGTTTCAGATTTAAGGGAAAAGAGCTGGAAACTCATAAGGTGGAGTAGAGGTCTGCTTATAAGCCAGAGAAAGCATATTCTGGAGCAACTTAAGAATTAACTGCAATGCACAGAATTTGTAAGAAATCCCTTCTGTCACTGAAAAGGCCACTGGGATTTGATACAGTGGAAATGAAGTCTGGTTCAAACCATAAAACCAAATAGCACTGAAAGATCCTTCTCTTGAAAATTACATTTAGTTTGATTTTAACACTGTCTTTGTAGAGCACAATTTTAGCTGAAGATGTGGTTTTGTGAAGGGGTTGGGGGCTGCTGGTAGCAATCAGTGTGCCTGGTCCCCCAGGGGGCCCGAGGCTAATTGCACCTGCATTGTAACAGGCCAGCCTCTGGTTGTATACTGATCATGCCTCCCTGTTAGCTCTGACATGAAAAGGGCTGGGAAGTCATCACTCTTGTCGTCACAACAAGAAAAAAGCTGAACAAACTGAAAATCGATAAATTTTCTTGGATCTAGCAGAGAATTGAGATCACAGGGAAAACGACCATCCTGAAAACTAGAGAGATATGTAAATATAGAGAATCACAGCTCAGCAAGAGCAGAGACCTCAGGAGCCAGACTAGTTGGAACATTAAAATGGTAGTTGGTGGGGCGCCTGGGTGGCTCAGTCGTTAAGCGTCTGCCTTCGGCTCAGGTCATGATCTCAGGATCCTGGGATCTCAGGGTCCTGGGATCAAGCCCCACATCGGGCTCCCTGCTCAGTGGGGAGTCTGCTTCTTCCTCTCCCTCTGTCCCTCCCCCCACCACTTGTGCTCTCTCTCTCTTTCAAATAAGTAAATAAATAATCTTTTAAAAAAAATGGTAGTTGGTGAATTGCTAAAGGCTGAGTGTAGACTAATTTGATAGCTAAAAGCTGCTGCTGCCCCAGCTGTAGGGGCCCTCCCACACTTTTGTGGGTTTTATATCCAGGAGTACTACCAGGAATGAATATCATGGGGGAGAAAAGTCCCCTTTCCTTTGGGCACCAAGAATCAACTGGGTCTAAGTGACGTTTATAGAATGCTTCTTCCAACAAAGCAGAATGCAAATTCTTCTCAAGCTCACATGGAACATTCACCAAGTTAGATTACAATATGGGCCATAAACACACCTTAATTTAAGAGAATAGAAGCCATACAATGTATGTTCTCAGATCACAGTGGACTTTAACTAGAAATCAACAACAGACAGCTGGAAAATCCCCAAATGTTTGGAGATTAAACAACACACTTCTAAATACATGTGTTAAAGAATTATCAAGAGAAATTTTTAAAAAATTTTAAAGATTTATTTATTTTAGAGAGAGAGTGCGTATGAGTGGGGGGAAGGGGCAGAAAGAGAGGGAGAGGGACAAGCAGACTCTGCACTGAGCAGGGAGCCAGACACAGAGCTTGATCCCAGGATCCCAAGATCATGACCTGAGCCAAAACCAAGAGTCTGACGCTCAATCGACTGAGCCACCCAGATACCCCAAAATTTTAAAATATTTTGAACTAAATGAAAATGAAAATACAACTTATCAAAATATGGGAGATGCAACAAAAGCAGTGCTTAGAGAGAAATGTATAACATTGAATGAATATATTAGGAAAAAAAGATCTAAAATCCATATTCTAAGTTTCCACTATAGGAAACTCGAGAAAGAAGAGCAATATAAACCTAAAGCAAGCACAAGAAAAGAAACAGTAGAAATTGCGACAGAAATCAATGAACTTGAAAACAGGAAAACAATTTAAAAATACCCACAAAACCAGAAGTTGTTTCTTTGAAAAAAAAAAATCAATAAAATTGATAACCCTTAGCCAGGCTAATCAAGACAAAAAGAGAAAGAAGATACAAATTAGTAATAAAAGAAATGAAAGAGGGGCCATCCCTACTGATCCTGTGGACTAATATTAAAAAAAGATAATGAAGGAATATCATGAACAACGCTATGCCCATGAATTTGATAACATAGATGAAATGGAATGATTCCTTGCAAGACACAATCTCTCAAAATTTGCCCAAGAAGAAATAGGTCACTGAATTGCCAAAAACTGGAAGTGACCAAGATATTTTTCAAGAGGTGAGTGGATAAATAAAATTTAGCACATCCTGACAATGGAATATTACTCACTGATTACAAAGTGAGCTGTCAAGCCGTGAAAAGACACGGAGGAGTCTTAAATGCATATTGCTAAATGAAAAGATCCAATCTGAAAATGCTACATACTGTAGGATTCCAACTATGACATTCCAGAAAAGGCAACCCTATAGTCAGTCGAAAGATCGGTGATTGTCAGGGGCTCCACGCGGGAGGCGTGTGGGTGACAGGGGAAGTGTAAGCAGGCGAAATGCGGAAATTGCAGGGCAATGAAACTATTTTATATGACACTGTAACAGTGGATAGGTGATATTATGCATTTGTCAAAACCCATAGAATGTACAACACGAAGAGTGAACCCTGATGTAAATGAGGGACTTTAGTTAATAATAATGTGTCAATATTGGTTCACTAATTGTTAACAAATGTACCACAGCAACACAAGATGTTAATAAGAGGGGAACTGCATGAGGGTGAGGGAGAAAGGGGTGGGGGATATGCGGGAACTCTCTGTACTATTGGCTCAATTTTCTTATAAACCTAAAACTAAATTCTAAAAAATAAAAGTCTATAAATTAAACAAAGAAAATAAAAGAAAAAGCCTGCCAATTTCAGACTCTGTCCAAGCCTACCCCTAGTCATAGGAGTCAAAGCCACCAGCTCTATTTTTCCCACTTGGTGTATTTCATCAGCCTTCCTTATCTCCCCGGAATCACAGGAAGGGGAGTGGGCTGTGGCTATCTGTTCTAGAGTCCCCTTGCCTCTTGTTATTTCCTCCCCCCATCCCATGACAGGCAGCTGTGCTTTTTCTTTTGCATTCAATATTGGCCACCACTGTCCCTCCCTCTGTCCACTGCAGACATTACTCAACAATTATGGCCCTCTCTTTCACTAAGTTTGAACACAGTTTTGCATCATCATCAACACCACTTTCAATGAGTTGGGGTTTGGCACAATAGATGATTACAATTTTCTCTGTCTGAACTAGGTGTTTGCAATTTATTCCATAGATGAGATGAAGCTGCCTCAAGGTTCTCCTTGGACCTTGATATATTTTGGGGGGCAAATGACCAATAGTTGCTTTTATGAAAAAGGTTTTTTGCTCCTAACCCACTTCATAAAAATGGGATTTTAATGAATAATAATTAATATTTCCTTCTTACAAACTTGTTCGGACTGAAAGTTCTCAAAACTCTGGAA
Source organism: Leptonychotes weddellii (assembly GCF_054177405.1). NCBI lineage: Eukaryota > Metazoa > Chordata > Mammalia > Carnivora > Phocidae > Leptonychotes > Leptonychotes weddellii. Next base: position 98,128,769 of record NC_138385.1, on the reverse strand, counting down.
AATATGAATTTTTCTCTAGTTTTACAGCATAGAGCGGGGGTTGACAAACTTTTCTTGTAAAGAGTCAGATCCTAAATACATCTGGCTTTGCAGACCTCTGTTGCAACCATGCGATTCTGCCATTCCTGCAGCAGGACCCGTGGACACGGTGCAAACAAATGGGTGTGTTGGTGTTCAAATAAAACTTTATTGAAAAAACAGGTGACAGGAGACCATAGTTTGCTAATCCCTGGTATCAGGAGACTCCAGCCATGCAATTTAAAAAATACTGGAGGGTGCCTGGGTGGTTCAGTAGGTTAAGGGTCTGCCTTCAGCTCAGGTCATGATCCCAGGGTCTTGGGATCGAGTCCCATTTCAGGCTCCCTGCTCAGCGAGGAATCTGCTTCTCCCTCTGCCCCTCACCCCCACTCATGCTGTCTCTCTCGTAAAAATAGATCTTAAATCTTAAAAAAATAAAAATAAAGAGTATTGGATTTGGAGTCAAAAGACGTACTTTCAAGCCTCTGGCAAGTAAGTCGATTCAGTTGAGCTTTCTAATTACAAATCAGAATATGCCCTTCCTCATAAGATTTAATTTGTAAAAATGCCCTATAAGCTGTAATGCAAGACATCCATGGAAATACAGGACACACGTGTAGAAAGGTGTTGTAGCCGAGGTGTTGAGGGCTCTGCTCATATCTTCCCAGCACTCAGAGTTCTAGTACATTCCAATGGTATCCACTGGCCAGTGTCTGTGCTTCTACATCTGAGGACTTCTGCTTGAGCCCAGAGCCGGTCTGGTGGGAAGTGAGGGAAAGCTAGCATCTCTGGGAGCAACCCTCAGTCAATAACAGATGGGAGCTGGAGGAAAAGTCACCCGAATAACTTGCTTCTCAGTAGGGAGCACTCTGAGACATGTTCTACAGTGTTTCCCAAAGCTCACCTACCGATCTAGCCTCAATTGTCCCTCAACCATGACCTGCTCTCTGGTGTGCCATCCATCAGCATCCTTCCCCGCCCTGCCTCGCTCCCCTTAGGTGTGCTTGCTGGGCTCACCTCTGGAACAGGATCCCTGGCTCAGAGCTGGCTCTCCTAGGATAAGCCAAACTAAAGTAGTCGCTGAAGAGAAAGCTTTCATCGAAGCCACATGTCCATGGTGAAGAGAGTCCAGACTAAGATGGATGGTGATAGAAGGTGTGAATATAAAATGAGAAGATGGATGGAAGCAGGCTGGGAAAAGATAAAGCACTCCACAAATATAAGAGGACAGCATTAGTATTATGGGTGTCGTGAGCATCGGAGCTGGGAGATTGCTCTTGAAACCCTGCCAGCTCACAGCTATCTATAATGATGGAGGCAAGCAGAGGTATGAATAATGTAGAACAGTAGATGATTGAAAACCTAGTAACACACAGTTTCGAAGAACATTATGTGAAATTTAAACTGTATTTTTTAATATTTTCTTATAAATTTATAAAAATACAATAGTTTGGAGAGTAACATAATTTCTGCATATGCACTAGCTGGAATGGAAAAGTGGTAACATTTTGCAGTTATTTGTTTTAGGTCTCCTTTTAAAAATAAGCAAAGCATTGCAGATACGGTTGACTTTTCTTTTGTACTCCTCGCCTGTCCTAATTCCCTCCCTCTTTTCCCAGTGGTGACCATACTGGTTAAACTGGTGTGTACTCTTCGTATTCATGGTTTTGTACTTTTACTCCATATGCATGTTTCTAAAAGCAATACACATTATAAGGCTTTGTGGTTTTAAGATTTACGTAAATAGTATTACACCAGGCAAGCATTCTGCAACTTTCTGTGTTCACTCAGCACCATTACTAAGAGCAATTCATGGTGCCACATATCAGTTGGGTTCACTCACTTATCTTTGAGGAGACCCTCCCTTTATTCTGATAGGAACCATTTGAGAGACTTTTAAAAAAATAAACTGGTGGTTCTCAACTGGGGGCAACTGTGCACCCCCAAGTGAAATTTGGCCATGTCTGGAGATATTTTGGGTTGTCACGATTGGAGGTGAGGTGCTGCTGGCCTCTAGTGAGTAGCAGCCAGGGGTGTGGCTAAACTTCCTTCAATACACAGGATAGCCCCACGACAAAGAATTATCCAGTCCAAAACATCAACAGTGCTGAGGTTGACAAACCTTGATATAGATGAAAGCTAAGCACTCAACATTCTTGAAGAATTTCTGGATATGGGGAAATAACCCAAAGGAAGGACCCTTCAAGCTGAGACAGCACATGTTCTGCTTGGTGGATCACATTAGAAAGTGTATTACATTAGAAAGTATTTTCTTCTTGAATGTGGATTTTAGACTGTTTTATGGCTAAAAATTAATGCTTATTTTTGGGGAATTGTGTGTACGTGCATGTGTATTGTGTATGTGTGAATATTATGCCAAGAGTGGGGGAGGGGGATCCACAGACTCCATCTCTGTTCCTCATTTTTTTAAAAAGATTTTATTTATTTATTTGAGAGAGATTGAGAGACATCAAGAGGGAGAGGGAGAAGCTGACTGGCTGCTGAGCAGAGAGCCTGACACGGGGCCCGATCCCAGGGCCCTGAGATCATGACCTGAACCGAAGACAGACGCTTAACCGACTGAGCCACCCAGGCGCCCTCTATTCCTCATTTTGATAGAAAAATATAACAAGGAACTCAACTAGATATGAGTTAGCAAAAACTAACCATGCTGTAAGGTCCTACTCATGGTGTTAAAAAATAATTTTTTTAAATCATGACTCTCATACAGATATAAAAATGAATGTGTATTAAAGATCTTATTTAACTCATTAATGAGGAAAATGCTAAGGTATTACAGCCAGTTCAAAGGAGAATCCAAAGAACAGACACAGTCATTGCAATATTGTGATTTACAATAAATATATATTTGGTCTTTGTCTGTTTCTGGCACAGAGCTCCAAAAACCCTGGGAATGTTCTAAGTGATCAGAGCTATAAAGGTGTCTTGATATTCGTTAACAACCCCTTTCAAGCACACCTAAGTTTACGTTAATGAGGTGACTCTTGGACAGCATCTACAAGGGGAGAGGGGTGGTTGCCAGAGGAACCAACCAAGTGATTGGAGTGTTGGAACTTTTGGTCCCACCTGCCTGACCTCCTGGCCGGCAGAGGGGCTAGAGGTTGACTCAATCACCAATGTTCAATGATCTAATCAATCAAGCCTATGTAATGAAGCTCCATAGAAGAACAAAAAAGGCTGGGATTCAGAGAGATTCTGAATTGGTGAACACATGGAGATTGGGTAGAGTAGCACCTGGAGAGGGCATGGAAGCTCTGTGCCCTTTCTCCACGCCTTGCCCTCTGCATCTCTTCACCTGGCTATGCCTTTTATAATCGACCAGTGATCTAGTAAGTAAAATATTTCTGTGAGCTGGTTTTTGTAACCTGCTCTAGCAAATTAATTGAATCCAAGGACAAGGTCTTTCGAACGACCAATCTATGCTTGGTCAGAAGCATAGGTGACAACCTGGACTTGCCATTGGTGTCTGAGGTTGGGAAGGGGGTCAGTCTTGTACGACAGAGCCCTTAACCTGTGGGATCTGACGCTCTCTCTCCATAGATAGGGTCAAAATTACGTTGAATTGTAGGACACCAGTTGGTGTTAGAGAATTGTTTAGGGCTGTAAAGAAACACCCCCCCAACGTTACACACATCAGAATTGGAATCAAAATCATTAGTTGGTGATCATAAGTGGAATCAGTGCAGAATATTAGTTATAGGTGAGGAATAGTGAAATGAATAGGCCCATTGAGACGGAACTGGTTTCTTCCACAGAAGAGAGAAGTCAATTGAACCTCTAGCCCTCTACCAGACAGGACATAATTTGATGTCTATAAACAAGTATTTTGCATTGCTGTCAGCTATCAACAATTTGCAGAGTTGTAAAACAGCTCCCATGAATTGGATAACCCAGAGAGGTGTCCTATACTCTAGAAAATTCAGTTTCCCACTGAAGAACAAATTTTTCCCCCAAATGTGGTAATTTTAAGACTGCATAAGGCAGTCTTCAGAAAATACACTGCCTACTATTATAATTATCTTGCTTAAGCTATGAAGCCCAGATCCAACCCTAGAGTGGGTATAGGCTTTCTACCCCCTCCCTGCCCCCTCACCCCTGCCAAAGGGAATGGGTATTCTCCTTGTCGGTCATTCTGAGAGACAACTCCAGGGCAGGAAAATATAGCTAGACTAGGGCTTGAGACAGTCTGGAGGATTTCTTCTTTCTCTAAGTTGGCAGGCAATGGGACCTGAACTCCAAGCTAGGGCAACACCCGGAGTTGCTGATTTCTCTTTGAGTCGTCTCCCTGCCACGTGAGGGACTGCTGAGAATTAGGCAAGTCTTCAGTGTTTGAGTTTGGACTTGTCATCTCTAAAGATAGCTACTTCTCCTGGATGTTGTAAGCTATTCTCTGTTTTAAGTTTCCTTTTCCTGGAGCCTTCGAGACATGGCTTTTTATTTTTTAATTTTTTTTTTAAAGATTTTATTTATTTGACAGAGAGATAGAGAGCAGAAGTAGGCAGAGAGGCAGACAGAGGGAGAAGGAGAAGCAGACTCCCCACCAAGCAGGGAGCCCAACGTGGGGCTCGATCCCAGGACCCTGGGATCATGACCTGAGCCAAAGGCAGCCACTTAACTGACTGAGCCACCCAGGCGCGCCTATTTTTTAATTTTTAAAATTTATTTATTTTTAAAGGTTTATTCATTTATTTTTAGAGAGAGAGGGAGGGGAGGGTCACAGGGAGGGGGAGAGAAGCATACTCGACTCAGGGCTCAATCTCACCACCCTGAGATCATGCCATGAACTGAAATCAAGAGTAGGATGCTTAACCAACCAAGCCATCCAGGTGTCCCTGACGTGGCTTTTTAAAAGTACAGTTTCATCACAGTTTAGATATGAGGAATTTGGAGAAGGACTAACCTTGCTTTGAGACCACAGTAGGGGTAGATCAATTACGGTCACCAAGGGAGGACAGCAGTGCCCAGCAGCATTACTGTCCAGAAGAAAGACCAAGAGGCAGGGATAAAAGATGGTGACCACTCCGGGGTACTTATGAGGCATTATGCTGGGGACCTCAGAAATAGCTGAAAAAACAGTTTGAGGAGGGTCAGTTTCCAGCAGTTTTGCTGACTTGAGCTCATGACATGCTTTGGGTGTGAGACAGAAGTGTGACTTAATATTGTTGTTGCAGACTGATAAAGCCTGAGACTTGGGTTAACAACTGTTGGCACATTTTATAAAATCAAGAAAGATAGAAAATAACAATGATAAAGACGATGGGCTAAAAATACGCCATTCTTCAGCTGTAAAGTTTGAGCGCTGATTTGGTTTGGAAAAGTAAGCACAGGGCGCCTGGGTGGCTCAGTCGTTAAGCGTCTGCCTTCGGCTCAGGTCATGATCCCAGGGTCCTGGGATCGAGCCCCGCATCGGGCTCCCTGCTCAGCGGGAAGCCTGCTTCTCCCTCTCCCACTCCCCCTGCTTGTGTTCCCTCTCTCGCTGTGTCTCTCTCTGTCAAATAAATAAATAAAATCTTAAAAAAAAAAAGTAAGCACGGCATCAATATTCAATAGCAATGAGACTGAATTTACAGTGAGAAGAATTCAAGAGCATGGTGATTCAGGTCCTCAGAGGGCTTAATCACCGACAAATGTGAATTACTGGACTTAAGACATCTACCTCAGACTTTATAACATAAGCCAGTTCCAAGGAGTGCATGATAGGTGCCTTAGAGTTTGGTGCAACGTATTCAGATATAGTCAATTTTCTTTCATGAGAATTCACTTTGTTGACTAATTTATTTAGTAAGAATTAGTAATATTTTAAGCCTAAGTTTTATACTGCCCAGCCTAAACGTCAAGGACTGAGAGATATGTCATTAGCATTCAAATAGAATTTGCACCGGAGAGGCAGTGTGCCCAGTGGAAAGGTCTGGAATTTTGGTCTCAAATTTTAGCCCTGCCACTTCCTAGCTGCAAAATCTTGAGCAATTTGAATCTCACTGGGTTTTTATCTAATCATATGGTAAATTGAGGGGTCTGACCAGACGATCCCTAAGGATTCTAGCTTAAAGACTATGATTCTATAAAGAAATCATTGCCTTCTTCCAATTTTGCATATGGCAGCAAAACTGATAATAATAACATGGAAAGGGAAAAGCCAAAGAAGCAAGATGGTACCTCTTACTACTAAAATAGCTAAATATATTAAAATTAAAATAATAATGGGGCGCCTGGGTGGCTCAGTCATTGGGCATCTGCCTTCAGCTCAGGTCATGATCCCAGGGTCCTGGGATCGAGTCCCGCATCGGGCTCCCTGCTCAGCGGGAAGCCTGCTTCTCCCTCTCCCACTCCCCCTGCTTGTGTTCCCTCTCTCACTGTCTCTCTCTCCGTCAATTAAATAAATAAATAAATAAAATCTTTTTTTTTAATTAAAATAATAATGAGGAAACAATCTGCATCTATTTAGACTACAAAAAGTCAACAGAAAAGTCAAATCTCATATGCTGGCAAAGCTGTAGGAAAACAGTAACACACATATATTCCAGATGTTATTGGTAAAATCTTTTTAGAGGACATTTTGATACACGTATCAACTATCATAATCTGTTTTGACACAGTAAACCCTCTACTCTGATTTCTATATTATAGAATTATTGTATTTCTCCATTTCTAAAATAGTATCAATTTTTAAGATGCAACATCAGTTTAATTGAGGAAATATGAAAATTCAAAAGGAGAAAAATCCATATGTATGAAGATATTTACAGCAGAGTTATTCATAATTTTAAAAAACCAGCATTTGCAGCCAATAACAAGGAAATGGTTAAATAAAGTATATATATTATGTATAAATAAAATGGGATGGTATATGGTTAAAAATTTTATGATAAAAATGTAAAACCAAGAGAAAGTGTTTCTAAAATGATGTTATATAATGTATAAAATTTATAAGTGTATAAAATATATACAGCTTGATGGATGTTAGAAACAATATGACCATATGGATAAAATTTTGAAAGAACTCCAAACAAATGAAGATCATTATGCTGTGGTCATACTGGAATTACGTACGTACTTTAAATGCCCCCCATGTATTTTTAAAGCACTTTAATCCCAAATAAAAGATTCTGCAAACATTCTTATTGTGATAGCCAATTCTCTTTCTTGGGTCCAGTTTTTTACCCAACTTGGTGGAGTGAGTAATTTAGATATTGAGCTGGGCAGCCAGGAAGTAGGCACGTTGTGATTTTCGGTAATGACATGTAATGTGTTTACATAATCACTTCCTTCATGAGTAAAGGGTGTAATTATGCAGCCATCGAGGGGCAGAGCCAATAAAGCAATCACTCTCATCTCTACCCAAGAACCCTGCCTAGGCTTGCAGGAACTAAATATTTTTGAGGGAGGGAACGGGCTGGTAAGAATTCAGCTCCTCATCATGGGGAATAAACCTCAGCATCTCAGGGATGCTGGTACTTCTCTTTCCTCACAGGGGCTACGGCTCTGCCAGAATCCCAATTTCAGTATAGCTTAACCAGACTTTCCTGTTCAAAACAGCGACAGCCCCGGGGTGCCCAGCTGGCTCAGTTGGTAGAGCACCTGGCTCTTGATCTCGGGGTCATAAGTTGGAGCCCCACGTTGGGGATAGAGATCACTTAAAAATAAAGCCTTAAAAAAACAAACAAACAAACAAACAAACAGTGACAGCCCTGAAGAATTTACATTTTGTTATATTATGGCATGGGATAGAAGTGGGCACATTAATCCCTGAGTTTACACATGTGATCTACCTATGAAAACTCAAACTATGAAAACCCCATACCCAAATGGGTAAGATATTTGTCTTTCAGGATCAGAAGTTACCTACCAGGGCGCCTGGGTGGCTCAGTCTGTTGGGTGTCTGCCTTCGGCTCAGGTCATGATCCTGGGGTCCTGGGATCGAGCTCCGCATCGGGCTCCCTGCTCAGCAGGGAGCCTGCTTCTCCCTCTCCCACTCTCCCTGCTTGTGTTCCCTCTCTTGCTGTCTCTCTCTGTCAAATAAATAAATAAAATCTTTAAAAAAATAAAATATTTTTAGAGAAACAAAATGGGTGAAAAGTTGAATTTTGAAAAACATTTTTGTGCTTTTAAACCATATTTACAACAATTATTCAGACTTTCTTCTTTAATTGATTTTCCCACTCACCATCAGGACTAATGCATGCACTTCTGCTTTACAAGTTTTTATCTTGATTAAACAGTCATTTATAGAGTACATCTGTGAGTGAATTTTCTTAGGGTGGAATCTTTTTTTTGTTAAGATTAAAAAAATTTTTTTAAGATTTATTTATTTATTTGAGAGAGAGAGAAAGAGACAGACAAGGCATGGGGGGGCAGAGGGAGAGGGATACAGAAACTCAAGCAGACTCTATGCTGAGTACAGAGCCCTATGTGGGGCTCAAACTCACAGCCCTGAGGCCAGGGTTGGGTGGGGGCCGGGAGTGCCAACCAAATTCCTTTGGATGTGGAACGTTAGTTTGCTTCTGATACATGTGACCACCAGTGGTCCGCCTCCAGCCGCATCTGGGCTGGCAGTGGGTTCCTGCAGGTGCACAGTACGAAGCCGGCATCCACCCACAGTGAGCCCCGAACTCCGGTCGCACAGTGGCCAGATGTTGTGCGTGTAGTCAAGCGCAGGAAGTGGCACGAGGACCCAGCCCGAGTCGTCTGGTGAGGCACTACCAGCAGCCGCACCTCAGTAACGCTTTTTAATAGGAATTCTCCCCTCCCGCAATCCAAGACCCTATCCCGGATCACACATTACATTTTACTGTCCTGTCTTTTTTGTCACCTTTACTCTGGGGGACTTCTTGCCTTATTTGGTTTTTGATGGCATTGACATTGCTGAAGAATACAGGGCAGCTGTGTTGTAATGTGGCCGGCACGCAGGGGTGCAAGACCACCTGGCTAAGGGGTCCCAAACAGACCAGATCTGGCCACTCGCCGCTGACAAAATCCAAAGGCAGTGGTGGTGAATGAAATGAGAAAGGGATTTATTTAGTGAGACCAACACCGGCGAAGAGAGCGGACTAGCATCTCAGAGACTATCTCCAAAGTGCCAGCCGGACATGCATCCAATCCAGGCTGATAAGAGGAAAATGTGGGGCAAAGGTGGGTGGGTACATGCAGGTGGGCAGCGAAGGGCAAAGCCATCATGGTCTTGGGGTCAATCACAGGCGGGGTCTCACTGGCTCGGGGTGGTCCTTGTTGCTTGAGGGGGTAGTTTCAATCTCCATCAGGGGATGCTTTGCCCTCAGGGTCTTCTGGCTGAGCCAAGAGACAAGCTGGAAAGAACCCAACTAGAAAGTTCGAGGTCAACATGGAGGCAGCTGAAGTCTTGTTCCAGTAACGTGTTGGGGGGTGTTTGATGTTTTCTCACGATTACAATCAGGTTATGAACTTCTGGCAGGAGAATTTCGTAAGTGATGTTGTGTCCTTGTCAACATATTCTACCAGGAGACATCATTTTGGTGCTGACTAATCAACAGGTTCAAGCGGTGTCTTCCGCGCTTCTCCACTGTAAAGGTACCTTTTTCCCATTTGCAATTAGTATGAACTATTACATTTTGAGACTGTAAGCCACAGTGTACTTTTTGAGTTCTTGTTCAACCTCAATATTCCACAGGCACCTTTATTACCACACGTCAAGAACCAACCTCTTTGGCTTCACCCTCTGTACTCGGCTTCTCTTTCCAAATTTCCTCCCTCCGCTAGTAATGTCATCATCCTCCCAGACTTCCCAGCGAGAAATCTCAGGCATCTTTAACTTCTGTTTCTCCTTTCCACCTGAAGGGAAGGAAGCATTCTTCTCTACTCTTCAAGGTCTTCCAACGGGACTAAGAATTAAACTGACATAAGATAGATTAACAGGAGAAAAAAAATCCCAGTTTTTTTACATGTTTACAGTCATGAAATTGAGACCCAAGAGAATGACCAAGGCAGGGAGTTTTTAGACTTGGTAGACAAAGAGACAATTAATCTATGAGGAATTGACAGGGCAAAGAGAGTGGAATTTGGGAGCTTCAATTAGTAAGGAATTCTAGACAGAATTTGGACTGGGGTAGTAAATTACTAAAAAGTAACAAGGGTTGTGTAGAGGATGCTTTTAGGCAGCAGGCTTGAGCAATGGGATGTAGAGCAAGGCCAAAGGGCCCACAGGGACCACCGAGCTACACACAAACAGGCCCGTCAGTTGACTCATCTCAAAATCTCCCTAAGTTCTAGTGGACCAGCGGGTTACTTGCAACTGAGTACAGGTACCAAAAAAGGAAAATTCCATATATTCCCAGACCTCCTTCCCTTCCCCCTTTATTTTTTTTTTTTTAAGATTTTATTTATTTGAGAGAGAGAGAATGAGAGACAGAGAGCATGAGAGGGGGGAGGGTCAGAGGGAGAAGCAGACTCCCTGCCGAGCAGGGAGCCCGATGCGGGACTCGATCCCGGGACTCCAGGATCATGACCTGAGCCGAAGGCAGTCGCTTAACCAACTGAGCCACCCAGGCGCCCCCCTTCCCCCTTTAAATACAGCCCCCAACACTGCCTCCTGGCAGACAGTGTCCCCTCTGCTGTCCTGCCTGCTGTTCTCTTGCAGTGTATCCAATAAACTGCTAGCTCCTTTGTTCTGCTTCAGGTGAATTCTTTCACTGCCTGTACCACCGGCTTCCACCCAATTGGGTCGCCCCATGTTTAGGGACCCCCATCTGATCAAGAGAGACACCACAGGTCATTTATACAGCCTTCTGGGCTCAAAATTTCCCATCTCTGGTGATCAGGATGTCTCTTTCCTGCCTGCCCCAGGAAGGGTACTTTTCATATGGGAGAGTTATTTCCTGCTTTCGGGAGGACAGAGGAGAGTCTGAGAGTCCTTCTGTGCAGGCTGCCCCTTAAGTCGCTTTTATTTACAATAATCAATATGCCAAAGTGGCACATTTGAGGGCAGCCTGCCCTGGGCCCCTATACACCCAAACAGCCAACGAGTCCTGATTCCATCTCAGAAACATCTCCCAAATCAAGTGCCACCTCTACTCCGATACTCCAACAGCCTCCTAACTGGCCTCGGTGCTTCTGGAATACCATCTCTATTCTAGGCCATCCTCCATGCTCTGCCAGAATGATTTCCCCTAAACTTGACATGATAGGGTCACTCACTGCTCTGCTGAATGTCTATCCTCTATTACTGTCTATCTGTTGACCTCTCTTTGTATACAGAAAGTAAATGTTCAGGATGTATAGAATATCATCCAAGATTGCATAACTTGACCCCAGTCTAGCTCCCCAAACCCCTGTTTCTGCACTCCCCACTTTTCCCCTGAACACCAGCCAAAATGAACTCCTCATTCCCCACAGGTTTCACATCATTCAAAATCTCACGTCTTGGTCCCTGGTAGTCTCTCAACTTGCGATGCCTTTCCTTCATTTATCCTTATACTCTTGCCCAACCTTTCCAGATTTCTATCAGACTCTTGTCTTTGATGATTTTCTCAGCCCCTTCTTCACAGGAATTAGCTGCCCTCTGCCCAGACCTCTAAGCTCCTCGATTACCAAGACTGTTGCTCACTCGGTGTTGTGCCCCAAGCGCTTAGACCATTGGCAGTCAGTGCTTCATGAACATTTGCTGAGGGAGAGAAGGCACAGTGCAGCCGACCACACACCTCAAGTTGTCTGACAGAGTGTGACACTGAATGGAAAGCTGGGCATAGCACTGCATGGACATTTCATATATTTGTGTCCTAGAAACAAGAATTTAATACATCCAGTCTCATCGGCACGAGAGTTTCCATTTCCGCATGTACTGACGTATGTTGAGAGAATTTCGAGCAGAGCCTAAGTTGTATCTTAGTTGTAAAATGGAAATGTCACTGAAATATTGCATCATGTCTTGGGGACCTGAGAAAGTTACTATTCCCAAGGTTGCTTAATTCACCGTGAGTTAGTTTAGTTATTAAACTTTGTCACTCACTGCTAAAACATTAACTAGAATAGCGCATCTTAATTGAGGGGGTCTTTTTTGGGGGGGGGGGTTCGGTTTTTTTTGTTTTTACCTTCCATGTTCAGGAAAAAGAAAGGATGTTATGACCGACTAACAAAATTATTACCAGAGATTTATTTCTAAAAGCATCTTTCAGCCCTGCCTCCAGGTTCTGAGAAGATGGCGAAGGTCTCAGAGCTTTACGATGTCACTTGGGAAGAAATGCGAGATAAAATGAGAAAATGGAGAGAAGAAAACTCACGAAACAGTGAGCAAATTGTGGAAGTTGGAGAGGAATTAATTAATGAATATGCTTCTAAGCTTGGAGATGATATTTGGATCATATATGAGCAAGTGATGATTGCAGCCCTAGACTATGGTCGAGATGACTTGGCATTGTTTTGTCTTCAGGAGTTAAGAAGACAGTTCCCTGGCAGTCACAGAGTCAAGAGACTAACTGGCATGAGATTTGAAGCCATGGAAAGATATGATGATGCTATACAACTAGATGATAGAATTTTACAAGAAGATCCAACTAACACTGCTGCAAGAAAGCGTAAGATTGCCATTCGAAAAGCCCAGGGGAAAAATGTGGAGGCCATTCGGGAACTGAATGAGTATCTGGAACAATTTGTTGGGGACCAAGAAGCTTGGCATGAACTTGCAGAACTTTATATCAATGAACATGACTATGCTAAAGCAGCCTTTTGTTTAGAGGAGCTAATGATGACTAATCCACACAACCACTTACACTGTCAGCAGTATGCTGAAGTTAAATATACCCAAGGTGGACTTGAAAACCTCGAACTTTCAAGAAAGTATTTTGCTCAGGCACTGAAACTGAACAACAGAAATATGAGAGCTTTGTTTGGGCTTTACATATTGCTTCTAATCCAAAAGCAAGTGCAAAAACAAAAAAGGACAACATGAAATATGCTAGTTGAGCAGCTAGTCAAATAAACAGAGCTTATCAGTTTGCAGGTCGAAGTAAGAAGGAAACCAAATACTCTCTTAAGGCAGTGGAAGACATGTTGGAAACACTGCAGATCACCCAGTCTTAAGGTTTCAAACTCTTTCACATTACATTTCACAACTGCACAATTGAACTTACTGGCCTGTGACTTATTTACTAAATGCCTAGTGCTATTTATATACTAATTTTTTGTTAAGAGGGCAATTGTAAAGAATATTTATATAAACCTAAAAATGCCTTTTATTGCTAAGCAGGAAGATGGAGAAAGTCCACGGAAGAGAGATTTAACAAGATTCATATTGATTGTACATCATTCTCTTCATATCACACATATATAGCTTCTTTTAAACCACAACCTGATGTAGAAATCCCATAAATAAATCATGTGATTTATTAAACTTGCATTTGAAGGTTAAAAAATAAATAAATAAATAAATAAATAAATAAAAGCATCTTTTTTTTTTTTTTAAAGATTCTTTTTTATTTATTTGAGAGAGAGAGAATGAGAGAGAAAGAACACATGAGAGGGGATAGGGTCAGAGGGCGAAGCAGACTCCCTGCCGAGCAGGGAGCCCGATGCGGGACTCGATCCAGGGACTCCAGGATCATGACCTGAGCCGAAGGCAGTCGCCCAACCAACTGAGCCACCCAGGCGCCCATAAATAAAAGCATCTTTCAGGTAACATAATGTGTCAGTGTGGAGTATTCTCCAATAGTAGACAATGAAAATATATTACCGTTATTAGGGGGAAACATAACACTTTATTTTTAAATGCACAGTATAAATCTTTACTACTTAAGGTAAAACTATGCTACAACATATACATCTCAAATCTCAGTGGCTTAGAAAAACTGGAGATTTATTTCTTTTTCATGCAAGGTCCAAAAGGGGTGTTTCTGATAGGTGGGTGACATTGCTCCAAGCACCAATTCTGGTACCTAGTTTTCTTCTAACTTGTGGCTCTGCCATTTTCAACACATGGCCTCCAAGGTCATAGGTAATAGGAAAGAATTCAAAGGATGGTACGTGGAGGATTGTAATGGACCAGGCTTGGAATTCATCCACTTCACTTCTGTATGCATTTCATTGGTTAGGATATAGTCACATGGCCACACCAAACTTCAAAGGGCAGCTGGGAAATGTGGGTGCTCAAGAGGCAGAAGACAGGGGTTTGTTCAACAGCCAGCCAATCTACACCAAGAAGGTCCGATTTTCTGTGTCTCCTTTATCAACTCCCAGAGGCCTAGTCTGTGAATAGCTGTGATCATAATTATGAACCCAGGGGCACCTAGATGGCTCAGTCATCAAGCGCCTGCCTTCGGCTCAGGTCATGATCCCAGGGTCTGGGGATCGAGCCCCGCATTGGGCTCCCCGCTCGGCAGGGAGCCTGCTTCTCCCTCTCCCTCTGTCTGTTGCTCTGCCTACTTGTGCTCTCCCTGTCAAATAAATAAATAAAATCTAAAAAAATAAAAAAATAAAAAATAATGATAATTATGAACCCATACTACAAGACTTAATTGCTGAAACAAACACCTAATTGAATGAATGTATGGTGCTTACAAAAGCATGAAAACTAAAGATTGAAAACAGAATGATTTTCTTAAGTTCATCCTGAGCTGGATAAAAATTAAATAAAAATATACTTGTGAAACTGCTTCAAAGCATACAGTTGACCAAAAACCAAAATGGCTGCACTAATGCTTCAGTGAAGCTCAGTTTTAAAGTAACCTTTTTCTTCACTTCCGCAAACCTCCCCTCCTCCCTTCTTAGCCTTCTGTTTCAGGTACCACCCTGAAAACAACTAAGGAAGCTGGCAACACATATACAATCCCCGTTGAAACCTGCTAGACCCTGTATTTCCCTGTAAAACACCCCAGCCCCTTCCTCCCGGAAGGCTCGCAATTTTTGAAGGCCACTGCCTGCTGCGGCCTCCTTTGCCCCTGCAAAGCAATAAAGCAATTGTTCCTCTTTATCCCAGACTCCATCTTCGTATTATATTTTGGTTCTGAAGCACGGAGGTTGGTTTCCAACAACACTTGTTTATTGAGATTTGCAGTTAATTCGGGTTCTGCTGTTATTATAATGCAGAAAGCTGTTACTTTAATTCATGCCTGAAAAATCGGAAGAGTTGATTTGTACCATGGATACTAAAATGCTATGGCATAAATACATGTCGCCTACTGCTTGACAAAGGCAGCCTGCCCCAGGAAAATCAGCCAGGTGGAGGCAATTAACGTGATTGTGGCTGAGTGATTCAGCTGGGGGTGGGGACTCACAGAACCCAGGAGATAAGGGGTAGCGTAGGAGTGGAGTTGTGTGATTAAACCTGCAAATTAGCTGGCTAGTCCTGGAACAGTCTATCTGAAGGCTTTTGGGGTACAGGTAGAGCCTGCGTTTTATGGAAAAAAAGAAAAGTAGAGAAGCAGCTATTACATAGCAATACCAAATGGAGTGAGCAAAGGTGGGACAGAAATTTTTTGGTCTGTGTCATGGGTAGTGTAGGGGCCAAGGGCAAGCTGCCCCAACATGGGCCACTTTGGCATGAAGGTTATTTTGAGTTAAATGCAAGCAGATTCAGAAAGAGCTCTTTACCGCCCTCTCAACTGCCTAAAAAGAGTTGAGATAGAGGACCTGCTCCAGGAAGACAGCTGTCGCCATAACTACACTGTGATATGAACTACGCACGATAGGGATGAAGCTAGCAAGACCTGTTTGATCAAAGTCCTCTATGTCCCATTGTTTCTGAGTGGCCCAGCAAACATTTGCTTATCAAACATTTACTCTTCATCCTGTAAACTGCATTCC
Organism: Leptonychotes weddellii; assembly: GCF_054177405.1. Classification (NCBI taxonomy): domain Eukaryota; kingdom Metazoa; phylum Chordata; class Mammalia; order Carnivora; family Phocidae; genus Leptonychotes; species Leptonychotes weddellii. The sequence goes on along the minus strand of NC_138385.1, from coordinate 98,112,965 downwards.
TTCCCTTTGAAGTCCCAGATGCCTACTTCCTTCTCCTTAATTCAGGATGACATACATACTTCATTATGTCTGTCTTTGGAATTTCATGGCTGTGTGCATTCCTTGTAAGCATAAAATTAAATTTCTCCTGTTGATCTGTCTCATGTCAATTTGATTCTTAGTCTAGTAAGAAGGACCTAGAAGAGCAGAGGAAATTCTTCCTTCCCGACAGTAGCATATCCTTTGAGTTCCTGAAGCTGCAAACACCTCTTTGTTTATGATGAATGGTCAGGAAATCTCATGGACTGTACTTAAATGGAAGGAAGCGTTTGGCAAGCCATCTTATTTCCTCTTGTAGTGTCATCTCCAGATGCCTTTGTGTGAGGTGAGTTAATAAGGCAGCCTTTCCTAAAAGAGGAAGCACATAATAACCGCCACCATCACTGAGCACACAGCACAGAGCAGGTGCCTACTAGGCACGTACACATGTTGTCCCCATTGGGGATGGTGATTGTTTTTGAAAGGAACTAGCTTGCTAATTTTCTTTTTAATTTTTTTTTCTGCTTGTGCTAAATGAGTGAGATATGTCAAATCACACCAAACAGTAGCAATTTTGGAATGATAGCCCTCTTCCTTCTCCAAAAGTGATGGGATGTGGTTTGCCAAAGACAGATATATTCAGAAATACAAAAATTAAACTTGCTCAGGGGTGCCTGGGTGGCTTAGTTGGTTAAGCATCTGCCTTCGGCTCAGGTCATGATCTCAGGGTCCTGGGATCAAGCTCTGCGTCCGGCTCCCCACTCAGTGGGGAGTCTGCTTCTTCCTCTCCCTCTGCCCCCCCACTCGTGCTCTCTCTCTCAAATAAATAACATCTTTTTAAAAAATTAAACTTGTTCATAAGAATATTAAAATAATTCAATTTGGACTAAGCACTAGAGTTATTTTCTAAAGAATTCATCCATGACTGAAAAACACTGAGGAAAGTTACTGCTCTCCCAGGCACACAAATCTGGGAAGTCATTTTGGGAAATGATATGTATGAAGGTGCAAAGAAGGGAGAAAGCATTGCATTTTGAGGGTATGACTCTCAATGAGTACTGCTGGCTTGTAACATGTAATGGGACAGGTTGGGGGAGAGGAGTCAGAAGCCGGAGCACAGAAGCTGTTAAGTCCAGGCTAAAAGGTTAGGTTTTCCCTCATAGGCAGTGGAGAGGTGTTAAAGAATTTTGAGCAAGATCTGAAAAAAATGGGGAAATCACTTCTCTAAATAATCAAATTCCCTGCATGCTTTTATACCAGGCTTCACTCTCAAATGAAGAAGAGAAAGTCCTGTAAAAACTCTGTCTTATACAGAAACAAAGGACAGTAGAGTGGGTTTGTGTCTATATAGTTAATTCTGTTGGTTTGAAAATGTGCCAATTATATGGGCACACATCTCAGGAGACCCAGAGATTTGTGGGATGCATGGAGTACAGGCCACAATAGAGAGGGGCATTAACTCAGGAAGCCTTAAATACAACAGGTAGGGGAAATGGTAGGGAGAAAATTTTTGGTCCGTTTGTTGACAAAACTGTTAAAATGTCTACCCTCGAGTCATGAAATTCTCCAGGGGACTCTGACAGGTTTCTTAATCCTTGGCCGCAAGGGAAGACCATTTTATTTATTTATTTATTTATTTTTAAGATTTGATTTATTTATGTGCCAGACAGACAGCGACAGATAAAGAGAGCACGAGCAGGGGAGGGGAAGAGGGAGAGGGAGAAGCAGACTCCCCTCTGAGCGAGGAGCCTGAGGTGGGGCTCTATCCCAGGACCCCTGAGATCATGACCTGAGCCGAAGGCAGACGCTCAACTGACTGAGCCACCCAGGAGCCCCAGGGAAGACCATTTTAAAGTGAAGGTCATCCTGTACCCTTGCTGGCTGGCTAGAGTGGACATGCAGGTTTAAAAGTCTTTAGGAGCTGACTGTGATGGTTATCCAAAAAGCCCATGTGGCATGACCCAGGCTCCTGCTGGAGTGTGGAGGTGGAACAATAAAGAGAACAATTAAGAATGGTCCCACCTCTAGGGAGGGGTCATGTACTGTCACCGTCTCTTTCATAGAGGCAGACATATGGAGAACATATTTAAGGATGGCCTTGCTTCTAAATTGGTGCCATCCATTGTCATGGTCACTCTTAAGCTGAACAGAGAAGAAAATTACACCCACAGCGTTTGCTAAATAAGGACAGAGAAAATTACCATGCAATTCATATACTCTCCCTGGCTGTCATGCGCGGCCCCTTTCCAACCCAGCAAATAGATTTGTTATCTATCATGCAGGCAGTACCTTGAACTTCGTAAATCAGAATGCTAAGACTTTTTCTGTCACTTTAACATCTTTAAAAAGAATGAATATATCACTCTTCTAATTTTTTCCCTGAGCCTAGAATTTTAAAATTGAAATCAATACAAGAAAAAAAACCTCACATTGAAATGGGGGTGGAAAGATTAGAACATGAGAGGAAATTACACCACAGCCAGAGATGAGCTCTGGTCGACCCTCTGCTGTGCCCTTCAACAACAGGATGTGGGCATGGGGTCCTCCAGCATACCCAACGCTACTCTGCGCTATTCAAAAAATATTTGAATATTTTTTCAAAGGCAATTCCTGTCTGCTGGCAACCACTCTCTCTCACATAACAACAAATCCTACATTCAACTACACTGCAAATTAGTTCTAAATCTTATGGTTGCTCTTTACCAAGGTTTTCAAATATTTGGATATATGACATTGACAAAGAGCTTGTGCTGTTTTGTTGTTGTTGTTTGTCCTCCAACCTCAAGGTAAACTCTTGTTCCTGATCATGAATTCATTTCAAAATGTTCAGATCCTGGAATAATCCAATTTGTGATATGGATGTGTGTGTATTTGAAGGAAGTAGAACTGGTAGAAGAAAACAAACTGGGATCAAGGATAGAATGATCCACATGAAATTTTATTTATTTTTTATTAATTCTATTTTATTATGTTATGTTAGTCACATACATTACAACATTAGTTTTTGATGTAGTGTTCCATGATTCATTGTTTGTGTATAACACCCAGTGCTCCATGCAATACGTGCCCTCCTTAATACCCATCACCAGGCTG
>NC_138385.1:98093667-98109354 GCF_054177405.1 Leptonychotes weddellii | reverse complement strand
TGATAGGAATGTTCTGGAATCCAGGCTATTTGTTGTGGTTCCCTAGCAGGCAGGTTGATTTTTTTCTGAGTAAAGATGAAAGAGAACCCTTGGGCAGAACCATTGGCGTGTGGCCAATCCATGCAGCAGGCATGTGTATGTGGGGTGTGTGGATCTGAGAAGGAGGAGCCCCCTTTGGGGACCACTTTATATAAGCACATAGACCCCAGTGAGGGGACAGTCAACGCTGGATAAGTTGGAAGGGATGTTTCCAGGCTCCCTCCTATTGATACGTGACATGTTTGAGGAATCTGAACCTTAGAAGCCTACAGAGAAGAGTCTCTGTCAAGAAGCAACGAAAAGGGGTGCCAAGATGGCTCAGTCAGAAGAACATGCGACTCTTAATCTCATAGTCATGAGTTCAAGCCCCACGTTGGGTGTAGAGATTACTAAAAATAAATAAATAAATAAATAAACTTAAAAAAAAGAGAGAGAGAGAAAGAGAGAAGCAACTAAACAAGGAGGAAACACACCAGTTATTTTAACAGAGAGTTTAGTGAAATAGGTATTAGAGGACTGAGAAGTCATGGAGGGAAGACTGTAGTGACACAGAAGTAGTCACTGCTCCTGGAAGCAGTGGTCACTCCCAGGCCTACAGGAGCAGAGAGAAGTTGGGGCTATCAGAACCCCAAATCTATGAGCAGAGGCCTTTACAGCCAGGCTCCAGACCTCTGAGGAGGCAGCTGCTAGTTGGCTGGTGTTGGTACCTTTAAGGGGATGGAGAATAATACTGGAAATCGGAACCAACTATTCCTGGAAGCAACAGCTACAGGGCAAGGAAGCATGGCCAGGGTGACCCTGGCAGGACCAGCAAGCAAATGGGAAGAAGTCACGTCCTCTGTCCCTCGTGCTCCTCTCCCCAGCTAGCACCCTTACTGGGACAGCCAATCAGGGGGACAGATGGCAAAGGGGCCATGAGGTTTGCAGAGTTCCAGCCCCAGCATCAGAGGGCAGAGTCCAGAAGGCAAGGCTTGAGCTGAGAGACTATGGTTTAATAACTAGTCTAAGAAGGAGAAAATACACAAAAGAGGGACTGTGGCCTGGGGAGATCTTGTAGCAAAGGGCAACAGGATTGACCTGAGAGAGTAGCAGGGAGCCAGGGAATGGACTCTCCTGTGAACAATATTGAAGCCAGGGACTGGACTCGGGGGTGGGGGGGTCAGTGGAAGGCACGGGGGGCCAGGGAGAGTTGGGGCATTTGGCTCAGGCCTCAAAGTTGGGTTTGGATGGGGCTCAATGTCAGCCATCGTTCAGTGGAGGAGTTTGTAAGGGAGCAGGGTTAAGTCCTCATCTATTTACACAGGCCATTGAGAAAGAGCAGTTCCTGTACTTAGGTGTAGCTCAGAAACTAATCTTGAAACACTTAACTTACATTCACCCAGTGGTGTTGGAAGTTAGATACTAAAATGCAATGGAACATGATTAAGAGCTTCCCGCTTTGTCACCAGGTAAAATAGGAAGTGGATATCCACTTGCTTTCCGGAGTTGAGTGAATGAGTTTGCTCCCCCATGATACCTTGCTCCACTCCGAACCTCCCTAGTTTGTGGCCCTAACACCCCACCCCTCTCTCCTTACAAAGAAGCAAAGTTTCCACTTAGGGAAAGACTCATTGCTGGGTCTCTTGTAGAATCAAGATATCAAGTCACTCCCTAAATGGGTCTCCCCTCTTTCCCCTGGATTTAATACCATGGAAGGGGCAGGAAGATCCATTTAAGAGAAATGTGTGAGTATTTTCCAGCATCACTGATTCTGCTAAAGTAGATTCTAAAGAGAACTACCCACAGCCATAGCTTCCAAAGATGCAAGAGGTTTTGATGCCGAGAAAAAAAGAGATGCTTTTATGGCCCAAACAGCATGAGTCGTAAAGACACTACCACTGCTCCAAACTAGGATCAGAACGGGAACAAACTGACGACAATGAAAAAAATATTGCAAAAGATTCTAAATTATCTCCTGGATTTTGTTTTACTCAAGCTATCAGATCTGCTTTTTAGTATTTATGTCTTAACAAGGGTTCCTGTTTTTATAAAGTACAAATGGAAAGCCATGTGGTCACAACAAAGTTCCCCTAGGGACAGTGTACCTAATTTCAAGGCAAGTTCCTAAGAGAAAAATGGCCTTTGAGTTTCGAGTTTGCAGTCTTAAAGATTCATATTAATGATAATAATGCACATAGAAGCATGTTGACAATACTGTTCTCTCTTTTATTCCTGGCTGTTTCCAAAGCAGTCCCAACTAGTAATTTTTCGTATTCATAGTTAGGCTCACAGCTAGGTCCGTGCCACGTGTCTTTCTCAGACTAACCCAGGAAGTAATTATAAACTCTGTCACTTTTGAGTAATAAAGTTGGGCTGTGTTTCATCCTAACATCTAGCATTTATCATCTCCAGGGGATGTATAAACTTGTACTCAAAACCACCTGCCACGCCTGTGAATAAGCCTTTTCCTCATCTGCAGCCTGTTGAGTTGGGACTTGTAACTGGAAGGCAGATTTAGGCTCAATCAAGCTTGATCCAAAAAAGGACTACAAAAATAGTCTCTTGTAATTTTCCCTTTAAAGTCTTCCAGCTGGGGTCTTGGCCTGCTGTTTCTGTATCAAAGCTCCTGAAAGTGTTTCCATTTCAAACTTTTTACCTTTTAATTTGGTCCCAGATTTCCCATGAAATAAACCTGTCCAAGAGTTTTATGTGGATGGTGACCAACCATGTCGGGTTCCTGGGACTTGGGACTTCAGGGCTAAAACTGGATAAGCTGGTCAGCCAGCAGATGGCTGGTTGGCCCCAGGAGGCATTAGGGATCAACTTCAGCGGGCTTTTTTGTCTAAATTCAGCTTCCATGTAACAACGTGTAACAAGAGCTTCTAGTAGGTTGGTTGTTGTTGTCATAAAGCAAGCAATTTGGGTTTTACGCAAATGTAAATTTTATTGTTTAAAACAAGGGTCAGCAAATCCTGCCCATCACCTGTTTTTCACATGTTTAAATGACTAAAAAGAAAAGATTACACAACAGAAATTTTCTGGAGCCTGCTCCTCAAAGCCTAAGGTATTGACTATCTGCTCCTTTACAGAAAAATTTGCTGATCACCAGTCTAAGATATAGCAAGCTATAGAAATAGCATATAACCAAAACACTAGGCCCATTTTCATGACAGGATGAAATATATTTCTGACAGATTGCCCCAAATTCCTTTATAAATTGTATATTATTTTGTCATATAATGCTTTATAAATTTATAAAAAATATAAAATGTTAAATTCATTAATTTTTTTCTAAATTCATAGTTATTTTTCTTTCTAAATTAAATGAAACAGTAGAAATCACATAACCAAGCCCTCTCATTCTATAGGTGAGTAAACTGAGGCTAGGCAGAATGAAGGTACTTGACAGAGCTCACCCATAGCTTAGTCGGAGAAAGAGCCAGATTTAAGAACACTGCCTGGATTCTAGCAATCCTTGTTTGTTTGTTTATTTTCAAGCAATCTGTACACCCCGCGTGGGGCTGGAACCTACAAACCCGAGATCAAGAATCGCACGCTCTACCGACTGAGTCAGCCAGGCACCCCAAGCATTCTTTACTTTATACCAAGGTGCTCTTCTCATTCAAGATGGCAATTTAAAGAATGAATCATCACGGGTGCTTGCGTGGCTCAGTCGATTCAGCCTCTGCCTTCGGCTCAGGTCATGATCCCAGGGTCCTGGGATTGAGCCCTACGTCGGGCGCCCTACTCAGTGGGGAGTCTGCTTCTCCCTCTCCCTCTGCTGCTCCCCCTGCTTGTGCTCTCTCTCAAATGAATAAATAAAATCTTAAAAAAAAAAAAAAAAAGGAATGAATCATTGCTAAGTTGTTAACATACCAAAAGTATTCTCCTGGACGATTTCCACTCCTCCACCAGACTAAGACAGAGAGATGTCGTTACCATCTCTATGGGGCAATATTTGCCCAGTTTACCTGCCAATTTGGTGGTCTCTGGTAGTCTGTGCTTTAGAACTGGGTTTCCAGCCAGCCTTCCCACTATGGAGGCATGGTAGAATGGCCTGATGTGTGTACACGTGTGTGTGTGTGTGTGTGTGTGTATTATTTTGTTTTAATGTCATCCTCAGTTATTCTAATCTGATCAGTCTGATTGAAGCCTAAGAATTGAGTATGCTTTTAAAGCTCAATTGATTCTCATATGAACCACTGTGCTTTACAGAAAGTAAAACTATTTTTTCAAATGGGGAAATATGAAATATCTTCACCAGAGCACATACTCTGATTTGGGCAGTGTCTCAGGCCTGAGTGATTTTTAAACAATAGAATAATTTTAATTAGGAACTTTTAAGGAAAAAAAGCATATATTCTACAGACTATAAGATAACTGAAGATGGATTAAGGCAATTCACTTTGGTCTCTATTTTATGTTTCTCTTTATAAAGTTCATTATAATCGTCTATCATTTTTTTTCCCCTGGCATCTAACATCTACTTAACACTACAAAGAAGGTACTTAGCTAACTTATAAAACAATGTATATAATAACTAGTGATCAATAGTCCTTAGAGTTTTGGATCTGGAGTGGTTTAGCGACTTGGGTAGAACAACTGGTGTCTAAGGAAAACAACACAGTTGGCCCTTGACCAACACAGGTTCGAACTTCATGAGTCTACTTATATGCGGATTTTTTTTCTCAGTAAATACAGTACACTACTGTAAGTGTATTTTCTCATCCTTATGACTTTCTTAATCATGCTTTCTTTCCTCTAGCTTACTTTCTTGCAGGAATACGGTATATAATACCTATACCAAAAAAGTGTTAACCAACTGTTTATGGTATCGACAAGGCTTCTGGTCAACAGTAGGCTATTAGTAGTAAAGTTTTGGGAGAGTCAAAAATTATATACAGATTTTTGACTGCACAGGGGGTGAACACCCCTAATAGCCACATTGTTCAAGGGTCAGCTGTATATGATTTTCTATACATCTGTATCTATTTATATATGTGGATGCATATGTGTATATATGAGATTACTGACATTCTGATTTCTAAATATCGAACTGAAAAAATTTTGATTTGGGAAAACATGATATTAAATAACATAAACCTACTACAACATGTGATTTTAGATATAGATTTAATTATATGTGTGTGTGTGTATATATATATATAAAAATATATATAACGCATGCATATTTGAACAATGTATATTTTACCCCAGTGTGTCATATTCTAAGAGGTTATAAATATTTCCAAGTGAGGAGGAAGAATTCTTTAATCACATTTCATGCCATTTGGAGTATATTTAAGACTCAGCTGAGCGTGAAGTAAAGACACGTTGTTGGCTGTAAGCAAGCAGAATTACTGCGCGTAGGAAAATTTTCACCCCTCTGTGCTCAATATACAATTTTCTAAAATTTTACACCCACTGCTTAGATCAAATCTTCCAGTGATACAGCCAAAGATGAGAAATTATCCTGTAGGTCCTGTTTCTTTGTCAAGAATGGTTCCATATTCCAAATTAATATAGCGAACATGGGAACCTAAGTCCCTCGAGGTGCCCATTCACCAGTAGCAATTTGTCTTGATGGGAATTTGTAAATTATATTCACAAAAAAGGCCACAGAGCCGAGCTTCTCAGCCTCGGCACTACTGACATTTTGAACCAAGGAAGTCTTTGTCACACAGGGCCATCCTGTGCATTGTTGGATGCTGAGCAGCATCCCTCGCCTTGACCCACTAGATGCCTGTAGCACACACAGCCCTTACTTGTGACAACCAGAAATGTCTCCAGACACTGCCCAGTGTCCACTTGGGGCAGAATCCCCCCCGGTTGAGAACCACTGCTAGAGAGTATGGATCACAGAAGGGAAATCATTTAACAATGAGAATGTGAAATTACTTTGTCACTAAACGCCTTTCCTCCCTTTCAGGATGAAATGATAAGATGGCAGGTTCCTGACAAGAGTTACGGTGACATAAACAGTGATTCAGTCTCTGTGACGGTATTAGCTACTGGCAATGGATTCTCCTATTTATCGTCACATCATGTTTCCACTAAGGCTCTCAAGTCTGGAAAAAAAGGGCAAGTCCCTTCCAGTCACAATGAAGTTAAAACTGAAACTATATCTTCATTTTAGCTAGAGGAAGGTTTTGACTGGTACACGGCTCTTCCTCGTGTACTGGTCCAGGAACTGTGCTCTTGGAGGGGGATGGGCAACCTTGAGTACATATCAAGTGGAGGGCGGGGTGCTGGGCAGACATTGGTCACCCAAGGAAATATGTCAACATCTGTCTATCACTGCAGCCCTGGCCCGAAGATCATTTTTTCTGCTTCTGTAAGCACCAATGACAAAATGCCACTGAGCTGTGTCCTTTGTTGCCTGTGGCATTTCCCACCACTGCGCCACCTCTGATATGCTAATGAAGAAACCCAGGGTTTTGTGTGGCTGAAAAGGCTTTCAGGCACCATCCTTGGGTCGACAATCCTGTGACTCGGCAGGGCTGTGTGAGAGGCTCCCCTTCCCAGGGCCCTTCCTCACACCTTTTCTGTGCATGTGCATGTGCTTAAGGAAGGGCAATTAACCATCTGGCTGCTGGAGGAAGGGACAGAACATTAAACAGCAAGAACGTGCAGCTTGAAAACTGCCAAGTGGCACGTGATTGTCTAGCCCACTCTGGGGTGAAGCCATAAACCGATGGCCTGAATCTGAAAATGACCCGTTGGCACCACTTCGTAGTGCAACTTTGATGAGAGCAAGGTCTGACTCCATCGTGCCTGGCTCTTCATGTAAATCTACCCCATGTGACTGCCAAGGTTTAAAAATACCTTCTGTAGGCGTTCAGAATCATAAGGTCACAGAATTAGGAAACGTTAAGTGGCAGAAGTATTTTCTTTTTTCTCTCTTGGCAGAGTTATTTGCTCATCCTAAGTCTTCAATATTTATTCATTGGATTGAAATCAACAGGTTTAAACGGAATCTTGCATGGATTCTTTTTCTAGAATTGTCTCTACTTGCTAGAATTATTTAATGATCGTTGTGTCTTTATCCAGACCAAGTAACGCCAAAGATTTGTTTGGTTTTTTGTGTTTTTTTTTTTTTAACAAATTCATTTATTTTTTTAAGTAGGCTCCATGCCCAGCATGGAACCCAATGCAGGGCCTGAACTCACAACCCTGAGACCAAGACCCAAGCTGAGATCGAGAGTCGGATGCTTAACCAACTAAGCCACCCAAAGGTTTTTTTAAATCCAAAAAAATTCACAGTCATAAAGTTTCCCCCACTCCTCCTTTCAAATTCTAAAAATTCCTACTAATACTGTTAACTATTGCAAAGAAATACTGTCATTCTCCTTTAAAACCTGGATTGTCCACTGCCAAGGTTTATTCATTTATCAAAGATCTATTGCAGTGTCAGACACTCTTAATAGCCATGAAAACTCAAAGAAGAGTAAGATATAGTCTCTGACCTGAGGAAAAACACAGTGACATTAGAGAGACAGTATGTAAGACAAGTTAGTACATGATGAAGCAGTGTACGTGGTGTTTCCGGATCATAGAAGAGGGGTAGTCAGGGGAAGTCAAGGAAGGCTTCCTGGAGGAGGTGAAGCTGTGTGCTGGACACCGTGTTAGGTGCTGAGGGAAAAAGAAAGGAAGTGTAAGATACAACACTGGGGTCTGTAATAGAGGCAAACTACCCTTTAGAGAGAGTTAAGAATGGTCCAGGGAAGAAACACTGTGCAGCTATAATGCTAAGCTGGTCCTCTCTGTTGTTGTTGCCTTTGTTTTGGTTTGGTTTTTTTACTATTTAAATATTCTTTCTCTTGAGATATTTCTGCTTCACAGATAGAAGAGTTGAAATCCTCATAGGAGAGCGCTAAATTTCCCCTTTATTTTCTTTCTTACTCTCCGAGACTATCAACCCATCAGATACAAGCTTTAAGGGCATTTATCTTCTATCCCAGCCAAGAGCCCGGAGTCACCAGATCTGCTCACTCTGCTCGGAAAATAAAAGGCAGATGTTCTTCTCGCAAGGAGGCACCATCAGTTTCATCCAAGTGTGGGTTGTTGGGACTTCTGTGGTGTTAAATGTGTCTATCATGCTGCCTTCATTCATTAGCTAGTTGATTAATTCTTTTGCTTGAGATGCGGGTGCCCACACAGTGCTAGCCTTCGGTGATGCAAAGAGGACGGGAGCCCCTCCTCGACCTTGAGGAGCTCTGCCTTACGCGTTAGAGACATGAACGCAGATGACTTTGAACTGAATCTGAGGCTCAAGAGTGAGTTTTCCTAGCGAAGAAGTTAGAGAAATAGCATTCGCAACAAAGGAAACAGCACAGGGAGAGCCATGGAGGTGGAAGAGCGTGGTGGTCTCTGCTATCGGGTGGTGAGCTGTACACGGGAGACAGAGGGGCAGAGGGGGCTCTGGAAGGGACAGCTGGGGTTATGTCGTGAACCATCCTAAATGCCAAGCTAATCTGGTCCAAGAAGCAGTGGGGCACTAGCAGGGACATGTAAGCGTGAAAATGTCACCAGAAGCTCTACGGTTAAACAGGGCTATCCGACAGAACTCCCTGCCATGCTGAGAATGTTCGCTAGCGGCATTAAAATATCGTAGCCACTAGTCATGCCTGACTACTGAGCAACTGGAATGTGGCTCGTGTGCCTGAGAAACTGAATTTCTACTTTTATCTCCCTTATATTAATTTAAGCTGAAATCTTCCAAGCCACATGTGACTGGTGGCTGGTGACAGCGATGTTGGAGTCCCCAAAGTGGGAAAGTTATCCCAGGAGCAGCAGGGAGTGGAGGGGAGGTGGCCACCTATGGGAACACATAACTCGATTAGGGAGGGAATGCGTTGTCTTCTTCTTCTCTCAGAGATAGATCTTTAATGTCATACAAACAATTTTGACTATGGATTTGTATATTCAATATATAGACCAAAACTTATTACAGAGCCAATGTAGTCTGTGTATGTCTGTAATTGAGAGGAAAGGTATTTCAGTGTAGAGTTATGGAAGGCACCACTGATCCCACCTTGAGGCTGAGGATGGGACCGTGAACAGTTCTTTCATTCCTTAGATCTTTATTTCGGAGAGCTGAACTTCCACTCCCACTCCCCCAACCATACCATCGGTGTGGTCATCAGTGAAGTAGTTTCTGCACACGAAGGCCAAGACAGTGATTCTCAATGCAGGGGATTGGGGCGGGGTGGGGGGGGGGGCAATTTTGTCCCTCAGGGGACATTTGACATTTGGCAATATCTGGAGACATTTTTGGTTGTCACAACAGGAGGAGGGGATGTTACTGGCCTCCCATCGGTAGAGCCCAGAGATGCTCCTAAACACCCTAAGCACACAGGACAGCCTCCCCCACAGCACAGAACGATCTGGCCCAAAATACCACCAGCACTATGGTGGAGAAATCCTGGGCTAGGGCAGTACTTCTCAACCCTCAGTGTCCTCTAGACTCACTTGGGAAACTTTCAAAGTATCCCAATGCCCTGGACCTCCCCCAGGCCAACTGAATCTGAAACTCTGAGAGTGGGGCCCAGCCCAGGCACTGGTACTTTTAAAAAGCTTTCCAGGTGATTCTAACGTGCAGCCAGAGTTGAGAACTCCTTCACCATCCTAAACCCCTAAATATCTGATTCCTAAAGGCATCCATTTTGTGTCTCTCATGGAGTCCTCTGCATTCCCACCAACCCCGTGGACCGCCGCCATGTTACTTCGTCTATTTGTCACTGTGGGGCTCCTGAGTGCTGTTGGACAAAGATAGGTTTGGGTTTTGCCTATCAAGTGACAGGAGATTAGAGGGGCTTCTCTGGTAAACCACGCCATAGACTGCTTCCTGCCCAGCAGGGGGAACATGGCTAACAGGAAAAAATGGCTAACAGGAAAGCTAGTGGAGGGAGATCATTAGCAACTATTAGTTCTTTGGTGGCTTTATTCATACTCCATGGGATTACTCAGTAGCAGGAAAGGCCGGCCTTATCTCAAGCCTGTTCAGCTTAATGAAGTGGGAAAGAACAACAGTTGTTGTCACATTTTTTTTAAGGTGGAAGAAACACACATTTTGAAGTTGCCCTTGTTAATTTGTTGAAATGTTATTGGAAAGATGTTTCAACGGAAGAAAAAAAATTTCATGGTTTTTGTGAGAAATCAAAACACTTTCCCTACATCATCCTTTAATCGAAAAGAGACACCAAAGGGAACTTTCTTACCCTTGTTTCACTTAAAGCTAACAGCTTGGGGGGAAAAATCAGAGGCCTTTGTTCTCTGCAAATTCTCTGGGCAGCCGGCGGGGCCTGTTGGCTCAAGGCCTTCATCAGCCATCCCCTGGGACCTCTGGAAATACAGCCCTTCAGCGCACGTGGCTCTGGTTTTCAGTTGTTTTACGCTTTACTAGGGGTTTCATTTGTTCAATGTTATATCAACTCTAAGCATCCCACTTAATGCTTGTGTACCTGGTGGGAGCTCACTAGGCTCTCAGCACGGTGTCTTGATGTCTTTTGCTGCATCTGTCCAGCCAGGAGCGGTCCCCCTTGGGGCAGCTGCAGGAAGCTGGAGAATGAAGGTGTTCATTAATGCAGCACTGTGTGTCAGCATGAAACTGTCCTTCACTCTTTCATCTTCAGCACTGGGACCCCACTCACCTCAGGCCACCATTTCTCCACCTCTCCATGACTGACATTTGGGACTGGACATTCTTTGGCATCCGTGCGTGGGCTGTCCCAGCAGCATCCCTGGTCTCCACCCACCAGATACCAGTAATGCCCCTAGTGATAACAGCCCAAAGTGTCTCCAAACATTGCCCCGGGGTGGGGGGTGCAAAATCACCCCCAGTTCGGAATCTCTGTTGCAGACTTAACCAGCTTCTAGTCAATAATCCCAACAGGGAACTGCTATGGGGTTTTGGGTGTGCCAGCTGGCGAGGGAGGAGGTGAGGGGTATATCTGATTGCTGCTCTGTGGGGAGTGGGGGGCAAGGGGACAAGAAGAGAGTCTAGACCAGGTAAGTCCATGCACTGGTCCAGGCAAGAGGGCGTGATTGCCTAGACAGGGATTTTAGCAGTGGGAATGAGGGGTGGCCAAAGGGAGCCACAGGCCCAAAATGGAGTCACTTGTGTGAAGCCCACATCACCAAACCGAGACATATCACTTGGCTTACTTACAGGTTCAACCTGTCCCGGGAGTGGGATCTTAAGCCAGTCAATCTAGAATAACCTGGTCAGCACTAGTGAAGTAACTGGCCTGATGGACCCCTGCCAGCCACCAAAGGCAGGTGACTGCCTGAAACAATCCATTCCTCCCCAGGAAGTTCCCTGTCCCGCCCCCTTCCACCTACAAACGTCTTTCATACTGTACAGCTCTTGGAGCTCCATTCTGTTTGCTAGAACGGATGCTGCTTATTCAGTGAGTCATGAATATCAGTGAATAAAGTCAATAAGATCTTTAAAATGTATTCAGCTGAATTTCATTTTTTAACAGAGGGACAGATGGATTGGAGCCATGTTCTGAGAGAGCCACCAGGGCCACGTCGATGGACTGGAAAGGGGTGTGTGTGGAAAAGATCACCCCAAATGGCTCTTAGGTTGCTGGCCCTTGGTGCCACAAACGGGGAAGCAGGCTAGGGGAGGAGAAACTGGTAGAACCCAGGGAGAGCCCGGGAGGGGTGGGTCAAGAAGTCCTGCTTTGAGCACGTTAGTTTTGAAATCCCACTAGACAGTCTGGCAGAGATGGTGAGGAGGCAACTGGGTGTCAGAGTCTCAGAACTCGGGTGTGAGGAGTTGGGGAAACAGATTTGGTCAGAATAGAGATAGTGTGACGTGATGGGGAAGCAAGTGTAAACGGGGGGGGGGGGGAATCGAGGGCTTCTTACACTTGGCAGCCCCCATTTCAAGCTCTGTTTTCAACTCCTGCTGCCCCAACAGATTGCAGGCAGCAGATTACAAGTGGGAAGAGGCTAGTGGGGTTTAGCGTAGCCGGATTTAGCCGGAAGCCCCGTTATGTTTGAATTTCAGACAAGCGAGAAGCAAACTTTTACCTAAGTGTGTTTGGGACATACGTGTTTCATCTGGCCCCCCTAAACGGAGGCCAATACACCAGAGAAAGATGGCAATGGGCAACGTTTGATGGCCATGATGTGTGCCTTGAGGAGCAACTAGAACAATGCTTGGTACCTTCTTTATAAAAGGAGCGTCAGCATCACTGAGATGCTGAAAATACAGAAATGCAGAATCTCAGGCCCCATCCAGGTCACTGAATCAGAACCTACATTTTAAGAGGAGCCCTGGGTGATTGGCATGCACATGAAAGTTTGAGAAATGGTATATTGCGCTATCTGGAAAATGGCCCCGGAAAATCCCAACATGGAGCAATAATAAGGATGTGTAGGACTATGGGATGCGTGAAAACATAGGAGACTTACAATAATTCCATCTTCCCTTGCATAATGTTGTAACTGTTGAAGTGTTCTTGCATGTATCAGCTCAGTTACAACCAGGAAGGTTTTTGCTCTGTCATGTTACAGTTCTATAGGAACCTTCATACATGGAGGGGTCTGGGCTTCCCTAACCCTCTCGCTTAGCCCAGGGTGTGGGTGTCTCTCCCGTGTCCGGCACAGCCATGCTAGAATGCCCCAGGCAATGGGCTTCACGCCCTTGCTACTGTCCCTGGTTCTGCAAGTTTTTGCCACCAAATGCTGCCCCAACAGCACCCCGGGCGGTTCATTAGCTGTGTCCCTGCAGGACCGCGACGAAAACAGCCGCTACCAATCCCTGACTATTCTTCTCACTTTGAGGATGATAAAACAGAAGCACAAAGAAGAAGTTCAAGTGTTAATTCTCCCTTCAAGTGCAAAGAGGGGAAACAAAACAGAGAGGCAAGTCACGAAGACCAGACCACAGTTCCCTCCACGCACCAGAGGGGAAAAGCTGGGCCAACACCTGGGTGGCTTATTGGGAAAACGAACCGGGCTAATCTGGTCATTTACTCGATCCAACTCGTAAGTGGCAAAACCCCATCCAAGCTGTGGTGCCTGCAAACGTCCTGTCATCCCTCTAGATCAGTGATCCCCACCCTGGGCTTCACATGGCAATCATCGGGGGAGATTTTCATCTCGTGGCCAGGCCACACCGTAGATCGATTACCAAAATCCTTGGAGGGTGACTCTAGGGTGGAGAAGCACTTCTTTATATTCCGTGGTCAGTGGCATCCCCCAGCCTAAGGCCAAATATACGGCTTTCTTCCTCAAATCTGCACTCGGCGTAAATGAACCAGCCAGGCTGGAGGAGGGCGACTCTATGACTACTTTAAATTTACACCATGGCCTTGTGATTTTACATGAGATGAAGAGACCAGCTTTTCCCTAAACAGCCAAATCCCACGCCCCACCCCTTTTCACGAGACAAGACGGTCGCTCGAGTTTTCTCTTTCTAGAGGGATCTCCGACCAGAACTCACCATGCCAGCGCAGCTTTCAGAATCCCATGTGGGTGCTTCTATTTAAAAGTTGTCTGTCTACAAATGCTCGAGAGAACAGACAGTCTGGTTTCTCCTTCACTTTTAGTCAGTTTGTGCTGGAAATAAACGTCCAGGTTTTGTGTGACAAGTGGAGACAGGACCCTGCAGAAAGGAGGCCCGGGACCAGACTGGCTGGGAACAGAGTTGCTCTCCACCCACCTGCACTGGTACACCTGATGGGATGTTTAAGTACCAAAGGACAGGACTGCAGGACCTGTTAGTATATAAGCATATACTCAGTCAACAGTGACCTGAGCAACCATGGGGTCCCCTCCTTCCCTGGTCACCGCGCTCGCCTCCCACGATCCGGCCAGCATGGCCCAGCAAGGGTCCCCAGGATGGCTCAGCTCAAGGGCCATCCTGTTCGGATTGCTCGTACCTTGGGCTGCACGGTTGTGGGTAAAGGTCGCGCTTCGGAATCAAGTGACCTGGGTTTCCGCTGGCTCCACCAGTCACACACCTTGGTTGTGAGGGCTTAGCTTCCTCAGCTGCAAAACATGAAGTTTCAAGAAACGGTAAACTGCTTCGTGCCGTGATCAATAAATAGTACTCTTATTGTCTTTAAGTGTTTTTGTCCAGTTACAAAGAATGGACTCTCACATCCCTGACTCTCTCGCTCTTTCCTGTCTGTTGGGCCTATGGAATTGTCCAGAAAATCCAGTATAGTTTAGTCACCTAGAGGGCTGGGAGGCTGAGGCTTCTTCTTTTGTGGGGGTTGTGGTTGTGGTTGTTAGAGATGTTTTACTTCTTATCACGCCTCACATTTTAGAAATCTATTTTTAAGCATGTTTCACATTTCCCCTGAAACCACCATCATCACTTTCTTCCAGGACTCCTTGGTGCTCCTCAAAGCCTGGATGTGCCCCTTCCCCACTGTGCAATGCAGACTGCGCCTGGTATTCATGGTGCTACTCCTTGCTTTTCTCTTTCCTCCCGCTTCCCCCTGTTGGGCAGATTAGATACACTCGGGTCTTTTTGTCTTATGGCTACAAATGGTGGACTTCCTGTTTCCACGCCGCAGGTAATTCTCTTTCATTTCTCAGCAGCCTTAAAATCTGTGTGTCACGGTCAGTTGCCATCCTCCTACCTCAGGGCCCCCTCTCTACCCATCAGGAGCTGGAGTTCAAGTTTCATTGTTTTGTCTTCATAGCTGTGTGTTGCCTCATTGGACGATACAAGAATAGGGCCACAGATCTAAGTGCAGAATGACCTTAGTGTATGGGTTAGTCATCTATTGCTGCCTAACAAATCACCCTAAAATGTAACAAGTTAAAATAACAATAGCTATGATTTTACACTTTCTGCAGGTCAAGAATCTGGGAGTGGCTCAGCTGGGTCTCTCGCAGGCTCTGGTCAAGGTGTTGGCCAGGAGCTAGAGTCATCTGAAGGCTCAAGTGCTTGTGGGCAGGATTCAGTTCCTTACGTACTGTGAGACTGAAGGCCTCAATTCCTTGCTGGCTTTTGGCCAGAGGTCTTTCTTTGTTCTTTGTCTCATAGGTCTCTCCATAGGCCAGTTTGCAACAATGGCATCTGGCTCCATCAGAGAGAGCAAGCAAGAAGAGCCAGAGAAAAGGCAAAGCTGAAGTGATGATCTTTAGAACTTGATCTTGGAAGCCATATCCTATCACTTGCACCATATTCTATTTGCCAACAGCAAGTCACTAGGTCCGGCCATCACGCAAAGGGAGGGGACTACACAAGGTGTGACTACTGATGTAGGAGAGACGTTAGGGTTCAAAGCCCATGGCCAAGAAAGAATTCTTGAGACATCTTTGGTGCAAAAAGGTGGTTTTATTAAAGCACGGGGACAGGACACGTGGGCAGAAAAGAGCTGCACTGGGGTCATGAGGAGTGGCCCATTATATACTTTCAAGTTGGGAGGGGGTTAGGGAGAGCACAAGCCTCCCAGGTATTTTGGAAACAAGATTTCCAGGATCCTGAGGGGGCTAGCTATTGTTGGGGAAAGGTCATTTATTACTGTTTAGGAAAAACTCAGTCATGAGACCCTTCAGATGTATATCAGTGGGTCATATGCTTGGGGGATGAATGTCAACATGCATCTTGGGGGGTAGAGATAAAGGAAGTTTCCAAAGGAATTTTTGTATGTTAAAGTAGACTTACAGAATCCTGGGGGTTGAGCTAAGATTGCC
>NC_138385.1:98044348-98093167 GCF_054177405.1 Leptonychotes weddellii | reverse complement strand
TTGGCCCTGGTATGTTTAGAAGGGCTTCTTAAGAGCCCATTGAAGCTTATAGTCAGGCAAAAGAAGAGAGGGTCATCAAAAGCCAAGAAGGAAGAGTAGGAGAAATAATGACTAAATGCAATGTAGTGTCCTGGATGGGATCCTGGAACAGAAAGAGGACAGTATGGAAAAACTGGTGAAATTCAAATAAAGTCTGGGGCTTGGTTAAATTACACCAATTTCAGTTTCTTCATTTTGACAAATATGCCACAGTCATGAAAGATACTAACCGTGAGGAAACTGTGTAAGGGGTTAAAAAAATAAACACAAAGAGGATATTTGGGGAATTTTATGCTGTGAAGAAACCCTTCAAAAAAGCATAAGGACATGGTTTTTGTTTTATTTTGTTTTGTTTTGTTTTTAAAAGGATGTGATTCCAAGGCCACTTCTGTTTCCTCCCTTGTCCAGACATCATCCCTTAGGTCAAGAGGGTGAGGTAAGCCATATGGTTGGTCCCCACATTCTTCCTAGTTCAGAATGGTTTGAAACAGATGTTTCCACGCAACCATTTGAGGACAGAATCCGTTTCCATGCTGAGAAACTCACACCCACCCTCGTGTGTATTTGTTAATTTCTTTCAAATACATCACTTCCTTTTGTAGCAATAGTCTTCCAATCACAAACATATGACGTCCTGGCCTCAGTGGCCTCATAGAAGTGTGCACTGTTATTAGAAAGGGTTAGCCAGACCCCTAGATGAAGAAAAATGTGAATTTGACTTCCTGGCATTTTCAGTATGAGTGAATTCACATAAGCAAGTGCTCCCTGTCCTCGAACGTGATTTTTCCATTTATTCTGGATGGTCACTGCTGGGGAGTTTACCACTGCAGGGGCAGGTACAGATGCATTTGCCAAACCCATTAGAGAGGAACTATAATGAAGCCCCTCCCCCATGTGACCTCCAAATTGTCAAACAATGTGTTCAACATGGTATGTCCTAGTTGTGACATTTTTTGCCAGCTAGGGAGAGACCAAGCATAATTTTTCAGAGAGTAAATCTTCCAGCAAGTAAATAATTACTGAAGGTTTTCCCTAAGGTATTTTCTAAAGTAATGTGAGTAAGTGTAGTTAAGGGTGTTCTGAACATGTCATCTCTCTGCAGAATAATAAGGAGAATATTTAAGAATCTGTTGCCATTTTATGCAGTATGGGTTTGCTCCCTTCAAGAAAGGCAGTGACAAGGTTTTTAAAATGGAGGATCTGATTCTCATTCAAGATCATGCCTGTTTTAAAAGCCTTTGTTTTTACCAATATTCAAATAATATTAAAGAGAATGAAACTGATCCATATAGCCAGTGTTTCCCTTGTAAGATAAAAGGACCAACCTTCTATAAGTAGATTAATAAAAAAAAAAATCAATAAATAAACCTTGGTTCAGAATGAAATTATGGACGATGCAATTCTTAGAATAATTGAAATGATAAAGAAAAATGGTACTGTGCTCATTCCTTCCTTTATAGATCATGTTCTTATGCTGTATTCTTTATCTGCTCATCCTTGCCAGGTGGCCAGCATGCAGACACCATGCAGCCAGACATGGAAGGGTTAACTTCCATTTTCTAGTTCCATGCTGTCCCTAGGACCTTATGGGATATAGCCTTTGTGGGATCCACAAATAACAAGGCTGAGGTCTTTGATTTCCCTATAGAGTTCCAGAACCCTCTCCTTGGGGCTGTTTCAGCATTTGGCATCACAAGCCCTAGAGACCAAGAGAATGGGAGCTGTCTCCATAAGAATGCCCATAATAAGTAGGTATTGGCATTTTCAATTATACGGTAACAATACTATAATCCTGAGTTTCTCAGCCTTGGCACTATTGACATTTGGGGTCAGAGAATTCTTTGCTATGAGGGCTGTCTGGTGCATCGTAGGATATTTAACATCCCTGGTCTCTATCTACTAGATAGCATTAGGTCTTGGCAACCAAACTGTCTCCAGACATTGCTGAATGTCCCCTGGGAGTCCCAACAATCCACCTCCCCTTCCCCGCCCCCACCTCTGAGAACCACTGCTGTAGTCGACAAGGGAGGAATAGCTGACCCAGAGCAGCTCAGGAAAGAGGCCAAAAAGAACAAATACAAAGAATGGTGTGTCGGGTTTAAAGTCTTTAAAAAGCCCATCTATTACTGTCTACTTTGTGGCTTTTGGTACATTTACAATGTTGCGCAACCATCACCTCTATCTAATTCCAGAGCATTTTCATCACCACAAAAACCCTGTACCCACAAAGCAGCCATTCCCTTTGTCCCCTCCCCAGTCCCAGACGACCACTACCTACTTTCTGCCTGTCTAAGGATTTACTTATTCTGGACATGTCGTATCAATGGAATTATACAACGTGTGGCCTTTTGTATCTGGCTTCTCTCACTTAGTATAGTCTTTTCAAGGTTCATCCATGTTGTAGCACACAGCAGGGCCTCATTCCCTTTTACTGCCAAATACTTTCATTGTATGCCTAGGACCACAATTTGTTTATCCATTCATCCACTGAAGGACATTTGGGTTGTTTCCACCTTTTGGCTACTGTGAATAGTGCTGCTATGGACGTGTGTACAGGTTTTTGTTTAAACACCTGTTTTCAATTCTTTTGAACACATACCTAGGGGTGGAACTGCTGGTTACATGGTAATTCTATGAAGAGTAACCCATTTTTAATCTGGAAATCTAAAGTGGTTAGTGTTTTTGATGATTATTTAAAAAATCTACCAGTGACCAGACTTAACACCAGTGATAGCTTTGAAAGGCCCTAGAATAAGCCTTGTTAACCTTGGGTTTCAAATGGTCTTGGGCAATCTCTGAATGGGTTTCAAAAGAAAACCTCTAGAAATGTGACAATTTTGTGTGTGTGCAAATGTGAACCTTGCTAGGGAGAAGGTTATTAGTTGTCAGTAGAATCCCAGAGGTGTCTGTGACCGCCCACCCCCCAAACCTAGAAGCCTCTATATCAGAAATATCATTCAGTTGCTTGAAGAAAAAAATAGCATAAATATATTACAATTCTAATTGTCGATTATACCTCAATGGAGCTGAAAAATAAAAACAGTGTGGAAAGTCTAGTTTTAAGACTGGGAGTGGTGCGATTCTTGGCAAACATCAACATTTCTGAGTCTCCCCATCTGAAAAATGGTTCCCTGCATTCATCTGCCCAACCCCCCAACATCATCCATTGATTCTCAACACTGCTGCCCAGGTGATCTTCTTATACTGCCAATTCGATCAAGCCACCCTTTCTAGAAACACTTCAATGGCATCTCTTTGTTCTCTGCATAAAAGCCAAAATGTTAGTGGGGACTACAATATATTCTCATCTCTTCTTTCCATTCTGTCATTATCTCCCATCAGCCTCCCTCCTTTTCAGAGCTGTTTCCCATTTCTGCAACATGCCAAGCTCCCTCCTGCCTCAGGACCTTTGCACATGCTGGTCCCGCTGCCTGGGAACACTATCACCACCTCCTCTACCTGCTCACACCTATTGACCCTTGAGGTTTTAAGGCAAACATTAGGTCCTCAGGAACACTGTATCTCAACCTCCCACCCACAGATTAAGCCAACTGCCCCTACTGTGGTTCTCATGGCACTTATGACAATTATACGTTTACAGTTACCCAATGATTGGATTACAGTTTGTCTCACCCAATAGAATAGAAATTCCATATGGGCAGAGACTTTGCTTTTGCCCACCATTGTATTGCCCGCACATTGTGGTGTATATACACATGTAATTCCTGAGTAAAAGAATGCTAAATTCATCTGTTAATGCTAAATAGGTAAAATTCTGACACCAAAATCCTGACCAAAGTGTGGTCCCCAGATACCTGGGGGGTCCCCAAGACCCTTTCAAGGGTTCTGTGAAGTCAAAACTATTCTCCTAATGCCTCAAAGATGTTATTTGTCTTTCTCACCATGCTGATATTTGCACTAGTGTTACAAAGCAGTGGGGAGTAAAGGTGCTGGAACCTGAACTTGAATGAAGGCGTTGGCGCACGCTGCACTAATGGGGATTGTGTTCTCACCACCACGCACTTGCAGAAAACACAAACGCCAGTAAAATTATTACTTTCACTATCTTTCAACCCTTGAGTACACATGTTCTTAAATTCTGTGTGACAAAATGAGAAGTATGTCTAAATCCTTTCTGCTGCCTACCAATGTTCATATATTGTCTCAAGGAAAAGCCCTCAGTGACTGTTTGGGGGCACCTGGGGGGCTCAGTCGGTTAAGTGTCTGCCTTCGGCTCAGGTCATGATCCCGGGGGTCCTGGGATTGAGCCCCGCATCGGGCTCCCTGCTCCGCGGGGAGTCTGCTTCTCCCTCTGCCCCTCACTCCACTCGTACTCTCTCGCTCTCTCTCTCTCAAATAAATAAAATCTTAAAAGAAAAGCACTCAGCGACTGTTTGAAGTGCCAATATTTGAGTTGCCAGGTAAACTAGCTGCTGTTTTCACGTGATACTATTTTAACTTGAAAGGCTAACTGACAACCAGGGGTTTTTACAGAGTTGAGGATTAGGCAGACATTTTCTCAAAAATGAACAAAATGGGCTTGTCAGTTTGAGGAAAACAATTGACAGTATTTGCTGCCAATAATAAAATTTGAGTTTGAGCTTGAGTTTTCAAGTGACAATTACAATTTTAGAAAACTTGAATATGCCCCCATGGGCTTGACAGCTTCCCACCATTTAAAGACTTCTCTCAGGAGATCAGTGGTATTAATGAGTGTGATTTTATTTTATACTGTATAAGGAAGATCTGCCTAACTCAATGAAACAATATTTCCCTCATGACCAACACACGATGTTACAAAATCATGCATGGGTAAAATATTCATTCAAAATGTAAGATAAACCAATGAATTTTAATGTAACAGAGTACAAAAACGTCATTACTATGGTTTCAAATCTCATAATGTATATTTTCTTCAAGAAACTACCACTTGTCACAACTTGGTGTACTACCAAAGAAGAATATCCACAACTACCTGAAAAAGTTGTTAATATACTCCTCCTATTTCCAAATACTTATCCTTGGGAGGCTGGGTTTCCTCTACATTTTCTGAGCAAAACAATGTTTCAGAATCTATTGAATACAGGGGCGCCCGGGTGGCTCAGTTGGTTAAGTGTCTGCCTTCGGCTCAGGTCACGATCCCGGAGTCCCAGGACTGAGTCCCACATTGGGCTCCCTGCTCAGCGGGGAGTCTGCTTTTCCCTCTGGCCCTCCCCTCTCTCGTTCTCTCTCACTCTCTCTCAAATAAATAAAATCATTTAAAGAAATCTACTGAATATAGAAGCAAATATGAGAATCCAGCTTCTATTAAGGCAGACATGAACAAGACAGCAAAAATGTGTAACAATGCCATTTTCCCAATAAATTTTTTATTTAAGAAAATAGTTATTTTCATGAAAATGTGTTATGTTAGCATATATTGGGTTTGCTATTGTGATTTTAAATAAATTAATAAATAAGTATTTAGAGATTTTTATCCACTTTTATTTCTAACCTGGTAACACCAATTGATAAAATCCACACAAACATGAGCTTTCTGGAGTCGTCGATGATTCTTAAGACTAAATGTTGGAGAACGGCTGACTTACATTACAAATAAAGATTTCCATTTTAAAATTTTGAAATTGCTGATAGTGTTATAACATGAGGTTAATATTCAAAATATATAAGGAACTCATACAACTCAATAGCAAAATCCAAACAATCCAATTTTAAAAAATGAAGAGAGGACCTGAATAGACATGTCTCCAAAGAAGACATCCAGACAGCCGACAGACACATGAAAAGATGCTCAACGTCACTCACTCATCGTCAGGGAAATGCAAATCAAAACCACAATGAGCTATCACTTCACACCTGATAGAATGGCTAGTATCAAAAAGACAAGAGCTAACAGAAGTTGGAGAGGATGTGGAGAAAAGGGAACCCTCATGCACTGTTGGTGGGAGTATCCCTTGGTGCAGCCACTGTGGAAAACAGTATGGTGGTTTCTCACGAAATTAAAAACAGAACTACCCTACAATGCAGCAATTCCACTTCTGGGTACATATCCAAAGGAAATGAAATCAGGATCTCAAAGAGATATCTGAACTTCTATGTTCATTGCAGCATTATTCACAATAGCCAAGGTACAGAAACAACTGAAGTATCTCTGGATGGATGAATGGATAAAGAAGATGTTTCTATATGGATATTATATTATATACATAAGTAAATGCACAATGGAATATTATTCAGTCATGAGAAAGAAGGAAATCCTGCCACTTGCAACAACATTGATGAACCTTGAGGTCATTATGTTAAGTGAAATATATCAGAGAAAAACAAATACTATATGATCTCACTTATATGTGGAATCTAAAAAAGCAAAACTCAGAAACAGAGAGTAGATTGGTGGGGTGCCTGGATGGCTCTGTTGGTTAAACATCTGCCTTCAGCTCAGGTCATGATCCCAGGGCCCTGGGATCGAGCCCCGCATTGGGCTCCCTGCTCAGCAGGGAGTCTGCTTCTCCCTCTCCCCCCTCTGCTCGTGTGTGCTGTCTTTCAAATAAATAAATTTTTAAAATCTTAAAAAAAGAGAGAGTAGATTGGTGGTTGCCAGGGGCTAGGGGACACAGAAAATGGGGAGATGGTGGTCAAAGGGTACAAACTTACAGTAATAAGATGAATAATTTCTGGGGATCTAATGTACAGCATGGTGACTATAGTTAACAATACTGTATTATATACTTGGAAGTTGCTAAGAATAGACCTTAAGTGTTCTCATCACAACAACAAAAAGTAAACAACAAATTTTTGTAAAAGTCATCATGGAGGTGTTACTAACATTATTGTGGTAATCATTTCACAATATATATTTGTATTAAATCATGTTGTACACCTTAATCTCAGTGTTATATGTCAATTAAATCTCCATAAAGCTGAAAAAAAAATAATTATAAAGCAACCAGACTGTAGTCTGTAGAGCAAAAAAGCAGATATGCCTCAAGTATTTTAACAATAAGTCTCTTAAGCAAAAAAAAAAAAAAAAAAAAATCTCTATAAATTATAAATAGCAAAAGCTAAGAGCAGTCACTCATAGAGATATATGTACCTGTTTAGGAAAACAGGAGTAGTATCCAATTACCAATTATCATGTCCAAACGCCTATATCCAAGTACGTATAACATAAAGGTGAGGAAAAAGCCAAGAGGATATAAGTGTTCATAGAAGGACAACTCTGATTCATTTGAACTATTTAGTTATTAATAATCACTGATCACAAAGTAAAACACCCTGGCAATCTCGAAAAAGAAGTAATCCCGGGGCGCCTGACTGGCTCAGTCAGTGAAGCAGGTGACCCTTGATCTCTGGGGTGGTAGGTTCGAGCCCCACGTTGGGTGCAGAGATTACTTAAAAATAAAATCTTAAAAAAAGAAAAAAACAGTAATCCGACAAGACTGGATCATGGAAACATACTTTTTTTTTTTTTAAGTACGCTCCACGCCCAACATGGGGCTCGAGCTCACGACCCCCAGATTGAGAGTCACAGGTGCCACGGACTGAGCCAGCTGGGTGCTCCGAGACTGAATCATGGGTATACTACTCTTTGTTATATTATTCTCTGTGTTTTCTAGGCTTGAAATTTGCATGATAATAAAAGCAGCACACCACACTGGTAAACTGGGGAAACAGAGTAATTCTCAAAGTGCGAACAGGAAGACCCTCACACAATACAATCTTAGTAACATTTATTCTTTACCCACATGCTTTTTAAATTTTTCCCAAACCCATAACGTAATGGATTTTATCCTGAAGCAGGGCCTCTCCTCCCTGCCAGTTTTTGACCCATTTCTACGTTTACTTAGGGGAAGACATCAGAGAATCGGAGATGCCCAATTCCCACCACCCTACACGGGGTTTCCTCCAGGGGCTTCACGACGGAGTTCCCGCCCTTCAGCTTCCCCGCCCTCCACACCCCCCCACAACCCTAGTGATTATTTTTACCTAAGGAGTAGCTGCTAAAGGAAGCCGGCTCCGTTCAGGGCAAAGGTCTGGTTTCCTGGCTGTGCCAGCAGAAAGACAATTGCCCCGGAACATGCATCGTGTACTTTAGATACAGGTTTTGGCTTCTTCTTACTTCCACCCACCCCACCTTCTACAGACGTGGTCTAAAGACTTTTGTATTTTGTGGTTGGTGAGGATGATGACAGAGCTGATAAAAATGCAAATTTAACACTTCTAGCTCTTAACCCTGTCACCATCCCAAATATTTTCCCGGGGAGTTTGTTTCATTACCCAAGGTTTTAGGATAGCTAAAATTCACATATAATGAAACACACAAATCTTCAGTGTATCCGTGAGTTTGGACAAATGTGCGCCGCGCCACCTAATCCAAACCCCGGTGAAAATGGTCATTACTTTCCCTCCAGAAAATTCCCCCCTTGCTCCTTCCTTCCCGGCCAAAAATCACTATCCTCTCCTGCTTAGAGGCAGTCACTGTTTGATTTTCCCATCGCACTGAATCCCGGAGTGTATTTGGGGATTGGAGGGGGAGGAGGCAAATTTCTGAGATCCCTCATTCATTAAATGAGTTGAGTTGTGGATTCATCCAAAGGGGCTCTGCTCAGTCTTGAACTGGAGGCCAAATTTTAACAAGGCGGCTTTTGATTAAGGCCTAGCTGAAATCCATTTTCCCCAAAGTTGCTTCTGGGGGGAAGCTATATCCAGGAGATGTCAATGCTTAAGGGCCAGGGAGGAGAAAATATAGCTAGGCAAAGAAATCAAGACTCAAAATTTAAAATCTAGCTCTTACTTGGAACTCACCATTTTTATGTCTATGCTTTATATGAAGAGGCTTCAGACTAGGGATCTAAATTTTAAGCATATCCCCAACCTGGACAGGCCATGACTTTGGATAAATTACTTCCCATCTCTGAACTTCTTCTAGCTCTAAAGTGAGTATCGCTGTACTGATTTCCACTATAATGGGCAGTGTAAATCTTGTAGCCATGGTATTTGGGATGACGGCTTGTTTATGTGCATCCAGCCTCCCTCAGCTTCAAGGAAAGAACAAGGAGTCCCGGGTCCATGAGGTCTAATGAAATGAAAGCAGACTCCTTCAGTCACAACGCAAGAGGTGTCAAACAGAAAGTTCGATGACAAAATTAGCCATGCACTTATGGGGGAAGGACAGTTTCCAGAATTTTATTATCAAATAAATTTGGTTATTTTATATTTCCTGTCAGATTACTTTTCAGATGTCAGTACTCATCAGTATGCAAAAAAAGAAATGCTACCTTTCTAACTCTGCTAAAGTCACTTCTGTATTGTGTTCGTTCGAATGTTCAGGAAGGATTCATTTGGTTCATACAATAAAAGAGCTACAAATGGTAATGATTCCCAAACAGCACTTTGTTCGCAAAGAATCCCACACCAGAACACTGAGGGGGCTGACTTCTGTGGTGGGAACTTAGCTGCACCATGTGTTCTAACAGAACCCAGTTTCTCCCTGTGAGCAAGTCATTCTCCTTGGCAACCCAGAGTCTGTCTTTCCCCACGGGACTCCTTATACCCTGTGTGGCTTTTGCTTTTATACCTTCTCTTTCCTACTCCTCTCCTGCCCACGAGGATTCCCGTAGAACCTCAGCGTGAAGATCCAACACAAAAAATCACAAAGTCCAACAAGCAAACCCTCAGGTACAGAAATCCTTTCTCTCCTCTCAGGCTCGATCTATTTCTTGGCAGAGCCCCAGGTCAGGAGGCAAGTTCGCTGTGGATGCGCGTTCTCTGCATTGGGTGCCTCCCAGGGCGCTGCAAACCTGTGCTTGGGGTGAGGGTGAGCGTTCCCACCTGAGATGGGGAATCAAATCCTCGGGGTGCGGCTGCAATCGGAGAGAGTGGGAACAATGGGGGAGATTTAGGGGTTCAAGCTTCCGATGCCTGGTCTGCGGCTAGAAACCCCTATTCTCTGAGCCTCAGTACCCTCACATGGAACTGGGAAATGAGGACCCACGTGCTTGTAGAACTCCGCTCAGACTTTAACACTCATAATTCTCACCTGAGGCTCTTGTGACGCTGCAGAGTCTGCTGCCACAGGTCTGGGGTGGGGGCAGACACCGCAGGTCTTCCAAGCTCCCAGGGGACGCTGGTGCTGCTGGTCTGCAGACCCCAATTTGAAGAGCGTATTCTGTGACCGGGCTTGGGTCAGGTGCTTGGCGTTTCAAAAGGTCTTCACATTCTCACCATGAAGTTAGCATCACTCCCTGTAACACGAAAAGCAACTTGGTCTTGGAGAGGTCAGGAGAGCTCCCGGCATCACGCAGCTGGTGAGCAGCAGAGAGGAACCCTGGTCCCCCAGTCAGTGAGGAGAAGGAGCACCTGGCAATGGGCTGGAAATGCACATTCTTGGGCCCCATCTCAGACCTACTCGATCAGAAAGTCTGGGGGTGCTCCCTGCGATCTGCAGTCCAACAGGTCACCCTTCGTTCTTCTGCTTCTGCTGAACATTCAACTTTGAGGACCCCTGAATCCGAACACTGCTTCTCAGACCTGATCATGCGCACGAATCTCCTGGGCGTCCTGTTACAGTGCACCTGCTGATTCTGCAAGTGCAGAGTATGGCGTGAAAGCATGCATTTCCAACAAGCCCCCATATGCTGCCGATGCCGCTGGTCCAAGGACCACACTCCGACCAGCAAGGAACTGGATGATTTTTTCCCTCCAGTCAGAAGACTGAGTTATCTGTGGGTTTTACTCTTCACACGCAGATAGAGGTGGAGAAAGAAGCAGAGAGGATATTCCTGAATTTAAGTGCAGAACGGGCTCAAACCAGAAAGCTTTAAATTCAATCTCAAAATTCTAGGATAAGCAATAATACATTAAAACACCAAAAGAGGGACGCCTAGGCGGCTCAGTTAGTTAAGCGTCTGCCTTTGGCTCAGGTCGTGATCCTGGGGTCCTGGGATCGAGCCCCGCATCAGGCTCCCTGCTCGGCGGGAAGCCTCCTTCTCCCTCTGCCGCTCCCCCTGCTTGTGCGCGCTCTCTCTGACAAATAAATAAATAAAATCTTAAAAAAAAGGAAGAAGAAGAAAGGAAGACCTTTCTCAATCACAGGGATAAGGGTGCCTTGTTCTATCTGCCCCAGCTGAGCCTTTAATCTCTTTCTGGCCAACACTGGATTTTCCTTCTGAACTCACCATGTCTCTAAACACTGTTTCCTTTGCAACCCCAAGCCCCAAACGTCGCAAAATCAGTTACATCAAATAAGGAAAACCTGCTTTGCTATGACCTCCCTCTCTTAAACATTAATCACTGCCTCCCTTGAATTTTCTCTTTGCGCTTATGGCTGCCCAGTGGCTTATGTCTCCTGAAAATACTGAGACGTCCCGGAGAAGGGAAGAAATCCTTCCTTTTATCCCTGGATAGATTTACTATGCAAAAACATGGCTAATCCAGTGCGCTCTCCTGCTGGGGAGGGCGTCAGCTGAAAGCAATAAGTAGGGAACATTCCCAACAGCTGGGGCGTCAATGCCCCCTTACTGCAAAGGGGTCCAAAGAACCTCTGCACACCCAGAGGAGGGTCTCCTGTGTGGTATTGATCACCTGTATCGCTCATTCATATCTCATTGTTTGACCTTCTTTAGAGCATACCACGAGGCTAGGATGTATACCTCTTTGATTTTGAATGCATGCCCGGCACAGTATCTGGTATGGGGAAGAGCCATGCATTTTTGTTGAAGAAATTTTTAAAAATCTGAAAAGTATCCCATAGGTTCTATGATTAGATGCAGCCTTTATTTCTTTATTGATTTCTCCCTTAGCCACCAAAACATGTGATGTTTCATTTGGAAGATGTCGTATAATTTAAAGCATCCAAAGCTCGCATGTTATCTCAAGGAACCTTTCTAAAGCCAACCCATTAATCTTGATTAATTTTTATCACCTGCTCTGCATTTAGAACAGAGCTTTTGGCTATGATGAAAATATCCTAGTTTACACTGTCCAGGGTGTGCCTTGATCTGTGCTCAGGCTCAGGTTGGGTGCCCCAGTGCCAAGAGCACAGTCCTTGCTTTAATAGACCAAGTAGGAATGCAGAACCTGCTTAATCAAGAGCTTGCTTGACGCGACTCCTCATGAGGAAAGTCAGATGTTAGTTGTGTAGGCAGAGGGTGATTTTCTCTGATGACACCGCATACCTATTCCAGAAACTCACTAGGTCAGCAGCTTCCTCGACAGTGGCCCGACTGGGGATTGCTGTGGCCTCGTTCCGTTCTCTACCACCTCTAGTTGGGGATATTGCCTTAAGGAGGCCTCTGAGTAGCTGGAGTTTGCTTACGGTATTTGAACGGAAGCAAAATAAATCGGATGACATTCTCCCCTCCATCCTATCTTACTTTCTAGCTCAAGGACATTTTAATTCATTCAACCTTTACTTTTATTTCCATTCCTAAAGTTTATAAATGCGATCCTAGGGTTGTTTAGCTATTAAAAGAAGATCTTTCCTTCCTCTCAAGCTGTATTCTGACGAGACTGTCCAGATGATTGCAATGGCCTTTCCATGAAAAAAAAATTATAAGGCAAGGATGTTGCAACCAGCGGATTATCTCCAATATTGAAAAAGCAGATTTAAAACTCCAAATCTTTGAGTTCTTCACAAATTCTTAGCAATACAGTCTAGTCTTGGCAATGAGTATTATAATAATATTAATGTTGAAAACAGCTGTTAGGTTTGCATCTAAGAAATGTTTACAAGAACTCACATCGGACCAGCAATGTTCTCGACAACGGGGTTTTCCTGTGTCCTACTTCCATTCGTTATGATATTTTCGGTTATATAATCTTTTCCCTAGAGAAAGAGGAATAATGTTGTGAATTAAATGTGTCAGATAAATGGATGTGGGTCTTTCTCTTGATCTGAATGCTTAATGCAAAATTCTTTCCGGGAGGCATCCTAGGTAGTTCCTGAATTAGGTCACTGAAAGCTTTTTTTTTGTTTTAAATCAGTTTTAGTGCTCTGTATCTAACTCTAATCTACAGCCTTCTCCGCATTATTTGAATGCCAGCAATTCTGATAATAACAGTCTGTCTCATAGCTAGTGGCTGCTCTCTTCATTCAAGAAGCCTCTGACTTTACTGTGTGAATTAAATGGAGCAGCTCGAGAATTTCAGCATTGACCTGTTCCTTGTGGGAAAGAAGCAAAACTGTCACCCCTCATTTAAAATCCCCCCACATCGTGTCTCTCTCTCTCTCTCTCTCTCTCTCTCTCTCTCTCTCTCTCGGCAGTTTGGAATCTGAAGACTAATTCTGCTTACATCAGGGAACGAGTGATGTAGATGAGCTTCACAGAAGATCGCCAAGGGCAATCCCTCCCCCCCCACCCCCGTTTCTTTGCAAAGAAAGTCTAATGGTTTGAAATGTATTCCATCCGTTTGGTGGGGAATTGCTATTACAGTCGGAGAAGCTAGTTCTAAATCTCAGAGTGGGAGATGATGGATTTATGATTTTTAAAGCTCCAATAAATGTTTCATGTTGGATTGCTACATGAACCCATGAAAAAAGAACTTGGGAAAAATAGGAAAAATGTATGCTTTGTGCTTCTAGTACATTTCAATACCAGATTTTAGTGTGATATACAGCGGTGGTTGCCATAACAACAGAGCGAACCAGGGGCTGCGATTATGCATATAAGGACCTGGCAGCCAGGGAGAGCTGCCCTCCGGCCAGAAGCGACAGTCTTGTTCCTCACCATCTAATTCTTTCACCTTGTGCACCGATTATCTACATTTGGGTTCTTAAAATTGCTGATCTTCGACCTAAACTTTAGGTTCTGAGCTTTTTCTCTTGATAATTCCCACAATATTAGAGCAGAGGTGGATAAAGTGAGTACGTGTCAGATCCCCTCGTCTCAACAGCTTAAGAAATCGATATAATTGATGAGATGGAGTTGAAGCTACAATATAATTGAGGAAAGGAGGAACCCGTACAATTTTGGATTAAATAATGTGATGATGGATAAGTACTTATCTAAATGGTGAAAGGATGGCTTTGGAATAAAATGTCACACACATGGTCCAGCATGAGAAATAGTCCTCTACCTTTCAACAAAATGGCTGATGGCATTTAGTATGTTGGCACGTCAGAGTGAAAACTTTGCTTATTTATTATTCGAAATGATTCGTAGCGAGAAGATATATTTACAACCAGCTTGTGAGAGGTACTGAGTCAAATCTAAACCATGGCACCATCATTTACCTGTGAGGTTTTCAAACCAACAGTTCTGAGAAAGACAGCGGAGAGCTTTTCCTAGTAAAGTTACTAACTCTTCAAACCTAGCAGTGACAAAGCTGCCTTCCACAGTCATGCAATGACTGGACATTTTTGGCATCATGCAGGGGCTCTAACTAGAAGTCTGAAAAAAAAAAAAGCTGCCGGTGAAAATCCACCTCTATACTAATAATAGCAAGCACTTATGAGTGACAACTCGTGCTAGGTACTTGAATATCATTTCTCAGCCTCACAACAATGCAAAGTAAATATTATTCTCTATTTCATAAATCAAGGGCAAGTGATATTAAGTAACTTCCTCAACATCACAAAGGTTTGGCTCCTTTTCTTTTACTCCATGTTTGTGGAATTCAAAGATAAGCTGCCCCATAGCAGATTCCGGGCTTTTTTCTTTTTTTAAGATTTTATTTATTTATTTAACAGAGAGAGCAAGAGAGCACAAGCAGGGGGAGCAGTAGGAGGGGGAGAAGCAGGCTCCTCGCCGAGCAGGGAGCCCGATAATGGGGCTCCCTCCCAGGACGCTGGGATCATGACCTGAGCCGAAGGCAGATGCTTAACCATCTGAGCCACCCAGGCACTCCCCGGGTTGGTTTTCCTCACCACTATGAACCTACCATGAAGTTCAGACCCTACTTATGGTAGGCACTACATGGTGTGGATATAAAATCTCTCAGGAGAGTTTTCCAGCAGTAAAGTTATGTGGTAAGCTGTGTTATTTATCTATTGCTGCTAACAAATTACTCCAAAACAGTGTCTCAAAACAATAGGCATTTACCACCTCACGGTTTCTGTGGAATAGGAATTTGGGAGCAGCTTACCTGGGTGATTCCAACTCACGGTCTCTCGAGATTTTGTAGTTAGGACATCGGCAAGGCTGCGGTCATCTGAAGGCTTGACTGAGGCCGATGGATCTGCTTCCATGGCTGTCGGCAGGAGGCCTCTGTGCCTTGCTGAGTGGGCCTCCCCGTAGGGCTATTTGAGTGTTCTCACAACATGGCAGCTGGCTTCCCTGAGAATGAGTGATCAAAGAAGAGCAAGGAGAGGCCATACTTCTAGCTCCTAGTCTTGAAAGTCACATACCATCACCTTAGTCACGTTCTATTTGTTAGAAGTGAGTCATAAGTAGAGCCCACCCTCAAGGGGAGAGGAATCAGACTCAACCTCTTCGGGAAGCAATACCAAAGAATTTGTAGACATATTTTCAAGCTACCACATAAGCAGAGTTTGGACTTCAGAAAATCCTGAAGGTCTGGAAATGCAAAAACATAAAAAACACAATCCAATTTAATTTATCTAGTGGAGCTAAAAATACGCACACAGCCAACCTAGCTACACTAAATGTAATGAGTAATGTCAGGAAAGTTTGCATTCGTCGAAGATCTTCGTCCCGGACATAATACAATATGTCTGAATAGTATCAAGGTGACTTTTCACATAATATTGTATCTCTAAAATATAATTACAGTAGTGTAGCATTTTTCTAAAAGGGTCAGGCTCACAGTACCATTATTCATGAAGACTCAAGAAAAAGGCAAATAATTAAAACAGACAAATAATGTAAAGATAACCTATTAATTTTTATAGATATCGCCCCAGCACTTATCAGGGGTTTCGATGAATTGTGTTATTACCTGAAGTGTCATCTCCTTGCATTCCTAAGCTTACAGCATCCCCAACCTCTGCTGTGTATATTTCCAATCATGGAAAGTACCTCATTTAACCTTTGAAACAATCCAAAGCCAGCTGTAAAAGGCAAGGAGCTGGATATTTGAAAAACTGAACAATCAAGCTAATAGTATTGGTCCATAGTGAAAAGATGAAAGGCATGGAGCTCAAAAATTACCCCAAAACACAAAACAAAGAATTAATGGCTGGGATCAGATGCTCATATAATGCCTGAAACCCCAGGTCTTTTTGTTTTTATTTATTTTATTTTTAAAGATTTTATTTATTTATTTACTTATTTACTTATTTGAGAGAGAGAGAGCACGCATGGGGGGAAGGGCAGAGGGAGAGGGGAGGAAGAAGAAGAGGGAAAGAATCCCAAGTAGACTCGCTGAGCGCAGAGCCCCATGTGGAGTTTGATCTCAAGACCCTGAGATCACAACCTGAGCTGAAACCAAGAGTTGGAAGCTTAACCGACTGAGCCACCCAGACACTCCCTCTTTCTATTTTTAACAATGTTTTTCAAACTTACTGTTATTAGAGAAAAATACATTTTATTATAGAAAATTGGGAGATATAGGGGCGCCTGGGTGGCTCAGTCAGTTAAGCATCTGCCTTTGGATCAGGTCATGATCCCAGAGTCCTGGGATCGAGCTCCACATCAGGCTCCTTGCTCAGGGGGGAGCCTGCTTCTCCTTCTCCCTCTGCCATTCCCCGCTGCTTGTACTCTCTGGTTCGCTCTATTCTTCTGTCAAATAAATAAAGTCTTTAAAAAAAAAAGAAAATTGGGAAATATAGAAAACTAGAAAGAAGAGAACAATCAGCACCAGAATCAGCCAATTTAATGATTGGTGTATTTCCTTTAAATCTTTGATTCATATAGATTTTTTACATTGTTGGGATGACATTATCCACATATTTTTGTACATCCCACTTTTTTCACTTACTATTACAGAAGAAGCATTTCCCCTAATTATTGAATCTCTTCATAGCTGTTTTTGATGACTGCATAATGTTTGAAAGTATGGCTATTCATAAGAATTAACTTCTCCCTCTTATTGGATAACTGGGACATGACAACAACAATAACTAACTTTATTACGTTTTGGGGGGGTGGGGCACCTGGGTGATGCAGTCGGTTGAGTATCCGACTCTTGGTTTTGGCTCAGGTCATGATCTCAGGGGCGTGAGATTGAGCCCCATGTCAGGCTCCACTCTGGGCGTGGTGGAGTCTGCTTAAGACTCTCTCTCTCTCTCTCTCTCCCTCTGCCTCTCTCCTCCTCCCCAACCTCTCTAAAATAAATAAATAAATCTTTTTCTTAAGTTTTTGTTTTGTAATTTTTTTATTATTTTTTAAAGATTTTATGTATTTTTTCGACAGAGAGACACAATGAGAGAGGGAACACAAGCAGGGGGAGTGGGAGAAGGGGAAGCAGGCTTCCCGCGGAGCAGGGAGCCCGACGCGGGCCTCGATCCCAGGACCCTGGGACCATGACCTGAGCCGAAGGCAGACGCTTAACGACTGAGCCACCCAGGTGCCCCAAGTTTTTGTTTTTTTAAATGTGTGCGCCAGGCACTGCTGTTCTAAGTACGTTAATCCTTACAAGTCTAGGAGGTAGTTTTCTTCATTTTTGTTGTGTTTTGTTTTATTTTACAAATGGGAAAGTCAAGTCACAGAGAGAAAAAAAATGGTCAGTGGTCACTGTCTTTAATTCTTCCCTCTCCCCTGTGCCACATGACCTAGCATTGCAATAGAGGAGGCTGAGTCAGTGTCCCTGCTCCCTGGGTTTGGGCTTAGCCAGTGGAAAGCTTGCAAACTTGACGGGAGCTTTAAAGCTTTAGGGGCACATGTACAGTTGGGCTTGACCTCTTAGGCCCCTGTGATTCACCATGAGAAAAATAGGCCTCATGAGAAAACTAGCCCTGGTTCAAGGAAAATGAAGAAACACGTGGAGTGGACCTAAAACCAGCCTGCAGCCTGGAGCCAAGCCCTCCTAATCCCAGAGGAGTGCCACCAAGCTGTAGCTGACCCACAGACCAACGCATGAAAAAACAGATAATTGTTGCAAGCTCCTGAACCATTGTTTTGCAGCAATAACTAATGTACATTGTAAGTTACCACAAAGGTTCTTAACCTGGGGTCCATGAATACCTAGAGTCAGCAATGGATTTCACTTTCCTTGGGCAATCTCCACAAATAGTAATTTTTACCACCAAGCTTTTTATAAGAATTGAGCAATTTTTAGACTTCAGTAACTAGTCTTCATTGTGGTATTTATGAGCAAAAGGAATCAAATTGAAAAAGTTAATTTTGCATGGTTGAAGGTGATAATAAAACAAATTACTTATCTCTATCATGAAATGTGTACAAGTGAGAGAGGAAATGTTCACATCCAGTTGTACAAAAATCTAAAATCAACAGCAGGTGACTTGGGAAGAAAACAAGAAGGAAATCACTTGCCTTAAGGTAGACCTTTTGCCTAGAGCTTTCCTGGCTCCTTACTCCTAGGTTGAGGATTTCTGATGAAGGCTGGCAAACAAGGGGTTAAGCGTGGGGCTGAAACCAGTCCTAGCTGCTGTTAAAGTAGTACAGAAAAAAACACAGTGAGAAAGGAAGCAAACAGAAGATGAGGAAGAGAAAGGAAACAGGTTTTTATCAGGCCTTGGAGCTCAACCATTCACACTAGGATTTTATCCTTTGGCTAGTATAGAAGTTGATTTTAATCAGGTTAAGTTATCCTAATTTTCAAAGCATTGTTCATATTTTTATCATTTTCTGAGTCTTTAATAGTATTTCAAAATGGATCTGATGTGAAACCCCACTGTTTGTGCAGCAGTAACTAAAAACATTCGGACTCCATAGAATTGAAATTATTTTTAGAATGCTGAAAATTCCCCTGGTGCAACAGAGATAATGATAATCATAATATT
Source organism: Leptonychotes weddellii (assembly GCF_054177405.1). Classification (NCBI taxonomy): domain Eukaryota; kingdom Metazoa; phylum Chordata; class Mammalia; order Carnivora; family Phocidae; genus Leptonychotes; species Leptonychotes weddellii. Next base: position 98,074,266 of record NC_138385.1, on the reverse strand, counting down.
TGCAAAAGGAAGTGTTTGGTTGGGTTGTGTGTAAGAGAAACACACACACACACACACACACACACACACACACACACACACGGACCAGAAAGAATTCACTAAGAACCAGAAGGACACAGATTTATTTTTTCCCCCGTATAAATCTACACAAAGAGTCTTTCTTCTTGCAATGGATCTTCTAATGTCAGTAGAGTCTTTATTAAGGTTTTTCCGGCTACTGATGAAAGATATAGAGATGATTAATAAATCTAGATTCATTTTATGAAGCTTTGTAGATGAGATTTGAAAGAAAACATGAATCTTATTCAAATGGCAAGCATTGTTAGTCAAAAGAATAAAGCCTTTTAAACAACTTTCTGGTAGCTTGTTTTATTCTTTATTGGAAGTTTTGTTTTCATAATAGGCAGAAACTTTTATCATTGTGGTAGTGTAGAAATAATTTTATTTTTTTTTAAGTCTCCTATATTCCTGGCGAAGTATTACCTTTATTGAAATCATCACATAAAAATTTCTTTCTCGGGGCTCCTGGGTGGCTCAGTTGGTTAAGCAACTGCCTTTGGCTCGGGTCATGGTCCCAGGGTCCTGGGATCGAGCCCCGCATTGAGCCCCGCATCGGACTCCTTGCTCAGCAGGGAGCCTGCTTCTCCCTCTCCCTCTACCTGCTACTCCACCTGCTTGTGCTCTCTCTCTCTGTCAAAAAAATAAGTAAAAAATCTTTTTAAAAAAATTTCTTTCTCAACTTGAAAGTACAATTCTTGCTTCATTTGGGAAAAAAAACTGTTAAAAATTGTTTCTGTTTGTATTAGATTGCTTTAAACATTATTTAAAAGATTTTATTTATTTAGGGGAGAGAGAGAGAGAGAGAACATGAGCAGGAGGGAGGGTCAGAAGGAGAGGAAGAAGCAGATTCCCTGCTGAGCAGGGAGCCTGATGCGGGGCTTCATCCCAGAACCCTGGGATCATGACCTGAGCCCAAGGCAGCTGCTTAAACAAATGAGCCACCCTGGCGCCCCTGTAATAGATTGCTTTAAACTCTGGTTCTAACATAGCTGTTTCCATTGGAAATGTTGGAACAATGAGTGAAAGAGATATGGGGTGTGTGAGTGTGTAATTAAAATATATGCATATGCAAAACCATAGGTGGCTTCAACAACAGGGGATGGAGAAGGTTCTAGTAGAATGCATCATCCAGTTACCTACTCTTGTTCCCTGAAGTGGATTGATCAGGAAACTAATGAAGCTTAAAGCCTCCACAGCACACCTGGGCCCCTTCCAAGGCAATGTCTCCACATGCTCCTATGTTTTTGTAAAATTTGCAAAAGTAATATGTTTCACCTACAATTAGTTAAGTCTACTGTCTCTTTCCACTATGACTCCCTGCCCTTGTATTGGGTGGCACTGGAGATAGCCATGGGCATTTTTGAAATCTAACTAAGAGAGAGTGGGTTTAGTGGGAAATATTTGTATTTTATACCCAAGTTATTTCTAGTCATCCTGATGTAGGAATGGCTTTCAGGAGTACTTCCATCTCCTGGCCTGACTCACCTGGAATCATGACATTTAGGGCCAGAGGCAAAAAATATTAATGTGTGCTGTCATGCCTAGAAACACCAGAATTATGGGGTAGTGGAGGAGAAAGCAAGTTTGAAATACAGAAAGCCAGAAGCTGGTCTGTGGAAAACCTTCCAATCATGAGGTGAGTTGAATTATAAGTAGAAGATTTAGTTCTCAGTAACCTCAAGTTACAATGGAAGTTCTCTCCCATCAGGAGCAGACGACAACAGCTCAGTGTATACAGTTATAACCTCGTTATACAGTGAAGTCATATGTGTGTATATGAAACATATTTCACAGATTTATTTTCAAATATATGAAATATAATTTCATAGGATATGGATTTCACTACATATAATATATATCTCATATATGTAATTTCACTATAAAGTAAAAAAAAATATATGAAATCAGGGGCGCCTGGGTGGCTCAGATGGTTGGGCGTCTGCCTTCGGCTCAGGTCATGATCCCAGGGTCCTGGGATCGAGTCCCGCATCGGGCTCTCTGCTCCTTGGGAGCCTGCTTCTCCCTCTGCCTCTCTCTCTCTCTGTCTCTCATGAATAAATAAATTAAAAAATCTTAAAAAAATATATATATATGAAATCAATAGAAAGATATACCATGTATATGATATATATTTGAAATCAATAGAAATTACACTGATACTGAGAAAGAAATTACAATTAAAAAATCCTTTTAGATCATAACAAAATCAATAATACATGAAGAAGAAGAAATAAATTTTGAATAGGAGCAATGAATAGGCACCTGGATTGTTTGCTAATCCAGTTCATGAAAAAAAAGTGAATCATATAAACACAGATGAAGAAAATTAAATTTCTTGCCAATTTAATAAGAAATACTGATACCGACAATGATTAACACAAAAATAGTATACTACTAAACAAAGCTATCAGTGGTGTTACATTGTTTAATGAGGGTCATCAGTTCAAAGAATGTTTAAGGTTAGTTACTGTGTAAGGAAACTTGAAATGCCCTGAAACCTGAGAGCTCATACATGTAAGAAATTTGATAGGCCTTCCAAGCTTGGCAACAGATTCTAAAAATTTATGTAAGATTTTTGGCAATGAATGTCATTTCGACTTGAAAATGAATTGGGAAGCTGAAAATCAATTTCTGTACTATCTATAATTTTTAAAAAATCAATCATGCTAGACAGAGGAAAGCCCTTTAATTCCTGTTACAGAAAACATTACAAAAGCATTGACGGGGCGCCTGGGTGGCTCAGTCGGTTAAGCGTCTACCTTTGGCTCAGGTCGTGATCTCAGGGTCCTGGGATCAAGCCCCACATCAAGCCCTGGCATCGGGCTCCCTGCTTAGTGGGAGGGTCTGCTTCTCCCTCTCCCTCTGCCCCTTTCCCCTACGTGTGTGTGCGCGCGCATGCTCTCTCTCTCAAATAAATAAAATCTTTAAAAAAAATGCTTTGTCATTTGAAGAACTAATCAAAGAAAATACAGCTAAAAAATGTAGGAAAAAATATTATACAAGTGTTCCAGGGAGTTAATTAACATATGTTTTATTCCAGATTTTGTGATGCTTTTGGTATTTGAGAGCTTTTTTTTGATATTTGTCATTTGTTGCAATCTTTTTTCTCATTCTAAATATGTATTTTACTTTTTATACTTAATCTTGAATTTGTAACATACAATCCTACCTGCCCGTAGGCACAAGTGTATACATGTGTATACATGTGTAAGTGGGTGTAAGTGTATACACGTGTGTGCTCGTGAACACACACACACACACGCACGCACGCACACACTGGTATCACCATTCCTACTTCCCCACATTTTTGGCAACAAATTTGGCCACTCACTGCAGACACTAGACCTCTGGGATACCATCTGATCCCAAGGGAGTTCTGGTGTATTGAGCCCTCCAAACAGGACTGGAGCAAACCTAAGAAGCCATTGCCACTCTGGAGAGACCACTGTGAACAAAGATGGATTTGACCCAAAGGATCTCTAGGGAAGGCTCCTTGTTTTCAATCATGGGCACCTCAGGAGTTTCGAACTGTTTCTGGAGTATCTAGGGTAGTTAAGTTTGCTCAGCTCTCAAGAACACCCTGGGGGCTATAAAATCCTCAATGGATTCTCTAACAACCTCCCCCTCCTAGCATCCTCTGGGCTTTTGAAGACAGCCCGAGTGCCATGACTCCTCGGAATAACTGCAGGTTCCTGGCTCTGAAACCACCTCATGCTGGAGAATGAAGAGCTGCTCGGCACCTGGGGAACAGCAGTGGGGAGCTTTCCATAGGCTCTTAGGGGATCTGGTTAGAGGCTGCTTTGCAACAAGCTGGCACAAATCCCAGGTAATCCAAGGTCTGGTTTCTAAGATGGAAATGCAACTCAAGGTAGTGAAATAGCTCTGTAAACACTTGGTACTTCGTCATGCACCATGCAGGATGCGAGGCCCAGGAGTTACCCCAGGAAGGGGAGATGGTGAGCAGGGCAGGAGACATCCACCTCAGTGGCACTGGTGACTGAGCCAAGTTGAAGGCACAGGGTGGGCACACCTCCAATGGATGTCCGACCGAATTTTGAAGGGACACGTGATTCAGATCTCAGCTCTCTCTCCCCATCTACATGGGCCACATGCATCTTATTAGCGTTTCCCCCTGAAATCCAATCCAATGTGGATAAGTTACAGTTTTGCTGAAGATTTGGGGTGACGAGGAGCTACCCGATCTACAACACACTGAATTCCTTTGAAAACACGCTGCGAGTGTGTGTTTTCCTTCAAAGATATTCTTCCAACCCCACCTTCTTCTGACCCCATCCCCGAACAGCCTTGGTCCCCTGCTCCTCCAGTTCCCTCTCTACTATGCACAAGCATTAGCCCGACACACAGGCCTGAGGGCTGCCTTCTCGCCCGCGACCTTGATAAAGCTTTTTTCCAACTTCTCAATTAAGGCAGGTCTCTCCCTACCTAGAAATTCTGGTACCAGCTGCTAAAACGATAACTGTTTCTCCATATGGCTTCCTAGATAAAATAGGAAAGAATACTGCTATTTTCCCACAGATGTAATGATTGATAGTGTTCTGTCTGGGCAACGTGTATCATTACGGTTCTCTGAACGGGATTTTTACTTCATAAATCAACCTAAAACTTCATTTTCGTATTTTCTCCGTACAGGCCCGTAAAGGAAATTTGAAAAACATATAAAATTTGAAAGAAAATTGAATCGGCATTTCACCACTCACGGTATACCCATTTTTCACATTTTTGCCAATTTTCTCCCAGATTTTACATCCACCGAACTAGTTTTTGTCTCTGTTTTTCAAGCGTAATTTTAACCACCCTGTGTGTACACGTCTGTGTAATGCTTTTTAAGTGTAGATCCTAAAAATTTTCTGTGTTACCACCTGGACCTCATACATATTGAAATGGGTGCATGACAGACCCTTAAGTACACAGTCCTTATTGACTTACTATGTTAGTTTTCTACTGCTGCTGTAACAAATTAGCATAAATGGAACAGCTTAAACCACATGGATTTGGGGCGCCTGGGTGGCTCAGTCGGTTAAGCATCTGCCTTTGGCTCAGGTCATGATCCCAGAGTCCTGGGATGGAGCCCCGCATCGGGCTCCCTGCTCAGCAGGGAGTCTGCTTCTCCCTCTCCCTCTGCCCCCCTGCTCGTGCTCTCTCTCTCTCTCTCTCAAATAAATAAATAAAATCTTAAAAAAAAAAAAAAACCACATGGATTTATTATCTGACAACTCAGCAGTCTGACATGGGTCTCACCAGGCTGAAGCCCAGGAGTCCGCAAGGCTGTGATCCCTCTGGAGGCTCCAGAAAGAATATTTCCTTGCCCTCTGCAGCTTCTAAAAGCCACCTGGATTCCTCAGCTTGTGGCCCTTCCTCCATCTACAAAGCCAGCAACATGGCCTCTCTCTGTGCCTTTCTTCCGCTTCTACTTTTAAGGACACTCATGATTACAGCGGCCGCTCAATAATCTCCTGGATTAGCAATCTTAATTCCACCTGTGGCCTTAATCCAGCCCAGCCCTGCTCCTCTCTGCCATGTGAGGCGACATATTCACAGGTCCCAGGAATCAGGACGCAGATCTCCTAGGGTGGCCATTATTCGGCCTACCATACTTATCCATTTCTCATTATTGGACTTCCAGGTTATTTCTCATTTTTCACTATGATATAGAACACTGAAATAAATGTTGTCATTTAGTTTACTTTTTCCTTCTTTGGTAAACCAATCTTTTCCAGCTACAAATCTTTCCTCCTGAAAGGAACAATTCAAGAGGGTAAAGATACCCTGAGCAGATATATACTGAAGGCTGCGGGTATTGAAACAGCATGTAGTACTGAGCAAAAATAATACTGAATTTCCAGCCCACACTCCACCAGCATTTCCAGCTGAGCGATTTTAGGCAAGTCACCTAATGTGTCTGAAAAATTTCTCTATCTGCAAAAAGGGGAAATAACAGTTATCCAGGCATTACCACAGGGTCAATGGGACGATGTAAACCTAGGAGCCACTGCGTTACTGGTGGTCACAGTGGAGATTATCGTGATTAGGACAATAATCAATGTGATACTGGAAAGTAGGTCAGATAGCACACCCTTATTATAATTGCTAATATTTCTAGTGATAATACAGCTGACACCTCAAGTCATTTATCTGCTCAGGATGGACAAGGAAAAATCAGAAAAGTAATTTGGTTAAGAATCACATTGAGAAAGAACACTTTTTTGACATGTTAATTATTATTTCGCATGCTACTTGGCCTCCTCCCTTACTCCCTGCAGCCCCCCCGGCCTCCGTGCACCAAGCAGCCTTCTACTGCATGGCCTTCATGCTCGCTACTTCCTTTTTCAGCAATCCGCTGCCCCACACATCCACTTGTCTCCCTTCTTCTCCTTCGGCTCTTCGCTGAAACGTCTCTGCAAACACGGCCTCTGGGGACCGACCGCGATAAAATCGCCCTATTGCATGACCACTGGCATTCCCCACCCTCTTCCCTTCTTTCATCTTTTCCTATATCACCACTGGAATATAAATTTCAGGCGAGCAGGGATTTCTGTCCTATTTTATTTGCTGCATTGTGCCCAGTGCCCACGATGGTGTCTAGTATATATTATGGACTCAATAATTTTGATAAATGATCGAACTGATTTTAATGCAGTCTGAGCATTTTATGCATCGGGTGGTGGAAAAAATCGACCTGAAGACTCTTTTTAGTAGTAATTTTCCCCGTTAAAACATACTCTTCACATATTCGGGCAGCGAAAAGCAAACAAACACAAAAGGGAGTACATATTTGTAACGTCTACACTGAAAGAGCAAATGTCTAAGATGGCTATTGCCTTTACTATGATTCTTTTTTTTTTTTTTAAGATTCTTATTTATTTATTGGAGAGCGAGAGCATGACTGGGGGCGGGGCAGGAGGGGTGGTTGGAGAAGCAGACTCCTCGCTGAGTGGGGAGCCCCACACAGGGCTCGATCCCAGGACCCTGAGATCCTGACCTGAGTGGAAAGCAGACGCTTAACTGACTGAGCCACCCAGGCGCCCTGTCTTTACTCTGATTCTAAAAAGTGAAGTATAAACAGCCATGTTGTATAGTTTACAGTGACCGGGTTTGGAGCAAGGGCCAAGAGAGAAGGCGTAAATGAAGACTTCCGCATAAAGATGAATCCAGGTGGATGCGCCACTCAGGCCTGCAAGGTTGTCCTTGGGGCCTTTGGTTCAGAGCTGTCATCACCACGAAGTACACCTCGGTTTAATGTTGAAAAACAGAGATCAAGAGAAGTTGGCACTAGCTCTCGGTTCAGTGGAAATCGACGGAGACGGAGACCTGATACAACTTGGGGAAGCCCATGTTAGGGACCAACACCATGCTGAATGCAGTAACTTTATTCGTCTTCATGAACTTTCAATGAACGAATTTCAATTGTCCCTCACACACAAGCAATAGGGACTCAGCACCGCCCTACTCTGCTCGGACACACTGTGGTTTTACACTCGTGTATTTATAACTCTTGTCTAATCGTATTCCCCTGCTCAGAAAAAGAGAAGAGCTGCTAGCCCCCAGCTTCCTGGCGGCTCTCTCAGCTTCCCCATCCTGTCCGTCCTTCTACTCCAGCCCCATGTTATTGCTCTCAAAGCAAGTTTTCCAAACATCAAGACAGATAAAGATCTGAGGACCATAACTCCTTTATACTCCTTCAGGACAATTTCTTTTTTGTCTCGGATCCTCTATCCCTAACGATGAAACTGTGCCAAGAATCTCTTTCAGAAGTAAAGCCAAGATCTATCCCTGAGTGACTAGTGGCAGATAAATGGCTTTCAGTTTAATCCTAACAAGAATGAGCGAATGGACACCGATCCTTGGTTTAGCGTTTCATTAATGTAATCCCTTTCCCTTGCGGTGATACTCTTCTATGACTTACTTGTGTGAGTGTGTGTGAGTGACTGTGTCGGGGGGGTAAACATATTTATTCTCCTGAGACATGAGGCTTTTCGTTCTGGGGGTATTTAAGGGCTTTTAGAAAATCCATGTGAATGTCCAAGTGAAAGAAATCATATGTCATGCTCAGCTTTGGTTGGTCACTCACAAAGATCATCTCCTTCAACCCAAATGGTAAGCCAACTGCCAGGGAAATGTTGGGGGGGAAATCATTCCAGGTGCTTTCCGCCCAGGCCAATTTCACGGCACCTCGATCTTGCGTACCAACTCAGTACCAGCTAGTTAAGGTGAGAGTAGACACAAAGGGTCAACTTGAGGTCGATGCCAGCTCAGGACATCCGATTTGTACCTGGGTTAATTGCTGGTGGAGAGAAGTTGGCCAGTTCCAAAAGAGTTCTCAGATCAAATGTGAATCTGTATGTTGGGCAGTTTATGTAGAGCCCAGAATATGGAACTGGGAATCAGGGTCACAACTGTCCAGTTTAAAGACTCTAGGTGTGAGACTCCTTTGGCAGATCCAAAGCAAGGCTGGCGAGACTGGGGACCAGGTATGGGACAGCTAGTCAATATTTCCATTTGAGCATAGAATATAGAAGACTCACAACTCCAGATATTTGGAAAATGGATTTGATTCTTCTCTAAATGATGCAATTAGCTTGAAGGGAGGATGAGTGCAAGTGAATGATTCCAGGAAATACCAAGAATTCACCATAGATTACTGATGAATTCCTGGAAATTCTAGAAAGTTTATTTTATGTTGACAACTAAAGAGAGAACATTTCTTAATTTAGGGCTTACATCTCCCCCCACCCCGGGTTCCTGGTATGTGGGCCAAGCTGTGTGGTGGAAAAAGGATGGTTTAGGCAGTAAAGGATTCACAGGAAGTAAAAATCATCCACACAAATTCTGAGAGGAAGAACTGAGTTGGGCATCTTTCCAGTGAGTATGGGCTACAGAGAGACGGAGAAATCCTGAAAGCTATGAAGAATAAGATACAATGAATAAGGAACATAAAGGGGATGAAGAATTACCCTTCCCTTCTCCAGTTAGTTTGACTTCTATTGGCCTCTCGTTGAGAAGCAGCAAATCTTGGTTATTAGCACTTTCTGGAAGAGGAACATTTTTTCCCATGAAATTCTTTTATGTTATCCAAAAGTCCCCAGGAAAGAAAAATGATATACTTCCATGGGCTTTATTTTAAAGAATTCAGAAAGTCCAGTAAAAATATTTTCAGATTTCAGAGCTTCCAATAACATTCCAGATTTCTCTCAGATATCCAAGGCTAAAACTTTTATATATAGAAAAAGTTACAGGAGTTGCCCAGCAACTGGCATTTTTTTTTTTTAAAGATTTTATTTATTTATTTGACAGAGAGAGAGATAGTGAGAGCAGGAACACAAGCTGGAGGAGTGGGAGAGGGAGAAGCAGGCTTCCCGCCGAGCAGGGAGCCCGATGTGGGACTCGATCTCAGGACCCTGGGATCATGACCTGAGCCGAAGGCAGACGCTTAACGACTGAGCCACCCAGGCGCCCCAGCAATTGGCAATTTTTAAGAGACTGCACTTACTCAACGTCTTCCATTGTAAGGACACAGGTTGAATTTACTTCGAGGCCGTGCATGGAATGTTGCTAGAAAGCAAACACTGTCAAGAGAGAAAAGCTCTAGGGATGTCCCCCACCATCTGCAAAGGGGCGAGCCCCACCAGTGGTAGACATTGCTAGTAAAAAGAATCCTTGTTGATCCATACTTGCGTAGCTTGTCGGCACAAATACCATTTGTAGACTGGGCTTCCTCCAGCTGGCCCTTCTAAGCACCCCAAACTAGGGGCTTCCTTCAACTGTTCAAACTCATCCAGTTTCATTCCTGGCTTGAAGGACCCTATACAACGGAAGGTTTGGGGCTTTTCCTATTCCGTCACTCCTACCCTATGGCCTGGCTGGGGAAACCGGAAGTGGCAGAACCGTGGACCTTGTCTCAAAATGAATTTCAAATTGTGGCCCAAAACCCACAGAGGACCTCCACAAAAATAATTTTAAAAACAAACTTAAAAAAAAATTCTAGCAAATTCTTACAGCATCTGCCCCAAGGAAGTAAGGGCTTACATCCCGTCTCTTATTGCAGGTGTCTATCTGTTCTTCCATTCTGGGCTGGTTGGTTGGCCTGCAGCCTCAGATGTCTGAGAGATTCAAGGAAAGTTTGAACTTGCAGTTTGTCTGTGTTTTCGATATTGCAAGGGTGTGAGCCATGCTTTTTTTAGACCTGTCCATCTCCAAGAAGAAACTGGAAGTCCCCTCCAGGGCCTCTGGGTTTCTGTCTCTGGACAGTCAAGTTATGGGGGGCAGGAGTGCTGGCTCCGGACCCCCAGGTGTGGCACGGTGGGTGTTCGGTGTAAACGCCTGCCGATTTCTGCTGAACCTTCATTTGAAATAATTCTCTTTTTCCCTGCCTTCCGGGGACCAGCAGCATCACCTGGGATCTTGTTGGAAATCCAAATTTTCTGGCTTCGCCGCACCTAGAGAACCTGCAATTCTGGGGGTGGGATGCAGCAATCAGTGTTTTCCCGAGCCCCTCCGGGTGATCTACTGGAACACCACCGGCCTTAGAGAAGTTGATCTGCAACTGCATCTTTCTGGCTCTTTCAGGACAATTGCCGTGGCTTTTGCTGAGCAATAAAGAAGTCCAGTAAGTGAGGAGCCTGCTCCAGGTGAGGTTTCCAGCTGCAGTCCTGATTTATTTCTCCGACCCGGACACACCTTGGACTTTCTCCGCCACTTTGGACTGGTCGATTTGGTTTCCTAAGCCTTGAATCAACCACCTCAATTTCCCCTCCTCCCACTTCAGGCAGAACATCAGAGCCGAGTAAAGTGCAAAATAAATAAATAAATAAAATTTTAAAAGATGGACTTTTAAAATCTAACTCAGTCGTTTTCAGGTTTTCAACCTTGGCTGCAGATTGGAATCACCTGGGAGTGCTCAAAGAAAAAAAAAAAAAGCCCAGATCAGGCCAATGACGTCAGACTTTCCAGGGATGCAGCTCTTTGCTGTGGTGGTGTTTTTTTAAGGTCCGCAGGTAATCTCGTGAGCTGAAAATCTCTAAGCAATGCTCTGGCCTTGGCTTGGTGGAGAGATTCTGCCTTAATTTTCGTTATAAAATAAACTTCACCCCAATGTTGACTTTTTTTTCTTTTTTTTGAGCAAGGCCTTTCTCCCCTCCGAGCACCCTGTCCACACACGGCGGTGAAAGCCAACAGGGGTGGGTGTGTTAGTCCTGGGCACATGGACGCGGAGCTACCTGCTGCCTGAAATCCAGTCTTGGGGGGCCCGCCGGCAAAGGTCTGCAACAACCCTGAGCTGAGAGGGTCCTCCAATGTGTGGTCTCTGGGTTTCAAGAATCAAGAAAATACATGGGCTCCATAACTGCTCATTACCCTGGATTTCCTGTCACGGAGAGGTAGAGAGAAGGTTCTGACAAGTAAGGCGTTTACTGGAGAATGAGTTTTCACTTTTAATAAACCTCGGGCGTTTTGCCTCGGCAAGCCGGCCCCTTGGAGGCTGGTGAACGAGGTCATTGTTTCTGCTAAACTTCTGAGTGCAAAAGCAGCTCTCTCCGGTCAAAGAGCAGACTTGCGGACCTTTGTAGAAGCCGGGACCCACGAGCAAGTTCTCCGGCCCCTTCCCCCTGCCAGTGGCCGGTGGATGCTCACAAAGACGCATGACCGGGTTCAGCACTGATCCAGCTCAGTACCCCGCCCCTGTCCTGTAAGGGCCTCTGTGCCGTGCCCTGCTCCAGCTTCACCACCCAAATCCTCCTCTCCAGCTTCTGGAGCCAGCAGGACTGCAGCCGTATCGCCCCCCCAAGGCCCCATCAGCCCATCTTCCTCTCTCACCATCATCTGCTCTTCTGCAGCCTGACCACCCAGTGCCCCGGCCAGAGCGCTGGCTGGTCCGCTCCCCCCCCCCGCCCCCGCAGCCTTGCCACCCTGGCCTCTTGGAGCTCTGGCATCTGGGCCTGCGAGGCACTTTCCACCTCTGTCTCCCGTGGGTGCTTCCCCCGTGGCCTCCTCCTGGGGCTCCCTCGGATAACCACAGGCGGAGCTAACTGCACTCCTGTTGCTTCCAATAGTGCTTTATACATAGACCTGTTCCAGAACCCTTCTCGTTTTGTCCTGTTGGTTTATAATCCCTTCCCTCTCAATAGATGATACGTTCTTTGCAATCCGTTTCTTACCCTGTAAGGAAATACATAGATCCAGAGCCTCAAAGCACCTGACAACAGTAAGTGCCGAACGAATACTTACTGGCTACATGTAGCTACGGTTACAATTGTCTTGGCCCAGAGTTAGGATGAGAAGAGTTGGATGGAGAAGAGCGGGAATCCCAGCCCAGAGGACGACCGAGGAGTGTCCCGGGAGCCGCAACAGGTGGAAAGAGGCCATGGCACCACACGGGGTGACCCGCAAAGGCAGAGAAATAGCGAGTGGGGGGCCGGTGCGGTCCAATGGGAATGGAGCAAGAACCGCAAATGCAAGCCACGTACGGAGTTTTACATTTCTAGTGGCCACATTTAAAAAAAAAAAAAAGTAAAAAGAAGATCATGAGGTTAGTTTTTTTTTTTGAGGTTAGTTTTAATAATACGTTTTATTGAAGCCAACAGATGCAAAATATTGTCATTTCAATGTATAATGTGTAAAAAGTATTGAGGTATTTGATATTCTTTCGTTTACTTACTTATTTTGTATGAAGTCTTTGGAATTTGGTATGAATTTTACACCTCCCGCACATCTCAGCTCCGAGTGGCCACATTTCAAGTGCCCCGTAGCTACAGTGTGGCTCGTGGCTGCCATGTTGGAGAGCAGCGTAGAGGCTGAAGGAGTGGCCTCAACAAAGGGGTCAACCCTTCTTCTAGGCCTCAGGGCAGCGAGAGGAAGCCAAGTTTCCCCTAACAGGCCAAGAGGCTAGTGAGAAGGAGAGCAGGCCAAAGGAAAAGCCTGCCACTAACCGGAGAAGAGCTTACCGGCCCCCCACCCCAGGAACAGCAGCTTGCCCTGAGGAAGGTGGGGGCCAGGACAGCGGTGTCTCCGAACTAGAAGGGGTGGAGCTGAGATTCCAGGGGTTCAAGACAAATGCAACAAAGCAAGCTATTCTAATGAACTGACCCACTTGAAGCTGATTTATTTGCTACCGCTGACTTTCATTACCTGTATTATGGGGTCAGAACTTTTCACGTATTGCAGATAAAGGAGCAGACCAGCAATTTATATGGGGCCATTAATCTTAGCTTCATGGCAGAGCAAAAGGGAAAAACAGACAAGTTCCTCCTCTTCAATAAATACAGCCTTTACAAGTCCAATTTGAGGCAGTAAGTGAAGGTCTTCCTGCAGTAGAACAAGTAATTTGAGTATCAAAAACAGCACGAAAGCCAGAGGGGGTCAGGCAGACCCGGAACCTGAACCTGTTATACGGACGGGGCAAGGGTGTTCAACTCTTTGAAGACGGAATTTTCTGGAAAATGCAAGGGAAAAGCCTGAGCTGATACCTCCAAAAGGAAGCAGTAAACTTTCAGGGAGATCTTCTCAATTTATTGTGAAATAAGCAGCATTAAAGTCATTTAAGGAAAACGCTGTAAGTTTAGGGTCTTTAGGTCTTTAGGGTCCTCTCTGTGTTTCCTTCCTGACAAGTAGCCATACTACGTGGGAGGAGGGGGAGCCAGAGAAAGCCAGGAGCAAACAGACCAGCCTGTCACCAGCTCGGAAGGCAGCGAATATCCGGTGAACACATCACTGATCTGGGGACTGAGCACGGGGGTAAGGGGACCCCTGATCAAAAAAACCTTTTTCAGGTCCAAGGATGGACAAAGGTACTGCTTCGCCCTGCAGAACAGTAATAGTAAAACCCTTAGCCTACCCTATTCCTTGGTTCGGCTTTCTAGATTTATTTGGGCACAGATGAATTCTTAGACTAAGGCAAAATGAAATATATACAAATTGACCATTTAGGTAGCTTTTATTGTTTAAGAAAACCCAGCCAGCAATTACAAGGGCACTGTCCTAGGCCCTGGCTAATCCTTTTGCATTTCTGCTAAAAAATACAAAACAGCTTCACTAAAGAGTTACCAAAGCACGGAATGGGGGCACCTGGGTGGCTCAGTCGGTGAAGCGTCTGCCTTCGGCTCAGGTCATGATCCCGGGGTCCTGGGATTGAGCCCGGCTTCGGGCTCCCTGCTCAGCGGAGAGTCTGCTTCTCCCTCTGCCTCTGCCCCTCCCCTCCTCAAACCTCATGCTCGCTCTCTCTCTCTCTCTCAAATAAACAAATTTTTTTTTAGAAAGCATGGAAGGATTCTGGGTATTTTTAGCGAAGGAGACTATTTTTTTTTTAAGATTTTATTTATTTATTTGAGAGAGAGAATGAGAGAGAGCACATGAGAGGGGGGAGGGTCAGAGGGAGAAGCAGACTCCCTGCCGAGCAGGGAGCCCGATGCGGGACTCGATCCGGGGACTCCAGGATCATGACCTGAGCCGAAGGCAGTCGCTTAACCAACTGAGCCACCCAGGCGCCCCGAAGGAGACTATTTTTTAAATAAGCTTTTCATTTATGTTCTCGCTTGGTCACCTTAATATTTCAAACCCAAACAAAATGGAAAAGCCTTAAGTTCTGAGATCTGAATGATGGAGATCAACACTCTCAGTCTCTCCCGAGCAGCCAACCATTCAGAGGCAGATGAATATGAAACAGCACATAAAACAGTGGCCTGAATACCAACAGTACCACGAAGAGACAAACGTGCCTTCTAATATCTTCAAAAAGTGAAATGCCTTTTATGTTAGAATAATCTGCTTAAATGCACGCCAGGTGATTGAAAACACATAGCTAATAACAAGGAATTGTGTTAAAGAAGCCAGAAAACGAAGAGACCAACTGACCTTTTGGGGCGATTGGCTACTTTTTCAATACAAACATGAAAAGACCTTTCCCTTTTTGGAGTGCGGAGAACAAAAAAAAGACTCCTTTGTATAAAATGGCCCATGTCAGAACTCTGCGCGGGACCCCAGCTGTTCAAATATTTTATTGCCAACAAATTTTGCAAGCGAGTGTGCGCCCCTTCCCGGAGGCTAGGGTCTGGCCTGGCTTTGCTGTTAGAACTCACTAGGGGTCTGGGCTTTTCCAGATTCCTGTGAAATTGCTGCCGCTCCAACACGTGTGTTTGTGGCTGACGCTTAGACTCGAGTGGGTTCTGCTGTATTACTCCCTCATCATTCTGGAAAAACCGGTTACCTTTCCTCCTCTGCGCTGGTTGCTGGTGGGCCAGTCGCTGGAAAACCCACTGCACCCTGGGGCTCTTTCACTGTGTGCCAGGGGAGGCCGCAAATGTTATTTACGTGTTCAGATTCCCCTTTTTTTTTTTTTTTTAAAGATTTTATTTATTTATTTGAGAGAGAGAGCATGAGAGAGAGGAAGGTCAGAGGGAGAAGCAGACTCCCTGCCGAGCAGGGAGCCCGATGCGGGACTCGATCCCGGGACTCCAGGATCATGACCCGAGCCGAAGGCAGTCGCCTAACCAACTGAGCCACCCAGGCGCCCCCAGATTCCCCTTTTAATTAATGTTGTGGAAAAGCTTTTCCGGGGCTCTGGTTCCCGGACGGGAGTAACTCTGCGAGGGGGGCTCTCTGAGAGGGTTCGAACAGCTGCACTGAAGGACCTAGATGCTCTTCACCCCCCACAGCGGCCAGGAGGGGCTCCTACGCCGGCTTTTCTGGACTCTTCAAAGCTGTAATTTCCAAAAAGTTAAAAACATGGCTCCCGTTGAAGACTTTCTGCAATTCCTTAATGACGGGATCAATGAGACAGTCAAGGTATTGCAAGGAGCACGGGGGGAAACTGTGTAAAAAGAAGGACGTTCGCATGAGCTTGCCAGGTTGCACACGACACTGTTCCGCGTCCTACGGGGCTATGACACCATGACCTTTGGGGTGTTCTTTTCCACAAGCCAGAAATGATTTGCATGTCTTTCCAGACAAAATATACACGTGAACACATAACTTCACGTAGTCCGGGGTTCTTATGTCCCAACTAGTAAATAGCAAGTCAAACGGAGACAGCTTCTACAGCCAGTTGCGTGGTCCTGGGCTGGGCTCGTTGAAAAGGGTACCGCTATGGCATTGAAAGGAGATCCTGAGCGCTCCCGGCCTTTTTGCTGAGATTTGGATCATTTTTCTTAACACTTTACATATTATTCCTCTCCTGCCCTATGTTGAGGCATAATCAAGACGGTAGGAAGAATACACTGGCAAGTTAGGCTTCACGATGTGAAAGTTTTCAATACATCCCAGAAATGTGAAGAATTTAGATGGATGGGGGCGGGTGAGGATATAGGTGGTGTTGGGGAAGGAGAATGAGGCAAAACAGAACAACAAAAGTGGCTAAAAAAAAAAAACAAACCACGAACCATAACTATAGGCTTAACGTGCCCTATCAGAAACCAGTAAACTGGTTTGGAAGCAGCTTGTGACCTGCAGTTTTGACTTTAAATAACACACTTTGTGACTGAAGGATGCCCACACTTTTTTCACAGAGAAGAGCCACTTAGATTATCCCATGTAAATTACACAACGCTGAAAATGTTAATTTTCACTGGGCCAGGGATCAATTGGCAGGAAATAGAACAATAGAAACCAAAGTGAAAGGCTGAGGTTTTGGAGCCTGGCCCTGGGCGGGCTGGCTGGTGGGGGGCGGGGGGGTGGGGGGACGTGGTGTGCTGCCGGGAAGAAAGGGGGAGAGGAGTGAGTCAGAGGTTGTGACCTCCTGGGGCAAAAAATGTGATCTGGAAAAGGGCTGCAGCTGTAGGAAGAGTTCAGGAAATGGAAGAGCCCCCTGGTGTGGAGAGAGCGGGCTCAAAATGCAGCAAGTTCAGGGAAAAGAGAGCTGTCTGGAGCTCCAGGCCAGCCTGGCTACCCAGCCATGGTTTAAAAATTAGTAGGAAAAGTGCCTAAAAAGCAGCGACATCACCAAGGGGCCAGGGCGATGTGCCCAGGCCACCCTCACCCCGGGGAGGTATTATATCACTGAAATTATTTAGAGTTGCTGGGGCAGGGTGATAATAAAAAGCAGACTCTGATTCATTCGTGTATAAATAATGAAGACCACCCGAAAGAGAACAGAGGCTGATTAGTCAGAGCTGGGGACTCAGCCTCCATCACTTACCTTGGCTGAGACTCAAAGATGAGCAGAGGAGTGGAAACGTGTCTGGAACCACAGGAGGGCTCCAAGTATGCCCTGACTGGAGGTTGCGGACATGGGGAAGCTGGAGGAGAACAATTACAAGTGGGGCATCTTGTGGCATTGGTTTGGGGAGCATATGTGGCTTTCTCTGGTTGGTCTGGTGTTGGGAGCTGGGGCAAAAAAATAGGGGAGCTGCCAGTCACTGACAAAGTCCAGCCCTTCTGGCCTGATGACCACAGGGGTTGTGGCTTGGCTTCTCAAGTTGGCGGCCGCAGAGGCTGTGAGTCAGGGTTTTGTCGTCCTATGTGGCCGGGCCATTGTCCGTTTGCGTCTTCAGTCTCTCAACTGTTGCTCAACATTCTACCTGCATCCCTCTATGGCCTGCGCCCCAGAGGGTTGGTCTACGCCCTGGGGGCAGCTGTACTAAGGTTATGCTGAATGTGGATAGATGTGAAAAAAGAGAAAGCAGATTTGCCTGGTAGCCATGGCCGGGACATGCCCACCACGAAGAGACTCAACTCTGGAAGCATACCCAACTTGGTGTGGGGTACATGGGGACTGGGACAGGATACTCCCGGCTTGATCATCGTCTCTTGGCCTCTCAACTTGCAATTCCCGATAAGTTCCCAAACTTGCCCGCACATTACGATCACAATCACAGTCGTTCAAATTGCAACCTTTGAGCATGGGCCCCAGGAGTTTTTGAAAACTCCGCACTGATTACCAGCTTGAGCTGTGGGTCCGCTAACGACATCTGCAGGTTCCCGGGCCAAACCCTCCCGGTCCTGAATCAGAATCCGCATTTTAACAGGTCATTCGTATGAATATTAAAGTTTGGGAAGCACTGCTTCGAAACAGACTCAAGTGTGGCTTCTCTGTGAGGAGAAACACTAGGATCACTTCCCATATTTTAGCCCAAAGAAGAGATACCTTCTCCCTTCCCTCACCTCTTCATCTAACCAGAAACATCGTTAGCGGTGGAAGGAAGTGCAGGCCTTCTTCTGGAGAAAGCAAGCAATGTGTCACCAGAGCTAGATTTTTTGTAATTAAAATGTACAGTGTGCTAACAGACAGTGCGGTCGCCTATCAAAATCCCCAGCAACTGAAGGAAAAATAGATTAAGGCAAAAGCCCTCCAAAAAACCACTTTTGTCTTTTCCCAGGAAAAGCTTTTAGGTTGAAGTTAAAGGACATTCCGTCATTCGTTTGTCAGAATAAACCAGTGTCCATAAAAAGACCTCTGATTTCTTCATGTTTTAAACGTATTTTATAGGAGAAAGGATTTAGGGTGGGATTAAGTAATAAGAAATGTTTGTATTTGTCTTCCTGTGTGTAGAAGAGCTAACATCCAGCTATTCTTATTTTAGATGTGAAGAGGTAAGGTTAAAATTTATTGACAAAGATCTTACACTGAATCAGAGAAGGCATGTTTATTTCTCTAGAACGCCCACCCCCCCCCACACACACATACACACACACACACAGGCTGAGACTATAAAGTCTATTTCTTATAAAGAAGTTAAATTGTGAGGGTATAGAGTAAGGGAATGACACCAAATGCTAACTTGAATCCACAGGAAGAAATGAAGAGATCCAAAAATGGTAAATAAGAAGGTTAATACAGCAAATTCTATAAATAGATACTTGCTCTCCTTCTCTCAGCTTCTTTAGAGGACATAAGATTACATAAGGCAGTAACTGTAACGTTGTATGGTTTGGTTTCTAACAGAACAATACGTATAGCAGTAACGCACACGTTACTGGAGTAAGGAATGGAGTTACACAGGACTGAAGTTTGTGCATCTTACTGGGATTAAATTAGTATACCTGAAGTGCATTATGATAATAGTTAAGATGTATTTTGTAAGTCTTAGAGCAACCACAAAGAAAAAAAGAGAGACAGTAAAAATATGATTAAAAGAATGAAAATTATACACTTGAAAATATCCACCACTTACTACAACAGAATATAGTAAAGGTGGAAGACAGGAACAGAAAATATCTGAGACATTTGGAAAACAAAACAAAATGGCAGACATAAATCCAACCATACTGATAATAACTACAATGGCTTAGACAATGTGCAATCAAAAAGCACTTACTGTCAGACGAGATAAAGAAAATAAGATCTAACTCTATGCTGTCCACAAGAGACACATTTTAGATTCAAAATGTGATGGTACGTTAATGTGTAAGGATGGGGGTGGGTGTTAGGAGTGGGCAAGTACACATTTCACCTACTATGTGCTAGGCACTGAGGTACAATGACTTTTTGCCTTAACTATGGATCTTTTGTTACGAAACATTCTAGCCCTCTCACATCAGAACAACTTCAGCTCCTCCAATGAGCATCCTGGAAGATTCAAATACCTTCCTCCTCTACTCAGTCCAAAGAAGAAAGAAAAAAGATGAGGCTAGAAACCCTCAGATTATAATTTTCAAAGAGCTAAAAGCAAAGCTCACATACCTACAGTGAATAAGCATGTTTCAGCCAGCAGGATGGGGTAGCTGGTCCAAAAGAGAATACCGAAGATTGAAGTACTTATAGTCTCTGAAAGAAAGAATGCCAAAACAAGATCTCCACGTTAAAGACAGAATGGTTAATATCTGATGGAGTACTAAAACCGTAATACTTTTCTGTTAGAAATCATTTACATCTCCACCTAACAAAAATCTTTTCCAGTTTACCAATTTCCTACAAGTTATCACTTAATTTGATAAAGACTTGGGTCTAATCAAGTAAATAATAAGTCAAACAAAGTTGCCTACATTAGCTGCCCCTTAGGTGGGCCTGTAGGTAATGTTCCGGCAGGCACTGAAAAGGCACACTGTAATCTTTCTGTGTTCTATGTTTTGGAAATTGTTTCTTAACAAAAGTAGATTCACTTGTAAAACCCAGTTTAACGTAACAACAACGATCACATGGCTAAGCTTTACTGCTGGTTTCTTTCCAGGCACTCTACTGAGCACTTTATATCCTTTATTTCATTTCCTTCTCCCTGCAATGCTAAGGGATGGGTGGATAATGGATGATTATCTCCATTTTTTGGCTGAGAAAATTAAGGCTCAGATAAACTAAGTAGACTCCCCCAGATCACATATCCAGTAACAGGTGTAGACAAAATTTGCACTTGTGGTTTCTTCCTCTGAAAGCTTTAGTATCTCACAAAGAGGGTTCTAAAATGTATCTACAATAGTGTCTGAATTATTATGTATTGTTCAATATGTGTTTCTGGTTTAATTGAACATTCAACCAATACAAGCAAAAACAAAAAAGAAAGAAAGAAAAAGTAATAAACACTCTTAGAAGGTCTTTCCCTTTGTGCTTCTGTACAATTTCTCCCTCTCAGAAGGGAATTCTTCTCCTGACCCAGACTCCTCTTGGCCTCCCTTAGGTACGTGAAGTCACCCAATGGCTGCATCACTCAACGAGACTGTGCAAGTTAAGACCGAGTCTGGCCGCTAATCTCCCCTCTTTATCACAAAGTCCTGGCAGTGGAAATGTACCGGCTCTTGTCACAGGGGGTTAATTCCATCTCAAGTCCACCGAGACAGCTAAAAGAACTTCGTGAACAACTATCATCCCCTAGATCAGGTGAGGAAGTCGAGTAAGCATGAACTGAAACATTTACTCTTTACAGATGGAAGACCAGATAGGCTAAGCAAGCCCAAGGTCACAGAGCAAAGCCTTGGAAGAATGCAGACAAGACGGCCAACTTTTTCAATTGAAACTTAGAGTTGTAACTACTGGACGATCCCTCTCCAAAGTGTTTTCTTCCATTCCAATGACTCCTTCCTTTCTTAAAGAAAAATGATGCCTAAAAGACAGCTGAGTATAGGCGGGGGAGAGAAAATACTTCAAAAAAAAAATAACGTCTCTAACATGTCTGGCAGTGACAATTTTCTTGATTTTTAACAGTGGATGATTTTTTTGTATTTCCATGTAAGTGACCACATTCAGCAAGATGTAATTGCCAAACACCTGGCATGTGTCACATACTCTTGGCTAAAAAAAAACAAAAACAAAAAACAAAGCCATGGGAACCCAGAGCCCATCTCCGATCATGCGCTACAGTGGAGTGGAAGTTAGCGATCAAAACGATTCTGTCCAGATGTCCTATTCCAAAAACTATGCACTTACAGGTCTCTTTCTGCTTAGTAGCTTGAATGTGTGTAGCTGTTCTGCATGCCCTGAATGGCCATTGTTGTCAGATTCAATCACATCTTCAGGAGCACCTTGGTCATGAGCCAAATGAACATTCTGATAATTCCATCTCAGGGTGCACCTGCAGGAACACCTGGGGTATGTGGCAATGGAGAGGCAGGGCAATGGCCAACAAGGTCCTGGCCCTACATGTTCTTTATCCAGAGCATCACAGGGCTTGTCTGCACTCAGATAATGTGCATGCGATGCACAGCCTCGAGCCGGGGGAAGGGAGGATCAAGGGTCAAAAGGATGAAGAGGTGAGAGATGCAGCAGCAGCAGAAGCTTCTCAGTCAATCAGAGCTGTTGACTTCGTGCGCCAGGGAACTGATCCCCATCACAACTACTCCGCTCTGCTGACGTCGGGTAAAAGCAGCCACAGATAACATATACGTAAATGGATGTGTCTGTGCCCCAATAAAACTTTATTTACAAAAAAACTATGGCTGGCTTGATTTTGCCTACAAGCTATAAATTTGCCTTCCACTGAGTTCGAGGAACAGGCATCCAAATGTGACTTCACCTTGAACCTGGAACTCAGAACTACGGATGTCAGGATCTGAACTGGGAGCTTCTTGCCTTCTAATACATCTCGGAAAATGGATGCTTTCAAAATCTTTTCTTACAGTGAGGCAGATTTGCACGAACTGAACAGATCCATGTCATCTGTACCCAGATTACAAAATAGAGAACCGCCATCCCCAGCCCCCCTCCCCCACGAAGGTTCACACTATGTGGTGAGACAGCTCCATCGCTGTGTGTACCGGCCGCTCATTCAATGGTACTGCCGCAGAGTACTTCGGTGCGTGGAGCATCACCCCACAGCTCGGGGACGCTGCCCACAGCAGTTCCGGGTCTGGGTCCCCACCTCTGTCCCGGGCCTGGAGCTCTGCCAGCATTAAAAACCAAAATTCAACTGAGTACATTTTAAAGATCTCATTGGCTTTATTCAACGATTCATGAATCAAGCAGCATCCTTTCCAGCAGACAGAAAGGAACTCCGCGCAGCTGTACAAAATGGAAGGTTTTATAGGCAGAAAGGGGCAGGAAAAGGAAGTTTCTAGCAAAAAGTGGATTGTTTCAGGCAAGGTCACCTTCCTATGGGGGACGGAAGGGGTCTGCTGGGCGGATTTCTCACCTGTGCTAACAGGTGACTCCAGACTGTTTAAAAGGACAATTCTGGAAGAGGCTACCACATTTGCTGCCATCAGCCTCTAGGGGGGCAGGCGCTGCAGAGTGTGGGGAGCAGAGCCTGTGAGGTGAGGTGGAGCCGGGCAGTGAGTGCTGAGGACCTGCAGGCGCTGGGTGCCCCCCAAGCCCCCTGCACGGGGGGGGGTGGTGGGAGGGCAGCCTCCCTGAGCCTCTCTGAATTGCCTTGGGCATCATTCTTCCACTGTCTTGGAAGCAGCTCCTAGCTTCTGGAGAGAAGGCTGACTCACATTGACCTCCTTATCTAGGTCACTTGGGCACATCCTCTGCATTCTCCTTTTTTGCAATATGGACAAGCTGACAATTTTCCAAATCTTTAAGCTCTGCTTCCTTTTTGTTTAACACTTCTGTCTTCGAGTCATTTCCCTCCTCCCACGGGGCACTGTGGGTGGTGTCAGGAGGGGCCCAGGCACACCTTCACCGCTTGCCTTACCAACAGGTGCAGCTATCTCTCCGCTCACATCGCTTGCACAGTCTGCCTGCCACAGAACGCCAGAACACCAACACACTCAGCCAAGTTCTTGGCTGCTTTATAACAAGAGCACCTTTCCTCCGGTTTCCCATAACATGTTCCTCATTGCTGGCCAAGACCCCATCAGCCTTCCCCATCCATATTCCTGCTGCCATTCTGTTCTGGGTTCGGGGTTCTCTGAGTCTGAAGCTTTCCACACACTGCTCCTCTTTCCTTTCTGGGCGCTCAGCATTGCACCAAACAGCCCGTTCCTGGCCATCCGGGCTCTCTCTAGCAGGCCCCACTACCCTCTGCTGGCCTCTACCCATCACCCAGTTCCAAAGCCACTTCCACATTTTTAAGTATTTATTACAGCAGCACCCCCATTTCTTGGGACCACTTTCTATCTTAGTTCAGGCCGCTATAACAGAACGTCATAGACTGAGTGGCTTATAAACCACACACCTTCATTTCTCATAGTTCTAGAGGCTGGATGTCTACGATCGAGGCACCGGTAGATCTGATGTCTGGAGAACAGGGCTGGCTTCCGGGTCCATAGAACGCTGTCTTCTCGCAGTGTCCTCCCATGTAAGGAGGCATGAGGGCCTCTCCAGGGTCTCCATGACAGGAGTGTTAACCCCAATCATGAGGGCTCCACCCTTATGACCTAATCACTTCTCAAAGGCCCCCAAATACTATCACCTCCAAATACTATCATGTGAGTTTTAGGGGGACACAAACATTCAGTCTATAACAACATGATTATGGGCCATTTGGATATTCCTTTTTTGTGAAGTGTCCCTTCAAGTCATTGGCCCGTTGTTTTGTTGTGTTGTTTGTCCTTTTCTGACTGATTTAAGGAGGTGCTTTTTGGGTCTGAATTCTTAAAACCTTTCAGCTTGAAACAATAAATATTTATTATCTCATCTTTTCTGTGGGTCAGGAACTTGTGAACAGTTGACTGGGCTGGTGCTGGTTCAAGATCTCTCAGGAGGTTGTAGTCTGAGGTGAGCTGGGGCCGCAGTCATCTGAGGGCTTGACACGGAGACTGGAGGATCCACCTCCAAGATGGTGCACTCACTTGACTTGTAAGCTGGTGCTGGCTGTTGGAATGGCGCTTCAGTTCCTTTCACACATGGTTCTCTTCACAAAGGGCTGCTTGAATATCTTCATGACATGGTGGTTGGCTTCTCTAAGAGTGAGCATTCTAAGAGAGCAAAGTAGTAGGCACAATCCCCTTTATGTGCTAACCTGAAAAGTCACATACCCTCACCTCCATCATATTCCATTGGTCACCCAGACCAGCCCTGATTCAGTGTGGGAGGGGACTCACTACATAATGAGCATGAGTACCAGGAGGGGAGAATCACTGGGGGCCATCTTGGAAGTTGGCTACCACAGGAGTCCTTTGTCATATCAAGTCATTTTTGGAGAAGGAAAAACAGAAAGAATGAGGAAGAGATCCTTCCCTTCTTATCTGACCATGTAACCATTCTTCAAGACTCACTTGAAGTCCCCAGTGCATCAGTTTCTCTGTGGCTACATGTTTATGTGCTTGGACCTGCGGGGTGACTCGAGACACTATCTGCCAACTGAGAGAGTTTTCAGGATCCCCACAGGCTGCTGGTCTCCTGCGATATTCTGTTCCACTGACTAAGTCATGACTTAAATCCTGCCTTAGTTCTTTTTTAATTAAGATTTTTAATCCTCTCTTAAAGCAAGCATTTTGGGGAGGGTGTCATGTTACAATCTGCTGTGACTCATTCATCCCTTAGTTATTAAAGGGTCACCCAAGAGATGGTTTTCAGGTTAGGGAGAGGCACAGAGCACCTGAGCTAAGGAGATGAAGAATTTCTCAGCTAGGTAAGGGGAACCCTGCAACAGAGCTGGAACCATGGAGGGTCAAGAGAGGTGCCTCAGGAGGAAAACTTAAGAAAGCACATGCTTTCAGAGTCATGGTGGTACAGGGGCTGCACCTGACAGTGAGTGCCTCTTAAATTTTGTACCTTGGGTGCCTCACCGGCTTCACCCTAGTCCAGACCCTGACTGGAAGCTCCAGGTGGCACATAGTGCTGTGTCCACTTTATCTGGGCCTGGCCCGTGTACACACAATAACGGCAACCAATCCCAACGGGGACAACTTTAGGTCAAATAATGTGTTATTGCCATTTTGGGGGGGTAGCAATTTCATGTGGTTCAACTAATTTGCTAATTGTCAGGCACTTTGTTCACATAATAATAATTATTATTAATATTTTTAGAGAGGGGGACAGAGAGAGGGGCAGGGAGGGGCAGAGGGAGAGAGAGAATCTTAAGCAGGGTCCACACCCAGCACGGAGCCCAATGTAGGACTTGGTCTCACAACCCTGAGATCATGACCTGAGCCAAAATCAAGAATCAGACACTTAACCAACTGAGTCACCCAGGTGCCCCACATATAATTATTAATCCTTATAACAACCTCTGCAAAATAGGCATCCACCCCCGTTTTACAGTTAAGGAAAGTGCGGCTCATCAAAGCTACAAAACTTGCCCAAGTTCATACAACTGGTAAGAGGTAGGGCCAGAATTCCAAAGTAAGTTGGCCTAAGTCACATGCCTAAGCTCGTTCCCTCTCACCATGCTGGATATTTCTACAGGAAGATGAAAATTGACAGCAATGGGTGTGGTGTAACTTGAGGCCATCTGAGTGGAGGTTTACTCTGTTATGTTAGCAATGACCTGTAGCACCCCACGTTATGCAAACATATTAGTGCCACCTCTTAAGTGAAACATAGACATAAGTGCTTGCACAAAATGGTATGGGCAGAGGGAGCTAAGAACAAGTCCTCATGAATGGCTAACTGCCGTTAAGAGAGATTTTACAGGTGGGGGAGGGTGGATCTATGTTTACGGAGAGCTGCAAAATCTTTCACTAGAAAATTCTGTTTCAAGGCCAGTGAGGTCTTTCTCATGGAGGTCTCCATTTCCTGAGAAAAGGAAGGATGGTTTTCATGTTATTTTATGTTTTAGATGAGGAAGTGATTTTATTGATAAACATGGCCATTGTGAAATTCTGTTTTGTGTTCCAAGAGTCACTACAAGTTTTGGCCTACAAGAAAAAGATGCCCTTTTTCAGTGGAATAATATCCTTTGCTTTTGAGAGTGAACCATACGAGGGGCATCTGGGTGGCTCACTCAGTTAAGCGTCTGCCTTCAGCTCAGGTCATGATCCCAGGGTCCTGGGATGGAGCCCCGCTTCGGGCTCCCTGCTCAGTAGGGAGTCTGCTTCTCCCTCTCCCTCTGACCCTGCCCACTGCTCATGCTCTCACTTGTGCGCTCTCTCTCTCAAATGAATAAATAAAAAATTGTAAAAAAAAAAAAAAAGAGAGAGAGAGAGAGAGAGTGAACCATATAAAAGCATAGGTCAAAACTGCCAAATGTTGGCAATTTCATATGGTACAACCTAATACATCATCAAGAGCAGGTCTGGTAAACTTTTCCCACAAAGAGCCAGATCGTAAATATTTTAGGCTTTGCCAGCCATACGGTCTCTGTTCCACTACTCCACCCTGCCACTGTAGCATGAAAGTAGCCATTGAAAATATGTAAACGAATGGACGAGGCTGTCTTCTAATAAAACTTTACTTATAAAAACAGATGGTGGGCTGGCTTTGATATGCAGGCCATTGTATGGCAACCCCTTTCCTAGGGGCAGCATTCAAGTGTAATTTAGCCTCTTTCTTTGCTCTTTAATATTTTGAATTTTTTATTCTGTGGTTTTGTTGTTGCTCATTGCTTTGGTTTTTGTGTTTTTACAATTCTTTTAATGCTAAAATGATAAAGATTAAAAAAAAAAAAAAAAACCCTAGATAGTGTCAAATGTCTCTGAAGGGAAGAAAACTGATTTGGCCACAGCTCACACATTTTAAGAGGGCAGCTGTTTTCACTCTGTATTGATAGATGGAAGAGCCATCCAGTCTCATAATAAGTTCCAAGTTTCAATTTGGTATTTCCAAAATAGAACTTGTTGCTGGAACATCTCTATCTTTAAGCATTTGGAGGGGATGCTAAATAAATATCATGGGCCAGATATGTCACATGTCCAATGCTGTTATTAGGTAATACATGAGAACCTTTGATTTATCTATCGAAGTATTTAATGTGTGTGCGTGCGTGCAAATAAGAACACTGTGTATGGGGAATGGATGCTGAAAGAATAAATAAATGAATACATAATATAGTTTTACCTGAAAGTACTAGAGTGCTGGTGTGTGTGTGTGTTGATTCATACTGGTATTGTGATCACTGTCACAGGCTTGGATTTCAAGTCTGGGTTCCCTGTTGAACCTTGGGCAAATTATTTGGCGCATCTCCGCACTCCTCCCTCATCTACAGAGAGGTTGGTTTAGATCAGAGGGTTGCAAATTCAGATGCCTCTAGGGGCCAGGCTGGTAATATAAGGAGGTAAGCACAATATAAAACAACAGATGTTAAGTTGATTATACTATAATTTACTTTCTTTTGCAGCCCTTTTTTTTTTAAGACTGTTTTTTTAGAGCAGTTTTAGGTTCACAGCAAAATTGAGAGGAAGGTGCAAAGATTTTCCATAGCCCCTACCCCCGCACATGCACAGCCTCCCCCATTAGCAACGTCCCCCACCAGAGTGGGACATTTGTTACAAATGATGAACCTACACTGACACATCATCATCACCCAGAGTCCATAGTTCACCTTACAGCATTCTGGTTTACTCTTGGTGGTGTGCATTTTATGGGTTTGGACAAATGTATAATAGACAAGCCTCCATCATCATAGTATCGTACAGAGTAATTTCACTGCCCTAAAAATCCTCTACATCCCATTTATTCATCCTTTCCTCCCTCCCCACCCCCAACCCCTGGCAACCACTGATCTTTTTACTGGCTCCATAGTTTTGCCTTTTCCAGAATATCATATAGCTGGAATCATATATATGTAGCCTTTTCAGATTGGCTTCTTTCACATAATAATATGCATTTAAGGTTCCTCCGTGTTTTTTCATGGCTTGAGAACTCATTTCTTTTTAAAGCTGAATAATATTCTATTGTCTGGACATACCACAGTTTATGTATCCATTCACCTATGGAAGTCGATTCCAAGTTTTGGCAATTGTGAAGAAAGCTGCTATAAACATCTGTGTGCAAGTTTTTATGTGGACATGAATTTTCAACTCCTTTGGGTAAATTCCAAGGCATGTGATTGCTGGATCATATGGTAAGAGTACGCTCAATTTTGTAAGAAACTGTCAAACTGTTTTCCAAAGTGGCTGTACCATCTTGCATTCCCACCAACAATGAGTGAGAGTTCCTGTTGCTCCACATCCTCGCCAACATATGGTGTTGTCAGTGTTCTCGATTTGGGCCATTCTCATAGGTATGTAGTGCTATCTCACCATTGTTTTAATCTGCATTTCCCTGATGACATATGATGTGGGGCATTTTTTACTGATGCTGCCTTTCAGAGGAAGGTGGAAGATTCACAAAACTACTTGCAAAATTCATCTTTCTGTGGGTTGACCCCATGGACTAAAGTAGGCTTTCTTTACCCCAGCACTATTGATATGTTTATGCCAGATAATTTTTTCTTGGGCAGCTCTCCTGGGCATTATAAGATGTTTAGCAGCATCCCCGGTTTCTACCCACTAGATTCCAGTAGCCCCCAACCCCACTCTCCAAGTAACGGCAATAAAAAGTTATCTCCAGATATCTACAAGCGCCAAGTGCCAGATACATTGCCCACTGTCTCCCAGGAAACAAAATTGCCCCCCAGGTGAAAACCACTGAGTTTTTGAGGTTACTATGGAAACATGGGTTTTGAGGCATGGACTAGTTCAGTGCTATTCAAAGTATGGTCCATGGACCCACAGTATCAGCATTACTGGGGAGTTTGTTAGAAATGAAAGATCACCCGCCCTACTCCATACCTACTGACTCAGACTCTGCGGGGATGGGGCCTAGGAATCAGTGTTTTAGCAAGCCTTCAGGGTGAATGACGCCCACTAAAGTCTTAGCAGCACTGGAGTAGATTCTTAGGGGACCATTTCAAGCTTCTGCCCTCCTGAATGGAGGTGATGATTAATGGGAACAATCGGTTCTAACTGGTAGGGTAGACAGTGAAATGCTGGAGGAAGATAAGCAGAAGCATACTTGGGTTTTCCTCCATGAGAGGGGGAACAAGGGAGACGAGGCCTAGATTCTAAAGGTGTTGAATGAATGGCTTTGAAGGATTTAAATAACATGGATTTATTGGCCACCTCCAGGCTCGCTTAGTACATTTGGACCATAATGTCTATAATAAGTAGATGCCAATCACAGTGGCCACCTGCTCCAAAATAATCTCCTCAGGGACTGTGACTCCTCCACCTCCTCTGCTTCTGATGACAGACACTTGCTTTCTTTTCAGCCCCCTTCCCCCCACTCTCTCCAGTAGAATATATTTCCACCTCCCCTCCCCCAACCAGGAGCGAGCTCAAGACCCAAGCCAGACCTCTCGGGATCCTCCTGTGATTGGTCAAACAAGATCTAGTAAGTTGGCTTGAGAAAATGACTCTCATGGATAGAGAGAAGCAGAGGTAAAAACGGGGAAAGCTCAATGGGGAAAAACTGAGAGCTTTCCCTCTAAGGTCAGGAACGCGGCAGGGATGTCCACTATCACCACTGCTATTCAACATAGTATTAGAAGTCCTAGCCACAGCAATCAGACAACAAAAAGAAATCAAAGGCATCCAAATCGGCAAAGAAGAAGTCAAACTCTCACTCTTTGCAGATGATATGATACTTTATGTGGAAAACCCAAAAGACTCCACCCCAAAACTGC
>NC_138385.1:98023598-98043848 GCF_054177405.1 Leptonychotes weddellii | reverse complement strand
GTCCTGGGTCATGTGCCCATCCCTGAACCAATCACCATGGCCAGGTGTGTTCTGTTTTCTGATTGTCCTGGGCACCAATCACCATGGCCAGGTAGGTAGCATATTCTGATTGGCTCTCCCCGGTCATGTGTCCATCCCTGAACCAATCATCATGGCCAGGTAAGTTCTGTTTTCCGATTGAGTGTCCTGCGTACCAGCCACCATGGCTAGGTGCGTAGCATATTCGGATTGGCTGTCTTGGGTCATGTGTCCATCTTTGAAGTAATCACCATGGCCAGGTGGATTCTGTTTTCTGATTGACTGTCCTGGGCACCAGTCACCATGGCCAGGTCGGTAGCATATTCTGATTGGCTGTCCTGGGTCATGTGTCCATGCCTGAGTCAATCACCATGGCCAGGTGGGTACTGTATTCTGATTGGCTGTACTGGGTACCAATCACCATGGCCAGGTAGGTAGTGTGTTGTGATTGGCTGTCCTGGGTCATGTGTCCATCCCTGAACCTATCACCATGGCCAGGTAGGTAGTGTATTCTGATTGGCTGTACTGGACACAAATCTCCATGGCCAGGTAGGTAGTGTATTCTGATTGGCTGCCCCGGGTCATGTGTGCATCCCTGAACCAATAACCATGGCCAGGTAGGTAGTGTATTCTTTTTTTTTTTTTTAAAGATTTTATTTATTTATTTGAGAGAGAGAGAATGAGAGACAGAGCGCATGAGAGGGAGGAGGGTCAGAGGGAGAAGTAGACTCCCTGCCGAGGAGGGAGCCCAATGTGGGACTCGATCCCGGGACTCCAGGTTCATGACCTGAGCCAAAGGCAGTCGCTTAACCAACTGAGCCACCCAGGCGCCCTAGGTAGTGTATTCTGATTGGCTGTCCTGCGTCATGGGCCCATTCCTGTTTGTTTGTTTTGGGTTGGGGGGGATATGATTAATAGAATGACACCTTACCTGAGGAGGAAGGTGTAGTTCCTAAAGGAAAAGATGCTAGGAAAAGTAACATTTCAACTACATGTGTACAAACATTTCCCTGAAAGAAGAAATCTCATTCTGCAAAATAACACACTAAAATTAACAAGGCTTATAGAAAAAAATAAGAGTTGAAGTAGATCACTCACAACTTTTGCACCTTTATTAGCAGAGCATTGATAAAAAAATGAGCATCTCAGGCAATTACTTGAACAGCTCAGATACACATCTTGGTATGGTTAGAGGCTGCCTCTAGGGATATTAAAAATGCAAGGAACCAGGAGAGAGAAAATTCTGGCTTGGTAGAGCTGAGGTGTTGCAAATGAAAGCAGAGTTCTAAGACAGTAGGCTACTATTCAGCTGGCCACAGGAGGAAGTTCCATCTGTCTGAAGCAAGAACCATGCAAGGCTGGGGTGTACCTTCTTGGGAAGGAAGTCCTAGGTGCAGACCCTCACCTTTAATTTTTTTAAATAAAGCTTAAGAGGCTCCTGACTAGGGTGCCTGGGTGGCTCAGTTGGCTAAGTGTCTGTCTTTGGCTTAGGTCATGATCTCAGGGTCCTGGGATCGAGCCCTGCATCAGGCTCTGCACTCAGTGGGGAGTCTGCTTCTCCCTCTCCCTCTGTGCGTGCACAGGCTGCATAAAATTAACCACTTTAAAGTATGCAGTTTAGTGGCACTTCGTGACTCTCAGGGGCTCTATCTCAGAACTATCTCTGGACTATCTCAGACTATAGTCTATCTCAGGACTATCAAGCTGAAGGTGGGCTGAATTTGGAGGAATAAGGAGAAAGTTAGACCTTGCAAATATCCCCCCCACCCCACCCCATAGCACATGTTGCGGGTTAAGGTGCGACAGTGGGAGTCTCCAGTCTCAGATGTGAATTGACCTTGTGGTGGTTGACGTGAATGTGGATTTCAAGGGAGACTCTTTGCTGGGGACAGTGATGCAGGGAGATTGGAGAAGCCATTCAGACAGATGGTGGCTAACTGCCCTCTTCTCTCTGCCCTTCCCTCCTCCCCTCGGAATGGACCTGTAAGAGGATGTTGTGCAGTGTTGGGCCACTTTCACCACTGTCTAGATCCAGAACTTTCTCATCACCCCAAAAGAAAATCCCATGCCTATTAAGCAGCTATCTCCCAATCTCCCTTTACTTCCAGCCTCTGGCAACCATCCGTCTACTTTCTGTCTCTATGGATTTGTCTACATTTTATATAAATTGAATCATCCAATATGTAACCCGTTGTGACTGGCTTCTTCCATTTAGCTAGCTTAACATTTTGAGATCCATCCATGTTGTAGCATGTGTGAGGACTTCATTGCCTCTTAGGGCTGAATCACATTCCATTGTGTGGCTAGATCATGTTTTGTTTATTCATTCATCCTTTGATGGCCATTTGGGCTGCTTCCACCTTTTGGCTGTTGTGAACAGTGCTGTGTGAACATTCGTGGACAAGTGTTTGTTAATCTATTTTCAATTCTTCAGGGAGCCCGTTCACTTTTGAACGTAGAGCAGCTCTGTATTTTGGTGGGTGATAGAGGACAGTAGGCTCCTATTTCACCAGAGAGGTGAGCCCCGAGTGGGCGCCTCAGCACCATGCTTGCCTTCACAGGCATGGCCACATTTTTTGGTCCTCTTTTGCGGGGGGGTCTCATGTCATTATTCTTTTGTAAAAGTCCACAGGGCTACAATGGAGATGTTGCATGGCCCAGCTCATCTTCTGTAACCGAAGGCTGGGGACCCTGCCCAGCTCTCAGCTTGGAGAAGAAACTCATCCTTGGGGAAGGACCTTCAGTTACAACTAGCACAATGTCGAGGGGAAGGGTTTTGGAGTTTTTTCACTTCATCATAACTTCCTGTTTCTTCAGAAGGATAAAAAGATTATTGTTAATAGAAAAAAGCATCAGATATTAGACAGCAGCTAAGAAAACATGTTCTGAGGATGATGTCTTTAATGACTGAGGAAAACCGTTTCAATCTAATATTGCCATTAGCTGAAGAATCCAGCCTGAGGAGCACAGCCCCAGCTGTGGTAACTCACCATCTCCCGAGTGTGGCGGTGGGTAAAGACAACATGGCATATCTCCAGTAGCTACTGAAAGGAAACAAACACACACAGACATGGAAGCTGGGAACTACTAATACCTCTTCAGAGACTTGGAGTCATTTCCAGAAGCCCATGCTTCTCTTTGTAGTCTGGTTGCCATAGCTCTTTGTTGTTGCAAAATACTGTCGGTTCTACTCCAATAAGTGGTTAATGAAAGAGTTGATAACCACAGAGGTGTTTGCAGATCCCTATCTTTCAGGCTCTCCTTCCAGCGTGAAGCTCTCTGACTAAGCCTTTACTCCCACCTTCTTATGGCTTCTGGAGCTGCCGGTGATTAAGGCGGCACAGGAAGAAATCAAAGAAAATGCCACTTAGAACACAGCAGCCTGAGACTGCTGAGGCTCTCGGGGGCTCTATGTGACAGGAATGCCAAGCTGAAGGTGGGCTGAATTTGGAGGAGTAAGGAAGTTAGACCTTGCAAATATTCGCGCGCCCCCCCCCCCACCATAGCACACATTGCGGGTTAAGATGCAACAGTGGGAGTCTCTAGTCTCAGATGTGAATTGACCTTGTGGTGGTTGACGTGAATGTGGATTTCAAGGGAGACTCTTTGCTGGGGATAGTGATGCAGGGAGATTGGAGAAGCCATTCAGACAGATGGTGGCTAACTGCCCTCTTCTCTCTGCCCTTCCCTCCTCCTCTTGGAATGGACCTGTAAGAGGAGCTCCTCTTCCAGTCCCCAGGAGCCCAAGGAGCCTCCCCCACATCTCTAAATCAGCCTTATTGAAGTATAACTTCCAATACAATCAGCGACACCCATTTAAAGTGTATAATTTGTTCAGTTTTGACACCCTGAAACCACTGCCACAATCAAGATACAGAATATTTCTCCTCCAAAAGTGTCCTTGTACCTCTTTGTTGTTCATTCTAACCTTAGGCAACAAGGAATGTACTTTCCATCACTCCAAATTCGTTTGCGTTTTCTAGAATTTCATGTGAGTGGAGTCATGCAGTGCATGCTCTTTGTTGCTTGGCGTACTTCACTCAGCGTCGTGATCTTGTCATGCCTTCAGATTGTTGCGCGTAGCTGTCGGTCTTGCCTTTTCGTTACTGAGTTGCATCGTGGTGTATGGCTGCAGCTCTTTTTGTTTATCCATCTTCCTGGTGGTTGGGTTGTTCCTAGTTTGTGACTATCGTTTCTTCTCTATCTTTAATTGCTTCCTCTCTCCTGCCTCTACCCACTAAACGTAGAGATAATGCGCAATCTCTTCCATCTTTAAAAAAACACTCTCTTGGCCCAGCAACCTTATGTGCCCAGGTGGGAACAGTGATGAATTGGGCTTTTCTGGAGTATTCTCAGGATTTGTAGCATAATCCAAACGAACAAGGCAGGCAAATTTTAAGTGGCCTGTCACAGTCATGGCATAAGCCAACCTTTGAAGACATAGTTTATCCAATCTGTATGTTTCTTGGGGCCTTCTCATAGTCTCTACAAGTGGCTGCTTTAGACTGGGATCCCCCTGGGCCATTTTTCTTCCACTTTCGGGACCAAATAACCATTCTGTGCCTCAGTTTCCCCCTTGGAAATCAAGAAGAACCTTCATTTATAATTATTTAAAATTAGTGAACCAAGTAAGAGTCGAAGAATACTGGCTTGGGTAGGGAAAGACACAGTGGTTAATCATAGACAAGTATCCATGTCGTGCTTGAGTGTTGTAAATACTCTTGCATCAGGGTCAAGGATAACTACTTGTTTTGAATCAGAAAGTATAGGACAAGTTGTTCTACTAAAATTATAAGTGCTATGGATGTACTATCAGTGATATACAGAATCGTTTGAGATAAAATTGGTAAGCTTCCAGGGCCTGGTCCTGTGCCTAGTGCCCAGTAGGCACAGAAAAAGCGTCAGGTGGCTGGCCCCACCCCTGATGAGGCAGACAACTGGGCTAGATGCTGTGTCACCCTTACCCGTGGAGGTCCTTGTTGCGTATCGGGTCGCCAGCCAGACCTGGGGCCTGCACCAGAGCTTTCACCAAGAGGCTAGACAGAAGGTGGAAAGATGAGGACAAGGTGTTTTCCCAGCCCTGGATGGAAACGGCTGTAGTGATTGTGAGATGCCCGAAGAATTCCCTGATAGTGTTTAAAACCATGGCCTTTGTAGGAAGAGGTGACTGCACTCAAAGCTGTGGGCTCAGTAAGTCATTAGGCCACTCAGTGTTACCATGTTTAAAATGGGTTTACCAATGCTAAACTCCAGGGTGGTTTAAGGACGACGTGAAGTGATGGACATAGAGTGCGCACTGTCCGTGCCCAGACTGTCACAGGTGTTTTAAAGGCAGTGCTGATGATGATAATGATGCTAATATTTCAAGGAGGCTCTTCTTTCTTGTGTTTCTGTGGTGGAATAGTGGCCCCCAAAGATGTCCATGTCTTAATCTCTGAAACCTGTGAATATATTACCTTAGAGGACAAAAGGGATTTTGTAGATTGTTGAAGGTCTTGAGATGCGGAGATTATTCTGGATAAACCTGCTGGGCCCAGTGTAGTCACAAAGGTCCTTATACAAGGAAGATAGGGAGAGATTGGAAGATGTAATGCTTTGAAGAAGGAAGAAGGGGCCACAAACCAAGGAATGCCAGTGGCTTCTAGAAACCAGAGAAGGCAAAGAAATGGATTCTCCCCTAGAGCCTCCAGAAGGAACAGCCTTGCTGACACCTTGCTCTTGGCCCAGTGGGATCCATGCCAGACTTCTAATCTATAGAACTATAAGATAACAAATTTGTGCTCTTTTAAGCCACTAAGTCTGTGGTAATTTGTTACAGCAGCATAGGAAACCAATACAGTCTCTAGGGCGAAGCCAGTGTGATCAGCTAGGATTCCAGTTCTTGAATACTTGGTCACCACCATTTCAGGTTCCCCGGGGGGTACACAGAGAGGATGTTCCGACCAAGTGGATAATGTTTTTTTTGCTAGCTACACCCACAGCCCTACACCTGTAGGTGGGAACTCCAGCTTTGGCCAGCTTGCCCAGGCCCTGGGTGGCCCTTCAAAGAGTTGAGTAATCTTGAAAATGAGGCTGTAAAGCAATCTGTGGAGAGTTGGCCTTTCAAGGGCCCCGCTTTACTGCGGCTTTGACTTTACATTTTTACTTGCTGAGAAGATCATTCAAATTGAGATACTTGAGAGGCAAATGATTTCTGACCTTCTCTGAAATGATACTTCCCTGATATCAAAACTTATAATAATTTAATATATCACTGAATCTTCACTCTGAAAGCATGCAAGGGTAGAAAATTCTTCTGGGACCCTAGGATACTGTTAAGGTAACTTGATTCTTATGTTGGGAGCATTTACTTGGATATAATTTGCAGAATGGATCGTGGATGCTCTCCAGAGAATGCTAAACACAAATAGGATTCTATTCGTTTCTGTATACTTAATTTCTTGCTGACCTAGGCAATATATTTTGAATATAGACCTATGATACACACTTTAATAGTTTATTAATTGATTTCTTTCAAGAAACCACGTGCCAAATATAAATCTTTAGGAAAAAAACATTGGTAGCAAATGGAATTTAGAGTACCATATGTTTAGTACGTAGAAAGCTGACAGCCACGCTAGCATGGTCATTTATTACTTATTGAATTTGCTTAAATGGTCTTTGGATCCAATGCTACACACACAGTGAGCTCATAGTAGTCATAAATTATAGATTTAAAAAATGTCTATGCTTCCATCATTCTCTGGCTTTACGAATATGGAGACTTCAACATAAGCCTAACTAAATATCCGACTTTCCAGGCACTTTGCAATAGATCAGAGAGCCAGCCCGTGCCTAGTTTATCAATATCCAAGGGATGCACAATAAAAGCAGGACATATCAATTCACAAGTGAAACCAAATTTTTTTCCCCCTAATTCATCATTTCACATCAGTATGGTAGCTTGTGAGTTGGGTTTGACACACGCTCTATAACCTATCATCTCCGGCTCTGGTTTGATTTAAATTACTATTTTTTAATTACTTAGAATCATCTTCTGAATTCAGTCAACCGACATAGGCATCCTTATGCAAAAATATGAGAGTTTAAAGTATAGTTGGGAAATTAAAATATAGGCAGAGAAAAATCTTAAGGTAGTATATACTATCAACGGAGTGGAACAGATAATAATGTGGCTGCAAAATAAAGATGATCTTTTCCTTGACAATCCAATTATAATGATCTGATTTGGCCATGAGTTTTTTTTAAACAACTTTATTGAGCTATAATTCACATACCGTACTGTCCCTCCATTTAAGAGTATACAATTCAGTGGTCTTTAGTGTATACGCAGGATTGTGCAATAGTCATTACAATCAATTTTAGAGCATTTTCTTCAGTTCTGAAAGAAGCCCTGTACCCGTTATCAGTCACTCCTCATTTCCCCCATTCCTTCAATCCCACCCCAGCCCCAGGCAACAACTAATCTGTAGATCTGCCTTTTCTGAACACTTCATATAAATGGAATCATATAATATGTGACATTTTGGGTTTATCCATTCGTGAGTTGATGGCCATTTGGGGTGTTTCTACTTATCGGCTACTGTGAACAATGCTGCCATGAACGTAAGTGTACAAGTGGTTGTGTGGACATACCTTTTCATTTCTCTTGGGTCTACCCCTGGGAGTGGAATTGCTGGGTCATATGGTAACTCTATGTCTAACCTTTGAAGAACTACCAGATTGTTTTCCAAAGTGGCTGCACCATTTTCCATTCCCACCAGCACTGTATGAGGGAATGTCTTGTGCAGGAGAGAGGGACAGATGCTAGAAGCATTGTATGTGGGTCAGTAATCGGATTGGGATGCTGGTTTTGCATGAGGGATGACAAATGGGGGCTAAGGTGACCCTGAGAGTGCCAGCCTGGGTCCCTGGGAAAATTCTGGTGTCCTAAGAGGAATAAGGAAGTTAGGAGGAGCAGCTATTTTGTGGGCTGGATAAAGGACAGGGTGATTTTCATATTAGAGATGTCAAGTCTGGCGGTGTGTTGGACAGCAGGAGGAATGGAACATGGAAAGAGGTATTGGCTAGAAAGGGGGTCTGCAAACTCCGGCCTGCAGACCAAATCTGGATCATGGTCTCCTTTTGTGAAGGTGCATGAAGAGTAGTTTTTACATTTTTAAGTGGTTGAGAAAAAAAAATCTAAAGAAACGTAGTATTTTGTGATAAGTGAACATTACATGAAATTCACATTTTGGTGTTCATAAATACGGTTTTATTGGAACACAGACATGTTGTTTCTGGCTGCTTTCATGCTGCAAAGACAGAGTTGAGCAATTTCAACAGAGACCACATATCCTACAAAGCCTAAAATATTTATTATCTGGCCTTTGGCAGAAAAAGTTTGCTGACCCTTGGGTTAAAGAGAAATTGGAGAGGTGTGGCCTCCTAATTGTGATATCTACAGCTGGAAGAGTGAGAGTGACCCCAAGTTGAGAAGGTGTAGAGGGAAAAGCAAGCTGGGGCCAGTCCTTGGGGCTGCTTCTAAGGCAACAGAGGGAGGTAGGAGAATCCGTGAAGAGAATAGGTAAATAAGTTTAAGTAAACCTCAACTTAACTGAACATGCCAACTCCCAGACTATTTTATTGCTTGGTATTTTAAACACACTCCCAAGAGGGAGATTAATGAATAAAGTTGCAAGCTGGGGTAGCCATTCAGCTGGACTCAGGACCAGCCTGTAACAAGGAGACATTTGTCTTCAGCAAATCCCCACCTTCAGTCTTTTCCTTCCTTCTCCCTCAACACCATGAGGGGTCTCATTCCCGCCTTGTTCTGGGAAGGCCTGGCTTCTCCCTAATTCTCTCAGAAGGGGGTATGAGGAAGTGTATTCCACTAAAGTAAATGTTGGATAAAAGCTCAAAGGGCTATTCCTGCCCTAAGATTTGGATCTCAATAGGGAACTTTAAAGATGCCAAAAAGACTCTCCACTCTGGAAATTTCAGGCACTGGGAAAG
This sequence comes from Leptonychotes weddellii, assembly GCF_054177405.1. NCBI lineage: Eukaryota > Metazoa > Chordata > Mammalia > Carnivora > Phocidae > Leptonychotes > Leptonychotes weddellii. Next base: position 98,034,836 of record NC_138385.1, on the reverse strand, counting down.
GGGTAAGCAGGGAGTTGTGTAAGAATATGGTGTCTAGTAGAGGGCGTTGGGGGATAGATCCTTGCACTGTTCTGCCAACCAGGCCAGTGGTGACTGCTAGCCACATAGGGGTTGAACCCACCAGCTTGCCAAGTGGCCTTGGGTAAGTCATTCCAATATTCCATTCTGGTAACTCATGTGGAAGTAGGGAATAAATTCTAAGTCACTTTTAAAAATAAATAAATAAATAAATCTGTTTATTTTAAAGGTTTATTTATTTATTTTAGAGAGCGAGCGAGCACTGGGGGAGGGGCAGAAGGAGAGGGAGAGAAGCAGACCCCGCTGAGCGTGGGGCCCAACCTGGGCCTCAATCCCATGACCCATGAGATCATGACCTGAGCCGAAACCAAGAGTCGGACACTTAACTGACTGAGCCACCCAGGTGCCCCCTAAGTCACTTTTAAATGAGAAGCACAGAAGCATTAGAGTCTCCAGCATTTGCTTAAGTAATCAATGCAGACTGGCTATGTCAATAGCAATGAAGTTCAGAGGAAAACACCTCCATTAGAGTTGCAGGTGAAATGGTTTCTTCCTTTCCCGGGACTCAGCACAAGGAGTGGGGAACAGAAAGCCATTCCCAGGACTTGCCTCTCCTTCCCACCTCTGAGTACATAGGGCAACAGCTGTGGCTGACTGCCCAGGCCCAGAACCACGAGTACTAGTCTGTGCCCTTGAAAGCAGGAAACACATTGTGTTCGTGGACTCTGATCTTTGGGAGCAAACAGCACAGCTCTTGTAGGAGGCCCCTGTGGGCCCAGATCCAGTAGAGCATCTGCTCTCTCCAGTCATTACTCCATCTTGCATTTGTTTCTGGGGCTCTTCAGGAAGTACCAACTGATGCCAATTGCCCCATGAAGTATGTATGTATTAAATTATCCTCTGGCTATTCACACATACCCCTGCTCACTTAGCTTATCTCACCCAAGGGACTAGGAGAGGTACCAAGGAACAATATTAGCAGAATTTACAACTTCACTTGGCGAAAGCAGACCCTGAATCTACCTCCAACCCCCGACTACCCAAATTAGTACATACTCTGTTCCCTTCTGAGTGTGTGCCCCTGGCAAGTGGACTGGTGACTGGTAGTCGATGAAAATGTCTGAATGTCTACCCAATATGGGGCCATCAAAACCTTCATAATACATTGTAACTGCTGAGCTGGGAATGATCTCAGCAGGCATCTAGTCTGCTAAGCATTGACTCCCTCCCTTTTATATATAGGGAAACTTGGGGCACCTGGGTGGCACAGTCAGTTAAGCGTCCGACTCTTGATTTCCGCTCAGGTCGTGATCTCAGGGTCATGGGATTGAGCCCTGCTTTGGGCTCTGTGCTCAGTGCGGTGTCTGCTTACATTTCTCTTTCTCTCCCTCTCCCTCTGCCCCTCCCCACCTCTAAAATAAATAAGTATTTATATATAGGGAAACAAAGGCCCAAAGAATTTAAGTGCTTGTAAAGGGTAATAGTTGAGACAAAACTTGGAACAGAATTCAAGGCACCTTGACTCACAATCCAAACCGTCTTTCTACCAGTCCCAGCTGAGTTCATGAATGTGAAAACTTTGTAGATACAATTATAACACCTATGAAGATGTTAACCACCATTACTTATAGTTACTAATCATGAATTATCGGTTCTTCAAGATGCCTCTGCAAGGATCTTGACAGATACACTTCTAATCCTGCCCTAAGAAACAAGCTCTCTGGGACCCAAGGAGCCACCAAAGGCCCACATCTAGAGAGACATGAGGGAATGAGCAAAGGAGACGCTGTGGAACATAATTTTGCAGGCAGAAATTGAAAAGAAATCTTTAGTATAAACCTCTCTAGTTCTGTGTGATTTTGTGTTTTTGTTTTAGTGAAACTAAGAGAAACAGTGTCTTGATTACAAGGAATTTTTTTACAGAGAATAAAAGGCCATGCATTCCCACACACCACCCTGCCTAGAGTAGGGGCCAAGGGCAGGCTGCCCCAAATGTGCCGCTTCAGTGTATTGATTATTTTAAATAAAAGTGACTTAAGGGGCAGCCTGCACAAGAAGGACTCTCAGACCCTCTTCTATCCCCCTGAAAGCAGGAAATAAATCTCCCATGTGAAAATTGCCCTCCCTGTACCAGGAGGTAAGAGATTTCCTTATCACCAGAGATAAGGAATTTACAGCTGACAAGGCTATATAAACAATGCTTATTACTTCTTCCTAATTTATTACTCCAGCCCAAATTCTGTTTGGAATTCCTTACTAATTGAAGCTGGCAAAGTTAGGTTGTTTTTTTCTAATCCTGTCAATTCCTCATAGATTTATCGTCTCTTTGTCTAAAAAATATAAAAACTGCCTGCCTTGGTCATGTCTTTAGGATTCACTTTTGTTGTTAGGCCTCTGTAGGCACTAATAAAACTTTGGTTTATTCTCCAGTTAATTTGTCTTTTGTCAATTTAATTCCTAAACCAGCTGGAAGAGCCTTGGAGGGAAGTATAAAATTTCTTCCACCCTACACTAGAAAAGCCAGAAGGCCTCCTGGATTAAAGGTCACAAGTTAGAGAAAAGTCAAAACATATGAGGGGCGCCTGGGTGGCTCAGACGGTTAAGCGTCTGCCTTTGGTTCAGGTCATGATATTGGAGTCCTGCAAATGAGCCCAGCATTGGGCTCCCTGCTCAGTGGGGAATCTGCCTCGCCCCCCCCCCCCCCACCGCCCCTGGCTTGTGCTTTCTCTCTCAAAAAAAAAAAAGTCAAAACATGTGAAACTAAGAGACAATGCAAATTTTGTATAACAGGCCACAGGGTCTGTAACTACATAAGGACAGAGAAATAGTTGGATAGAAAGAGCTGTGTGGGTGACAGATGGAAGGATAGATGAGTGGGAAAGAAGGAAAGCAGGAAGGAAGAAACTAGGATAAAAGGTTTGTTATGGCCAATCTGTGGGGGGTAGTTTTCATTTTCCAATTTTTGTTTCTCTGTATTTTATAAATTCTTATACTTTCTTATAATCAGTAAACAACAGCAACAGCAACTCTAAAATAGCTGCAATTTGGTAAAAGGCTTGATTGACAGTGACAAACACAGACCTCTTGAAATTTCCACCCCTGCTTGCCAGCAGTTCTGCCTTCGCTTGGGCTCCTTCCCATCCCTCATCCACATCGAGGTTTCAAGAAATCCCACTAGATGAAGTCCAGACCACATCTAAGACAGGACCCCGTACACTTAAACTTTTCTCTGATCCTTTCAGCCACTCGGACTTGCTGGAGATAGAATGATGACCAACCAGCTGTGTTGTTGGCCATTAGATTCGTCCAGGGCGATCCCGCGCCCGGTTCTGGCATTTGGTTTTCTTTGCAGGAGTTCAATTTGCTGGGTTTTCGGTTTTTGTTGTACCAGTTCAATGTCATTGAAATGACAACCTTCACTCAGCGCTTCCAGGTTAACTTCAGGGCGGGGACTGAAGAACCTGAAACCATCTGACAAACCTAATTTGAATCTCAAAGAGCTCCTGGCCAAAATCCAAACCTTATCTCTTGGCCCTCAGAAAATAGCTGTTTTGATATGTTAATCATTTAGCTATTAAGATCTCTCTGTTCACTGTTTTATCTTTTATCTACTGATTGCTTAACAAAATTCTTCTACAGTACTTTCTTAGTATTTTTAACTCTACAGTACTCGTAAGGCTAAAATATATGATATCTATCCCAGACACCAAAGACATTGGGAAATCATACGCTTTGACTCTAAAGAATGTGAAAACAAGAGAATGAAGGTTTTTGTGACGTTTGGATCATTTTTAAACCCAGATCAAAAAAAGGCTACTTAATCCCAGGAAAAATGTTATCCAGCATGTTCTGGAAAATTCATTCTAGGGTTTTAGAAACACTTAGGTGGGATGGTAGGAATCTCTAAGAAGCATGAACTATATTTTTTAACTTCTGTAGAATTTGTGACATTTGTGTTTAATTTTGTTTGGTTTCAGAAACTGAAACAAAAGATATTTTCATTTCTAAACGTGTTTTTATCTCCACTATGTGCTAGGAAGTTTTCTTTTATAATAAGGGAATTAAAGTTGAGTAAGATCTGGTGCAGTGTCTGACACATTATTGAGACACAATAAATAATTATTCAATTAATGAATGACAAAATCTGGTCTTATTCACACAAGATTGAAGGTGTTACCCACCCTATTCAGAGTAGGGTTAAGATTTATACACCAGGTTCCTGGAAGTGTCACAAGCCACATAGTTTCTTGTAGTAGAAGATCATCTAACTGTAGTATTGCTCAACTGTGGCATAATGAATGAGTGTCTATGATAAGAGATGTTAATGTAATAACAGTCATAATAATATCGCCGAGCATTTATGAAATGCTGGCTTCCTGGAAAGTACAGTTCTAGATGGTTTCCTTTCTATCTCGTGTAATCCTCCCAATCCATATATTTGTTGTTGTTAAGATGAGGAAATTGTAGCTACAGCTGGTCCAAGTGACTTCCCAGCACCCAGCGCTATGAAGTGTTAAAGGCACTTCGATTTACTAGGATTTACACTCACCTCTGCTCTGCCTCTGTTGTGCTCCTTGTGACGTTGCCAGGAAACATGATTTGTGAGGCAACTGGTTAGCCTTGGTTTACTTTTTGAGTATACGACTTAAATGATAGATCATACAACTGACATCATGTTATAGGAAACTAACTCTGTCCATCATGTAGAAAATGGACTAGAGTTCTAGGAGCCTAGGGGCTAGGTGAGCAGCACTGTGACTCTGGCAGGAGTGCAGGGGACAGAGGAGAAGAATCTGAAGAGAGAGCTTGGAGAAAATGGGGCCGATAGAAGCAATAATTCCAACAGAATTTGGTAAATCCATTGAAAGGAGAAGAGGAAATGTCTAACATTACTGCAAGGTTTTTAGGGCGAATACCTAGGTAGTAGTGGTACCATTTCATTGAGAAGACTGGAAATAAGGTGGGAGGAGGGAGTTTGGGGACGATGGGTACAGGGTGGCAAGGAACCTGGTTTGGAAGGTATGTCTTTGAGAGTGATTCTCCAGTGAAGATGTGGGATGCACAGAAGGCAGTGGGAACACAGGGCTGGGGGATGAGGGCCATATTGCCTACAGAGAGAGAGTTCTCTGATCCTAAATAGCCCCTATGTCGAGAAGTAGAAGACCATGTCTATTAAATCGTAGAAGTTTAAAAAAAAAATTTTAACTTTCAATGACTCTAGGTCAGATAGCAAACTAACTGCTAGAATTCAGTGCACTTCTACCCACTTCTATTCAGAAACGATGAACTGCTTTCCATCAGCCTGGAGTCACACAAAAGCTTTTCCTGGTGGTTTTGTCTGGAATGTTTATGCAATTCCTTCTCTGAAACATCCACTCTCCCAGATTTGAATAAAATTTCTCTCCCGAGGGAAGGGAGAGTTTTAACATCCCGAAGTTTGCCTGCTGGCTACTCTGTGTCCCCAGCCCCTTTGTTGCTGCATTATGGTATCCTGTAATTTGGACTTAAATTTAAAATTACAGCGTAGGTTGCAGCTGCAGCCTGGGGCTTTGTGCAAAGCCTGGCACTTGGGCCCTTTTCTTCATGACATCATTGGCCTTCTAATTACGGAGAGCTTCACTTTTACTTAAGACAAGTGACAAAAAAAAACAATGGGCACTGGCAAGAGCAAAGCCTTGGTGTGGAGCAATCAACCACCAGCCTCGGGTGGGCAGAGTTCCGTATCCCACCAGGGGCTCTCTGGAAGGAACAGTTTTCCTTCCTTCCAGTTTAAAGGCCAAAAAGGCTGGTTTTGACCCTCTGTGTGCATCGTGCTGCGTTCTGGCTCCTACTGGAGCAGACACTTCCCTGAAGTTCTCCGAGGGCTGCTGTTTCTCATAAGAAGAATCCATCCCTGACGAAGGTGATAGTGTTTCCAGCCAAGCCCACGCCGACGTCCTTCTGCAGTGAACTTGTGAACCCTTTGACTTCCTGCTCCAAGAGGAAGTCTGTCCTCTGAAATGCTCTGATGTTTGCCCTCTTTACCTGGCCTTTCTGTTGACCCTGGAGACTTTCCAGAGTTTTCATTCATTCTGCAACTACCCCACTCTCTCAGCAACCAAGAATGAGAGAGGAAAAACCCACTGGTATTTTTACAATCCATTTGAAGATATAGCAAGCCAGCCATTCACAGCTGAATTTCCACATAACTCCAGGGTTTAGGGGAGAACAGATGTCAGTTTGGGGCAAATGTTTTTGGCGTGCTTCACACTGTGATATAATAGCAAGGCCATTAAAAGGTTAAAATATGTTCATTTGTGTCTTGGGTGGGCATGAGAAATCTTTTGTCTCCAAAAATGCCTTACGGTGTAGCTTCTGGTTTGCTGCCCTCCCTTTCGACCCCCATTGCATCTCCCTGCAGGAATCTTCTGTGGAATGATCAGTTAATGAGGTCACCAGAAATCTAGCTGGATTTATGGCTTTCTCTGAATCAGGAGATGAGGCCTTCTCCTAGCAAAGAATAAGTGACAGAAGATAGGGAGCAACAAATTGAGAATAAGTAAGGAATTTTCTGTTGACAGACACAATAATTTATCAATTTGAGGACAAGTTATCCTTTTAACTCTATATAAATTCCCATCTGGCTTAGGATAGTATGGACTGTTTTTGTTTGCTGCAAAATAATGTAGATATATCTGAGTTTTTAATGAGCCTCAAACACTTGGATAAGAATGCAGACTGTGACAAGGTTGAAGATGCTATATAAATTATTCCCAATGAAGGAAAACAGAGAAGAACAGGTGAACCCGAGTTCAAAGGAAACAACATATGGGGTTCTTTACAACACACAACATCTAAGAATCCTCTGATGGAAGACGTCTTCTGAGAGAGGAAGATATTTACAAATAAGGTGAAATTGCCTGTAATAAAAGTATCACTCTATGCTATACAAGGATAGAGAGAGAAATGACTGTTTCCACGGCTCTGCAGGAGAGTCAGTGGAAGCATTTGGGCTCAACAGTGGATGATTAGGATTTGCCAAAAGGGGAATGGGTGAGGGAGAATTCCCTGCAGAGGGGAAAACATATACCAAGACACAAAGCTATGAAGAAGCAGGATGTGTTCAGGGAAAGCCTAGAATCTGAAATGGCTTCCAGTACAAGGTACGTGAGAAATTGGCTGTGAAGGACCATGTTGAATTTTATCCATTAATCAACCAATGATGATTGGGGTTGTTTTTTCCTGTATATGTCGATCAGGCATACCTATATTTCTTTGGGTTTTGATTTCAGTGGAATCGCTGAGAATAAACAGAATAAAAAGTCATGGGGATATATTTAAAAATCAAATAGGATTACAAAACTTATGAGACAAACAAGAGTTCCTTGCCCAGCCCTTCCACATCCTCAGTCTTATCCCCACAAGCAACCATATTCAACTCTTCTGGCTCTTTCTTCTCTTGTGTCCACCTTCCACCAAATGCTTAATTCTTGTCTATCATAATAGAAAGTCAGAATAATATGTCTGAAAATCAGCCTTCCTCATTATGTCTGTCCCAGTTCTCCTAATAGTGGTATCAGGGTTTTTAGTTCAATCTGTAATAATACCCTAAGAATATTATATATCATATATAAACTTAATGTACAATAAACATACATTTTCCCCAAATCACATCATTTTTCACTTGCTTAGTTTTTAGGTACCTATTGCTAATTCTTCTCATACATTCCAACATATATATGGTCAAAAATACAATATATCAGATTTATTTGTTTGTTTATCATTTATTTCCCCCCTCCTTGGTGACATCCTTCCTAGAATCTTTTGTCTTCATGCTTCAAGCTGAATTAGTGGCTTTCTAGACTTGGTGTATGACTATCCTCCTAGGATCGTTTCTTCCTACTCTTCTGTGTTGGATCCCCTGATTCTGTGATCCCATCTGTAGTTGCTTTAAAACATGGTTGCAAAGTCTTTGGCACTCCTCCCACCGAAGGTGGTATGGTCGTGTCCATGCCGTCTCCCCCCCTCCCCTGCCTTGAATCTAGGTGAGCTTATGACAGCTTCAAACAACAGAGAGTGGCAGAAGTAATGTTGTGTGAACTGTGGGGCTAGATCATAAAAAAGCCTTGAAGTTTTGCCCTCATTCCCTGGGAACACTGTCAGAGTCCCGAGCTACCATGTAAAAAGTCCAACCACCCTGAGACCACTGGCGGAAGAACACATGTAGATGCTCCAGCAGTCAGTCCCACCTGAGCCTGGCCTCTGCCATCTCGGCCTAGGTGCTAGATGTGTGAATGACGGGATTGCATTGGAAGTAGACCCTCTAGCTCCTGTTCTTCTAGCCTCCAGCCATTCAACTCTCAGTCATCCTAACACTCAGTCATCCCAACTGAGACCTCAGATATCATGGAGGACAAAAGAGCCATCCTTGCTCTGTCCTTTTTGCATTCCTGACCACTTAATAATTTCCTTATTTTATGCCAAATGGCATAAAAAATATTTGGGGTGGTTTATTGCACAGCAAAATATAACCAGCATACCATATTTGTTTTCTCCCTCCCTCCCTTCCTTCCTTCCTTCCTTCCTTCCTTCCTTCCTTCCCTCCCTCCCTCCTTCCTTCCTTCCTTCCTTCCTTCCCTCCTTCCTTCCTTCCTCCTTCCTTCCTTCCTTCCTCCATCCCTCCCTCCCTTCCTTCCTTCATCATTTTTGTTTGCTTGTTTATTCCTTTGTTTTGGTGGAACATATCCACCAGTGTTTTTCTGAGAAAGACATGGGAGGTAAATTTTTGAGTATTCTGTGTGAAAATGTTATAACTACTCATTTGATTGATGCTTTGGCTGGGTATCGAGTTTCCATTTGACATTTTAAGACATTGCTTCCTCAGCTTCCAGCATCCTATGTCCCTACTAAGAACAAGATCAATCCAATTCTCAATCCTTTGTATGTTACCTGCCCACATCCACTGCTTCCACCAGGAATCTTTTATACTTAAAAAAAAACAAACAAAAAAACCCAATGGTAGGGAATTTCACAATGCCTGGATGTCCCTCGTGTTTCTTATTTATTTTTGCTGTATTTATTTATTTTGCTCTCAGTTTTAATCTGGACACCCTTCTGTTTTAGAATATATTCACATGTTATCTTATGATTTTCCTCTTCCGCTTTCCCTGTTCTCTGTTTCTTGAACTTCTATGTATTAGATAGTGGTCCTGCTAGACAGATTTTTCTTAATCTTTCTCTCACATTCTCCATTTGTTACTGTTTTATTCTCCTTTGGGCCACCTAGTCGGACAGCTTATGGGGCACTAGACAGTGTCAGTGGTTTTCCATGAGACCGTTTGCTGGGAGATCACCATTACCATCTGAACCTTTTACTGAGTTTTATTTACATCTGGGCTATAGGAACATTTTTCTGTTCCTTCTAATATGTCATCCTAATGTCTCACATACAATCTTATTTCATGTTTACTATCCCTTATGATTCTGAGAAAATTAATTTTAATTCCTTTAAACTTTCTCTTCTTCCTGATTTATCTTTGTCTCCTACAAGGTCCTTTACTTGTGTGTGTTTTGGTTTCTGTCCTTCATATTGCAGGCTTTCCTTGGTTATGTGTTCAGATTTAAGGCTAACGTGTGAAGAATAAAATGAGAAGCTTTGTGAGCAGAGATGGGGCTCGATGACAGTTAACTTTTGCTGTGGGTGTGCAGTGATTCTCTGTTGAGTTAGATTTGATGTTGGTGGATCTCTAGGTCTTAGTATCTATAGATTTAGGATTTATAAATAATTATTTATAGATCTACGGGACATTTGCTTTCTTCTGTTATCACCCCACGATTTGTTATCCAACTTGCAAAAAAAAAGTTGGTATCTGCCTGAATGCGCTATTGCTGTTAGCCACACCCCCCAGATCTCAATGGCTTCCACCAACACTTTTTTTTTTTTTCTTTCCTCTAAGTTACATGGGGGCTGTTGCTGTTCCATGAGGGCTCTGCTGGGCTTGGCTTCATGTATGTTTAAAATCTAGGACTCAGGCTTAAGAGCAGACACCATCTGGGGAATTTTGTGCTTCTAGTGAAGGACAGAAGCAGAATGAAAAGACCTGAGCCACAGAAGGACACTAAGGCTTCTGTTTGGACATGTCTTAGGTGGTATTTGCTCCCATTGCAGTGGCCAAAGCAAGGCAAACGGCTGTGCCCAAAGGACATGGCGTGGAGTTTTTTCCACCTATAGGAAAGCAGCGCGAGTACGGGCAGGGAACGATTCAGTGTGAACAAACAATAAAATCTATCACAGGATCTCATGTTGACGGGTTTTACTCTTCCTGTTCTCTGTATCTTCGTGCAGTTTTGCTCTTTTCATCTCTTACTATCATTTTAATGGGCTTGTGGGAGTATCAGAGAGAAATGTAGGTGTTTAGTCTTAAATGCTTAACTAAAAATCTGCTGGTAAATTCGAGGTGCTATTAGTGTTGTTGGACCCAACTTAGTGTTTGTCAGAAACAACTCTTGCATGAAAAGGGGGAAATAAGGATCAATGTTCATATTTGTTTGGTTGAAATTCTGGGGGAGAAAAACGCATACAGAACAGAACACAGTATTTACCTGGGGGCGGCAGTGGGTGTAAGAAGCGGATATGGCAGACAGGAACGCGGGAGACCTTTCCACTGCATGACAATGGTACATTCTTGTTTTTCTACCACGTGAATGCATTCCCTCCTCAGAAAGTTAAATTTACCAGTAAATTCTAGCAGTGCTAAACCTTAGAAGAATCAACATACATTTTTAATATTGTTAAGGCTGAACGAGCAAATCAAACTGGGTCTCTTCCGAAAAGCCATGAACAGTGTAATATTTTTCTGTTTCCTACCCGAGTCTAGTTGCCTACTGTGCAAGATGAAAGTGTTTTATTTAAGCTCAACTGTCCCTCCTCTTTCCTATTGTTATAATTTGAATTCCTTGTGGGCGAATAATAGATTTTCAAGTCAGAGTAGAGAAGTAAATCTTTCCCTAAACTTAACTCTCATTACTCTGTTTGAAAGTGGGCTTTAAAAATTCATATGTTACCATTCTTCTAAGTGAAAAAATGTGAGAGAAAAATCTAGAAGAAAAAAAAAAACCCAAACAGACCTGTTTTGTTGTTTCCAGTACATTAGCAGGGAGCACTGGAAGGCAAGGAGAACTTGGTAAAAAGGCTCACTTCCAATGTCATTTTCTGAAGACTTTCCTTTTTTTTTTTTTTTT
>NC_138385.1:97979325-98023098 GCF_054177405.1 Leptonychotes weddellii | reverse complement strand
AGGAGTCATGTCTGTAGCCCAGCAGGTCCCAGGAGCAACGCGATTATGCTCAGGGACATGGCCCTCAGGGATTTCATCCAATCTGCAGAAAGTTAGCCTGGTAGCGAGGAAAAAAACATTTTATAAACAAAACTAAAACCAGGATATTTGTTCATTTACACCGTTGGAAAAAGAATCAACAAGGCTCTGACTTAGTTGGATCAGCAAAACTAACTTCTAAGCTCTGAGTTGCTCAGGAAGAATTGTGTTTCATCCAGACAGAGAAAGAGAGTTCATTTTCAAGTCATTTCTTAGGGCCACTTTGCATGAAAAGTACAATGTAACAGAACGCCGGTAATGTGAGAAGCACCAAGGTCATCGTAAAGAGCAACATTTTGTGTAAAAATGAATATTTAACTAGTCTTGGTACAGGAATCACAGAGCAGCCTGGTGACCAAAATTTCAACTCTTTGTGTTGAGAAATCGCTCTGCCACAAAACTACAGAGGGTCCCGGACTTACGATTCGACGGAAGATTTTCAACTTTACAATAGTGCAAAAGTGATATGCATTCAGTAGAAATGGTACTAAGAATTTTTTTTTTTTTAAAGATTTTATTTATTTCTTTGAGAGAGAGTGAAAGCCAGAGAGATCACAGAGGGAGAGGGAGAAGCAGACTCGCCACTGAGCAGGGAGCCCAACACGGGGCTCCATCCCAGGACCCTGGGATCATGACCTGAGCTGAAGGCAGACGCTTCACCAACTGAACCACCCGGGACCCCAATACTTGGGATTTTGAGGCTGGATCTTTTCCCGGGCTGGCGATGTGTGGTCCGATCCTCTCTCGCGATGCTGGGCAGGGCAGCGAGCTGCAGCTCCCAGACAGCCCCACGATCACGAGAGTGAACAAATGATACACTGACAGCCATTGTGTCCCCAGACAACCAGGCTGTTTTTCACCTTCAGGACAGTATTTAATGAATTACAGGAGATAGTCAACACTTGATCAGCAAATGGGCTTTGTGTGAGATGATTTTGCCCAACTGTAAGCTGATGCAAGTGTTCTGAGGACGTTGAAGGTAGGCTAGGCTAAGCTGTGATGTTCAGTAGGTTAGTGTAGTCAATGCATTTTCGACTTCTGATATTTTCAGCTTACGATGGGTTTATCAGGATGTAACCCCACTGAAAGTTGAGGAAGATTTGTATAGCAACGCGTGGAAGGAAGATGAGAAAGCATAATGTCTTCAGTGAATTTTCCAGAAGCAGAACTTGTGACTTGGATTTAGGCGCATGGGAATTATTGAGGTAGCGGTCTTAGGAGAAAAGGAGCATGGGAGACCCAGTAGAGAAGGGAAAGGAGGAAAGCAAGGATTCGATCTCAGCTTAGCTCCAGCCTGGCCCCATGGGGAGCTCCAGAGCATGAAAAGCACCATAGAGAACCTACCTTTCGGATCCTTCTCACTGGGGGCTGTGGTGGGGGAGGGAGGAGCATGACCTCCCAGAGAAGGCGACTCCCTCTGGCCAGGGGCAATTCCCTGAAGAGGGGGACAGCTGTGAGGACCGCCACTGGAGGACGATGCCTCGGCCCGATAAAGGGGATCCGAGTGGGGTACGTACTAGCCACATACTAACACGCTAGTTGGTGCACAGTCAAGACAAACAGCCATCCATCTCTCAGCCTTGCCACTGGCTCATTACGTCCACTTTTTATGATGGCAATACCGGCCATTATGCCATCATTGATAAAACATTTTCAGAGCTGTTCCCTCATTTCATGCCCACTATAATCCTGGGAGACAGACCAGGGCAGAGATTGGCGTGCCCTTGACATGGAAGATAAGAGAATGATCTGGCCGAGGTCACATATCTGGAAATAACATAGTTGAGACTAGAGCCTTGTTCCATGGGGCACCATTTCTACAGGTCAGAAGACGTAACTAAGAATTGCAAGCCACCATTTAGCCCTTTATGCTTGATGACTATTGAGCACAGATCTTTGTCATCGATTGTGTTTTGTCCTATGTCCCTTTTATGCTTGGCAGTTGTAAGCCTCAAACAAGGACCCCCATTTGATCGGGGACTTGCTCAAGGAATCTTGAAGTTCCTTGTCATGTATCACCAGACCTGGTGAGGGGTTTCTGGTTTTTATCTCTAGCATTTCATACCAACTCTTAGTAATGAGAGAAAAATAACCTATTTTTATAAAATGACTCAGATGTCTCTGGAAACACTTACAATGCTTGGAATGTTTTGTTTTAATAATTTCCTGATCTGTATGCAGTAAGGCATTTTCATGTAATAGCTAATATAAAATTCTTCATCATTGTGAAGTTTAAATTTGGCTTTATTCTTCCCTTGCATTTCATCATAGTTGATCCTCTCATGAGCTGAATTTGTGATAACTTCCTCCACTGTTTGCTTATTTATGGGGAGCGCTCTTGGCTTTTCATCTTCCCTTCCCCACCACTTCTTTAAGCCTGCTCCAAATTCTCCCATCGGAATGTTCGTATCTTTGATGAGGTCACCTGCACAAGGGCATCGTGGAGTTGTACAGACAGAAGACATTGGCTCCAGACTGCAGTCCAACTTGGTGCTGACCCTGTGATCTTGTAGCAAAAAAGAGCGTGGGTACTTAGAGTTGTGCATATCCTTGGACCTAGCAACTGAACTTCGTACATCTATTCTAGAGAAATACTTGTAGATACTCCCAAAGGCTTGATTATAAGGATGTTTACCACTGCAATTTTTATAACAAGAACGACAACAACTGTTCAGAGACTTCTTAGAAATGGTAATATAAAATATATTATATCCATATGATAAAATAAGATGTATCTCGGGGCACCTGGCTGGCTCAGTCGGTAAAGTGTGCGACTCTTGATGTAGGGGTTGTAAGTTCACGCCCCACATTGGGTGTAGAGATTAGTTTAAAAAAAAAAAAAAAGAAGAGGAAGAGTCATCTTAAGCTTGAATGTAGATCAGAATCCCCCAGAGGGCTTGTTAAGTAAAACACAAATTGCCGTGCCTTACCCCAAAGTTTCTAAGTAAATCTAGGATGAGGTCTCATCATTCGACAGCCTCTCCAGCATTTGGTGGTGTTGGTGTTTGAGATTTTGGCCATTCTAATGGGTGTGAAGTGGTATCTCTTTGCTGTTTTAATTTGCATTTTCTTTGTGGCACGGTACGGAGCATCTTTTCATATGCTCATTGGCCATCTGTGTGTCTTCTTTGGTTCTGCCAGAACTTTTAACATTCCAGTCCCTGAATGTCTAAACATCTCTATATGCTTTGAGTGACATTGTGCACCTGAAAAGTGGCCGGGTTTACCTCACAGCTGAGCAATTGGCTGAGTTTGAAAAAGGAGTTTCATAGAGACAGTGCATCATGCACTTTCCCAGCAGGGAAATTCTTTCAGCTGTCATAACTAAACTGGCACTCATTAGGTGACCAGGTAGGTGCCTGGAGGCCTGGCTCAAAGCAGGCTGTATTGTTTAAATATAGCTCTTAATATAATAAGGTGGTTTTTTTACACTAAATCGTAAACACCACTGACCATCCAGGCAGATGAGTCACTGACCACCTGTGGCGTATCTCATCCTGGATAAACAAACTGTGGTATGTCCTGACAGCAGAGTATTACCAGCCATAAAAAAGAAAGAAGTACAGATACGTTACAATGTGGATGAACTTTGAAAATGTTATGCTAAGTGAAAAGAATATATATAAAGACACAAAAGAATCTATAGTATGACTCCCCTTACATGAAATACCCAGCATACGCAAGTCCATGGAGATAGAAAACAGAGCTGTTTTTGTCAGGCACTGGGGGGAGGGGGAGAATGGGGAGTGACTGCTAATGAGTACAGGGTTTCTTTTTGGGGTGCTGAAAATGCTCTGGAATTAGAATGCAGTGATGGTTGCACAATTTTCTGATCATTCAAAAACCACTGAATTGTACACTTTAAAAGAGTAACTTTTGTGTAAGGGATGAGTCACTCAATTCTACTCCCAAAACCAATATTACACTTTATGTTAACTAACTAGAATTTAAATAAAAATCTGAAGGAAAAAAAAGTAACTTCTGTGGTATGTAAATGGTATCTTAATGCTTTTTAGAAGGAAGCTGAAGTTAGCTATCTTTTTCATGACTTGCTAGAGGACCTGCAGGGTCAACTCCGTCTTTCATCAGATTGCAGGATGTCGGCTCCCTTTCCGCCATAGTTTCCACTTAGATAGGAACGGTCCCTTCAGTGGAAACACAGAATTTATATCTGCCTCAGTTTTTATTGACCCCTGTCTCATGAGTTGTGTTTCTTTCCTTTCACAGTGACATTTGGTGGGCATTTTCACAACTTTCTTCTGGAAGTTCAAGAAATGCCAGGAAACACAAAGCCTAAATACCTAGTAAAAAATGATCTCCTTCTAAAATATAAGAATTACTTTTTTTTTTTTTTTTTTTGGCTCTTGGAGTTATATGAGTTTTGTTTTTTGAAAGGTTGGACCCAGCTTCCTCATCTTCCTCCCGCTTTCCTTCTTTTTATAGAGGCCCAGCACCTCCCAGGTACAAGGGCAGGTTGAGTAAACACACTGCATTATCAAGAGATAAGCCAGAGTTTTGGCCAGGAGGGAGCCCAGGAAGGCGGTGCCCAGTAATGCCAGGCTCTGCCCAGATAAACCATATCCTGGGGGCCTCTCCCACTGGGCACAGCCACAGCTCCGGGCACTCTTTCTCCATGAGCAGAATAGCTCTGGGGTGAAAGCTGACACTGGAGCTCTGTGCTCCCCAGTGCTGTGTGGGTTTTAGATAACACCTCTCCAGGATCTCAAACACCTGTGTACACTGGATCATAGCAAGAAGTTTGCCTTCTGTGCCTTCACTGATGGAACGAGGACTATTTACTTCCAGGTTCTTGGGGTGGGGGTGGGGCACTGTTCTTTCTTCTTGGGCTGTCCATGCACAGCCACTTTGGAAGACCGTCTAGCAGTTTCTCACAAAACCAAACACTCTTACCATACGATCCAGGAACTGTGCACCTTGGTATTTCCCCAAAAGAACTGAAAACTTCTGTCCACACAAAAACCTGCACATGGATGTTTATAGCAGCTTCATTGACAACAACCAAAACTTGGAAGCCTCTAGATGTCCTTCAGTAGGTGAATGGATAAATTGTGATACATCTGGACAATGGAATATTATTCAGCACTTTTCAAGCCATGAAAAGCCATGGAGAGAACGTAATGCCTATTACTCAGTGAAAGAAGCCAGTCTGAAAGGGCTACAGACTTGGAGATTCCTAACCATATGACATTCTGGAAAGGCAAAAATACACAGACAGTAGAAAGATAGTGGTTGCCAGGGGTTGGGAGGAGGAAATGAACAGGTGGAGCGCAGAGGACTTTTAGGGCAGTGAAACTACTCTGTATGATACTATAATGGTGGATCCAGGTCATTATACATTTGTCCAAACCCATAGAATGTTCCACACTGAGTGAACTGTAATGTAAACTGTGGACTCTGGGTGATGATGATGTGTTGGTGTAGGTTCATCAGTTGTAACAAATGTCCCCTCTGGTGGGGACGGGACGTTGCTGCTGGGAGAGGCTGGGCATGTGGTGGGGAGAAGGGGGGACATAGGAAATCTCTGTACCTTCCCCTCAATTTGCTCAAAAATGCTCAAAAAATAAAGTTGATTTAAAAATATATTCCAATAGAGTCCTTGGCACTCAGGATGTGCTTGTAAATACTGGCCACTAACCAGGCCATTCCCCGCCCCCTCCATCCCCACCCCTCCACCGCCGCCCTGGCCCTGGCTGGTCTTCTCCCAGTAGGACTTTCAACCCTGAAATGCTGTGTCCACGTATGAGGAGTCTACTTGACAGTTTCAGGACCACCAGTTTTAGCCCAGGGCCCTGGGATCAAGTTCTTGTCTGCCATTCAGCTGTCTGGGACTCAGTTTCCTCATCTGAGAGTCAGGGAGTCGGCCTAGGTCATTTCCAAGGCCCTTTCACTTTGCCAGTCTGTGAGCTGCGGTGGTGTGTTTGTGGGGGGGTGGGTCTGACAGAAGTCCATGTGTAAGGTTGGCTTCAAAAATGTGACCCATACCTATTATCTCCATGCCAGGGGACATGTCAGACCTAGTAACCATATTTTTCAAACCAAAATGCAGAGGTTATTATCCAATGAAATATATATATATAATTTTTTTTTATGTTAGAAGAGCTGCCTGTGTTCCCTACCACTATGTATGTTCAATATAGAAAGACTGAAATGGGGGCGCCTGGGTGGTTCAGTCGGTTAAGCATCTGCCTCAGTTAAGCATCTGCCTTCAGTTAAGCATCTGCCTTCGGCTCAGGTCATGATCTCGGGGTCCTGGGGTCGAGCCCTGTGTCGGGCTCTCTGCTCAGCCAGGAAGCCTGCTTCTCCCTCTGCCCTCACCCTGCTTGTGCTCTCTCTCTCTCTCTCTCTGTGTCAAATAAATAAATAAATAAATCTTAAAAAAAAAAAAAAGACTGAAATGTTTAGAAATACATAAAAAAGTGAAATCGGGGCAGCTCTTTTTGCCCATGAGTCCTGTCCTCATGCTTTAATAAAACCACCTTTTTGCACCAAAAAAAAAAAAAAAAAGTGAAATCACTCACGGATCCTTCTCATCCAGGGTAACGACAAAGATATTTTGGTGGCTTTCCTTCCAGTCTTTTTGAAATTAATTGTTTCCAAGTCTATCTTCTTCCCTAGACTTATCTTCCCAGTGCCTAGAACTTAGCCAGTATTTATTAATTTTTTGATTTAATGAATCAATTAAGTTTGCATGGCCAAATATTTTCAGTTCCAAGGTATTTCTATAATTTAAGGGAATAACAGGGTAAAGTGATTAAAAACAGTGGCTCCATGTCAAGAACCAACCGTAGTTTGGGGTAATAATCACATACTTAATTTTGAAGAGTTGGCCATTGAAGATCATCTTTAAAGATTTTTTTGGGAGGGAGGGCCCAGAGGGTTATAAAAGCCATTGCATTTCCATAAGAAAAGCCAGGCCCCAGAATTCAGAGGGCTTTCATAAAGAAGGTAGCACTGGTTGAATAATCAAACTTCAACCTCCTGCAGACACAGCTCTTTTTAGACTTTAACTTTTTTTTTTTTAATGGTTTAACGTATTTTAATAGCAAACTTACAGGAACAGCACAGAAGACAGACATTAAAAACAGGTGCTTGCTCGTAGGACAACCCAGTTAGAAAAGTATAGTGAATGGATGGAATCTACTGTACCATAAAAATGCCACAAACACCATTTAGTTGCCGTCAATAAGAAATGTACTTGGTAAAAAATCCAAATGCTGGCATGGTCCAGAAGAATTTAACAGGCTTATCTGTGATTATTATAAAGCTGAACTGCTGAAACGTGTTCACTGAAGCATTTTGACTTGCATTAATGCTTTATATCCCCGCATTTATATTAAAAATTCATATACACACACAAAATAAAAATTTTAAAAATTTTTTAAATAAATAGAAATGAAAACGGAAAAACTGCCAGTACCTGATTTCTGTCCCCTACTTTCCCACTTACAGTCATATACCTAGGTACTTTTTGACCCCATGGGGAAAAAAATATCTAATGTTCAGAACTACCAACAACAGGAAGAAGAGAATTTTTTTTTTTTTTAAATAATGAAATGTTTTCCACCATAGTGGATTCTTTTTTTTTTTCTTTTTAAGATTTTATTTTTAAATCATCTCTACACCCAACGTGGGACTCGAACCTACATCTTGAGATCAAGAGTCACGTGCTCTCTCGACTGAGCCAGCCGGGTGCCCCTATCATAGTGGATTCTTAAGCACGTTCTCCACCCGTGCGGTGTGCTAGCTGGACATCTTCTAGCATGACTGTTACATATTTTGGATGGCACACAGGTTGGTGTTTTCAAAAAGGCCCACCAGATAGGCCTCACGTGCCTCCTGCAAAGCACCACTAGCTGAGCTCTGGAAGCACAGATGTGTCTTGAAGTCCTGAGCAATTTCTCACACCAAACGCTGAAAAGGAAGTTTGCGAATCAGAAGTTTGGTGTACTTCTCTCTTTTTTTTTTTTTTTAGAGACAGGGGAGGGGCAGATGCAGGGGGAGAAGGAGAAGGAATCTTAAGCAGGCTCCACACCCGGAGTGGAGCCTGACGTGGGGCTCGATCCCATGACCCTGAGATCATGACCTGAGCCGAAACCAAGACTTGGACACTCAACCAACTGAGCCGCCCGGGTGCCCCAGGACTTGAACCTTTCAGAGCAGGGAGCCCGATGCGGGACTCCATCCCGGGACTCCAGGATCATGACCTGAGCCGAAGGCAGTCGCTTAACCAACTGAGCCACCCAGGCGCCCCTATTATCTTTTAACAATTGTTACCAGGCACGAACCTACGCTGACACACGCTCATCACCCAAAGTCCACAGTTTACCTCGGGAGACTCAGTTCTTTTACTGCTGCCTGTACGTTGCTTAGTGTTGTATTCAGCCGCAAGTAGTCAAAAACCAGGCTTGAGTGACTTCAACTTAGAGGAATTAATTTTTTCACAGAACAGGAAGTTCAGAGATGGGCCGTTGTGGGTTCAGATCGAACAGCTCCACCCTATTACAGCTGGGTCCATATGCCTGCCGTTCTCTTGGCCTCTCCCTCATGTTCCAGGATCCAAGCCTCCCTTCTGCATCCAAGGCAGAAGGAAAATGGGAAGCGAAGAGGCAAAGGTCACACCAGCCAGCTCAATCTCTTTTTGCCATGGAAACAAAAGCTGTCCAGAGTTTGCCCCTGTCCTAAGACTTCTGCTTAAGGCTCCCTGCCCAGAATCAGGTCACATGGGAACTCCCAGCTACCAGAGGGTCTGTGGAACAGAGCTGGGCATGCTACGGCCGCAAACAAAATTGAGACTACATTAGCACAAAAGAAGGGGTCTCTGGGCACTGGCGTATTTGTCATGCCGGCTGCCATAAACAACAGCTGTGTGGCTTGCTACATGCTTTGTTAGGGGATAGAAAGCACCCGACTCAGTCGGCATCCAGAGCAGGGTAGCTTTGATAATAATAATAGCTCTGTTCATCATCACAACCCGTCTCGACATAAACACGTCTGTGGAACAGGTAAGTGAAGTCTCCCCATCCCCACTGTACGGATGAGCAAACCGAGCCTCCAGCAGGTGCAGCTACGTGAACACGGTCGGCACAGAATTTGAATCTGACTCCTGCCCCTCCAAGCCCGTGTCCAGAGCTGTGACTCTGTTTCTGCCTGCTCGGTCAGCACTGCCCGTTGAACCTCTGGCCAAGGTCAGAGGACTTACAACACGGAGAAATGCACAGGGTCAAGCCGAGTCAGGAGCCTGTGGAAAACAGCGAGTCTGTCTGTGGTTTCCTCTGCCTGAGACGGCCTAGGGGCTTTTGGTTTTGTTCATTGCCACATTCTAGAGGACTTTCTGGCTGCAAGCGTGGGCTAGCCAAGTGCAGACTGAGGAGCTGTGGCCAGCGGTGGGCAGTCCCCCCCCCCAACCTCAGAGTACAATAGGACATTGACAGACAGGTCGAGGCAGACTGAGGGCCTGGTAGCAAGCGAGCTGCTGAGCGGAGACGGGGCTACCTTGGCCTCTGGTACTTGGCAGGACCTCGCTTCTAGAAACACAAACCCTTTGAGATCTCTTTTTTGAAATATCGGGGTTTTCCTTTGGTGGCTGAAGCTTTTCATGACATAGAGTTTTGGGGGAATTATGAAGGAATTTCAGAGACCAAGACCCATAAAAGCTCCTTCCCCTGAACTTCAGCCCAAATGCCTTCTGTGTGGCCCTGTGAACAAAACTTGTACAATGCTTGGAACTAAGCAAAAGGATGACTGTGTGTCCTTTCCAAGTCATACCGAAGCCAAGGGGATTTAATTCTCTACAGAAATGCATCTTTGTCTGCCCTACTATTTACCATTGATTAGGCCCAGGACTCTGCGCAGTTAGATGTTAATGCCCAGACTGATGACTTACAAACGCTTTTTTTGGTAAAAGGAATCACCTCAAAGGTTACACTTGTGTTGCCTTGCAGGACATCAGAGACTTTTTTTTTTAAGACTTTATTTATTTGACAGAGAGAGACAGCTTTTGAACTTTGCTTTGGCAATTCTTATAGAGAGAATCGAGTGTAGTTTAGGGCATTCAGCGATGTGAAGATCATAAAGTGCAAAGAGGCAAATCCCTCTGGGGGTATATGTGCTATTTAACTTGATCCTTGCCTTCAGCTGTTCATAAACACTGTCTAGAAGCTCCTCCTCACAGTGGACTGGCATTGGATTCCAGAATGAAAACAAGATAAAACAATGCAAAATGAGAGAGCCCTATGCAAACAAATGGAGGAACGTAGAAATTACAATTTTAGAAATGAAATGGAATCTGGTGGTGGTGGCCACCCAGAGAGCATCCTTCTTGCTTCTAAATTCTGCCTCTCCACAGGTACTTACTTTCCTTTCTAACCTGGAGCCTATTTTCAAGGCCACGAGCATCGGATAGAATTTCTTCTACAAAGAAAAATAAGCTATATTGAGCATATTTTACCCTAATCTCCACATTATACAGAAACCAGTGCCTTTCGAATGGATACCAACCTCAGACAACCTTTGCTGAGTTCCAGGTTCTAGAAACAATTACTTGGGATTGAGTGATAAAGATTACAATTGTGTTTATTTATTTATTTTAACCATCTTAGTGGGGGGAGCCGGCAGAGTCTGGGGGAAAGAGAAAAGTATTTGAGAAATAAATTAGGTCCTGCTATTTATCTATTTATCGTGTGTGTGTGTGTGTGTGTGTGTGTGTGTGTGTGTGTAAAAGGGCTCTTGTTTGAGGCTATTCTTGAGTTTTGGCACTTCTCCTGAGACTTAAGCAGAGATCATTGAAGATCCCATGTGCTTTGTTGGTAAAATTTGTAATAAACCTAGACCGCATTATCACATGGGTTCCTAGAGTCCCCGACCACATGTTTCCACTGCCAAGGTAGTTGTATGTGGGGAGGTTGGGAGTATTAGAACAAGTGGTTTAACTACACTAGTGATATTCCTCCCTCCTCCCCCCCAAAAAACACCTAACCACTGGGATTTCCCGGATGATTTCCATCCAGCGGATCATTACAGGAAAGAGCTCTGGGACAATCCATGTCAGAGTTCTGTTATGCACACTGTATGCAACTTACAAATGCCATAAATAGTAAGTCCACATGACAATAGTGTCATTTACGTCTGCAATCCATTTACTGTCTCTGTCACATTCTAGATCTTCAAACAATGTGCCTCTCAAAAAAAATACTATGAACTATATATATATATAACCACAGGACATATTTTTATCATTGGTGTTGCTTACCATAAAATATTTTATGTATTGCGTTATATTCCTAGATGCCAACTGGTAGGAAGCCACATATGTGTCAAAGAATCTTTGAATTGTGTTGGCTGTAAGGTGATGGATTAGTCGTCTTTTCCCTGATGTTCTCATATCGTTCTCTTGCCAATGTAATCATTTTATTCTTTATTTTTTTTAAAGACTTTTATTTATTTATATTGACAGAGAGAGCACAAGCAGGGGGAGCGGCAGGCAGAGGGAGAGGGAGAAGCAGGCTCCCTGAGGAGCAGGAAGCCCGATGCGGGGCTCGATCCCAGGACCCCGGGATCATGACCTGAGCTGAAGGCAGACGCTTAACCGACTGAGCCATCTAGGCGCCCCAATAATTTTATCTTAAAGTGATATCAGCCCTTTGATAATTATGTTAAACTCTCATCCATTGGTCAGTGGCATTCAGAATCTAAATTCTGATCTTCAGTCTTTTGGTGCTCATTCCATTCTCTGCGTCCTCAGTGGTGGGTTAGAGGGCTCACTTTAAGTTTTCTCAGTTCCTTAAGATGTCTCAGGCCAATAAGGAGACTCAAAAATATTTATAAATATTATTATTCATTCATTTTGGAAATACTGGAAAAGTCAAACCACTTTCAAGTATGTCAAATGATTCTCCCCAAAACTTAGTCTCTCATCTGCCTCTTAAGGTAATGTTCTCATATATCTCTATTAAATACTTTCTCCTCTTGTCTAGAGACAGGACACAAAGTTTCTTAGGCTTTTTAATTAAAATAACCCTGTTAGTTCTTTTGTTTGCCTTTCTGAGCTAGAACGTAATCATTGTTCTCCCAACTTACTTTCTTTCTTTCTTCCTTTCTTTCTTTCTTTGGACAATATTCTCATTGACAATTAATGGGAGGGATAAGATGGCATTGTGCCTTGTCACACATCGCCCAAGGCGCAGTATACTGGAAAATAAAAATCTAGTTTTGAAAATGACTTATGACATATTTTTTAAGGGGAGAATCAATTATATAATGATCTCTGGCACAACCTCAGCCTCCTTTTGCAATATCATTCTTTATATGACTCAATCAAGAAAAATAATGGTCTACATCCTTTTTCCACAGCCACCTCCCATGTGGAATAAAATCACCAAGGGCTGTTAGACCAACATGACCCAGAAACCAGGTTGTTTGGAGATCCTCCTACTCCCTCAAATCTCCTAGCAGCTTTTCTTTCCCTTTCCGGCACAGTAAGATGAAAGGGTCAAAACAAAACTCTTCGTGTTATTTATTATTAAAGGCTTCTCTACTCTAATTGCATTCGCAGTTCAAGGAATTCTTCATGTTTTCTTTAAATTTTCTCAAGAAGCCTCAGAGCTTAACACTTCTTTCAAAACTATGGAGCACAAGTCCTTTGTAAGTTTCCTTCCATACAAAAGGCTTGTGTGTTTTCTGTCCATTTGGTTTCTTACACTCCGTGATCCTTATGATACTTGCTTTTACGTAGCAATTCTATGGATCTATACAGATCCATGGAAGGATTCTTTCTTTGTGAACCTTTCACACAGCAGGCCCCATCTTCTCTTCTCCTTGAGCTAGCTCATCCTGCTACTGTAACCTCCATGAGGGTAGGCGCTGCTTGTATCTTGCGACTGCTACACCTCTAATACCTAGGGCAGGACCTCGTATACAACAGGGCTCCATACGCACTTGCTGAGATAATGAAGTGAATCCCTTCCCCTAAAGATGAGGTATAGAGTATGAGCCACTCAGATGTTTAATGGATCTCAAAATGTTCTTAAACTTTGCTGGGCCAGGATCTAGAGACGTGGTTCCAGAATTTTCTGTGTGCCCTAAATCCTTCTGGATAGGCGGTGAAGGCTGTGGACATTCCGCTCAGGGTCATCTGACAACTTAGACATCGACCGATTCCCAAACTCCCACCTGTGGGCTCTACCTTAAGAATATCCTCTCTCAGCTGTCCATAAATGATTATTTGTGAAGAGACATGCCCAGGACTGAGGGCTCTGAAAGGGGGCTTCCTGAGTGGTGGGAATGTGGGGGACCTAAAACAGAGACCCGGAGGTCACTGAGGGCCAATAAGGGCCACGGGCAGGCTGAAGAGCTGGGGTCAGAGAGAAAGGTGAAGAGACTCTATTGAGGGAGAACCAGTGGGAAGATGAGGCTTCCCCAGCACAGAGACATTCAAGCCTTCAAGCGTAGCCTGAAAGCAAGGTTCTTGGGGTTGCCCTTGAGTTAAGATCTGGTGGTTAAGAAAAGGAAACTGAGATCTGAAACTGAGCCAGGACTGGACAGCCAAAGCCAAAGCGTCCTTTTCTTTCACTTACCAAGAAACGTGAGTCAACAGCCCTAGACTAGTACACAGTGAAAAGGACAGAGAATTAGCAGGAAAAAAAAGAAAATGTAATTTAACTCGTCATACTTTTAATGAGCACCTGCTTTGCTTGACCGGGCTGGGAGCTAGGAATAAAGCGGGCACGCTTTGCTCACAGAGCTCGCATGACTTGCCTGTCGTATACTTCAAAACCGGGGACAGAACGACCAGTGCTCCAAATGGAGTCGAGCTAAAAGGAATCCTATTAGGGGTCTTGTGTACCCCCACAATTCCCCCATACGAGAGCAATGGTGCTCATTTGGGAGCAATGCTGTCCTTCCCAGGGGACAGTGGGCGACCCCTGAAGACAATTTTGGCTGTCCTATCTAAGGGGGAGGGGCTTCTGGCATCTAGCAGGCAGAGCCCGGGGAGGCTGCCACACGTCCTAGGACACACAGTTCAGCCCCCACGACAGAGACTGACCCAGCCGAGACGCCAACAGTGCTGAGGGGGAAGAAGCGTGCACTGGAGGGTCTGGGGCACTTTGGTCAGCTGACCAGATTTGTGCACTGCTTCCTGTTTTGCCTGACACATTATGGGAACGAGAGGCGCTCGCTCAAGAAAAGCAAATGGGGAAAATGCATGATTCCCCGGGCTTGGTCTTCAGGGGAGAAATTCCACCGGCTCCCCCATGTCGTGGCAGCGGAAAGTTACCCAAGCTGCAATGAGACAGCTCTGGGAGCTTGGTGTTGGGGGTAAATTTCATCGGAAGGTGTCCTCAGGGAATACCAGTGCATTTACATATTCGTCCAAGCCAAACATCATTGGAAGATCAGGAGGGTAAATCTGTGCAAGAGGCAGCATAGAGAACTCCTCCTGAGTTAACAGGACCGGTGTGGGGGTCGGGTATGTCTCTGCCTCCCCCGCAGCAGGGCAGCCAAGCCAGAAATAATGGGGTTCTCCTCCACGTGGTGTCCACCAAGGGCGGAAGTGCCAAGGGCAAACCCGACGCGAACCCGACGCGCCCGTTGTGCTAAACTTGCTCGTCTGTGCTTGACTACGGCTCTGCTTCCCTTTCAGTCAATTTTCTTCCAAGCCTAAGTCACTGAAAACAAGTAAAGATGTACCGACTGCATGTACCTCCTTTCTTCGCCCTTCGATTTTATGAACCGGCCATCAAGCACACACAGACTAGCCGGGTCCTGATAACACTGCAGATGTGCTCACTTCGAGTTCTGCCTGTGGTTCTCTTTCCTTCCTCCAGGACGCTGGCCTTCTATCGGGAGGCCACCCAGGGACGTCCTGGATCTGCAGGGCTTGAATGCTCGGGAGCACTACCCCCTAGCCAGGGAAGGCTTGGACAGAGGTCAGGGCCCCAGAAGAGCAGATGTCAGAGATCTGAAAGCTGGTGGGGAGCCCTTCAGCTGGGCCTCAGCTGCGGCCTTTGCTGCCCCCCACACCCCCCACACCCCCTACTACTGGCAAAGCCTATGCGGCCCAATGCTCATTCTAATGTGCAACACAATACAAGCAGATCATTGGCAGGGGAGCTAACCTGCGCTCCTTCCTGCCAGCAGGCCTATTGGCCTGGCCGGCCCAGCGTCTTCCAGGTCCGTGGGCACTCTCTTCGTTCCCATTCCCCGCGGCCAGAGCCACTCCATTCCACTATCCCGAGTCCGAAGGAACACAGAGCCTTGGGAGCGGTCCTGAGTCCATGTTCTTTTCATGGAGTACAAGGACTGTTCCAAAAGTGATTATGATTCACATGTTTCTTACTCGTTTGGTGGAAGTAAATTAATTTTATGGGTCACAAAGAGATACTCTGGTTAGTAAATTACTCCATATCTACCGTCTGTCAGCTGAACAGTCAGGTGATGGCTTACAGAAGCCATAAAAGAAGAATGCCAAACCAAAAAGCCCGTGTGTCTTGCGTGAGGGTAGTGCTACCAAGGGGAGGAATAAACGGATGAGGTGTTTGGAGAAAATTAATTTCAGGACGTTAGAGAAATTCCTACGGCTGAGGCTGTGGAGATTAATTGGCATGTGTATGGTGATAGTGGAAGGGAGTCTGGTGGGTGATTGGGCCTGATGTAAACTGAAATGTGCAAAAGAAAATATCTAACAAAAAAGCAGATTGTGTAATGATGTAATGTATGGTGATTAACATAACAATAAATTTTTTAAAAAGATTTTATTTATTTATTTGAGAGAGAGAGAGCACATGAGAGGGGGCAGGGTCAGAGGGAGAAGCAGACTCCCCGCCGAGCAGGGAGCCCGATGCGGGACTCGATCCCAGGACTATGGGATCATGACCTGAGCCGAAGGCAGTCGCTCAACCGACTGAGCCACCCAGGCGCCCTAAAAATTTTTTTTAAAAAAGCAGATTGTGTGTGTGTGTGTGTGTACACAAAAAGTACACGAACCCTGTTGAAGATACGGGTTACAAGGATCAATTTCACACTGAAACAGTTTCTGGGCTACGCACAGAATTCCTCCATGAAAAAAATCCAACCACACTGTTGTAGTTATAACATATGCAAGCCACGGGGCTGAAGAGCCTGGCCCCGAGCCCATATTACTCTCATTATTACTTGACTGGAAGTACATAGTTTAGGAAGTTTCAGTAAAATGAATCGGTCAGAATATACTCCTTTGCAGAAAATTACTACTTATGTTTCCAAACTCTTGCTATGAATATGGTCAGCCTTTGGAACTCAGATAAATAAATACAAGATGAGGGTCCACTAAAGGAATTTAAACAAATAGGAAAATGTAGCTACTTGAAGTTGACACAGGAAGTTGAAGGTTTCACATTCACAAACTAAACAGTCCTAGGAAATGAGAATGTATTATATACCAAAAGCTAACATGAAAAAAACATTTGCAGAACACTTAGAACAGTTCCCAGCACACAGTTTTGGTTTCCTTTCAAGCTGCCATCATAAACGCAGGAAATCTGGAAGAATATTCTACATCTAATTTTTAACATTACAATATACGAGAATGTTGCCTTTGGCTGGGTTCAAATGACTCTAACATAGAGGTCAGCAAACTATGGCCCATGAGCCAAATCCTGCCCGCCGCCTGTTTTCGTACAGCCTGAAAGATGAGAACGGTTTTTACATTTTTAAATGGGAGAAAGAAAAATCAAAAGGAAAATACTATTTTGTCATAGAGGAAAATTAATTGAAATTCTAATTTCGGTGTCCATGAATAAAGTCTATTTGGCACTCGGCCCTCCTCCATTGTGTACATATTATCTGTGGCTGCTTTTGAGCTACAAGGGCAATGTTGAATCCTTTCAGAAGAGACCGTATGGCCTGTAAAGCCAAAAGTATGTACTATCTGGCCTTTCCCCCCACCCCCAAAAAAGTTTGCTGATCTCCTCTTTAATATGCAAAGACCAGTTTAATCTGAAAGTAAAAGTACACACACATACACACAAATGGACGGGGAAAAAAAGAGAAAAATGAGTTGATTTTCAGAAGCTGCGCTTGAACCTCTGCTGCACATCTGTACCCACTTTTTAGGGCAGTCTGGTCATCTCAGATTAAAGAGGGCCACCCTCCCTACAGAAACCTGACCGTTCTTTCTGCTGTGTGATCTGTGGAAAGCTCAGGTATGGCATGAAATCTGATGCACAAGTTGGACTGAGGTCTTAGGTTAGTTGGTTTAGGTTACCTAGGTTACACAACAAAACAAAATAGCCGACATATCTGTGTAAATGAAAAACAAATGTATACAGGGAGGGAGCAATCGGTTTTCAGAAGAAAGAGAAATGTTCTTTTCGCTGGGGCCCCTCTTTGTGAGTGAGCTTGCTGGCTCGGAGTGAAGAAGCAGAAGGAGTGGAGGGACTACTGTGGGTCCCCTTGGACTTCCCTTCAGCCAACAGCACAGAAACTTTGGTTGATTGTGGGCTGTGGCAAAATTTAGGGCTGCCTGTTTGTACTGATGCTTAAAGGGCGATGGGTATTTTGGTAATAAACTCCCACATAACTTCATGGTGCGGGGAAAATGATCACTTGGGAGCTGATCCCCATGATATGTTTTGTGAAACTCTTGCACACTTCTTTTTTCTTGAATTCTAATGAAAATGAGCATCGAGGTATCAGAAATGCCGGAGGCTGACACAATCAGTTATAGACCTTTGCTATTCCAAGTACCATACGGTCCGTGGGCCAGCAGCCTCAGAATCTTCTGGGAGCTTTTCAGAAATGCAGAATCTCAGCCTTCTCACGGCCACATCTGCTGAATCGGAATCTGCATTTTAATGGGATTTTCACATCATTTGAATGCACATTAATTTTCGGGAAGCACTAATCAAAAAAACAAAAACAAGAACAAAACAAAACCCACAAGCCTCAGGGTCTTCGAGATCCTGTCCCAGGTCCAGCTGGTGCTAACTCGCTGGTGACCTTGGGCAAATTCCTCACCATGTTTTTGCCTTGGTCATCTTCTCTCCAAGGTGGGGCTACAATCGCCTTCCCCCAATTTTTGAATAACGCTCTTGCTGTCACATGAGTTTGGGAACATGAACCTGCTTGAAAGAGTATCAATTCCTCTATGGTTATGAAACATTAGGAAAGCTAAGGGCTAATATCTACAGAAGCTTACCCATGTGTCCTGCTCTGGACTGACCTCTGAACATGGAACTTTCATTTCAGTCTCCCCAAACCTGTCTGATGAGAGTAGTCATGTCATTGTAACCTGATGCATACAGAAATTAAGCCTCAGAAAAATTATGTGCCTCACCCAAGGTTACCCAGTTTTTAGTCACAGAGGTGGCATTTGAGCCCCAAGGCTATGTTCTTATCCCCAAACAATGCCGTATCTAAAATACAATATTGTACAGTGGGAACGGATGAAATGGTTATCACAGATGACCATCTAAAAAAACCACAGTACAGTGAGAACAAAGGCATGACATGTGTTAAACTTTTAAACTTTTTTTATCTTTGTATTTTATTTTTTATTTTTTTTTTAAAGATTTTTTATTTATTTATTGGAGAGAGAGAGAATGAGAGACAGAGAGCATGAGAGGGAAGAGGGCAGAGGGAGAAGCAGTCCCCCTGCTGAGCAGGGAGCCCGATGCGGGACTCGATCCCAGGACTCCAGGATCATGACCTGGGCCGAAGGCAGTCGCTTAACCAACTGAGCCACCCAGGTGCCCTTTATCTTTGTATTTTAAAAAGGGAAGAAAATTTTAAAAAGAGAAGTTCCCTGGAGATTAATGGCTCAACGTCCCAGAGCGCAAAGAAGCAACTTGAATGTGTTAATCAAAAATGGCGGCCAACCAGTTTCCTCTGGGATTTTGCTTCTAGTAGGTATGAACCCGATGACTAGTGCGCCCAAGACGCCGTGAGACTTCCCAGGCTCTTACCTATTGAGACTCATTGTATCTCTTACTTTCTAAAATAAGTACCTGGAATCACAGCTGAAGGAAGGTCAAGTCTTAAGAGTAGAAACTTAGACAGCTGACCCTAATTTCAAAACTTAATGCTAAAATGTTGGAGGTATCAAGATGTTTTGCACATATTGCAGGTTCTACTCTGATCGGTCTGGCAGCAGAAACTTAAAGCTTCCAAATAGTTTTTTAAAAATTGTTCTCTAATTTGAAGGCCTCTTGAAAATCCAATCTCCTGGCTTTGAGCTGATGTTTCTACCTCATTTACTTTGTGCAGGGTACTGTTCTAGGAGCTTTTCAAATCTTAACTCAAATACTAATCCTCTCAACAACGCTTTCTGGCAGGTGGCATTAGTATTCTAGATTATGACTAAAATGGCCTGGATTATTATTCAGCTGAGGAAGCACAGTAAGGCAAGTGAGTCTCCTAAAATCACACAGAAAGTATCTGGTAGAATTGAATTTCAAACTGAAGGTGGTGGGTTCAACACTCTGCTCCTAATCACTACTCTAGACAACCTGCAAGAAAACCTACCTCTCAGGGATCTTTGTTTTTAACTTGGGTTTTACTGTGATTTGAAAATATGTTATTAAAGTAGAATCTGGAGGCTACATTGGCCAAATACTGGTGATTTCTGCTATAAGGGGGGGGGGGTAGTTTTGACAGCTTCGTAGGGTCTGATCACTGCCCTGGCATCTGTAGTCTTAGTCTATAGCAGAAGGGTGATTTTTTCCCCCGCCCCCCCCCCAGGGGATGTTTGGCAGATAAAATTTCTAGAGGCATTTTTGATTGTCACAACTTGGGGGGAGGGTGAGAGCAGGGAGTTGCTACCAGCATCTAGTGGGTAAACATCCTACAGCCCCTGGCAAAGAAGGGTCTGGCCCCCAATGTCAATAGAGCTGAAGTTCAGAAACCTCGTTCTGCGGGAATTATGAGTAGATAGCATTTACTGGGTACCAGTTAAGAACATACACAATCACAGACACGAGAAGGTGCTGGATGTTCGATGTGACAGACACGTGGACAGTTATAGAACCACGAGGAAGGGGCGCCCGGGTGGCTCAGTCAGTTAAGCGTCTGCCTTCAGCTCAGGTCATGGTCCCGGCGTCCCCGGATCGAGCCCCGCATCAGGCTCCCTGCTCAGCGGGGAGCCTGCTTCTCCCTCTCCCACTGCTGCTCCCCCTGCTGTGCTCTCTCTGTCAAATAAATAAATAAAATCTTAAAAAAAAAAAAAAAAAAACTCAAACCACAAGGAACATGCTGGAATGAAAACTGTGCAAGGTGCTTAAATGTATGTAGGCAGGACCAGTGCCAGGAGCCTTCACCATGATGCCAGGGTGAGTCTTAGAGAATGAGGAGCACGAGTTCACAGCAGACAAGAACCTGCCTGAGGTAAAGCAGCATGGGGCTTGGGGGTTGTTTTAGTTTGCTGCTAACTCCTAGACATTGTGTTTAGCTCTGGCATGCCCCGTTGCCGGCTTTCTGTCTCGGCCTGTAAGGCATTCCCTTGGTCACCCTTAAGGAGATCAGTGGAAACTCTGGGAACAGCCAATTGCAAGCTGAACCGGACCTGCGAACCTGCCCACGCAGAAAAGGCCTGTGGAGGGTGGAAAGACTCAGCAGAATGTGATCAAAAGTAAATGCGCTATTAGATGTGATCCATCCTAGATTAGGGCACAGGGTGTTCTGACTGCAAAAAGTGATGGGTAATGTCAAAGCTCTGATTTATCCGGGACCATTAAAAGCTTTAAGGGAACAAAACACAGCATCAGGCAAGGAGCTAGATGGTAATGACAGGACACGCAGCTCTGTTCTCCTAGTTAGTTTCATGAGAACCAACGCATGAGAAGATTATTAAGTCCTCTGATGCTAACCATTCCCCATTATTCAATTTGGTTTTCACTCCCCAAAGGGAAGAGGTTAAGCTAAAGGGGCTTAGAGGCAAAGCTATAAATGGAATATGGACAGGCACGTGGCTCACACGCCTGAGCACCGCCATGGTGACCTGGTTTGGCCCTTGTTCTAAACACATTGTCCTCCTCGGCAGAAGTTTACGTTGTCAGGCGGAAGTCATGGGGTTCCAGGTTTTCTCTGAACCCTCGCTTTTTGCCAAAACAGAAGCAAAGTAATTTGCCACATGGGTCTTTCTCAAACCCAGGTGGTCTTTGGAAACTCTCTTCCCCAAGTTTATTTTCAAAGCTAGAACAGCGCCCGAGTGCGTATCTTTGGGGAAAAGTGGGAGTTTGCTCTCATCAAACTGAATGTGTCATTTTAGTGAAACCAGGGGCTCCCTGGGGTCAGTTGCTCTTTCGAGGGCTGGGATGGAGGGCTCTGGTGAAGAGGCTGGGAGAGAGAAAGCATCAGCACCCATTTTCACACGGCCCCCACTGCTGGGAGTTTGGGTCGATGTGGTTTATCTTCAGTGTGTGCAGAGCGAGCGGCTTGTACAAATACACTGTTGATGAATCAGCTCACGGTCAAGCAGCATCTCCGCATGGAAAACAGCTTCTTTGTGGGGAAGGAATGCATCAAAACCATGTGCTGGAGAGCCTTCCTGCTTCTTCCTGGGATTCATTCTGGATCTCTTAGAGAAAAATGGGGGGCCACTAAAATCCATGGGGGCCCTTATGGTATGTAAACTCAGATGTATATCCTGTCTACTTTTCATTTGGGGAAACTTTGTTTCCGAGGATGAGTGAAAGGCTTTTCAAAGAGATCCTTTTACTCCCAGAGATCTGTGAAAGTTCTAGGATTTGCTGGAAGTGAGGCAACATGAAGACCAGCCATGTTCGGATAAATAAACATGTTCGATTCCTATCAAGAGCTGCCAACGAACTGCTCTCACAGGCTAGAAACGAAGCTTGTGACTACAGAACAATCTGAAATCTGCAGACACCCCAGCCTTTCAGGCCTGGGCCTTCCTTGAACGTCTAAGTGAAATAGCTCAGGGTCCAATCCCATATCCTGTGGAAGTCTTGGCACCCATGCTAAAGTTCCTGAAGTTCCCAATGGTTAGTTCCCTCCTCCTGGTCGTTGCCTCCTCTTCTTGCTCTCGACTCCAGCCCCAGGGTCTTCCTCATTTTAGGTCATGTTTAGGCTTCTTGCCACCTTTGGCATGGCTGGCCCCCATTCCCTTCACACAGAGACCTTTATGCTAGCTCCTCATTTTCTCAGAGTCATAGAGTTCCCAAATTCTGGAGTTTGGAACCATGCGGGAAAGGAGGTGGTGACTTACAGGCAGCCCTAGACCTCTGTCTCACCCCCATGCCCCGCCCCTCTGCCCTGGGAGGCGGGTCCATCCGGCTGCACCTTTAGCCATGTGAAGTTCTGGACCCAAATTTTGAAATCGCAGACTTTCTTTAGGGGCTTTATTTGTGTCCTGATCCTGATCACATCCTTAGAGAGAGGAAAGGCCACACACAAACCGCCGCCCCCCAGCTTCTTTCAGATGAACCCCAAGGACCGGCAATTAGATACTTAAACAAGGAAATTAAGGGTTTTCACAGTATTCGGGTCAAACCCAAGACAATGTAAATTCCCAAAGGAGGGAGATTTCAGCCTGATCTGGTTAGGTCTGTGTCCGCAGCACCTTGGACATGACTACTAGCATACAGGTGTGCAAAAAAAATATATCGAGTGACTGGCCGAATGAGGCTCTTGGGTCGGATGAGAAATCCATGGAGTAACTAGAAACTCACTGGGTGGGGATTTCCTTCAGCTTGTCATCCTCCTCCTCCTCCTCATGCCCTTCAAGCTCTATTTTCTGAACCCTTTGACAGGTTCAGTGGCTATTCAACGGGTATTGATATTTCAACCATTATTTTCCACATTAGAACTTCAAAAATAAGCTATCTGTTAGCCCACCAAATAAATACCCTTTCCCAAAGCAAAAGGTGAACAGACAAGCTCGTAAGAAAGTGAAAACGTCCGTAACAAGTCCAATCTTCCACCCAAAGAGCAGGAGATTTTATGAAATCATAACCTTCTCCCCCTTCGTGAAGCAAGGAAACTTCTGATCCACCAGCTGACGCCACGGATCGTTCCCCTTATTGAGTGACTGAGCTGACGCTAACCAGCAAAACGCAAGATTTCACAACAGGGAGGCGCTGCTGCCGCAGGACAGCACGGGTCAGGGGACCCCTCTGCGGCCTGTGGGCCTCTGGGAGTAACTAGGCCGACAGGGGGCTTTGGAGCACACACGGCTTCCTTCCCGCTGTGGCTCTGCCCCGAGCTTCAGGCGTGGCGAGGCCTAGTCGGCCTCCCTTGAGGAGGCAGACAGGAGAGGCTAGGGATGCATCCGCAGGGGGCTCCCAGCAGGCAAAGGGACAGAGCCCTTAAGAGCGGAGTTTGCTGTCAGGGCTTCCGGCGAGTCCCCGTGAGCGGGCCTGGCCCGCAGGAGGCCTGGCTGGTTTTCTCTCCATCACATGTCGCCCCATACATGGGCTGCAAACTGGTTCTCCCCACATCACATGGAGAGTCTTCTAAACAGAACCGAATCCCTTCTTATATGATCATAGCCGCATAAGTGTTTTATAGACATTTGAAGAAAATATAGACATGCATAAAGGAGACAATAAAAATCAGCTACAAATTAAAAGCTCGGGCGCCTGAGTGGCTCAGTCGGTTAAGCGACTGCCTTCGGCTCAGGTCATGATCCTGGAGTCCCGGGATCGAGTCCCGCATCGGGCTCCCTGCTCGGCGAGGAGCCTGCTTCTCCCTCTGACCCTCCCCCCTCTCATGTACTCTCTCTCATTCTCACTCTCTCAAATAAATAAATAAAATCTTTAAAAAAAATAAATAAATAAATAAAAATAAATAAAAGCTCACTGTAACCTCTGCTAACTTGCGGTGCCTTTTTTTTTTTTTTAATTTCCACACCCAGCGTGGGGCTTGAACTCATAATCCCAAGATCAAGGGTGGCACGCTCCACCGACTGAGCCAGCCAGGCGCCCCTGCAGTGTCTTTTCCTCCAATCTTATCTCTGAGCGGGATTTTTGGTTTTTTCACCACTCAGACCATTTCACAGGTACCGCCTCTTACCCTTTCCTTCCCTCATGCGGTAACGCAATACCGCTTTTGCAGAGTGTTCGAGGAGTCTGCTGGCATAGAAGGTTACCCAGGGAGACGAGCTGGTGCTGGTGGATGGAGATCCGGGGTGACCACCGCCTGGCCTCTCGGAGCCCCTCAAGAGAGCACAACCTCAGGGCACACAAACGAACGGATTTGTGTCACAGAAGTTTCAGCTGCAAACACTCACCAGCCAAGCCCCAGGCTCTCCTCCACTGGCTTCCTGATCCGGGGTGCCTTTGTGGTAGAAGTCAGCTCCCTGCCAGGACCTGATTCTACCCTGAATGTCAAGTATAATTCATAGTTAGACCTTCCCAGCAGCGTAAGAAGCATATTCAGAATAACATAGCAAGATACACTGGGCGTATTTATAACTTTGCACGTTGTCCACAGGGACATGTGCACACATTTTCTGAAGTGGTGGAGATGTCAGAAAGTGTGCTTTTTATGACCTTTAACTCACTATTCTGACTTCGTTCCCATTTTCTAGTGTAGAATTAACGGACAGGAGCACCTGGGTGGCTCAGATGGTTGAGTGTCTGCCTTCGGCTCAGGTCACGGTCCCAGGGTCCTGGGATCGAGCCCCGCATCGGGCTCCCTGCTCAGCGGGGAGTCTGCTTCTCCCTCTCCCTCTGCCTCTCCCCCTGCTTGTGCTCTGTCTCTGTCTATCTCTCTCTCTCTCTCAAATGAATAAATACAATCTTTAAAAAAAAAAAGAATTAATGGACCATATGGGGTATCAACTAAATCTACTCTAATATAGCCATGCACAAGCAAATCCTTTTTGTGTTGAATAAATGAAAATGGTTCATCAAAATTTATTAAATGTTATACATGCTTAGGTCATTAAGAGCTTCAGGCGGCTCCAAAAGTCCATCCCCCCACTTTTTTTTTTTTTTTTTGCCAGTCAGGTATTTATTAAGCATTGCCTTACTGAGTGTGGATTGGAGGTATTCGTTCCTATAGGGACTTTTGCCCTCTATAACGCAACGATCATAAGGGAGATGATGGGATATAATGATTCTGAGAAAATATTTTATCAAATAATTACTTTGCTGGGGAGCAGTGGGGATGGAACGAGGTTGCAAGAACATGGATGTGGGTCATCGGTACATTTTTTGTCAATGGTAATGAGAGTTAGCTCGGTCGAGTGCCTACCATTTTCCAGGCAACGTTCTAAGTTTTAACTCATTTAACCTCCACAACACTGTAAGATTGAGTTAATATTATTAGCAGACCCAGTTTACAGATGGTAAAAATGAGGCACAGGAAGGCTAAGTATCTTAGACACAGTCCCAAGGAGAAAGAGACAGAGCTAGGACCCAAGTAACCCAGTTCTGTAAGCTCTGCTCCGAAGCACCACGCTATACTGTACTTGCTGGGCCGTGAAAGGTCTTGAAAGGGTCTCCACTTCATTCATCTGGCAAAACCCCAGGAAGCATTTACTACTATTTGCACTTATGTGTGCCGAGCTTGTCCCCGACCCTGGGAACACAATGGTCAATATAATGAGACCCCTGCCCTCGAGGAATACATTCTGGTGGGGGAGACAGATAAGTAAAAAAGCAACTATAATCTCATTTCACCTTCCAACAGAATCAAGTTCAAGCAATTCCAGACAGATCAGAGCGGCGAGGATTTTTAAAACTGGAGGAGTCAATTACATAGGCAAAGACATAGGCGGTGCACCTGACCACAGCCCAGAATGAATTCACGTGCCCAGAAGGCAAGGAGGTCAGCGTGTCCGAGGTCTGTCCTGCTGCACCAAGAACTGTGTGAGAACAGGCCCGGTTTTGCACATGGAGCCTGAGAGAGTAGAATGCAAAGCTACTGCAGACGCTCCCTCCCACAAAACTCAGGGAAATTAGGGACTACGGATGAGCCTGCCCTTATTAGTTCTGCCTTAAGCCTTTTTGTTTGGTTGTTTCTAACTCAGACTAGGAACAGTTAAAGACAATCAGGGATGTGGACGGATGTTCTTGGAAACGTATAAAAAATTCCTTATAAGAAACCCCAGATATGTTGTATTTCTCACCACTGCCAAACACCCCTCTCTCTCTCTCTCTCTCTCTCTTTTTTTAAGATTTATTTATTTGAGAGAGAGAGATCATGAGCGAGTGCGGGGGAAGGGACAGAGGGAGAGGATATCCAAGCAGACTCCCACTGAGCTCGATCCCACGAGCCATGAGAGCAGGACCTGAGCCAAATCCAAGAGCCCAATGCTTCACCGACGGAGCCACCCAGGTGCCCCCCTCTCTCTTCTCTCCCTACAAAAGTGAGTCCTTCTGGCTCCTCCTGATAGGGGTTACTCCCCAAACTGCTGCCTGATGCCAAATTGTCAATTGCCATTTATGACGCCCCCTTGAAACATGCAGTACGATTACATAATCACATCACTGCTAATCCTCTGGACAGGACAGTTAGGCTAATCGTTCTCCTGGAGGATCTGTCTCCTACGATACCGTCTTCCACCCTGTCTTCTGCAGATTGTTTTCACTAAGGCAAGTTTGCGAAGAGGTGTGGTTGGCCAGATTTCTTTAAAGACGTCACAACCGAGCAATTGCTGAGTCCGCTGAGAGCCGGCAGACAGAGCAGGTAACATTGGCTTTTGGGCCAGTTGTGATTCTATCCTGAACTAAAAACCTGTTTACTCTTATCTTAGGGAAAAATCCAGGCCCTCCTCTCCTTGCTTATACTGGAAAGGGCAGGGCAGGCTTTAGGCTGATCAATAACACATTAATTTTTCCTCAAGTCCACGAACCCTGATTTCTCCTGTGACACAAAGATGGTGGAAAGGCTTAGCAGCCGATTGCGAAAGTGTCCTGTTCCTCTCTTGAAGTTCCTCTCTTGAAACTGCTTTCGGCTCCCCATTTTACCAGGCTCTTCCAAGCACAAGGGACATTGCTCCATTGTGCCTGAAGGCATAAGAACAGAAACCTCTCCACTTTTCCTTGGAGAGCAGAAGGAATGTGTTTGCTCTTTGTCCTTATTTGGGTTCGGTTTCCTCTGATGGCTTTCTGGAGTTTGTTTCTCAGGCCAACAATAGTAGACACAGCAACTTCATTTGTGGAAAACTGTCTGGCTTTGGTCTGTGGTCTGTATTTTTAAATATAATCGAGTTATTCTATTACCATTCTGTTTAGTAGCCACCCACATTTAGAATGCTTCCGCCTTGAGTGACAGACGTATCTGTTTTTATTCCCATTTTAGAATTTATTTTAGAGTTTAGAACTTGTCGTTCAGGGTACAGGATGGCTATAAGATAGAAACTCTCGATTCTCGGTAGGGCCATCTACGTCATTTATGGGGCCCAGTGGAAAATGAAAATGTGAGGCCTGTGTTCAAAAATGATTAAGATCTTCAAGCCAGAGACAGTAGAGAATTGAACCAAGCTGAACCGGGTCCTTCCGAGTGGGGGGGCTCAGTGTGACTACACAGGTCACACGCCCGTGAAGCCAGCCCCGATCCTGGATTATTTAGGGGCAACTGGAAGGTTATCCAGGCTCTGTGTTTTCTCTCATCCACTTTCCTGCTTGCTGGTGTGAGATGAATCTCTGGCCCTTCAGAAACTGCTATGTTAAGTTGTGGACTGGGAAAATAAACAATATAAATTGAAATTTGCTGATGTGGCTAAAGGCATTTGGTGGAGGAGTGGTAAAGATACTAAATAGTGAGATACTTCTCCAGTGCCTCATTATTTTCATTTATCCTTATGGTGAAATAGTGTGATAGCACGGGAAAAGAGTAAAACCACTAAAATGAAATTCAGATCCTCAAAAAGTTAAACAAGACTCTGCCATATGACCCAGCAATTTCACACCTAGGTGTCTACCCAGAAGAATTGAAAACAGGGGTTCAAGCAGATAGTTATCCAGCAATGTTTACAGCAGCACTGTTCACAATAGCCAAAAGGTCAAAACAACTCAAATGCCCATCAATGGACGAATGGATAAATCGTGGTATATGCAGCCAATGGAAGATTATTTGGGCATAACAAGGAATGAGGCACTGATACATGTAACGACATGGATGAACCTCAAAACCATTCTGCCAAGTGAAAGAAGCCAGCCATAAAAGGTCCTATATTGTATGATTCTATTTATATGAAATGTCCAGAATAGGCCAATCCATAGAGACAGAAAGCAGATCGGCGGTTGCCAGGACCTGGGGGTGGGGGAATGAGGAGTAATTGCTAACGCATTTCCCTTTAGGTTGATTAAACGTTTTGGAACAAGACAGAGGTGATGGTTGCACGACACTGTGAATCTACCAAATGCCACTGAATTGTTCTCTTTTTAATTTTCGGTTATGTGAATTTTACCTCCATTTCTCTAATGCAGGAAGCCAAGGGAACAATCCGTTTCAGGGTAGATTTGAGGTGGGGAAAAAGGCCCAGAGCTTCCAAGCTATTGTCCCCAGCTGCCCCATCATGGTGTCTGGAGCCATGACCATTAGAATCACTCCAGAAAGATCCTGCTTCACTGCAAATATGTTAGCAGGCAAGTGTGACACACATGTACCCTGATGCCAACTGAACAGTTCCTTGTTGATGACTTTTTAGGCCATCGAGGCTTGAGAGAGCCAAGTTCAAGGGCTGAAAGGTGGTTACCTTGGGAGTGTGACCTCTATTCTCTAGGTCGCAGTGTGCTCACCTGCAAAATGAGGGAGCTGGAGTGGATGTTCCCTAAGGTTCTTTAAGACTCCTGTGTTCGTCAGGCTGGAGGGCAGAGGGACTTGCAGAGGCCCAAGGGTGAGGGGAGGAACCAGGATGGGGATTGATCCCAGAAGTAAGACAAGAGTAGGAAGGCTTAGGAGGTTTACACCTGGGGCCCGTAAGAAAAGAGGGGATGAGAAAAGACAAAAGCACCAGGGGCCTGAAGGCAAAGTGAGCCCAATGCATGATTTGGTCGAAATAGGAGAGATTTACTCTCCAAGTTCTAGAAAACAGTCTATTTATAATAAGAGGTGTAAGTCATGAGGTAAGGAGATGATTGATAAGATAGAATATATAAGGGCGCCTGGGTGGCTCAGTTGGTTGGGCGACTGCCTTCGGCTCAGGTCATGATCCTGGAGTCCCTGGATCGAGTCCCGCATCGGGCTCCCTGCTCGGCAGGCAGTCTGCTTCTCCCTCTGACCCTCCCCCCTCTCATGTGCTCTCTCTCATTCTCTCTCTCTCAAATAAATAAATAAAAAATCTTCAAAAAAAAAAAAGATAGAATATATAAGCCATCCATCACAATTCGGGAATATTTTTATTGGTATTACAGACATTCAAAGATGAAAAGGCAGCGAACGAAGTCAGTTGAAGAAAGAGATATCGGTGGCGTGGGACCCTGGCCACCCGGAGCGTGGCCTGTGGACCAACAGCAGCAGCATCACCTGGGAGCCTGGCAGAAAGGCAGAACCCCAGGCCCACCTCAGATCTGCTGAATCAGAATCTGCAGTTTAATAAGAGCTCCAGGTAATAGAAATGCACGTTAAAGTTTGAGAAGCATCGTTTAGACCGTATTTCTGGAGACATTAGCTCACTACAACCTTATTTACACTCACACGCTTAGCCCACTGTGCACCCTACTACTACAGAATTTTTAGCAGTTGAAAAGGACTTGATCCCTCAGTGGGCAGAGAAGAACCGACAAGGAGATGCTCGCATTGGAGGAGTCTATGAAGTCTGGACCACGGTAGTGGATCATTGTAATTGGGGATCAATTGCTCCAACTTCGAGCAAAGGCGATGTCCTGGGCCATGTTAGCAGCTCTCAGCAAGCCTTCAGAATCTAATAAATCCTGTAGAACAGACGTTAGCAAACTTTTTCTGGAAAGGTCCAGTTAATAAATATTTTTGGCTTTGCAGGCCCAGAATCTCTGTCTTTGTCACAACTACTTAACTCTGCGGGTGTAGCTCGAAAGCAGCCACGGATAATATGTAAATGATCGTGCCTGGCCGTGTTACGATACAGCTTTATTTGTGGACAATGAATTTTGAATTTCATGTAATTTTCATGTCATGAGATATTCATCTTCTTCTGATTTTTTTTTTTTTTTCAATCATTTGAAAGCGTAAAAACCATTTTCAGCTCCCAGGCTCTAGAAACACAGACAGTGGGCTGGATTTGGGCCATGGGCCGGAGTCTGCGGACCCCTGGCCTACAAGGAAGGTAGTCAGCCTGGGGAAAAATTACAGGCAGAAGAAGTCTAATGTGTTTCCTACTCAAAATTTGGAGAGGATGAGGGGCGGAGAAGCATGGACATATAGTATTTAATACCCCTTTCAGATTTTGGACCCTGACAGGGGGGCACTATAAATTCCTCTTTCACGTGGGCTTTGATTACAGATACAGCAAAGAGAACTTATCACTGGACATCGCTGTGGAATGCTTTGGACAGTTCACATGGAGACTCTAAAGAGCTTATGTAAACAAGCGAGATTATAGAAGCGAGGAACAACACAAATACCCTGAATTCTTTTTCTTCTGAAGATGCCACGTCACTTGAACGAATCTAAAGGAGACTTTCTATTCCATCGTCTATTAAAGTCCTACGCCTACAGAGCTGAGCCCCAAGTCACTCAGTGATACTCTAGGTGCCAAGCCACTTCCTGCAAGTACCTCTGAGCCCTGCTGGTGTGAAATAGAAGCCAGAACCTCCGTGATGCAATTTTTCCTCAGTTAATTTCTTGATTTGCACTTCATTACAACCCGGTGAAACTTCATTGGATTATACAGAAGTTTCCAGAAACGTAAACCCTTTGTGTTTGTTTAAAAGATCTGCAGAACACTCTTCTTTTTCCACTGCAATTAAAAAAAAAAAAAAAAAAGACTAAAGTAGCTTGTTATTAGGGCTATTTGTGGTATAAGAAATCCATAGAAATAGGAGAGATACCATCTCTGAAATCCTTCATCAAGAAGAGGAGTCCAAAATTTGATGGAAGTGAAGCTAATTGGCTATGGAACTCTCTCTGGTAACTTGTTTCAGAATGCCAACCGTAGGGGACACTTTTGTCCCAAGGCTATTTTGGCCTTAAGGCTAAGATTTGGGAAATCTCTTCTATCAACTAAGACTTTTTTTCTTCCCAATTATGTGAATGTTTGGAGTATAAATTGTCACAGAATGTATGGAAAATAATTTTACAATAGAGATCAGGAGTTTGCAATATTAAAATTCTCTGACATCATTATTCTATTCTTTGAATCTATTCTCTGGAGAGAATCTGAGATATAGGAAGAGAAGACGTGAGCCCTAGGATGTTTATCAGAACACTACCCCACATTCGCAGAACAGTGGAAGCAATCTAAATTTATAACAAAAGGAAATGATAAAAGTAAATTAGGATTTTATCATAGGATGGATTATTATACAGTCATTGAAATGTTTAGTATTTCGATTTGTGAGGCGGTCCCTCAAGGTACTAAAATATGAATATAAATCTGCTAAATTATCAGATGAAAAACTCACATGATTATATATTTTAAAAATCAGGAAAGATAAAATAAGATTACAGAATTAAGCCCAAACATATAACAATAGAAGTGAATGAAATAAACATAACTCTATTTTATTTTTTAAAAATCTCTCAGAATGAATTAAAAAAAAACTTCCAACTCTCTGTGATACATGGGAGAAGCATTTAAACCATGGTGACTCAAAGCAGAAGATAAGCAAATGAATCGAGCAAAGACAGAAGGAAGGAAAGAAAGAAAGGCCAGACTTGTGGCATCAGGTACATTCACAGTGTTGCACAATCATCACCACTATGCGTCTCCAGAAGTTTCCCATCATCCCAAACAGAAACTCTGTATGCATTCAATAATAATTTCCCAAACCCCTCTTTCCTTAGCGCCTGGTAATCACGATTCTACTTTCTGTCTCTACGAATTTGCCTCTTCCAGGTACCTCATGTGAGTGGAATCATATAATATTTGTCCTTTTGCAACTGGCTTATTTCACTTGGTGTAATGTTACCAGGGTTCATCCGTGTTGTAGAACGTATTAGAATTTCATCCATTTTTTATGGCTGAATACTATTCCACTGTATGGATAGACCACATTTTGTTCAACTATTCATCTGTTGATGGACACTTGACTTGTTTTGACTTTTGAGCTATCATGACCAATGCTGCTGTGAACGTTGGTGTACACGTTATCTGTCTGACTCCCTGTTGTTGATTCTTTGGGGTATACACCTAAGAGTGGAATTACTAGATCATATGGTAATTCGATAAAGTGACTACTCTTTAAATCTTGATGCAAAGTAGGGCCGTCTAGGCAAGATGTAAAATTCAGAAGCCATAAAGGAAATTATTTATACATCTAGCTACATAAAAATATGAATTTATTTCAGAAAATTTTATTTCTAAAGCCAAAGACTGAGAAAAACATTGCAACATGAATGAAAGTGAGCTCACGCCAATCAGTAAGAACAAGATGGATAATCCAATAGAAATCTGGCAAACAGGAAGTTTCTGGAGGAGAAGGGGGTGGGGAAGAAAGCAAATGGCCAGTGAACTTCTGAAAAGATACTCACACTCACCTATAATTGAAGAATTACAAATCAAGTTGTAATTACACAATACACATTTGTAATTACAATTACAACAATGAGATACTGTTTTAAACTACGAGTGGCCCCCAAAGTTGAAATTTTACAACACCCAGTAGTGGCAATACTGTATCCACAATAGGTGTGTGGATACAGAAAGTTTGCTGCAGCATTGTCATGCAAAAAGGATGAAAGAACCCCGAATGTTTATCACTACGAGACTCAATGAAACGTATGCCGGATACGTATCCAGACAATGGAACATATTCAAAGATAATGGTAATTAAGTTATGGGAAGAATCCAGGCTTTCTGACCTTCTCTCTTCAACAAAGTTCAATGTGTTTGAAGTTCCTTAGAATGGTGCTTGGTGTGTGTGTGCGTGTGCGCGTG
Source organism: Leptonychotes weddellii (assembly GCF_054177405.1). Lineage (NCBI taxonomy): Eukaryota > Metazoa > Chordata > Mammalia > Carnivora > Phocidae > Leptonychotes > Leptonychotes weddellii. The sequence goes on along the minus strand of NC_138385.1, from coordinate 97,990,040 downwards.
CGCACACGCACACACACACGCGCACACGCACGCACACCTGAATCTTCTATTGTAATTATTTTTAACTGCTGCTCCACATATTTTGCTTCTTGTCTTGCTAATGTCAATGCCAGGAGCTGTAGAGGGAAGTTTCTTCCCAGTGACGCTGCCATCCCCAGATGAGACCCTGGCTCTTCTAGAAGTTTCACAGGCCTCCCACTATCAAGGAACTCAGAACAGGTGCACCAACACCCGGGCATCCCTGGGACCCTGGCAGGTGCCACACCTAAGCTTGTTCTCTCCCCACCGCCTAGGCCTGGAGTTCCAGGATGTACGCACATCCTCCAGCTGTCTTCCCGCACAGCTGTGTTCCCCATTTGCCTGAGGCCGGGAAAGCCCATCTCTTCTCATTTGGGAGTGTCTGAACTGCAATCATTAGTCCCAATAACTTCTTCAGTTTTAACCAAGAGGCCAAAAGGATTCCTAGTAACCTGTGTGGGATATAAATATGCTACTGAACATTAATAAGAGAGCTTAATTCTCCACTTGTGTCCTATAGTTGTTAATTCCTAGAAGCGAGAGAATACGATCACGATCCGCTAAAAAGTCAAAAGCTTACATTATTATTTACATGATAATGCACACCTTTTGTCTCATTAGAGAAGGATTTTGATGTCCTCATTTTCCTACCATGCATAATAAATAAAAAAGAAAGAAATGCATGCTAATTTTAACTCTAAAGTTTTAAGTTAATGATCTCCATCTGGTTTTATTAGCTAGAACAGCAACCTATTTGTGCCCTAACAATTCAAAAAGAGAGAGCTATTTAAAATACAGGTTGGGGGGACGCCTGGGTGGCTCAGTTGGTTAAGCGACTGCCTTCGGCTCAGGTCATGATCCTGGAGTCCCGGGATGGAGTCCCGCATCGGGCTCCCTGCTCAGCAGGGGGTCTGCTTCTCCCTCTGACCCTCCCCCCTCTCATGCGCTCTCTCTCTCATTCTCTCTCTCAAATAAATAAATAAAAATATTTAAAAAAATAAAATAAAATACAGGTTGGGGGGGCGGCGCCTGGGTGGCTCAGTCAGTTATGCATCATGACTTGGCTTTGGCTCGGGTCATGATCTCGGGGTCCTGGGATTGAGCCCCGCATCAGGCTCCCCACTTCTCCCTCTCCCTCTGACAATCCCCCCTGCTCATGCTCTCTCTTTGTCTCTCTGTCTCTCTCTCTCAAATAAATAAATAAAATCTTTATTTTTTAAATAAATAAAATCTTTTTAAAAAAGTACCAGTTGGGTTATATAACTGCTGGGTTTTGTAGCCATCGGAGATTTCCCATTGTCCTGTGAAAATAATCCCGAGGTGCCTGTAATTACTGATTTTATCCGTTGGGCCTCTCACCTAAACTCTTGGACATGCCCTCAACCAACTGTAGCCTGCTGGGTCTCGGCCCTCCTCTCTTTCCTGGGGGGGGGAGGGGGCAAGTATGGCCTTTCATATCTCAGGCTCCTGCTCCTATTCTCTCAACTCCCTCCATCACTTTCCTCCAGCTTTATTGAGATATCATTTACATATAACGTTGGGTTAGTCTAAGGGGTACGGTGTGCTGATATTTGATACACGTATGTATCACAAAATGATGACCGCAACAGGGTTAATGCTCCCTTCCCCTCACGTGATGTTTTGTTTTGTTGGTGGTGAGAACATGTAAGATGTACGCTGTTGGCCACTTTTGAGTATCCCAATGGTAGTGTATGGGCACTGTGTCACGATAGACACTGTGATGTATATGGCATCCCCAGAACTTACTCATCCCATGACTGGAAGTTCGGACCCTCTGACCAACACCTCCCCATTTCTCCCAACCCCAGGCCCCGGAAACCACCATTCTCTGCTCTGTTTGGGGGAGTGCGGCTGTTTGAGGTTTCACATACAAGTGAAAGCCTACTGTACTTCTGTCTCTCCGCCCAGCTTCTTTCACTTAGCACAAGGCCATCAAGGAAGATGTAATTCACAAACCACACCTTTTTAAAGTCTACAGTTCAGCGCTCATTAGTATATTCACAGCGACGTGCAACCATCACAACAATCCATTGTAGAATATTTTCAGCACCCCAAAAGGAAACTCTATACCCAGTAGTAGCCCATCCTTCTTCCTCCATGCCCCCAGGCCCAGCAACCCCTAATGTACTCTCCATCTCTATGGGTTTGCCTATTCTGGGCATTTCATATCGATGGACTCATACAACACATGGCCTTTTGTGGCTGGCTTCTTTCACTTAGCGTGTGTTCAAGGTTCAGCCACGCTTAACCACGTAGCATGCACCAATACTTCGTCCCTCTTTGCGGCTGAATAATCTTCCGTTGTATGGATAGACCACATTTTGTTGCTCTACCTGTGGATGGACATCTGGGTTGTTTCCAGTTCTTGCCTATTATCAAGAATGCCTCTGGGACACCTGGGTGGCTCAGTTGGTTAAGTGACTGCCTTCGGCTCAGGTCATGGTCCTGGAGTCCCAGGATCGAGTCCCGCATCGGGCTCCCGGCTCAGCGGGGAACCTGCTTCTCCCTCTGACCCTCCCCCACCTCATGCTCTCTCTATCTCTCATTCTCACTCTCAAATAAGTAAAATCTTTAAAAAAAAAAAAAAAAGTGCCTCTGGGACGCCTGGGTGGCTTAGTCGGTTAAGCGTCTGCCTTCGCTCAGGTCATGATCTCGGGGCCCCGGGATCGAGCCCCGCGTCGGGCTCCCCACTGGGAGCCTGCTTCTCCCTCTGCCTGCAGCTCCCCCTGCTTGTGCTCTGACAAATAAATAAATAAAATCTTTTTTTTTTTAAATGCCTCTATTGACATTTGTTCACATTTTTGTGCAGACCAGTTTTCATTTCTCTCGGGTATATACTGCAAGAGGAATTGCTGGTCACATGCTACGTAAATGTTAACCTTTTGAGGAACTGTCAAACTGCTTTCCAAAGTGGCTGCACCATATTACATGCTCACCAGCCGTGTATGAGGGTTCAGTTTCTCCACATCCTCAGCAACATTCGTTATTGTCTGTCTCCTAGATCATAGCCCCCCTCCTGGGTGTGAAGTGAGATCTTATTGTGGTTTTCCTATGCATTTCCCTAATGTCCGATTACGCTGAGCGTCTTTTCACGTGGATCCTAGCCATTCGAAGAGCTTCTTTGAGGTAAGATTTATTCAGATTCTCATCACTCTTTATAGTGTATTTATCTACCTCTTCACTTGCGTGCTAGCAACCCTCAGCCCCACCTTCACCCCCCCAGGTCAGCTGTGCGCGTTAGCAGGCGGACGTTAGTGCAGAAACCCCTGGGTCCTGGGTGAGCCAGCAGGGTCTGCAAGGCCCGCAGAGAAGAGCGGGCCTGGCTCTCAGGCTCTAGTCTCCTCCCTCCTCTCCGCCCCGCTGCTGGGCTGTGAGTAATTCTTTGCTCTCTTTCCCACCACACCCAGTCCCAAATGAATAGTCACTTCCTGGTCTTAAAGCTGATACTCCAATTGTTAAGGACTTCTCTTTCTCTTTGCAAGAGGTCAGAGTGCATGCAGTCTGCAGAATACTGGCCCTGCACTTTGATCACCAGGGCTACTCTTTCCTACTGAGGAGTGGCTGTTTTCTGCTACAGAGAATCCAGGGCATTGGCGGGGGGCCCCCTCCCCTGCAGCACTGCAGATCTGCCTTTGGCACGGGCCCCAAAGCAGCCCTCCCCGCAGGAACTGCGCTGAGTTCATGGACTTGCCTAGCTTTTACCCTGAGAGTGAACACCTTCTAATCCGATCTCACCCAAAAGAATGCCCCCCTCGTACCCTCTTATTGAAAAGTCATCCAGTATCCGCGCTCTGCCTTCTGCCTCCGCCCTTCCCCACCAGTCCTGTGAGGCATTACGGGCCTACACTGCACTGTTTGAAAGGATGAAATCTGGAACTTAAATAACCAAGGCGATGCAGTGAGAAGCAATATGGCCAGGTGTTAAGAACTTGAACTCTAGAACCAGACCATCTGGGGTTGAAGTTCAGCTAACAAGTGAATCAATCTTTCCTTAGCTCGGTTTCCCTGTCCTCATACCACCTACCTCACAGGGATGGTGTTAGAGGGCTTTACAACAGTGTCGGGCACATGGGAAGAACTGAATGGGTGAGCTGCTAACATCTGCGAGCCCATAGCAGAATACGGTGAGGCTGTTTAAATGGATCGTGGAGATGCACATTTCTTGGCATGCACAGTAGCTGTTTGAAATACCCCTGGATCAGGAACATGTGTGGACCCACAGAAGCATAGACCCTGAGAGGCTAACGGTAGCTTTCACTGAGTAGCAGAATTTTAATTGACTGTATTTACTGATTGGTCTTTTCCTTATTTTCTACGTTGTCAGTATTCATTATACATGACCTGAATAACGCTTCAGAGTAAAGAAAATAATTCTCTGCTTACCTCGTTGAACCCTGTGACTTCCTGGTTTCAGGTCCCCTTTGTATGGGAGGTACACTCATATCGTTGTGACTGTTTTGTTTGCTTGCCTGCTTTGGGGGCATGGATTATATTTAGAGAGAGTGGTTAACCATTTTGGTTTTAGTCTTCCTACAAATTTACGTTTCCTTAAGTATCCACTCTCCTGAAAGCTTAAGGAGGCATAGTTCGGCCCCAGCAAGCAGCAGAATCCATGTCTCTTGCCTCCCGTTCCAGGCTTTGTCCTCCTGCGCCATCTTTGATTGGCAATCGTTGATCGCTCAGGTTTGCTAGAGCACACGGTGCCCTACCCTAGGAGATTTGTCAACTAGTTGTGATTTAAAGAAACATTCCACCGCAGGATTAAAAGAACAAATTATTTCAGCTGAGAGGCACCAACAAGTTTGAACAATAACATCTGATTAATTAACACGGAAAATCAGGTCAGTCCCAATTGGTTTCTGTCTGTAGATAAAACTTAAATCACGCTGCTTGTAATTATGCAATGTCAGAACAGCGTGTCCAATTCAGGAAAGACCTCAGGCCTACTGATGGTTCGGTGTCACACGGCCCAAACAGCTGGATGCCTGGACGGCATGGAGTTGGGTGTTGGGCTGCTACTGTGTTTCCTTTTCTGTAAAAACTGGTAATGACTCATACTCCAACGTTCCTCATGGCCTAGTTCGAAAATATGCAGTGTTAAGTTCTGCCCGTGGCCCCAAATTTTTATCATTAGACAAAAGATGCTCCACATATCCCCAGTAAGAAGTTCAGGATGACTTCCATTAGGTAGGGTGGATCTCAAAAAAAAAAAAAGGACCAGAATCTACTGTGGCCTTGGACCTGACATAAGGAAAAGATGTTATTATTCATGATCAAGGTTAAGAATTTACTTAATGTGCCATCATTTACTTCTTAGCCACATTTTCCCTCTAGTATCTATTCAAAACAAATATCACACTCGAAAGTCACTTTTAAAAGATATCTGCCCAGAATTAAGACATGCCTATACTAGCAGAGAGAGACAGATGAAGGGATGGGCAAATGTTTGGTGAAAATGTCCTCAAATTGCTACATCCTTGGTGTTTCTTCTTTTTGTCCAGTTGTGTGGTCACGTCTCCCTCCTCTGACTTCTCCCACGCCGGTTTGTTTAGGCCCGGACTTGGCATCCTGACCACAGAGGACGTGACACATTGTCAGCAGCACTGGAGTCTCAGGGTTTCTCAAAAGATCATCCCAAGCCACCCCTATCTAGATAATCTGGGTTATTGTCACCACACACTTACTGAATAAAACATATCTAGGAGTGGAATTTGGAAATCTGCATGTCAATCAAACTTTCCAAATTATTCTAGGCACACACCACAGTTAGAGAGCGAAGTGTCCATTGGTTAGGTGAACATTCTGTTTTCGGGAGACTGACCTTAACCCCCAGCCAGAGTACTAAGGATTGGGTGAAAGCCAGTGGCACCTCCTAGCTCCTTACTCTGCTGTCCAAGATGGTGGAGGAGTCAGGAGTGGGGCACGGAACAATCCCAGCATTGTGAAAGTGATTCAGAGTGTACAATAGGACCCCGGTAGGAGAATGAAAAGGCAAGACGAGACAGGGAGAAAATATTTACAAATCACATATCTGAGAAAATATTTACAAATCACACATCTGAACTCATATCCAGAATTATCTAAACAACTCTCGCATTCTAATAATAAAAACAAACAACTCAACTTAAAAATGACCAAAAGATTGGATCAAACACTTCACTAAAGAAGAGAGGCAGATAGCAAAGAAGTACATGGGTAGATGTTCAACATCATTAGTCATTAGGGAAATATGAACTAAACCCAGCATGAGATACCACCATAAAGGGAAGAATGGTTACGATTTTTTTTAACTGACAATGCTGCCGAGGATGTGAAGCCACTGGAAATCCTACTAGTGGCAATGGAAAATGGTCCTGCCATTTTAGAAAACTGGTCGTTTCTTATAAGATGAACGTGCACTCGGGGTATCTGGGTGGCTCAGTTGGTTAAGCATCCGACTCTTGGCTTCAGCTCAGGTCATGGTCTCAAGGTGGTGGGGTCGAGCCCCGTGTTGGGCTCTGGACTCAGCGTAGTCTCTGCTTCAGATTCTCTCTCCCTCTTCCAGCTACGCATGCACGTGCGCACTCTCTCTCAAATAAATAAATAAATAAATAAATAAAATCTTAAAAAAAAGAAGAAGAAGAAGAACGTGCCCTCAGCATTCCCACGCCTAACCCCAGTATGATGGTATAAGGAGGTGGGGCTTTGGGACATGATTAGGTCATGAGGGTGGAGCCCTCAGGATTGGGATCAGTGCCTTATAAAAGGACTCTCTCACCTCCTTTTTTTTTTTTTTTTTAAGATTTTGTTTATTTATTTATTTATTCAGAGGGAGAGGGAGAAGCAGACTCACCACCGAGTAGAGAGCCCGATTCAGGGCTCCATCCCAGTGTCTGAGCTGAGGCAGACACTTAACCGACTGAGCCACCCAGGCGCCCCTCACCCTTTTTTTTTTTTTTTTTTTTTAATATGGCCCACTTCACAAACTGGCATGTCATCCTTGCTCATGGACCATGCTAATTTTCTCGGTAGTGATCCAGTTTTAGTGTGTGAGCTGCCAAAACGAGCATTCTCGTGCCCTCTTTCTGGGACTACAACAAGAAGACAGCCCTCCCCCGACCTGCAAGAGGCCCGCCACCAGAACCTGACTATGCCTGGCACCCTGATCTTGGTCTTCCTGCCTCCAGACCTATGAGATATAAATTTCTGCTGTTTATAAGCCACTCCGTCCATGGCACTTTGTTACTAAGGCCCAAACTAAGACAACAGGAAAAATGGAAACACACGCCCACATAAGCCTCTGTACGGGGAACGTTTATAGGGGCACCGTCCATCATTGCCCCAAACTCGAAACAACCCAAATGCTCCATCAACAAGGAAATGTGTAAACAATCTGTGGTGCATACTGTGATCAGTACTATAAAAAAGAACAAAGCACCGATCCGGTCAACAACATGAACAAACTCAAAAGCATTATGGGGAGTAAAAACAGCGAGAGACAAAAGACGATGTACTGTTAAGATTCCATTTATGTGGCATTCTGTAAAAGGCCAAACTATAGGGACACAGATCAGTGGTTGTCAGGAACTGGGGATTCGTGGGAGGCAGTGGGCAACTTTTTGAAGCGATACGAATATTCTATATCTTGACTGTGGTGGTAGTTACATGACTATATCTGTTTCTCAAAACTATTGGAACTGTATACATAAAAAGGACGAAGTATACTATTGGTAAATGATGCCTCGCTAAACCTGCATGATCAACAACAAAGTTCACAAGAGAGTCTGTGGGCCCACAAGGGCATTTACACTAATATATTCATCATTTTCCAAATGAAGACTCACTTGTGCTGGGAGAACTAGAGGAGGAAGTGTTTCCAGAAACAATATGCCCCACCACTGTGGAGGCTTCTGAGGTCTGCCACGTGGGATTCCAGGGGTAGAAGCATCGACTCCTATAATAAAAGATGCCTCTGCCTGAGTCCGTGGTCACTTCTTCCTAAACAACCCCACATGCCCTTTAGAATAAGAGAGAAATGAGCTCCTAATCATGACGGATCAAAACATTGTACATTAAAACAACTCATATGGGAGCTGAGCCTCAGGAAAGCAATATAAAAAATGTAGGGCCAGGGTGCCTGGGTGGCTCAGTCGGTTAAGTGTCTGCCTTCGGCTCGGGTCATGATCCCGGGGTCCTGGGATCGAGCCCCGCGTGGGGCTCCCTGCTCAGTGGGGAGTCTGCTTCTCCCTCTGCCTCTTCCTCTGCCCCTCCCCACCCCCTCTCATGCTCTATCACCCGCTCTCTCAAATAAATAAATAAAATCTTAAAAAAAAAAAGTAGGGCCAGTTGCCACTGCATTGTTTAGCAACCCCCCTGCGAGAGCTAACCTCTCTTCTGAAAACAATTTGTCTTATAAAGACAAATTCAATCAACAGTCTCTCTCAAAAATGGCAAAGAAGATCAAGTAACAGGTGATTTATTTTTGTCCAGAAAACAACTATCTACACAGCAGGAGAGCAAGGGAAAAATAAACGTTTAATAACAACAACAAAAAAGAAAAATAAGGGAAAAAAAAGATATCGAATCACTCCTTTGTTTTAATTTCCCAGTGCCAGATATACGACCTGGGTGGCTGATGTATTTTTTTTTTTTTAGAGATTTTATGTATTTATTGTGACTGACATTTCTTATTCCCTGACTCGATCCGTTTGGTGCCACTCAGACATGGCCAATTCTTTTTCCACAGATGGGAAGGAAGGGGCAAAGAAGAGCATGAGGGTTTTAGGGAAACCAGGTAAATGATGAAACACAGATGGGGTAGACTGGATCCTAGAAGCAGCACCTCAGGTTCTATAAGAAGAGATTCTATAAGAAGTTGCCATTCAGTGAAGCATAAGACGCATGTCATGGGTAAAGATCAAAGTTTTAAATAGCAGACAGGGTGGGATGTTAGCCCAAAAGCAATCAGATAGCGTGCACCATTAGAAACAGTGTTTGAAACACCCATTTGGGTGAAAAGGAATTTCCTTTGTAAAGAGTCATGGGTGCTGGGAAACGCACCTTGTCGAAAGACAAACCCGGTCCCGGTCTTAGCTCTACAGTCTCATGACAACACTACAGGGTCTTAAAATAGTCCCCCCTTCTCCAGTCACTTTTGCAAAGCTCTTTAGGATTCCTAGAATTCAGTGGCCCTCAAGTGGGGAGCAGCTGGTACTCAGGAAGTCCCTTCTGAAGGGGGCGGGCAGCTGACCGTGGGGCAGATCTCTGTGCCCGGGCCTCGGGGGAGCTGCGGACTGGGCAGGGGAATAAGACTTTTTCAAACCCTCAGAACAGACACCACAGAAGGATCTGATTGCCCTGGTCCTGCATATTCCACATTCTTCTCACTGCCTGCAGTTGTCATGTCAGTCAGGGCTTCATTACAGAGCAAATTTCCCTTTTAAAATATTTTCTTTCATAGGGAACTTGTGCGTGTGGACACTATGTCCGATCCGCATGCCAGGCAAGACCAGCTTTAAAGACATGGGCTGGTGCGCGTACAAACTGATAGGAGAATGTGTTTATGTGCATGTGTTAGTTCGGTTCTCCGTGCTTTGTGACCCTCCAGCTTTCTCTACGGCTGATTCAATTAGCCATGCATATGGCACTCTATTTCTTTAAGAGATTACTCTAATGGGGGCGCCTGGGTGGCTCAGTCGGTTAAGCGTCTGCCTATGGCTCAGGTCACGATCCTGGGGTCCTGGGATTGAGTCCTGCATCGGGCTCCCTGCTCCGCGGGGAGCCTGCTTCTCCCTCTACCCCTCGCCCCGCTCGTGATCTCTCACTCTCGCTCTCAAATAAATAAATAAAATCTTTTTAAAAAGAAATTAATGGACGGAATCAGGAAAACGAGTACAGAAAGACTGTCACTGCTTCATTTTTGTTACCAAAAATCTGTTTTCTTGTATCCAAACCATGAATAGTGATACTAATTTCTTTCTTTTTTTTTTTTAAGATTTTATTTATTTCACAGAGAGATAGCGAGAGCAGGAACACAAGCAGGGGGAGCAGGAGAGGGAGAAGCAGGCTCTCCGGGGAGCAGGGAGCCTGATGTGGGGCTCGATCCCAGGACCCTGGGATCATGACCTGAGCCAAAGGCAGTCGCCCAACCGACTGAGCCACCCAGGCGCCCATTGATACTAATTTCGATGAAGCAGACACCTTCTCTATGGCCCAGCCATTTTATTCCTAGGTATCTAACCAAGGGAAACGAAAGCACAGGGCCGTAAAACACAACAACACTCACAGTAGCTTTATTCACCATAGGTCCAAACTGGAAATGATCCAAATGCTCATCAATGGAAGAATGGATACACAAATTGCGGCATATTCTTTTTTTTTTTTTTTAAAGATTTTATTTATTTATTTGAGAGAGAGAATGAGACAGAGAGAGAGAGCATGAGATGGGGGAGGATCAGAGGGAGAAGCAGACTCCCTGCCGAGCAGGAAGCCCGATGCGGGACTCGATCCCAGGACTCCAGAATCATGACCTGAGCCGAAGGCAGTCGCTTAACCAACTGAGCCACCCAGGCGCCCGCGGCATATTCTTATAATGGAAAAATACACAGCAGTTTGGTTTTTGTTTTTTTAAAGAAAAAACTACCGAGGGCGCCTGGGTGGCTCAGTTGGTTAAGCGACTGCCTTCGGCTCAGGTCATG
>NC_138385.1:97953541-97978825 GCF_054177405.1 Leptonychotes weddellii | reverse complement strand
AAAAAAAAAAAAAAAAGAAAAAACTACCGATATACACAACCACATGGATAAATCTCAAAAACATTACTTGGCAAAAAAGAAGTCAGATGATTCCATTTATATGGAATTCTGGAGTACAAGACAGAACAGCAGTTCACTGAGGTGTGAGGAACATGGGGGTTAGCTGACTGGGAAAGGGAAGAGGGTAACGTTCTGGGGTAATGGAGAGATTCCATATCTTGATCCAGGCAGTTGTTACGAGAAAGTATAGAAGGGGAAAAAGTCATCAAGCTGTACAGGTAAGATACGTGCATTTTACCACGTGTAGATTATGCACCAATTTAAAAACAAAGAACACTAATGTTGTTCATGTCCCGTTGTTGCAGATGTGGAAGAATGCGGGAGCATCCCTGTTTATCAGCATCAGACTTGGCTTTGAGCTTCTTGACCTCCAGGCAATGAAGAGAACGAAGTAACATTTCTCATAGTAAGGACATGGGAAGCACACATTAACCGCTGCTTGAGCACCTACTGTGTGCTTACTGATGTGCTGCGGTCCTTAGGAGACTGCACGATAATTCAAACATGGCTCCTGCTTCCCAGGAGCTCGGAGTCTAGCCTAGGACCTACTGCACGTACGTTGACAAGAAATGGAGGCAGAAAGTGAGAAGCAGCCTCAGACAGGTTGGAGCCAAGCGCTGGGGTTGTCAGAGGACTTGCCCAGCATTCACCAGAAACAGTTGGCAGAGGGAAGCAGAGGGAAGTTAGGTGCCATGTTTTCACAGGGGAGGGTGCTTCGAAGAGAGTGTGGAAGAGGTAAGCGTAGAGAGGAAGGTGCAAAGGAAATTTCCATCTCCCCCTCAAATCCTACCCCAGAAGGGCTTTGGCTTTGTCTGTACTGGAAGGATTTGCCCCTCAGCCTCAACTGATTTGGCGACTCAAGGAGTGTCAGGCTGTGTCAGTCTCCTCGGGCTGCTATAACAAATGGCCACAATCTTAGTGGCTTAAAACAAGGAAAATTTCTTCTCATGGTTCTGGAGGCCAGAAGTTTGAAATCGGTATCACTGAGCCAAAATCAAGGTGCTGGTGGGGCCGCGCTCCCTTTGGAAACTCTAGGGGAGAATCTGTCCCTTGCTTTAGCCTGCTTCCGCTGACTGTCCGCATTCCTTGGCTTGTGGCCCCGTCGTTCCGGTTCCTGCCTCTCTGATCAGATTGCCTTCTCCGCTGTGCATGCAGCACGTCTCCCTGCGCCCCCTTGTTATAAGGACACTTGGAACTGCAATTAGGGTCCACCCAGATAATGCAGGATAACCTCCCCATCTCCCGAAGCTTCACTTAATCATGCCTGCCAAGACCATTCTTTTTTTCATATAAAGTAACATTCCCAGGTTCCAGCGTTTAAGACCGGACACCTTTCTTCGGGGGCCATCATTCTGCCTACTGCGTGGAGCCGGCCCCTACGTTGGTCGCGAGGCCTGTAAACGGAGGCAAACACTGACCTCTCTCTGTCAGCAAGAAAGATGCAGTAAATTGAAACCTGTACGCGCGGTCCCGCCCTCCCTCCCTCCATCTTCTGCCTAGCGGTTGCAGAATGACTCCTTGAAGGAGCCCCACACAGAGCATCCTCAGAGCTGTGGGTGGAACGCACTGAACCAGGACTCACGGGCAGGGCTTCTCACCACAGCCCTGGTGATACTTGGGGCCGCATCATTTGTTGTTAGCCCCACCTCCCCCCGCCCCCCCAGCCTGTGCACTGGAGGATGTTGAGCAGCCTCCCCGACCTCTACCCGCTAGACGCCACTAGCACTCTCGCCCGAGCTGTGGCAACCCAAAATGTCTCCAAGCATTGCCAAACATCCCCCGGGGCGGGGCAAATTGTCCCCTGCCTGTGAGACCTGCTCTGCTGGGAGGAGGCGGGGCCTCTCTGTAGTCCCAGGGGAGGCTGGGCTGCTTTGCCACCTCCCTCCCCTTTCTCTAGGTCCCCCCAGTTTTGAGAACACAGAGGCCCATGCTGCTGGGTCTCGGCTCCAGCCCATGTGTCTTCAGCCCCACGGGGGAGGGCCTTCTACAGCTGGGTTTCCTGAGACTAGAAATAACTGGGGCCCCGAGTGAGGGGCTCAGCCGGCAGATCGTGGGCTCCTCTCTGACCAGATGGTTCTGGATGTGATCTCCTAGGGGTCACTGGGAACTTTCCCAACCTCGGGCCTCAGACAAGCTGAGAAACCTTGCAACTTTCCCTAGGATCCTGAGAACCAGAGGAGGTTGAGGCCTTAAAGATTGGGGTCCCCGGGGCCATTCCATATGACTTAGGGCCTCTGTTCTTGCCCATAAACACAGGAGAACATCTTAGTGGCGTAGAGTGGTGTGTGGTTAAGAGCGAGGGCTTGGGCATCTGACTGCTGATGTGGATTCCTAGCCCCACTATTTACAAGCTCAGGCACCGTGGGCAAGTAAAGCAAACTCTCTGATTCAGTTTCTTCATCTGCAAAATGTGGGTAAGAATAGGGACTCCTTTGTGGGCCCACGGTGGGAACGAAACGGACGGTACCTATAAAGTGGTCACTAAATATTCACTTTAAAAAGGCAGGATGAGGTTTACTGTATCTGCGTTATATCTTTCCACAAGACTTGATCATCCTTCACAAAGAACGCTTAAGAAGCTTTGAAGGGTGCATTAATTTCCTGGAGTCTCTGTGAAACGGACCTCCTACACATCAGTAACGCATACAGCATTCCTTCTGCAATATCCCATAATCTCATAAGCCACTGCTGGTTCTTTTTGCACAAGATGAAACTAGTTTCTGTTTTCTATGTATTTTCGTGTAAATGGTACAAAGCCAGAAGCTACACTTGAAGTCAGGGGGGTTTTTTGTTTTGTTTTTTTGTTTTGTTTTTTTGTTTTGTTTTTTTGTTTTGTTTTTTTGTTTTGTTTTTAATAAGAGTAAAACCTAAGTTTCCTACTCTGGCTCCTTTCTTTGCTTTGAAGCTACCCTGTAAGTCCACGGGCAGGCCCAAATGTGTAGAGGTAGGACTTCTTTTATAATAGGGAGAGAGACCCACACTTCTCAGAGCCTTGCTTTTCAAGTGCATATATTATAAATTTAGGTGAATGAAGCAAGATTACGGCCAAATATGGGCAGAACATGCTGAGAAACCTCAATCGTGATCGGCTTTTGACTTGCCCCAAAAAGAGAACATTGTGGTTTAAACGTCGTCCCCAGGAAGTGTTGAAATCAACTGAATGGTTTTTCAAACTCCTTCTTCATCATTTCAACCCGGGCCCAGCCCCACAGCGATTGGCTGCTCTAGGAGCCAAGCTGTAAGTCTGGGCTGACATTTTCAACCCTTGTTTGACAGAACATAATTAGTGGAAAAGCCACACCCCAGTGGCCTTAACATTTGAGTCTCAAGAGCTTTCAGTCCCCACGTTGGGTCGAATTTCAGTCGTCTTTCCTGCCACGCTGCCAATTTGCACCGAGCAGCTTAAACAGTCTGAAAAGCAAGCTACAGTTCGGCTGGTTTTAAAAGCCCCATTGAAAGCCCGGTGCTTGTAAAAGGATGTGGACCGCGTGGCTTCAGCTGGCCCCTCTCCGCGATGATAAAATGCCTTGCAGTCGAAACGTCCCCTGAGCGTCTGAAAGCACGGGCATCCGTTCCAGGCCAGTATGATTCTGTTATCGCAACACAGCCACTCCTGTTGCTCTTGTGATCAGATCATGAGGCTCTTGCTCAATCACCCCAGAAACTGTGAGGATGAAGGCGATTCACGCCAGCCTCATTCTGTGTGCCACCCAAGGCACTTGAGATAGCCACTGGGGAGCCCAAGCCGGGCTGGCCTTCCCTGTCAATCATTTGCACACGCAGTCAGGTCCTCTCCTCCAAACCTTGACAAACAGCAAGTCAACCCCAAGCACCCCCTGGGAAGCCCACGGGGAGCGTTATCCCCAGTGGAAAAACACCTGATGCAGTCAGTTCTGGCCAGAAGCAGAAGAGGCCCAGGACTGGTTCACCTCAATTTGCCCACGGCACGGGATGCCCCGAATGACCTCAAAGGTCAACTTGGGCATTGGCTTTCCCTTTCCACAAGAGCTCAGCATAGACGCATGCCCCTTCCCTTACTGAAGCCTCAAACCCTAATTGGCTAGCCTGTGGTGAACCCGGACTTGAACAGAGAAGTGTGGGTTTGGGGGACATAAGGGAAATTTTGGATGAAGTATTTGTCTTTTTTCATGTTCAAGTCAAGGACCTTTTGCGATAGTCCCTTTGATAAAGGTTCTGACAAAATGGTCCTTCAGGGGGTCACTTCCTTCTGGAACAACCCCGAGAAGCACCCTCAGCTCTATATCTGATCAGTTTTCCTCCTGGATCTTTAAATCCCACATACAGAGCTGGTCTGTGCTTCTCACTCTCCCTTCGGACACCACCATCACGGTCAGTCCTCAGCACCAAGGATCCTTTGGTTAATAACGAAAACTTTATGCGACTGTAAATTGGCACAGCCATTTGGAGGGCGGGCTGATAAAGTGCCCCGGCTCCTTTCGATGACCATTAATAACCATGGTGTAGGGAAATGCAGCTAATGTGGCTAAAATACCACATGCCATGGGAAAAAAACCGCATATGCAGAATGACCTAGGTTCATAAGAAAAGAGGCATGTGTTCATGAAAGTATGTACGGGTGGAGGAAAAAACACCAGAAATGGTGGATAAAAGCTCACACAGTCCTGGGGCGCCTGGGTGGCTCAGTCATTAAGCGTCTGCCTTTGGCTCAGGTCATGATCCCAGGGTCCTGGGATCGAGCCCCGCATCGGGCTCCCTGCTCCGCGGGAAGCCTGCTTCTCCCTCTCCCACTCCCCCTGCTTGTGCTCCTGCTGTCGCTGTCTCTCTCTGTCAAATAAATAAATAAAATCTTAAAAAAAAAAAATCTCACACAGTCCTGTGGAGAAGGAGGTGGCCACTCTTGCACGCTAATTCAGGGACGATGTGCTGTGATCCTTCTCCCAACTGCCTGAGAAGGCAGGAATTCTGAGCTGACGGGCGGAGAGGCGCTGGGGTCTGGCTGAGACAGCCTTCTGTCTTCTTGAGTCGACACGGGGAACAGAAGTCTTTCATTGCCCATAGCCTTCAGAGAACATTGAAGCAAACCCTGGGCAGAGTTCGAGGAGGAGCCTAGAGGCCCCAGAAGCCCCTATCTGGGAACCTGTGCCCATGGTCACAGTGCTCTCTTATCATCAGGAAACTGCTCACCTTGCAATGGGAACGTGGACAGCATTGGTCACCGGGTGACCAGATGCTCATCCTTAACGGCATCAAATATGTGTCCATCGTAGCTTGCGAGAAGAGAGGCCTGAGCCCTTCCTTAGGGAAGACATGGAGCTAACTTGGGAGGTCTGAGGTGGACCTTGCATGAGACCACGTTCTCTTCCACGCTCTCTAACTGGTCTTCGCCGGGTGCTGGACTCAGTAGGAGAGGCTGCAAGGCTTCTGGCCTCACAAACCTACCTGCCCATGCCCATCCCATCTGTTCCACCTTCGAGAATCACCTTACCACCTGTCAGTCATGTTCCCCTTTCTCAGCCTGATGCGTCCTTGGAAGTCCCTCTGCCAAAATACACTGCTTTTAGTCCTGGAGATGTCCCAACTCCTCCCCAGTGTCTACATGGAATGGCTAAGCAGCCATTTAAGGTTTTATTTATGTATGTATGTATTTATTTATTCATTTAGAGAGCACGCAAGTGGGGGGAGGGGCAGAGGAAGAGGGAGAGAATCCCAAGCAGACTCTTCACTGAGCACGAAGCCTGACTCGGGGCTCCGTCCCACGATCCTGAGATCATGACCTGAGCTGAAACCAAGAGCTGGACACTTAACCGACTGAGCCACCCAGGCACCCCTCCTCTCTATTGTCTTGTAATATCTGTGTACTAACGGAGAGATTTATAGATGTATTTATGAATACCTTAAAATGCAAAGTTTACAGTCTTCTTTCTCCCATCTTGGAAATAGCACAAAGACAATGAGACCTGGACTGCAGTGTGCAATCCTTCTCATGAGCCACATGAAACAGGAAGCTTCTGGAGGGGTTCTTGCAAGCATGGGCTAGATAGTCGTGGTTTCAGTGCAACAGGTAGATTTTGCAGCCGGAAATATTCACACAAGACACCCTTTATGGCTTCTGTCCAACTCTGGTGTTAGATGCGGTCCCTTTCACACTTGACAAAAGCCATTTGATTTCTCACATTGTATTTGTTTGTTCTTATTGCACTGCCTGAAGGCACCACACAAAGGACCACAGACTGGATATAGCTGAGGAGAGGCCTGGGTGCAGGGCCTTTGCTCACCTGCTCTTAAAGAATCTTAAAGAAGATTGAGCCAATTTCCCTTGAGTAACAATCCCTGAAACTCCTAAAGAGACCACCTGCAGAGAAGAGCCCCCCTCCACTAACGCCGCGGAGGGAGCCCTTGTGGGAAATGAGGCTACAAGAGAACCTTTTAGCTGCCTTCTTATTAATCTGGCCTCAGTGCCACTTGCTGTCATTTATCACAACTGCACAAGCATTAACTGGGCGTCTGAGAGGGCCCTAAAACCACATCTCTGCTGCTCAGACTCTGAGGAACCACATGTTCAGATCCCAGGGGCATTGGGCCAAGCTCTTCCCTTCCAAGAAAGATGAAGTCCACAATTTAGGATGTGTGCTCCCGGGCTTTGCAAGCAGCTTACACTTGGTTATGAAGAAAACAAAAAATAAACAAAAACACCTCTTGCACCATCTATTTCAAATACAACCATACAGCAAGACAGAGATGATACATCTTGCACAAGGGTACTCTGTGTGTGTGTGTGTGTGTGTTTTTAGGATGTTTATTTATCTGAGAGAGAGAGAGAGAGCACAATTAGGGGGAGCAGGAGAAGCAGGGAGCCCGACGCAGGGCTTGATCTCAGGACCCTGGCTGGGATCATGACCTGAGCCAAAGGCAGACGCTTAACCGACTAAGCCACCCAGGCGCCCCATAAGGGTGCTGTAGATAGAAGGGAAGCCTTTGTAAATATTGCCGTATTTCCCCATTGAGGGTTTGGTGTGTGTGTATTTTTTTTTTTTTTTTTTTTAACTTCAGCCAGAGTTAGCAAAGGAAACAGAGCTGGTTCACAAGATCTCACATGGAGGATGGTTTCTCTTACTCTCCTTCTGTTCTCTCCATTCCTCACTCCCAAAGTCACACACCTTGATAAAGAACCCAAGAGACCCTTCTAAACAGACAACACTCCACGTTTTCCATTGCCCGTACAGCTCATGCTTCATCATCTCCCTACAGCCGCCATGATGGCCTGCCTTCTTAAAACTCGCTAATGATTTTGTAAACCCACATTTTTGTCATCCTATTCACCTTCTTTCTTGCTAAACTGCTGCTGAGAGGAAAGTAAACCAACAAAAGAATGAATAGAGAAAATGGGGTTGGGACTCCTTTGCTCTTACGGCCCATCTAAATCCAAGCCCACGAAGACAGGCAAAGGCAGGACAAAATCAGGGGAAAGCAGACTGTAAAACCATTCCTGAAATAATTGAAAGCAGCTGCAGAAGGAAGAACCTAGAGAGCCCAATGCTCTGGGTGGGAGGGCGTGGGCAGGGGAATAAAACTGGCTGAGAAACAAGCAAAGCCGGCAAAGCCGGCCTTCCCGAGGGTTCTTTCGGGCCCGGGGTGGGTTACATTCTTCTCTGCAAGCTGCCTGTGCGCCCTGTGGCATGGCTTCCGGCGAGAGACTTCCTGTAGAGGAAAAAACACGTCGTGATTTCTGCACTCTTGCTCTGTGCTCTCTCCTGTTTTCGGCTTTCAAGAGCCTGTCACAGAGAAGACACTAGATGCCGAAACGCCGCGCTGTGGGGCGATCTACTTTGCATACAGATTTGCTTGGAAAACTCTAAATTAATTAACATGAACATTCAGGCTGATGTTAAGAGAGAGGTGCTATTGTCTGAGGGGGTCTCAAGGCCAAACTGGACACAGAAATAGCCCGCAATTATACAAATGCCCAATCCTGACCGTTTCAGAATGACAAGTAGATTTTGAATGCTGGAGAAATAATCAATTCCCCATCACAGATTTCCCGGTTTCATTTATCTGCTGAAGGAAAGGGGGTCTTCATTATTTACAATCCTTCTACAGCAGATATTTATTCTCTGGTCTATTGAACGAAACAGCAAACCCCCGGGGTTATGAGCTATCACTTAGCTACTTCTACGTTGGTAGAACTGACTAGTGACATTTGGTGGTAGGGTGGAAATCTCAAGGTCAGCCTGTACTAAGCTATTTTTGTGTGATTGTTTTTTAGTTTAAAATGACGTCAGAGGTCGTAACCCAGAGCCTTTGTTTTGCAGATGAGAAAAAACTGAAGACCAAGGTCATTCTGATAAGTGATGGTCTTAAAGCCCAAATTCCCCAGTCATCCCGCTCCATGCTCTTTGCACATAACTCTCTAAGCCACGGGCAGGACCTTCTGTATTAGCATTTTCAAAGTATCTCCGGCTTCATATTTCAATAACAATCATCAGGTTTCCTAACTAGGAAGAACAACTGAAGCTCAGTTTCCTCTTCTGGCCAACAGATGAGAAGAACAACAAGCTCAGGCCATTGCTCTCTTGGGCTTGAATTTTGATATGTGTCATTTATTGCCCTGCATCTAAAGACAGTATTAGCATAAATTCCAGTCTTCCTTCTTAAACTGTGCAGCAAGAATCAAGCTAGATTTTTAAAAGAAGGCTCTTGGTTTCCCCCTCACCTGTCATTTCAACAAGTTCAGCCAAGAGATGCTAATGCAGTTGTAAATTTTTACTATTACAGTGGTTTCAATAATTTTATTGGGAACAGAAGAGCTTGCAGAGAATGGCAGATATTACAGCGAAACATTTAAGGAGATTGCTTACAGGGTCTTTTTTTTTTTTAAAGGTCATACTTACATTTATTCAGTGCTTCTCTGTGGGGTAGGAAAGAGGAAGGAGGGAATGTTACTAACTAGGTTGCTTGGTTTATGTTTTATCAGACTGTTGTTCTGGTAATTCCACCAATTTGGGGATGTTTCTAATGGGTCTGTATTTAGAACATGTGTTAAGATGAGGGTTTCTCAATCTTGGCGTTAGTGACATTTTGCGTTGGATCCTTCTTTGTCATGACGGGCTGTCCTGTGCATGTTGGGTGTTTAGCAGCATCCCTGGCCTCTACCCATTGGATGACAGTAGCAATGCCCACCCCCCTGAATCGTGACAATGAAAAAATATTCCCAGATACCACTAACTTTGCCCCTGCCAATTTGCCCCTGGTCAAGAACCACTGGGTTGGGCAATCCCTGGAGTCTTCTAGGCAGGTTTCACTGTACATCATCAGAGCTCTAAGAGGAACTGGCTTCTCTGGATATTTTTGGCTCAGTTTATGTTCCAAAAACATATGAAAACCCCTACATGAAGACTCCAGCCTCACACCATCGCTAATCCGCCATCCGACTCCCCCTGTGAATACTCACGCGCCTGCTATTATTTGAGGAGGCTGAAGTCATTAAGTATTCATGTCAGCCTGCCTTACAACAACTGAAGAAAAATAATTGTCCTTTTGCCATCAGGCAAAATTCTGCTCTTTCCTATGTGGCTAAGAACGGAACAACTCTGCAGCACGAGAGCGGCCCACGTTGGGTCATGCTACTCTTGTGTTCTCTGAAATTGCAACGTTCACAAAAAATCCCACCTCCCCTTCTGCTTCTTGAGCTTTTCTTTCCTCAAATGGAATCCACAGGAGTGGTGTGTCCAAGTCCATGCCAGGACAATGGGATGTGGATTCATGAAGCATGCCCCTCAGCCAAATGAGAGAAGGGTGACTGACACAGAGAAATCCTCTCTGGCCAAAGCTGAAACTCTGTGCCCGAGAGCTCTCCTATTAGAATTCTGCACTACGGGGCGCCCAGGTGGCTCAGTCGGCTAAGTGTCTGCCTTCAGTTTAGGTCATGATCCCAGAGTCCTGCTTCTCCCTCTTCCTGCTGCTCCCCCAGCTCGTAGTCTGTCTCTCTCTCTCTCTGACAAATAAACAAATAAAATCTTTAAAAAAAAAAAGAATTCTGCACTAAACCTTAGCTACCTGATGAATTCTGGCACTCCGATACTCCGGTTCCTCATGCTGGAGATAAACAGACACACATAGAAATATGTTCCAGTTCTAATGCTGACACCGAGGAAGGGGGGTAGCATTTCCTGTCTGGTTTTGCATCAGATTAGCATGATCTCCAGCCACAATACAGACCCACATTAATAGAGACGCCCCATCTGCAAAATATAAGAGTTTTAAGCTCATGATACGATTTTCTAATCATAGATTGCCTTGTGCAAGGTCTGTGTGCAAGAGTCTGCGGCCTGGCTTTCCGAAAGCAACTTCCTGCTCGTGTACAAAAATATTTCAGGCAGGGGCGCCTGGGTGGCTCAGTCAGTTAAGAGTCTGCCTTCGGCTCAGGTCATGATCCCACAGTCCTGGGATCGAGCCCTGCATCGGGCTCCCTGCTCAGCGGGAAGCCTGCTTCTCCCTCTCCCACTCCCCCTGCTTGTGTTCCTGCTCTCGCTATCTCTTTCTCTGTCAAATAAATAAATAAAAAATCTCAAAAAAAAAATATTTCAGGCAGAGATCTATTTCTAAATTCTTACCCCTTCTTTTCTCTTCATTCCTTCCCCCCCTCCCCTTTCTTTCTCGGACTTTTACTCCCCTTCTGATAAATGCAGTTGTCTTACTTTGAAAACTAATATGTTTGTCCTTTGGATCTCCCGTAGTTGCCATTAAGGCCTTGCACAAATTTAATAAATAAACACAACCGCAGAAAGAAGTTTTTATATTCCATCCCCCCCGCCCCAGGCCCCATAAAAGCTGTAACGACCCCAATCGGCCCAGAGAAAAGAAGTGCGATTTGTTAAAAAATAAGTTACCTTCTCCCAGTAGAAAATGTTTTCCACTTCTACCACCTTCTGTAATGAGTAACTTTCAACCCAAAGTAACTCGTTCAGGTTCAAAACTCAAACGACTTGTAAGAAAGTTTTAACTTCAACCCAGATGCTTTTATGCCTGGATGACATATACATATTGGCAGAGAGTAAAAAACCATAATAGCATTTTACTATTAGATTTGATACTTCATTTTCTATGGCTATTTCCTTCAGAATCCACTTAACTGAATCTGTTTGAATGTGTAATTCCTTGTTATTGGATTCTGTGGACATTTTAGAAAATTCAACACAAATTGAGCACAGAATGTGGAAACATGCTAAGACCCTTTTCTTAATGGAGCTACATTCTAATGGTGGTGGCGAAGGGGGAGGATGAGAATAAGCCATAAACGGAATAAATCAGTAAAAGTACAGAGTTTGTTAGGAGGTAATAAAGTAGAGCAGAATAAAGGGAATGATGCTTGAGGCTGGTGTCACTGGAAATAGGGTGGCCAGGACAGGCCCCCCTTGGGAGGTGACATCAGAGCAAAGACATAAAGGAGGTGAGGGAGGGAGCCACAAGGGTTAACGGGGAGAAGTGTCTTCCAGGCAGAGAGAATGGCCTGTGCAAAGGGGAGTAGAGGGTGGGAGCACGTCTGGCACAGAGGAGAAACCACGTGCATGGAGGCCCGAGGGCCCAGGAAGGGAGGAGGGGCCCAGATCCTACCGGACTTGGCAAGCCACTGTAAGGATTTGGCTTCTACTCTCAAAGAAATGGGGAGTCGTTGCAGGTTTTAATAATAAACATTTTTCTACCGAGGTAAAAGTCATGTAACATGGAATTAACCATTTATTTATTTATTTATTTATTTGAGAGCGAGAGTACATGGGCCTGCATGACCGTGGGGGGATGGGGAGGGGCAGAGGGAGAGGGAGAATCCCAAGCAGACTCCCCAGTGAGTGTGGAGTGCAACACGGGGCTCGATGTCATGACCCTGAGATCATGACCTGAGCTGAAATCAAGAGTCAGACGCTCAACCGACGGAGCCACCCAGGTGCACTGAGAATCAACCATTTAAAAGTGACTAATTCAGTGGCATTTAGTACCTTCACAATATGGTACGACCCCTCCTCTTTTTAGTTCCAAAACGTTTTCATCACCTTGAGAAACCCCCAAACACACAGAGCTAGGTGGCAGAGAGCAAATAACAACGACATGATCTCCCTGCATCACAAAGCAGCAATGGAAACAAAATGTCGCCCTGAGAAGGCTGAGAGGCCAGCCCTCCTTGTTCAGGGAAGCCAATCCCCCTGCACCAGAAATCACACCCGGGCTTGAAGGAGCTTCTGGCTCCCTGGCTCTCCATCCACCGAACTGCTGTGAGTCACAGAAGTCCTTCTGATAAGGAAAATTCGAGGTGACACCATCTCCCCACTGTGCATGGGCTGGGCTGGTGGGAAAGGCCGCGAGAGGCCCTGCTGATCTCCCAAGCAAAAGCTGAAACTGGAAGTACTTCCCTTTTCCAGCAGAGCCTCCCTCTGATTTCCTCCCCAGTGAGTGCTGTGAAGAGGCCAAGGCAGAAAGACTCTGTGGGATTTACTGCACCAGCAGCCTGCCCACCCCATTAGCTCCAGGGCCTGTCTTTGCGAATCCTCGAAAAGGCTGGGCCAGGCTGGAAACAGAATGCGGGGCAGAGAGCGAGGGCCCCTCCTGACGTTTTTACCCAGGCAGAGCCCGGTTAAGGGTTAAAATCAGCTGGCCTGGAAGACAAAGGTACATCCCTAAACTCAATTTTGGCCTCTGTACCTTCTTGGCAGGGTGGCGGAAGGAGGGGAAGAGGGGGAGGGGTCAGACCACAGGCTGAGGTGGGGTTTAGGGCACCCGGGGCTTGCCACGATGTCCTGTCCATATAACCTCTGAAGAAAAAGTGATCCTCAGAGGAATTGGAAATAAGCCAGAGCTTGCTCCAGGTGTCTCCCCCCTTCCCTAAATTCCCCAATTGGGAGGGGGAAGGGCTGCTTTAGAAAGGATTTTTTTTTTTTTTAAGATTTTATTTATTTGGGGCGCCTGGGTGGCTCAGTTGGTTAAGCGACTGCCTTCGGCTCAGGTCATGATCCTGGAGTCCCTGGATCGAGTCCCGCATCGGGCTCCCTGCTCGGCAGGGAGTCTGCTTCTCCCTCTGACCCTCCTCCCTCTCATGCTGTCTCTCATTCTCGCTCTCAAATAAATAAAATCTTTAAAAAAAAAAAAAAGATTTTATTTATTTATTTGGCAGAGAGGGCACAAGCAGGGGGAGCGGCAGGCAGAGGGAGGAGAGGGAGAAGGAGGCTCCCAGCGGAACAGGGAGCCCAATGCGGGGCTCGATCCCAGGACTCTGGGATCATGACCTGAGCCGAAGGCAGACGCTTAACCGACTGAGCCACCCAGGTGCCCGCTGACTTGTCTTTCTCAGAAACTTTATCACACTGTATTCTTTTTTTTTTTTTTAAAGATTTATTTATTCATTTGAGAGAGCAAGAATGAGAGAGAGAGTACATGAGAAGGGGGAGGGTCAGAGGGAGAAGCAGGCTCCTCGCCGAGCAGGGAGCCCGATGCGGGACTCGATCCCGGGACTCCAGGATCATGACCTGAGCCGAAGGCAGTTGCTTAACCAACTGAGCCACCCAGGCGCCCTATCACACTGTATTCTAATGTTATACCTCCACCATTAACACAATACCTGGCAAGGAGTGGGCAGGTATTCAAGAAATGTTTTTGGAATGAATGGATGGGTGGATGGATGGATGGATGGATGAAGTTATAAACAACTAATATCTTAGAGCGCATAATACGTATCTCCTTACAAAACATTCAGAGAGATAGAGGATAGATAGATATAGACATCTGGTTAGAACTCATGATTCCCCTAAGAACAAATGTTTTTTAATTTTCATTATATCAGAGTAAAGGCAGCGTCACCCCTATAAATGACCAAGTCACAAGTGATAAAGTCAAGTTCTAGTTCATGGAGATATTATTATATCTATATTATGATGTGTTTATTTATAATCTTTGGGTTCACTTGGGGCACCTGGATGGCTCAGTCGGTAGAACATGTGACTCTTGATCTCAGGGTCATAAGTTCAAGCCCCACATTGGGTGTAAAGAGGACTTAGAAATTAAAAAAAAAAAAAAATATAGCACTAGCCTTGGAATTAATACCATTAATTCTATGGAGAATATATATTGAATATAAAAATACAGAATTTTTTTTTTTAAAGATTTTATTTATTTATTTGACAGAGAGAGAGATAGCGAGAGCAGGAACACAAGCTGGGGGAGCGGGAGAGGGAGAAGCAGGCTTCCCGCCGAGCAGGGAGCCCGATGCGGGACTCGATCCCAGGACCCTGGGATCATGACCTGAGCCGAAGGCAGACGCTTAACGACTGAGCCACCCAGGCGCCCCAGAATTTTTAAGTTAAAAGAAACTGGCCTGCTCATCTGGGCCAACTCCATTATTTTACAAATGAGGAAACTAAAGCCCAGAGAGGTTAGGTGACTTGTCCAAGGTCACACAGCTGCTACGTGAGAGTCAGGATTGGAATCTAGATTTTTTTCCAGATACTAAATTCAGTACCTTTTGTACCATACAACAAAGATAACTGGTTTATAAACAAATTCTTGGAACATAGCTTATTTATATTTTGGGCCTGCTTGTGTTTATAAACCACACATGCCCAGACTTCCTGGGATGATTCCCGTTGCAGAAATCCTATGCCAGTTTCAGAACATGGGGTCCAATGTGGTGATGGAGTTCAGAGTTAGCTTTGAGGTCAAGGGGTGCCTGGGTGGCTCAGTGGGTGAAGCATCTGACTCATGATTTCGGCTCTGGTCATGATTTCATGGGTCGTTGGATGGAGCCCTGTGTCAGTCTCTGTGCTCAGCGGGGAGTCTGCTTGAGATGCTCTCCTTCTGCCCACCCCCACTTGCATGAGCTCACACTCTCTCTCTAAAATAAATAAATAAAACTTAAAAAAAAAGAGAGAGCTAGCTTTGGAGTGCCAAAGACAGTGAAGCATCTGCCTTCGGCTCAGGTCATGATCCTTGGGTCCTGGGATCGAGCCCCACATTGGGCTCTGTGCTCATCAGGGAGTCTGCTTCTCCCTCTCTCTTTGCCCCCACCCGAGCCCATGCTCCCTCCCTCTCACTCTCTCTCGATCTCAAATAAATAAATAAATAAATAATCTTAAAAAAAAAAAGTTAGCTTTGAGGTCAAATTGCCTGGGTTCAGATTCTAGCTGTGTGACCTTTGGCAAATCACTTAGTTTCTCTGTGCTTTTTTATCACCTGTAAAATGAGTATAATGGTTCCTACCTCAGAGGGTGGCTACAAAGATTAAATTATTTACTACATGTAAAGTGACTCATACTAAATGCTAGTAAATGTCAGCTTAAATAACCTTGGTTTAGAAAATAGCTCCTTACAGGGCGCCTGGGTGGCTCAGTTGGTTAAGCAACTGCCTTCGGCTCAGGTCATGATCCTGGAGTCCCGGGATCGAGTCCCACATCGGGCTCCCTGCTCAGCGGGGAGTCTGCTTCTCCCTCTGATCCTCCCCCTCTCATGCTCTCTGTCTCCCATTCTCTCTCTCAGATAAATAAAATCTTTAAAAAAGAAAGAAAGAAAGAAAATAGCTCCTTACATATATATGAGGTCACTGGTAGTCCATTCGAGTCGAGGAGAGTAGTGACCAGAAAGGGTCATGAGGAGGCCTTCTGGGCGCTGATAATGTTATCTCTCCTGATCTGGTAACTGGTTCCACAGTCATGTGTGGTTTGTAAAAATCTATCAAGAACTGTGAAGGGTCTCAGATTTGACCCTACTTGCAAGCTGACAAGTTATCCTGCCGTAATTTTGTGGGTGCCGCCAGAAGCTGCTCACCTCCTGGGTCAGAAACAAAGGACCTTATTGGTCATGGCGCAGCTGGCAGCATGAGCCTCATGTTTGTGTCGGTCCCCTTTTCCCCCCTAGTCCCTGGGATTCCCTGGGCAACATGGAGGGGCCCACTGGATGCTGCACATGCAGTGGATTTGTGTCACGGTTGAAGAACCCATGGTCGAAGGGAACCCAAATCTTTTAAAATAGGCAGTAAGCCTGCCTGACCTTTGCCCTGAAGAGAAACTTTGTCTTTATTACATTGGACTGGCTTTATTATACTGGACCTTTGCTCTGGAGGGAGACCCTAGCTCTGTCTCCCAAGGCTGTTTGCTCTACAAACACCCTTGACGAGAGAATTCAGAATGAGTGAAGTCAGTGCCTCTGGCCGAGACTTGCAGAAAGGCGAGAGACCTAGGACGCGTGACGACCCGACAATAATCCATACACTATTCTGATGTATGTCATACTTCAACAAGAAGGTTTTGAAAAGTGCAACCTGAAAAAGAAAATGTTGTCCTATGGTCAGAGAGATTTGGGAAAATCTGGAGTAAATATTTTTCTTTACCATTGGCCTTAGCAGAATCCTTCCTACGCTAACGTGGATCACTCATCTTCAAACAGGGCACCCGAGTGCAGCTGCTTCTCAGTGCTTCTCAAACGCTTCCTACATACGCATACAAAGCACTTGGGCATCTAGCTGAACGCAGATTCTGATTCTGCATTTAGATCTGGGGCTCCCAGGAGGGGTGGGTGCTGCAGCTGGTGGACCACCACACTGAATAGCAGGGGGCTGGGAACCTCTTCTTTCAAGGAACTCCCCACAAGACTGGATTCGGGCAATGATGCTGGGAGAATACAGTTTCAGATCCAGCCCTGCTATTGCGTCCCATCTAATATGGTGGGCGGGGCACCAACATAAAATTCTTAAAAGCAAAATCTCAGTGATTTGTAATTCTGGTCATTCAAAGCTGGGTAAATGTAAAACGCAAGAATACCAAAATGCTCAGGAAAGTTCTAGGAGGACAGAAGTATTTCCTACAGGGCAGGTAAAAACCATGAATGAGGGCTGAAGAGCAATGAAATTGTAATTTTGCCCATAAATGACAACCACAAACACTAAAATCAATGGAATGTAATTTTGCAAAGCACAGGAGACCTAAGCTTCATCAGCTTAGGCCTGAAGTAACAGAGGCTGGAGGCTGTTAAAGTCGTCGGTGGAGGTTTTCCTGAGGTTCAAATAACAGGCAGCACTTGAGCCACCCTAATCCTACTCGGGCGATCCCCATAGGCGAGTGTTGGGGACCGAAAGCTGTTCCTGTGTGCCTTCCATACAGCCCTGGGAAACCGGGACGTCAAGACGGGAGTGGCATGGGCCCCGCCTCCCCTAGTCCCACCCACACAGATCTTCCTTAAAAATCCGGTCCTCGACCCTGGCTGCACATCAGAATCATCAGAGAAGCTTTGGAAATCCTCCCGATGCCCTGGTTCTTCCAGACCAGTTAACTAAGAATCCCCTGGGACAGGGCCCATGCATCAGTAGTTGTAAAAATCCCCCCAATAATTCTGATGGGAACTGCTACCCTTAAGCCTCTAACAACTTCAGTGAAGGAAGTGAAAGCCTTAACAGAGTGTAAGCAGGGCCTAAGTCCCCAAAGTACACCTGCTTTCCTCTCTTCCGCATCTCTGATTCGGCTCCTAAGAACCACCATGTTTTGAGAAGAGAGATCAACAAAAGCATGGTTCATTTCCTTCTAGAGCTCACCATGTCTTATCTCGCTATAGCTCATGTTTGGCACAAATGATTGGTCTTCTTTTTAGGGAATAGAGCGCAGAAAACTCCGTCTGTAGGGCTCTGCAGGATATTCGACCGGGATGAAATTAATTATAGTTCGTATTTTGGACAACTGGGGTATTATACTTTCTCACCTATCAGGGATGATAAAGGAATTCTGCAGTATCATTCTGTTCAGTTACGATTTCTGGGTTGGGTCACAGCTTTCTCTATTTCCTAACCATGTGACCACACTGGACAAGTGACTTCGCCCCACCAATTCTGGTTTGTTCATGCACAAAATGGAGGAATTTGTAAAGTTCACAGAGTCGTGAGGAGCATGGATAGGAGGTAATTCATGAGAAGGGCTATGCACAGTGTCCAGGGAGGAGTAAGCCCTCCATAAATACCAGCTATTTTTATAAGTTGCTTTGGTCTCATTCAAATGCATGATCCCTAGGCTGGCTCTGGTCTGTGGTCCTCTCTCAATGACATATGTAAATTGAGAGTAAATGATGAGAAACTTTTAGACGAATTTGACAGAGAAATTATCTTTATCGGATCTAATAATAAAACCCTTAGGCCTGCAGTTTGTATGCCTTTCTATGTAATTTTTCTAACTCATTTTTATTTCACTTTATGAAAGTATTGGTCTGTGGGCTTGTACTTTGTCTTTCGCATGTCTCTTTAATATTTTCTCATAGTTCATTTTTATTTCACTTTATGAAAGTTTTCTCCATAGACAGACTGGAGATGAAAACACTGGTTTTTCACAGAAAGAGTTTGAAAATAACCGGTTTAAAGATCAATTTATGAATACTGTGTCATAGAAATGAGTGGAAAACCTACCACATTTGTTTCCTATGCTGTATCCCAAATTTAGCGGCTCAAGATAACACCCATTTACTATTCTACAGCTTCCCTGGATCAGAAGTCCAGGCGAAGCATGACCGGCTCCTCTGCTCAGGTCTCGCTAGGGCCACAGTCAAGGAGCCAAGTGGGCTGCAGTCCCATCTGGAGCTCGGTGACCTCTACCAAGCTTATGTGGTTGTTGGCAGAATTCAGTTCCTTGAAGCAATAGGACTGGGGTCCCTGTTTTCTTATTAGCTATCTGCCAGGGGCTGCCCTCAGCCTCCCAGAGCACCCCCGAAGTTCCTTGCCATGTGGCCCTCTCCCAGACCCTCCCCCAACATGGCGGGTCACTTCTTCAAGACCAGCCAGGGAGAGTCTCTCACTTGGGTCCAGCAAGACAGTCTTACATAATGTAATCAAGGGAGTGACATCCCATCACCTTTACCATATTCTATTGGCTGGAAGCAGGTCACAGGTTCCCCTGGCACTCAAGGCGAGAAGATTACATAAGGATGCGACTCACGGGGGGTCACCTTACAATGTATTCACCACACCCATCCACAGATAATCTTATTTTAATGGGCTGAGTCTTCCAACAGTAAGCCATCAATCACCATATAAACCCAACTTGGCATCGAGAAGCATGCATCCATTTATGAGGAACAGATTAAAAGAATCATAGAGAATATGGATAATTTGACGCTCATCTAACATCAGACATGAATGAGCCAATCTATAAATTAGTCCTGCAAAACTGCCATGCTACAATTTTCAAATAACAAACAAAAAGGAAATGTTACTTTTGATCTCCACCTTTTGCATCACTGATGCTTCTGAAAAATTGGTGTGTATGGCACATTTTTCTGCAATTATTTTCTGATGAATACAGAGTCCAACATAATTGCTCTTGAAATGAGATATTTAATGATATGAAAGCTAATGACCATGTTAATGGCGATTCCCAATAAAGATCTACTTATCCCCATAAACTCCCTGAAATATAATGCTGTAGCTGTGGAAATTGCTTAATAAGCCTCTTTAAATCTTAGCTACTTTTTATAGACTACAGGTTAATTTAGGGGGACTTTTTTTAAAAAGCCCCGCTCTCTCCCGGAGTCTACTTGAGAAATTCCCAAAGGGCCTGGCCTAATGTCATTCGCAGCAGTATCTGTGTGCATGTGGAATTGCTTTCCTTCAGGAGAAGCCCCAGTTGACAGAACAACAGTGGAAAAGCGTGTTTGTATGCATATGAAAGGTACCTGCACGCTTCAAGGACTTTTGGACTGTGTGTGGTATATAAATATCAACTGAATGAATGAGAAAAATGTCACTCCAAAGGACAGAAAGCTATCAATAATGGAGCACGGTTAAAAACATCTGACAGCATTGCAACAGAAGTGATCTGGTCATTAACGACACCTCCTGAATTTTAAAGATTTTTAATGGGGAAGTCGACATGGGAATAGGGCAGAGGGGCTCATGTGGAAATAGAGATTATTTCAGGGGAAATCAGTTTGAGACCACATAATATTGATTGTAAGACGACTAACTATGCCTCTGGCAGAAAGTTAACGTTTACAGAAAGGCCGTGAATCTACAATGCTTGGTTTAAATACTTTACCCCAAAATACCTCCCTCCCGGTGTTGGAAATGCATCTTTTTACCGGGACACTTGGCCAGAAGTGATCAGATTGGAGAGCCTTGTGATCTCACTTCTTTTTTTTTTTTTAAGATTTTATTTTTTTATTTTAGAGAGAGCGCGCGAGCGAGCTGGGGGAGGGGCAGAGGGAGAAGGAGAGAATCTCAAGCATAATCCGCCCTGAGCACAGACCCAGACTCAGAGCTCGATCTCATGACCCTGAGATCATGACCTGAGCTGAAACCAAGAGTCGGACGCTCAACCGACTGAGCCACCCAGGCGCCCCTGATTTCTAACAGGGTAATAGAGAATCTGTCTTTCACGTTCTGGAGGGAAGTTTTTTAAAGTCCACACTCCACATAACAACAGTGCGAGATTCCCTAGGCTCAGGGGTTGTTAGCTTTGGGGAGATGAAACAGAAGAAGAAGAAGAAGCAGCTGCAGAGCTCAGGGAGGGGTCTTGGGAAGAGCATGCTGGGGAGGCTCTCTCGCCGGAATGCAGAGAGTAGCCGACAGTAGCGTCCAGGAGTTGAGGAGGACACAAAGAATGGACGCATCGAGGTCAAACACACCCCCATTCTTCTATGCTTGCACCGGTTCTTGGGGCCCCTGGGAAGAAATACTGTAGGGCTTTAAGGTTGTCAGTCTTTACTGGTTGAACTCATGCAAGGCTGAGTTCAGCTCTATAGAGTAGTGCTCTCCACTGGAAACACAGTGTAAGCCACAAAAATGAACCGCATCTGTAATTGACAAATTTCCAGTCACATTTGGAAAAGTACAAAGAACCAGGTGAATTTAATATAGTGCATTTTATTTAACGCAATATATCTAAAATATTACCATTTCCATATGTAATCAACAGAGAAATTAGCAGGTATTTTATATTCTTTCTTGGTACTAAGTCTTCAAGTTTAGGTATGTATATTCCACTTACAGAACATTTAAACCTGGATCTGACACATTTCAGTTGTTCCGTAGCCACATGTGTATACTCTACAGAAAAAGGCAGGTCTGGAGAATGGTGTTCTAACAGATCCCTGGCTAGATGCAGAGCATTCAAGATCACATGTTGGCAAGGTTGCTATACATCTAAAACACTAGAAAGTAAGTCTGGAACATTCTACATGATCTTTCATGGAAAAATAGAGTCATCAAGAAATTTTTTCAAGAGGAAAATTGCCTATGAGGAAATTAAATATCAAAATATAAAGGTACATGCATATATAAAATAGTTGCTGGGCTCTTAGCCTAGAAATACCATGTTGATTATGCATAAATATGTACACAGACACAATACGTAGATGTCCTTAATTTCTCAAGCCATGATTGATTTCGGGAAACTGAAGCAGCAATCTTTGTCACAGCCTAGGGGTAGTAAGGTGACAATTATTAATGTCCCCATTTTATAAGTGCATAATTTGGCACTGTTCTCTCAGGGACACATACGGGTTTGGGCCTCTGCTGTGGACTAAATTGTGTTCCTCCAAAATTCACATTTGGAAGCCCTAACCCCCGAGCGACTGTATTGGGAGATAAGTTTTTGAGGAAGAAATTACAGTTAAATGAGGTCATAAGGGTAGGGTCCTAATCTGATAGCATTAATGGCTAGGAAGAGAAAGATCTCTCTTGATCGCTCTCAACCCCCCGCCCCCCAACTCCCCTTCTGCAAGAAGGTGGCCTTCTGCAAGCCAGGAAGAGAGGTCTCACCAGGAACCAAATCTACTGGACTTTGATCTTGGACTTCCCAGCCTCCGGGACTATGAGAAATACATGTCTGTTTTTTAAGTCCCCCAGTCGGCAGTATATGTTATGGCAGCTGGAGCAGACTAATACAGCCTCTATTCCTTAGTGAATCAGAACTCAGTGTCCAAAGTGGATCTTACTGGTGGACAGCTATAGATAAAACTATACATCGATCACTAGAATGACTTTGCAAGAGTTGCCTGTTGGTTGCTCAATTCCAAGTTGTAGAGATGATTCATTGTCCAGAAATGGACGTCTGTAAATGTAACTTTATTCTTCAGAAAAGAAAGTCTCCGTGCCTCTCCATGATGATATTCCTTCTTGCTCTTCTTCTGAACCCACTGGTTTTATTTAAGAGGCATTTGGTTATCGAGAACCAAAGTCTGTCAAAGTGGTTTACAAGTAGCAAATATTCAAGGATTTCACGGAACATGGTGGGTTGCACAGCAGGGCTAGAACTAGGACACTAGGACACTCCAAGCATCCTCCCCGTGGGCTGCACTGTCTCCATTTTCTCTCTTCTCTTGGCATCTGCTTCTTTCCTCCTTCTCTCTATAACTGGTTCTCTCTTTCTGTTTGCACAGGTCTGAATGTGGCCACCCGGGTCACAGAGATTGCCCGGCAACACCTTGTCTCAACCTTACCTTCCTGGGAGGGGGGCACCTAATTGGCCCAGACGGTAACACCCCGTACAATTGAATAGCGTGGATTCATTAAACATAGTCCTGGCACTTTTGGGAAAATGAGAAAGGGTGCACCCTGCAATGTGAAATGCAAGCACTAAAAACCAACTGTATTTACTGTGTGAGTGTGACTGTGCTAAAAAATGCTCTGAAAAAAGACGCAAAGAATATATTCTCAAATATAATTTGATATATATTGTTTCTGTTATTGCTCACTGCCTAACAACCAACTCTGTAAAATTTAGTGTCATAAAACCATAACTATTATTTCTCATGATTCTGTGAGTAACTGGTCTTATCTGGGTGGTTTTCAGCTCCATGTGACATCTGCTGAGGTCACTTGTTCCACGGCACTGAACTGGTGTCCAGGCAAGGCTGGAGAGCCCAAGAAGCCTTTTCTCGCAGGTCAGGCACCTTGGTTCTCCTCCACGTGGCCTCTCCACTTCATTAGCTCAGGCTTCCTCACCCCCCAGAGTCTCTACATCGTCAGACTTCTTACATGGTGGCCGGTTTCCAGAGGGAAAGCAAAAAAGAAGAAGTTGCCAGGCATCACTTCTACAGTCTTCTTCTTTTTTTTTTTTCTTAAGATTTTATTTATTTATTTTTGAGAGACAGAGAGAACAAGCATGCAAGCAGGGGGAGGGTCAGAGGGAGAAGCAGACTCCCCACTGAGCAGGGAGCCCGATGCGGGGCTCGATCCCAGGACCCCGGGATCACGACCTGAGCCGAAGGCAGATGCTTAGCCAACTGAGCCACCCAGGCGCCCACTTCTACAGACTTCTAATGGTCAGAGCAATTCAGGACATGAGCCCAGATTTAAGGGAAGAGACCCCACCTCGACAGGCGGAAGAGCATGAGCATCCAGGGAGAGAAGGAACTGATGGCAGACATCATGGGAGGCCACCGTGTGGGGATAAGAATCCGGGTGTCGAGGATATAAGAGAGGGGACATTTTTCTCTCTTCTTTCTTTTTCTCTGTACTTTCAAATGCTTCAATGAGCACCATTTTAATAATAATAATGATTTTTAAATGGTGCTACATCTGTAATAATAACTGATTAAGTGGTGCAAAGTTGAATGTCTGGAATAAACAGATCACAGAGAAGATGTTTCTATGCTTTTTGAAACATGACACTTGCTGGGAAAGCATGTCCACGAGAGATTCTCGGATTTGCCTCTCTGCAGAGCAATAAAAACTAGCCACAGTGGTAGCCGAAGCACAAGGAAGAAAACAGATTTCTTGCTGTCGACTAAAAATAAATCCTTGCTCCCTTAAGTGCTCTGCTCCTTAGTCATGCGGCCTCTCTTGCATCTACATGAGGGCTATGGCCTGCGTCCTTGCAGACAGAGTCGCCCACGCAGCCAGTGGCCGTGAACTTTCTTCTGCATGAGACCTTGTTTCTCCGGAACCAGTCCGGTGGCTCGTCTGGGACCGGGAGGCTCCCGAATGTGACGACTGTAGGCCCCTGCTCAGGAGAGGTGTTTCTGTCCCACCTACAAGGCCTGAGCGTTCACTCCCTGCTGAGCCGGGCGGCTGCGTCCCCAGCGGTTCCACAACTCCCACGGGGCGCGAGCGGATGAGCTCCTTTCATCCAGTGCCTTCTGTACCCAGCTGACATGGTGCCTCTCTTGGCTTCCCAGCTTGTCCTCCAGCAGCCTCTGCCGCGGACCCTCCGACCACATGTGCCACCTCCTTCTGCCTCCAGGAGACGCCCCTGCCCCAGCCCAACTGTTCCAACGACGGCATCGCCCTTCCGTCCCCTCTGCCTTCGGACCAGGTCCAACCCCTCTCCTGCAGGAGGAGCCCCTCCATCTTCAGGTCCAGTTTTGCTCCTCCACGGGGCGTTCCCCAGGACTTGGCTCCGCGAGTCTGCCCTCAACACAGGAAGGGGGAAGAGGACCACATTCGAAGTGCCTGCTCCGGGAGAGGCCCAGCCCGGGGTAGAGAGCCGCCAAGTAGCTACACCCCTGCAGAGCGGGCCGTGGCCGTCCCCTCCGCGCCATTCAGGCCGCCTGGAAGTCACACTCTCATCTTTGCGACCCCCAACCCACCCCTGGGCTCATGCAAAGAGGGAGCCATATGTGGTCCGAAGTACAGCAGGCGGCCTGCCGAAACCCAGCTGTCATGTGCCTCGCTCTCTCTCGTTCTCTTGCATGCACACGGGGGCAGTTCCCAGCTGTCCCAGGACCTGCGTCCACGCAGGGGACACAGAGCAGATGACGAGTGATCACGGCCATGTTCTGTCCAGCCAGGCAGGAAAGAGGTCTGCAGCAAGGCCAAACATCGTCACGCTTCTCATTACATTTTTGTGTGTGTAGGAAAACACAGGGTTTTTAAATAAAAATATATCCCGCTTGGGCGCCTGGGTGGCTCAGTTGGTTAAGCAACTGCCTTCGGCTCAGGTCATGATCCTGGAGTCCCGGGATCGAGTCCCATATCGGGCTCCTTGCTCAGCAGGGGGTCTGCTTCTCCCTCTGATCCTCCCCCCTCTCATGCTCTCTCTCTCTGTCTCATTCTCTCTCTCAAATAAATAAATAAAATCTTTAAAAATATATATATATATCCCGCTTACACACAACGGGTTTGTTATTGCTATATGCAGATAATGCTTTTGAATTTCTCAGATTTTATTGCCACGCTGGTAAACTTTGAGAGATTTGGCCCACACAAAGAAAGGCTCTTTGAGGTCCTTGATAAAATCGGAGACACCACCAGGGCCTGAGATCAGAGCTTTGGGAATCTCTGGTATGGTCCAG
>NC_138385.1:97929257-97953041 GCF_054177405.1 Leptonychotes weddellii | reverse complement strand
ATATATCCCGCTTACACACAACGGGTTTGTTATTGCTATATGCAGATAATGCTTTTGAATTTCTCAGATTTTATTGCCACGCTGGTAAACTTTGAGAGATTTGGCCCACACAAAGAAAGGCTCTTTGAGGTCCTTGATAAAATCGGAGACACCACCAGGGCCTGAGATCAGAGCTTTGGGAATCTCTGGTATGGTCCAGTACTGCAGCCAGATTCCCTTGGTTCTAATCTCAGCATCTCTTAATTCTCTTAATTACTAGCTATGTGACCTTGGATTAGGTCCCACACTTCTCTGTCCTGTTTGTCCATCGGTACAACTGGAATAACAGTAAAAATGCCATCATGCAGATTAAAGGAGCTCATCGGGGAGAGCCCTTTGGAAAGGCGCCCACATTAAGTCACGTTAATTTGCACTCACCCAAGCACTCGTGTGCACCAGGCCCCGCACTGGCTGCCAGTGACACAGAGATAACTAATTCACAGTCACAGTCCTCAGGGGACCCACGCAGGGGAAAGAGTCCCAGAGAAACAGATCCCGCGTGTGTGGACTTGGCCAGGGCGTAGTGGACGACACAGCCAGGACCTTCAGCGAAGGAATTTAAACATCTTGTTCCAGGGAGCTGCTGCTGAGACAAATCCCTCAGCGAGCCCAGAATGTTCTGAACTGACATATTTGTCGAGAACGTTTACAGAGCTGAGATTTAATGAAAGGAGGGCTGGCTGGGAGTCGGGTTACCAGGGACACTCCTTTTTCTGATCTGCTTTAGCGACTTATTTAACAAACAGCCAACACCCGCTGTGTTCCCGGCACTCTGCTAGGGAAGAGGGACATCAAGATGATGAAGATCCACCTCCTGCCTCGAAGGAACCCCCAGAACGGAGAGGAACACAGCCCGGCCGTTATTCTGCACCACAGAAAATACATGAAAAGATGTGGTGAAACCACCTAACCACCCTGACCCATTTCTTTACCTATCAAATGAGCACAGCCCTGCACAAGCGACGTTTCTTCCCGATCGGAGACCCCGGCACTCTATTCGAACGTTGTGGGTCCTTTCAGAAGCCGTGTTTGGAGTTGGTGGGTCAGCGTGAGCGTCGGGGGAGCAGTGCTACACTGGAGAGACTGGGACCTAGGACACGTTCGAGTCTTGCCCGGGTGAGCCCTGGCTCAGGACACAGATGAACTCAAGAGGCAGAGAGGGTCTCGGGCCTCTTCAGAGTTCACCGAAAAGAGTTTTCTCAACATGAGATGAATTGGGCACATTCCTATTGGGATTTAAAATATCAGCTCCGGGGCGCCTGGGTGGCTCAGTCTTTAAGCATCTGCCTTCGGCTCGGGTCATGATCCCGGCGTCCTGGGATCGAGCCCCGCATTGGGCTCCTCGCTCTGCGGGAAGCCTGCTTCTCCCTCTCCCACTCCCCCTGCTTGTGTTCCCTCTCTCGCTGTGTCTCTCTCTCTGTCAAATAAATAAATAAAATCTTTTAAAAAAATAAATAAAATAAAATATCAGCTCCCCTGGCTGGTTATTGCTAGCAATTTCCCTGGCCCTCATTAGCACACGTGTTCTTCCTTGCAGACTCCACCCCCCCACCCCCCAAGACAACAGTCAGAGGGATGCGCTACCACCACCTAACACAAGGGCACCGCTCACTTAGATAATTTCCTCAGCTAATCACGAACACTAAGTTTATTCTCTTACCATAACCTCAAATATAACGGTTACACAAGTAGCCATAATAGTATTCAAGTTTATTTTGGAATTTGGACCTTTTACATCCTGTATCTTGTGAGGGCCTTGCTGGAATTGTCTGACCTTAGCTAATATTTACAGAGCTGTGCCAGAACTTGATTTATCTCCTCCCTATATGCAGACAAATGTCTGAGCTATCACTTGTATTTGTATAGGGAACATTGATTCTAATTACTGGAGTATTGCATTTCCAGCTTAAAGGTCCATAGACCAGCGGAAGCATTTTGCTAATGTAATGCTTTGGGTAATCAGCCAAAGCTGAAAGAAATGTAGGTCAATAAAATGGAAGAGAGAAGTCCAATGTAAGTTTTGCGGCTGTCATTTTCCTTTTATAGAACAAAATCTATGAATGCAGGGAGACCGGTTTAAGATCTAATCCGAGACCCTGGATCATTCCACGGCCTTTTTACCTTCCATTATCCCTACTCCACCCTTAAGTAGTTAACCTTATACCTGATCACCAATGAACTACCTTTTTTTTTTTCTTAAGTACTAGATTCTTAAGGTAGTCTTTAAGTTGGGAGTACTCAATTTTTAAAGACATCACTACCTCCCCACCTAACCTATATATCACAATCATGGAATGATGAGTCCCACACAACCAAATTTTCCAGAATTCTACCTTCTGTCAATCCTTGCCCGAGTCATGGAACCTGTGTCTACATATTCCCTTTGTTCCTGCAAATTGCTTCAGATCAGCTGCTTCACATTTTCAGTGGCCCGGGCAATCTGATAACCAGTCTTCTTGGAATTACGGACAAGGCAAGAGCAATCAGGTCTGAGTAAGGGCCGA
Organism: Leptonychotes weddellii; assembly: GCF_054177405.1. Taxonomy (NCBI): domain Eukaryota; kingdom Metazoa; phylum Chordata; class Mammalia; order Carnivora; family Phocidae; genus Leptonychotes; species Leptonychotes weddellii. The sequence continues at coordinate 97,950,498 of NC_138385.1, read as the reverse complement.
GCCCCAGTCGCCCTGGAGAATACACATCCTATGCTGCTGTGATGGGTGGACTGTCAGAGTCAGACACTGTACACAAGTAGATAATCAAAGTGGCCAGTCTTACCATGTCCTTATCAGTAAATCACTGGTTTCATTCTGTAACTATTTATTGAACCCAGAGCATCGTTTCACATCATCAGACTCCAGGCTGTCTCCATCTGCTCAGGCAAGCAGATCTTTTCATCTTTTCCTTGATGACTCATCCTGTCTGTTTTCTGTCTAAGGCTCAAGATATAACCTCTCAACTGCAGATAAAAACAGCTTTCTCCACCCCTCATCACGAAGCTCACATCAAGAGTCTATCTTCCTAGGAAAGCAGCTTGCTGACACACCAGGCAGGACGCCTATCTGGGAAGGGAGCTTCCTGGGCCGCTAAGACAGAAGACAGAAGGTGCCCCAGAGCTCGCTGCGGGGGCAGAGGGCAGGCCCTGGGTTTAAGGTATCAGGCCACAGTTCTCCAACTGCAGTAGCATCAGAATCCCTTGGGAGGCTTGGTAAAATTCCAGTTTCCTGGGCCCCACTCTTAGAAATTCAGATTCAGAAGCTCTGGGGTTCAGCCAGGAAACTGCCATTTTAATCCTTACCGTGGGGGGCTGTGATATGACAGGTGTGAGGACTGCTCTGGGACTCGGGTTAGAGTGCTAACACCGTTCACAGGGCGCACAGGACAAGCACCCCAAAGCAGGTGCTGGTCGGGCCACCCTCGGAAGAGAGTGAGAACCCTCTGTCCCGACACGGAGCAGTGTTTGTACAAAAGCCAGAATGATCTGCTTGCTGAAAAGAAAACATCAACGAATAAGGTCATATAAATACGGAGTGTTTGGATTTCTTATAAGATCATCTAACAAGAAAACTCAGGCAACAAAGATAGCTATACCAAGTGCACTTCCAGATTTGAAATGGCCCCAGAAAGGATCTGCGGGCCCTCTCGGAGACAGGGTTAAAAACAAAAACAAGTATCCCAAAGGGACAGAGTTCTTGTTAGTCTTTAACACATTAATAGCCCAAAAGATGAACCTGAAGAGTTTGAGCCCTTTGATATGGAGTACCTTCAACTGAACACAGTACTTTAAGTCAGGAAGTTCCTTTTTTTAAATTTTATTTAATTTAATTAATTTATTTGACAGAGAGAGACATAGCGAGAGCAGGAACACAAGCAGGGGGAGCGGCAGAGGGAGAAGCAGGCTTCCCGCAGAGCAGGGAGCCCGATGCGGGGCTCGATCCCAGCACCCTGGGATCATGACCGGAGCCGAAGGCAGACGCTTAACCAACTGAGCCCACCAGGCGCCCCAAGTCAGGAGGTTTTTAGCTCAGAAATATACATCCTAGGAGGCACAGGACAGCACCCCCCACCCCAACAAAGAATGATCCCCAAAGGCCAATAGTGTTGATTTGAGAAATCCTGTTCTAAAAGATAAAGACTTTGTAAAAAACATAAACGCAATACTATTATCACACCTGAAAATAATAATTAACTATTATATTCGAATAAAGCATGAGTTCCCTAAAACAAGAATTGGGCCTTTCATGCTCAGGGTTTTTATGGTAAAAAGATCTCCAGGAGATGTGTATTAAGGTCTTAAAGTAGCTTACAACAATGAACATACTGGGCATCAGTGAAGTCATCTATCCTCAAGCTACTCCAAGAAGAACAATTATGATTCTCATTTTCCGATAAAGGCAGTTAAAGAAGGCGTCCTACTCTATAATGTTGCCTTAAGCCCCCTTCTCCACCAGCCCCTACTTTTGGTCATAGAATTTTTAAAAATACTCAGACGATTACCGTTGAGAAAGAGATCAGAAATCATCCGGTCCAACATTTAGCGTTGAGAGCTAAACGTTGAAGCCCAGAGAGCTTCTCTGTTTTTCCAAAAAACACACAGCTGAATTAGTGTACGTCTTCATAGAATTCATTCAAGTATTTTTATTCCAGTTCAGCTTTTTTCCACAAAAGAAAAAGTCAGTGGAGAGATGTGCAAAATATAACACTATAGAAAGTCATTTGCTTTGGCACATTTCTGGGATACTAAGAATAATACAAATATGGGTGGTGGTGGTGGTTGCTGCTGTTTTCACTCAAAGTCTGGGTGCTTATTTCCATTTAGGGCAGTGGAAGATGTATGCATAAACACTCAGCACTGAGCAGGAGGGACCCCGCTGGCTGGATGAATGATTCGCGGTGGTGAGCAGCACTCTGATGGGCAGGGGGACCGAGAAGGGTCCCGAAATCCAGGGGAAAAAAGCTAGGTCTTCATTCCGATGACTAATAAGGAGCTCTTGAACATTGCTGAGGAGGCAAGTAGGAATGGCGAGGTTCGTGTTTGGTTAGGGAGAGGGTTTTAAAAACAAGGTACGTCAAAAGAAGTAAACATGACGGGGAGGAATTATTCCTACTACATGAAGGTAATTAATTAAATGCCATCCTACATGGAAAAGCGTTCAGAAAACTGCAAGCGTTGGTGACTGTGGAGGATTATTATTATGGCTGAGAATCATCCAAAACAATTACAACGTACACCAAGGGATGGAGGTTAGATGAGGTCACGAGGAGCTAATTAATATACTGCTTTTAAGGAGGCACCGATAAAGAGGATCATAAATAAATTACGTCATTCCAGAATTAGAAGTCAAGACCTCACAGCAGTGATCAGTTCTCCTTTCTCATTCTTGGGGCCATGAGGCGTTGAGCTCCTTATTTAGGAACAGTTCCCCGGTGTGTGGGTCTTTGTAGGAGAGTTCCCAAAGGGAAAGCCAAAAGATGTCAAGCAATTCCCTCTCCAAGAGTGCTGGGTGACTGGGACTTGAGCACATGACCTATGCTCAGCCAATCAGCAAGTCCCATTTCTGACCTTGCATCTTTTTTTTTTTTTTAAAGATTTTATTCATTTATTTGAGAGAGAGAATGAGAAAGAGAGAGCACATGAGAGGGGGGAGGGTCAGAAGGAGAAGCAGACCCCCTGCTGAGCAGGAAGCCCGATGCGGGACCCGATCCCGAGACTCCAGGATCATGACCTGAGCCGAAGGCAGTCGCTTAACCAACTGAGCCACCCAGGCGCCCTCTGACCTTGCATCTTGAGGGAGGCCGGCATGAGGTTATTCTTGGTGGCCAGCGGAGGAGTCAGGAGCTTCAAGGTGTGGAAAGGTCCAGGAGTGGTGCCCCCAGTGAGGCCCTGGCCAAAGCAGAGTATGATCTCGGCCCTGAGCTTGGCCATCAGGCCCCCTGTTGGTTCTTGCTTTTTTTCTGAGCCCAATCTCTCCTTTTTCTGGGGATTATATGAACCACTGTGTCCTTCTAATCAATTCCTTTTTGCTTGAGCTATCCAGAGTTGGATTCTATATTTTACAAACAACTCTGATGGTCTGTGTCATTGCCATCATCCAAGGGATACTTAAAATGGCCTGAGTTCTAAGGAACAATAAATAATTTAGGGCAAAGACCTCCAGGAGTATTTGTGATACTAGTAACAAGGCTTATTGGTCCACATTTATATGCCAAATAAGCAAATTCACAGTAGTTTTCTAAATAGCAATCTTAAGCATTTATCTTGTCTTCTCTGTGTTCCTGAAATCATCAAGCTCCAACTTCACAGTCAAAGTTCAGTGTGTATGTGAAGAGCTTCCCATAATCAAGGATGGGGATAAAATGCAGTATCATCAGGACAACTGCATGGCACAATCGGTTAAGCCTCCGACTCCTGGTTTTGACTCAAGATTATGATCTCGGGATCGTGAGATCGAACCCTGTGTCGGGCTCCGTGCTGAGCGTGGAGTCTCCTTGAGACTCTCTCTCCCTCTCTCTCAAATCAATCTTTTTTTAAAAATGCAGCATAGGGCGCCTGGGTGGCTCAGTTGGTTGAGCAACTGCCTTCGGCTCAGGTCATGATCCTGGAGTCCCGGGATCGAGTCCTGCATCGGGCTCCCTGCTGGGCGGGGAGCCTGCTTCTCCCTCTGACCCTCCCCCATCTCGTGCTCTCTCTCTCTGTCTCATTCTCTCACTCAAATAAATAAATAAAATCTTTAAAAAAAAAATGCAGTATAAATCATAGCATGCAGTTTGCCACTGAGTGCTATAAATATAAAATGTCTGCTAATTGGCTTACAGACTATAAAAGAGAGTGAGCAAAGGCTCTATTCTAAACTCTTCCAGTGATAGCCCTGCTAACACACGGGCCTTACCTTCCTAAGTATTACAACTGACTGGCTTTCATGCCAACATGAAATATGCAACAGATCACAAGATTTTAATATACGCTCTAGTTGATCCAGGGTTTGTTTTTGTTTTTTTTTCCCTACAAAGTTGCACAACTGAACAATGATATAAAAACAGCACATTTGGGGGCGCCTGGGTGGCTCAGTCGCTAATCGTCTGCCTTCGGCTCAGGTCATGATCCCAGGGTCCTGGGATTGAGCCCCACATCGGGCTCCCTGCTCGGCGGGAAGCCTGCCTCTCCCTCTCCCGCTCCCCCTCCTTGTGTTCTCTCTCTCGCTGTGTCTCTCTCTGTCAAATAAATAAAATCTTAAAAAAAAAAAAATACCACGTTTATACCAGCAAAAGAAAAAAAAGCTGGAATCAACATAAACAGCCATCAGAAGGGAACTGGTTAAAATAGGCTACGTCCATACAACAGACTAGTATGCAGGCATGAAAGAAGGCAAATGTACATGTAATAACATGCAAGGGCGCCCAAGATTTGCCACCAGGCTATAGAAAAGGCCAGTGCAGACGCGCAGTATGAACCGTGTTAGCAGTTGGTATGCTTCCACGCACAAGGTTGCTGAGGAAGTCCACTGAAGTCAACTGCATATTTGTAAGTGGAGTAAAAACTATTCCGGAAGCTTATATAACATAGCGTCATTACCCCTCTAAGGAATGGGACTGAGAAAGGGTGAACTGTGGCTTATCCATCCTGAATCCATCTTAGTGTTAGACTCATCTTTCAAAAGGTCAAAAATGCTGTGATTGTACTAAATAGAAAACATTTATTTAAATCTGTGGACTATTCAGGAAACTTGTCCAAATTAGTAAGTGTTACTTATCATTAGTGTGATGAATGGACTGCACTGATTTAGGGCAATACTGATTTGAAGTGCTTAGTGATTCTGATTTTACGGGACTCATCTATGACCTCCTGGTTTTTATGATGTTTTACGATGATCTCAGTAATTGCCATGGTGAACACTAATGGCCAAAGATTACCTCTGTGTCTCAGTCACTTTTGTGTTGATAAACTCGTATGGGTTCATGAATCCTGACCCACCCGAAACCTGAACAGAATAAACTGGTGATTCAGACGGTTCAATACTCAACACTGAGTACGTCTAAATGACTAGTCATCAATTGTTTTAAAGCAAACTTCTCTGAATAAAGCACCTTTTGAAAAACCATTCTGGGGATGGCCTGAGATAAATACAGAAAAATCTCAACTAAAATGTCATCGGGGGGCCCACGGTGGATTACTTATACTCTGGCTGACGGACATTTAGCAAGGTATGAGGAGCATGAGCACCAGAACTATGGCATCTGGGCCATTTCGGCTCAAGGATTTTCAGATATGTCACCAGGTTGCAAAGCGAGTTGAGCCACAGGTCTTGTTGCTGAGGTGGAGAGATCTTGACCGTCAGCTTAGAGAGACAGGGGTGACCAGGCCGGAGCAAAATGCTTCTCTAGTAGGAGACTCAGGAGTGACCAGTCGTAGAAATGCCATGTATGTAGCCTAAAAAAGTCATCTAGGCTCGGGGGCAGTAGCACTTCAAATACTCTATGGATATCTGTCCATGTCTATGGATATTTGTTCATGCCTTTCGAATTTAAATTCAGACAATGTGGTCACCATTTCCAAAATGGTTCCTAAGGGAAACCTTTGAGGCACTCCAGGCCTAAAGTCCCCACATCCCAAGAAGACTCCAGAAACTCTTAACTTCTTCAAGAGTCTCATCTTCAGTTGCGGTGGCCAGAGGTCAAACCATTCCAGTCTATCATGGCCACATGAACTGGACCCGAACCTCAGGGCAGTGGGTCAATTTCATAGTGGGCTTTAGCAGTTTGAGTTCACGTAAAGGACTCTCGGGAGCCCCCTGGTCAGCAAGTCTTGCTGCCTTTCCATGACTGCCCTACATACATTTCATACTGAAAGATGGACTCAAGGGGCGCCTGGGTGGCTCAGTCGGTTGGGCGGCTGCCTTCGGCTCAGGTCATGATCCTGGGATCCTGGGATCGAGCCCCACGTCCAGCTTCCTGCTCGGTGGAGAGCCTGCTTCTCCCTCTCCCTCTGCCTGCCACTCTGCCTACTTGTGCTCTCTATCTCTCTGTCAAATAAATAAATAAATAAAATCTTTAAAAAAAAAAAAAAAAGATGGACTCAAAATCTACATTACTTGGAAGACCTTTCAACCATGCCAAAGCTGAAGCCGTGAGCATGACAATGACCGGCGAGGTAGTCTGGGAGTGTAGCTTTGGCCTTGGGGCTGGACTACAAGGGCTATACAGGCCCAGCGCCATAATTTAAAAATAGTGTGGGGGGACATGTGAGGATGAGCAGGGAGGAAGAGGGTGGGGAGAAGAGATGACAGCGCTGGTAAGAGGCACCCTTTCCCGTTCAAATGGAGGGAATGTGAAGAATTTGGATGCCAAGATATATAAATATTAATTGAAAATTCAGGGCAAACACTTTTCCTTTTTCAAAACGATTGTCCCACCATCTTTGTGGCCAAGTGCAACCTCAGAAAATACCCTAGTGTTGCAAGTCATTTCTCATTTCTCTGTAATTAGTTGCTTGGATCAACAAAAAGGAATTTGGGAAGTTTGATTTAATTTTCAGCAGGAATCTTAATAGCATAACAAAAAAAGAGCGGGGGTGGGAAGCAGAGAGAACACAATGGAGAGGGTGCTCTGACCCCTCAGCATCAAACAATGAAGCCCACAGAGGCACTCGGAGCTGGGCTGGCTCTGGCAAACAGCCATGGTTGTCTTTGAAGCCCTCAGTGACATTGTTGAAATACATCTTCAAAAACAGGAAACTGTGTGATTTTGATTTTCTGGCAACCTCGCCCTTTCTTGTGAACTGCCAACCTGACCATGAGCTTTGATTCACGCTGAAGGATGGAGGCAGAAACACAAGTGTTTCCTTTTCACTTAAGTGTCCCTGTTTTCAGAAAGAGCTACGAAGCTAAGCCGCTTGGGCTCATTAAGGCACCCAACGGCCATTCCTGACATGAGGCCCGTACAGAGGATGGAGGTGCATTTAGCTTTCTTTTGGGTTTGTAGCTAGAATGGGGAGGAAAATTCACCTTGATGAGAAGTTCGGTCCCTGATGAGGGAGGTACTAGATAATTAGTCATTCTGGGAGACATTACTGCTTTGTCAGAACACGACAGCAAATGGATACAGAAATATAATGGTGTGTCCGTTTCTTCATCTTTACGTCGAGGAAGTTGACCTGGAACAGGGTTTGACAGACTTTCTGTAAAGGGCCTGATAGTAAATATTTTCCTTTTGCCTGGCCAGACAGTCTCTGTTGCAACTGCTCCACTCTGCCCGTGACCAAAAGAGCAGTCGTAGATGATACCAAAATGGATGGGCATGGCTGTGTGCCAGGAAAACTTTACTTACAAACAGGGGGCAGCAGGATGCATTTAGCCTATGAGCCATAGTGTGGTGACCCCTGAGCTACATAATTATACTTCATTCTCTCTGATCGTTGAAGTATATTTTTGAGAGACACAAGAGCAGTAAAAACACCAGCATGCTCTCTTTCTCCCTGGCACTGACTTCTTTATATCAGCTTACATTCTAAAACGTGGTGGCCCTTGAGGGAGGAACTCTCTCTCTCCCTCTCTGCCTCCATGTCTTTATCCTCTGCAATCCGACCTCCCCACACAGCGCTTCGGAAACTACCAAGCAAAGACCAAGCAAAGACCTCAAAGCTGGGGGGGTGCCCATCCATGCCTCAGTCTTCTTGACCCCTCTGAGGTCTCTGGATTTACGGACCTCTCCATAACTCTTACAACTCTGGACCCGGCTCTCTGGCTTGTCCTCCTGCCTCGGCCTGATGTATCGAGGTCTGGAGTGTTGCCTACTTTTCCTCCATCTCGGCCAGGGTCAGCCTGAGCCGTCGCCAGTCCCATTCTCCAGGAGACCTGTCAGCCATCCCCTCTCTCCTGATTATTTCCTTGAGATATCTTGAGTCACTGTATCTTCATCTACCCAAATCCCTTAGCTAAGAATCTTGGGAGTCACCTATGACCCCTCACCTTTGACCTGCAAGCTGGTCACTTCACATAGGGCCTCTCCCCTCCCTCACTCCCTGAGTCGGTCCCTTGTCATCTCTTGGATGTGAACACTGTCCTCAGCTTCCAGTCTCCCTCCACTGAAGGACCCAGATAGTCATTTAGACCATTGAATGAAGCTCTCTGAAAAATGGAAATCAGAAGCGAGGGAGGAAAAAAACCACCTTTTATTTGAAAAGAGTAGAGTAGTAGAATGTAGAGAGATGATATTCAGGACCACCAGACACAACGTTCATGAGCTGTAGGTACTTTTCCCTTCATGGAGCCCTTCCTCCACCGAAATATATATGTATGTATTCAAAGTTTGATTTTATGACTATGTTGGTTTGATGGTGAGTATCATCCAGGCTGGATCATTATTAGGTTTTTTTCCTTCTGGTTTTTAGAAGAAACAAATAATTTCATGGGCCCTTAGCTCTGTGCCTAATGGAGAAGTCGCTGCCGGGGGTATTTGTCAGGTGTTAATAAAAGCACAGAAGTTCTTTTAAAAAAAAACCTCATCATGTAAAATATTTCCTGTTTTAAACTGTTTATGCTTCTTTTAAAGAAAAATGTAATTAATGTCTGCCAAGAAGAAATGTTGATGTTGGTACTGGAATTACATTTATCCGTAAAATATTTGGTGACATTCTTAGGTTTTGATATAAGGATGAAAAAAATACTGTTTTTATATTTCAAAATAAGTTATTAGTGATAGAGGGAAATTGGCATTCTGATGATGCTATTATTTCTTTTTTTCTAGCTTTCTAATTGACAAAAATTGTATGTATTTAAGGTATACAACATAATGTTTTGATATCTATTTATCCTGTGAAATGATTACTACAATCAAGCTAATTAACATTTCCAACACCTCACATAATAACCATTGTTCTTCTTGTTTTGCTTTGTGGTGAGAACACTTAAGGTCTACTCAGCAAATTACAAGTATACAATAGAGTATTATTAACTCCAGTCCCCATGCCACATATTACATCCCCCAAACTTATTCATCATCCTACGGAACTGAAACCTTGTCCCTTTTGACCAACAATCTCCCCATTTCTCCCACCCCCCACCCCAGGCAATCACCATTCTACTTTCTGTCTCAATGAGTTCCACTTTTTTTTGGATTCCACGTAGAAGTGATTTCATGTAGTATTTGTCTTTCCGTGTCTGGTTTATCTCATTTAGCATAATGTCTTCCAGGTTCATCCATGTTGTCCCAAATGGCAGGGTTTTGTCTTGTTTTAAGACTCAATAATATGCCAGTATGCATGGGGGTAGTGCTACAGTGAACTTGGGAGTTCAGGTAACTCTTTGCGATCCCGATTTCATTTCCTTTGGATCTATATAACCAGAAGTGGGATTGCTGGATCGGACAGGAGCTCTATTTTTAATTTTTTGAGGAACCTCCATACTGTGATCCATAATGGCTGTACCAACCTACATTCCCACCCATAGTGCACAAGGGCTCCCGGGGAACATAAATACTGATATGCTGTATTCATGCTCTAACAATGAAATGAAAGCCAGCTGTCACCTCTTTGGCTGCTACTAGAGAAGGCATCAATCTCAAGCAAAAACTCTCTCGATTTTCCATTCTATAAATCAACTGAATTTGTGGCTTCATATCCTGATCCATTTGATTACCTCTTTGCTTCCTCAGCCAGCACTTGTTAGCGTAAACCTTAGGCCAGGAAACGTGTTAGGTCCAGCCATACAGCACCAAGTACATACTGATGTGCGAAGCAAAGGCAAAAGAAAAAACCTGAAGTTCCTTACTACTTACAGCCCACCGACAAGTCCCTGAAGCAGGTGGAGTGACATTCCTCTGGGATCTTAGCTGCCTCGATGTTAACACTTTGCTAACGGCAACAGGCAATCTTAGCTTAACATTATCCCAACCCCCCAGAATCCTGTAAGTCTACTCTAACATACAAAAATTCCTTTGGAAACTTCCTTTATCTCTACCCCCCAAGATACATGTTGGCAATCATCCCCCAAGCATGTGGCCCACCGATAGACATCTGAAGGTTCTCACAACTAAAGTTTTATTAGCTGGTAATAAATGACCTTTTCCCAACAACAGCTAGCCCCGTCAAGGTCCTGGAAACCTTGCTTCCAAAATTCCTTAGAGACTTACGCTCTCCCTAACCCCCTCCCAACTTGAAAGTAAATAATGGGGGGCCACTCCTCATGACCCCGGTGCTGCTCTGTCTGCCCACGAGTCCTGCCCCTGTACTTGAATAAAACCACCTTTTTGCACCGAAGATGCTTCAAGAATTCTTTCTGGACCGTTCGCTCTGAACCCCAACAACCAATTCCTACATGGCATTCCTTCTATTTTAATGGAGACATTTAACACTCTGGTAATAGACGTGTCATTAGATTATTCAGAAGCTGCCATTCACGCCGTCCCCTCAATTATCCACGACAATACAGATAAGCCATCGCTCTGATACTGCAAAAGTGATTTCTACTTTACCTTACAAGGCATCTGATGGATCCCGGGTAGGGTGGAGGAGAGTGGGATTCTGAGGAAAGGTCCTCAGTATGCCTTGCTAAGGGCACCTCAATTTCTCTCCTCAAGAGCAAGGAAGATGAAGAATGTTTTAGACCCAAGTTTCTCAAAGGGGTTTTGAAACACGGGGGAGTATGAATTTTATATTAAAACCACACAGACCCGTTCAGGAGGGGAGGCAACTTGTTGTCTTTAATATAAAACTTGGAGCTGTGTGACCGTGTGTAATGAGCTTCGTTTTTGCATTTAGAATCTCTCTCAGCACTGTCGAGAGAAGCATCTGGCCCTGTATGAACAGCGCCTGACGCAGGGGAAACACTCATCAGATGGCAGCTTCCCCACTCACTGGAGACCCTCCGACCGGCATTACCAAACAGTTGACTCGGATGTCCTTTGGAATTACCTGCTGTGCAGCTGTCTGTCTCATCTGGGGTGGGGCGCAGCATGGGGGGACCACCGGCAGCAGAGAAATTACTTTGAGAAGCCTGAGCTAAGCCAACGGTTGCCACGGATGTGGGGGGGGGGGGGTCTCAGTCTCCGCACTGTTGACATTTGGGGCCCGATAATTCTTTGAGGTGGGGGTTGACCTGCGCCCTGTAGGATGTTTAGCGTCTCCCTGACCTCCACCCACTAGATGCCCCCATCCCCAGGTGCGACCGAAACAGCCTCCAGACACCGCCCACTGGCCCCTGGAGGCCAGAACGGGCCCCATGTGAGAACCACCGACTTGGATGCTAAGCTTCTGCCCTGGAGGACCTGCTAGATTGTCCCGAGAACCAAATGAGGGAGAGTAAGGGAAAGTGAAAGTGCCTGGTAACCCCTAAAGCCCCACCCCAGGGGCTCGGCCGCTGCCTGCACATTCCCATGGCTGGGGGGAGTCCCACATCCTGAGGCCCCGGTGCATCCCAGCACAGTCGCTCAGGAACTCAGCGGGCAAGGCCGAGGCGACCTCGGAATTCCCCGAGTGACTGGCGGGGACAGCAGCGTGGGGAACTCGGCTCTAAGCCCACGTGCAGTGTGATTCTCCGGACTGGCTTAGCCGTCTGGTGGGAGGGCCCGAGCCTAGGTCTCTACATGTGTGCACACAGCATGAATCCCCGTGCCCGCGAAGGCAGCGTCTGCGGCCGGCCACCGTGGGCCTGCTATGGGGGTCAGCGTGGAGGAGCCGAGTCGGCCAAGACTCTCTTCTTGCCCTCCCAGGAGTTACAGTCTGGTTGGAAAGACTCCTGTAAGGGCCACTGAGAGGGGCTCTCCTAGAGTTTGCACAGAGGAGCGCACAGAAGAGACGTGGGGGGGGGGGCGAGGGGGGGGGAAGGAGAGAAAACTTCCTGAAGGACATGAATACTTACATGGATTCTGAAACCGCCAGAGCCCAACATTCACTGCTGCATTTGAGCACAAACTTTTGCCAAGTGTCTAGAAATTGGAGAAAACACTGAAATGGAAGTGAACACAAAGCCCTCAGAGAGCTAGAGGATTATTGGTAGTGAAACCTCCATCTACCCCACCCCTGCTCCCCGCCCCGGCCAATAAATTAGCAACGTCTGACTGGCCGTAGGGGCTGAAATCACTCATTCAGGCTACAGAGCAATAGTCACATCTTTGACTTCTAGACGTTTTCACAATGAGTGATAGATTTTTTTCCCCTAACATTTCACTATTAAAAATTTCAAACTTGGGAGGCCTGGGTGGCTTGGATGGTTGAGCGTCTGCCTTGGGCTCAGGTCATGATCCTGGGGTCCTGGGATGGAGCCCCATGTCAGTCTCCCAGCTGGGCAGGGAGTCTGCTTCTCCCTCTGCCTCGCCCCCCTGCTCATGCTAGCCCCCCCAAATGAATAAATAAAATCTTTAAAAAATTTTTTCAAACATAATGCCAAGCGGAAAGAATTTTATTGGAGACACTCATGCTCCTACCACCTAGACTCCACCATTGACGTATTGCTATATTTGGCTTATCCATCTGTGTGTCCCTCTGTCCATCTACTAATCCAAGTGGTACATTTCTTTGAGTTCGTTCCCAATGAGTACAATATAAGAGTGAACATTAAAAAAAGAAAAAAGAAAGCCTTTCCTACATTTCTTAGCAAGTATTATTATTATTTGTCAGCCAAGTCACATAATTGGGTGGAGTGCATGGTTGGGGGTGGGAGGAGTCTGGCCTTCAGTTGTTAGAAACCAAGTCTCTAGATTACTATACTTATCCTAATAACTCTTGAGAAATAGCCTTTGAATTTGCTTAAACATTTCCTGTGGTCTTTGCAGATAACCTCTAGTGGGAAAAAAAACTGAAGTGACCATATTGGCCCTGAACACTTTAGTTAGTTGACAAAACCTATGTGAAAAATGTCTTGCTGCTTCCTCAACCCAGAGGTCCCTCAAATAGACTTCCTCCCTTGACAAAGGCTTAAGGACTTGCACAGTGCCTTATTTCTTTTTGAGAGACATCTCACAAAAAGACTCCAGTTGGGAAAAGAGATAAGTTGCCTCATCTGAGAGTTTAGAAGAATTTCTTCCAGGTTTTGTAACTTGGACACTTGGTGTTCTTGAAAGAATGCTTTGAGCCTGTTGAGCATTGTAGAATCCTTTTCGGTTTACTTCTAGATGGTTGTGCCGGATAAGCAGTAGTTCTGTAATCCTCATTTGTCCACACCTGACATCTCATTGGGCTTTGTGAAGGAGAATTCTTCCTTGATTTGACATTCTTTTAAAGAAAAACGAGAGAGCATTGAATCCTTAGCCGAATACCACTCGTTGAGATGTGCATGTGCGCACGTGCGCATGTGCGTGCATGCGTGTGTGCTTCTGATTACAGGATAAACCCGGAACACTGCTTTCAGCTGAACTCCTTGCTGAGGCTTTTGTAAGTTGTATTGATCCAGAGGGGATATAAAGCAGTAAGACTAGTTGCACAAAGCCCTCACCAAGATTCGTCTTCTTTCTTAACTCTTACACATCTTAAGGTCAAAATCGAGGGAAACCTGAGGCAATTACAGCTTGAAATTAGCCAAGATGCCTCATTGGCTAATTAGGGTGCCAAGTGGCTGGTGGGGAAATGATGGTGTGTAGTGTCAGGAACTGGGGATTCCCCGCAGGTTAGTGAGAGTTCCTGGATATGAAGGCGGGCTGACTTCAAGGGTGAAGACGGCTTCCAACCCAGCCGTGGAAATGGTCTTATCCAGACAAATCTGCACACGAAGGTGTGGTTGGCAGTTGAGCTTCAGGCTGGAGCAGTGCACCCCCGGGGTGTAGCCATGTCCACGCCTAAGGCAGGAACCCATGTTGGGGTGGGGAGAATTGTCTGGGACGAGCAAGGGGGGTCAGCGGGGTAGCAACCCAAAGCAGACAGTGAGGAAGCAGGCCCAGGTGCACTCTTGGGTTCCCACACAGCGACGGCGAAAGAACTGCAGGCAGACTTGTCCCCGATCTCTGAGGCTAGGGACCCTCACATTTCCAAGCCCACCATTTTAGGCAAACAGACACTTTGCCCTGTGGACTATGAAAGGCCTGGATAGAGTCAAATCCATCCTTAGCACTGCTGGTCTAGACAGTAGAAAGGGCTTTTGAGGAGTTTTCTAGCAGAGGAGACAGGCCTAAGCATGTAGCTAAGGGGCCCCCGGTCTGTAGTTCCTTCCTGCATGACTTAAGAGACATCTGGCTCCGGAGTCCATCCGGAGAGCAGGAGAGGAAAGGCGTGGGCAAGGGGTCGGCACCTGTGGGGGCGGCCTCCGAAGTGAAAGAGCAGGCGAAGACGAGCCTTCAAAGCAGACAGGCAATAACGGGGTGTGCTTTCGATGGCCTTGATCACGGTGGCCTGTTCTTTGTTTCTTCCTGAAGCAGTGCAGTTCACATGAGGGTGTACTCAGTGGCAGGGGGAAGCAAGCCCGAGTTGCAGAAAGACACAGAGCCCTCCTCCCAGAACATTCTGCCTGCTCCAATCCCCTGCAAGCCATTTGCTGGGCAAGTCTAACTTTGTAGATTTGCTAGAGGATGGTGTAATGCCTGAAGGGAGTGAACAAGGTAAGATCGGTCCTCCTCCCTGGTCCTCAAGCCCAAAAGAGACTTGAATCATTTCTAAAAGTAGAAAATTCCTGAAAGCAGAGAATTAAGAGATCCATAAAGACATCTTAAAGCATCCGGTCCCCAAACCAGACCTTCTTTTCACTCATCTTCTCGTCATGGTGAACATTCTTTGCCTTCATAATATCGTGACCCCTATATTTTAATGAACTTGAATGTCCAGAAACTGTTGCCTAGGACATCCCTAGAACCTATGTTAATCCGAAGCACCCGACGGAGAAAACCAGAGGTGAGAAAGGGTGAAGAAGCAGAAATGGGAGAAACCAAATGAACAACGCTTGGAAGAGGCTGGAGATCGACTGAATAGACATAATAAAGCACACAGTAATTTCCAGAAGGGAAATTCAGAGGCTGCCAAATCCAGCCATTCAGCAACGTCGGTACAGGCTGAGAGTGGAACACAGTTCAAAGCACTAGGGAATAAAAAGATTCAGCCCCCAGAATGCCAAGGCTGATATTTGATATAAACCAAAACCGTAGGAAGGATCAAGCCTAATCGGTCCTGACCAGCGACCAGATGTTCTCCAAGGAGAAATCTGACATCTTGAGTTCAGTATCGTTTTAACCACAGGAGCAAACTTCATCAAGAATACTCATAATGGGCAAAACAAAATATTCGGCTGATCTTTTTCTTAAGGAATATTATCAGAGAACGTTTTCTAGTGCTGTTCCCGGTCAAAAAAACGATTGTCTCTTTCTGTTCTCGTCTTGTTTCCTAATTCCTCTTACACGTATTACTTGTATTTCCTGTTTATACATTTACTGTGGACCTTAAGAAAGAGACCACGATTCATCCTATCGGTTTATTGTTTGAGAAATGGTTTGCAATAACAAATCCTTGATATGAGAAAACCAGCTGTGACTGGTTTCGGAGCTCTTGGTCCCACCTGATTTCAGCCTGTGCGGGTTTTTCAAATGACTGGGGTATCTATTTCCTTTGTAAATTAAGATGCTTTTCCCTTTGGTTCAATTTACTGGGGCTGACTGGTTTTGCTCTGCACTTCACTGGAGGACCCTGTCTTTTCTTTGGCTCACCTACTGTTGCCCTTCCCTTTTGCAGCTCACTGAGGGAGGCAAGTTTCCTTTGAATGTCATTAACGCTTTGTAGTTAGCCAGGAAGCCAACGAGAATACTAAAGGTCCCTTTCCCATCACGGGGCGGCCCTCATTTTGTTTTTCTGTCCTGAACCTCAAGCAGGGACTGGCGCAGATATAAAGACCCCTCTACGCGAAGAGTGATTAATTTCACCGGGAAGTGAAATTTGCACAGCACTATCAGAAGCGCGGCGAACTCTTCCTTCCAATTGCCGTTGTTAATGCCTTCGTGTCGCATAGCATCTTCGGCCCTCAGCTTCCTCCTAACACAAATGACAAAAGGCCTGTGGATTCACAGGAGAGACAATCATGCTACTGAAAGGCAAAGTGCAAGAGTGCCCGGGATCTGGAGTCAAGAAGAGTCAGCTTCATGGGGAGGCTCGGATAAGACACACGTTGGTCCTTTTTTAAGTCAGCTTGAGAGGTGTGACTTACATATAGTAAAACTCGCCAAGGCCTGGTATTTGGAAGTGCACTTTTCTATAATCCGTGGGGGACACTGCACCTGTTCAGAGTCAGGAAACGTGTGTGCAGGTCCTGTTCCTGTCCACCCTCCCCCCCCACCCCCCCACTGTCACTCAATGGCTCTGAGCTCTGCACTGCCTCTTCCGTAAAATGCAAGAGTTGAGCTAGGTGGCGGTAAGGCCCCCTCCGAGTTTTCTGTGAATAGTTTTGTTCTAGATGATTCTAAAACCAAACCGAACCAAAAACTTGGGTCTCCCCAAAAGGTTTTTAAGACTCTTAAGAGTGGGCGCCTGGGTGGCTCAGATGGTTAAGCATCTGCCTTCGGCTCAGGTCATGATCCCAGGGTCCTGGGATCGAGTCCCGCATCGGGCTCTCTGCTCCTTGGGAGCCTGCTTCTCCCTCTGCCTCTCTCTCTCTCTCTGTCTCTCATGAATAAATAAATAAAAATCTTTAAAAAAAAAAAAAAAGACTCTTAAGAGTGAAGTTCACCACTGAAAGGATGAAGCTTCTGCAGCTCGAAGTTTTATTTTCACAGTCGCTGCTACGAGAATCGCCAAGCACGTCGGAGCAAACGGCTCCCACCCCCTGCTTTTAAACTAACCTGCACCCTGCTCTTCTGCCTTGGTCACCCCAACCCTGCAGTCAGTACCTGCAGTGGGAACAGGAAATCAAGTTTCTCAGAAAGTTCAGGCTTCCTTGGCCGGGCGCCAGATGTCACTGGAGTAAAAGTGCGGAAGTCAGGCCCAGAGGGTTCTCTTCCTCCAGTTACACAGAAACTCTCCTTCCACTCCTCCCTTAAGCCGACCGAAGCATAAATGCAAAACCATTTGTGCAGCTGGGGAAGTGTCCAGCATTCTTCGGTTACAGATTTGGGGCCCGGTTTCCTCAGTGTTTGAGCAAGACGTTTTGGCTTGGTTCAACTTTCCCTCGGCTCTGCCTTGCTGCCCCTCCTCCCCCCCCCCACACCAAATGACTGAGCGCTTGCAATTGGCCACACACGCACATTCCTGGGTCCAGGTTTCTCTCTGGAACCGAAATGAGACATTTACCAACATCATGTGACAAGCTTCGCCTTTCTGGACAACGCTCTCCCCATGTAACAGTCTCTGGCTTAATTCCTACAGCTGCGGAGGAGACCGGCAGCCACTCTCTGGCTTTTCTCCTTCAGGTGGACCCCAGCCTCATACCTGGGGGCCGTTCCAATGGGAAGATCGCCTCATTGGCTAACTCCTGGCCTTCGTGGTGGCCTGGTGTTAAGTCCTGCAGGAAGGTGATTTCCGTGGAATCTTGCCAATTGGATCGACAAAACCACACCAAAGCCTACATTCAGTTGAATTCATGCGACTTCATCCGAATCGAGCTGCATCCTTAGCGTGGCATCTCATGGCCCTTGACCCCGTTCTAGTGTTTCCAGATTGCACATCTTCGCTTCTAACATACTACAAAATTTTTCTATTCATTGTGTTTATTGCCCATCTCCTCTCATTAGATCATAAGGGCATGAGAGCTGGGATTCATGTCTGTTTTATTACTGAATAAAGAGGTCATCAGGGGCGCCTGGGTGGCTCAGTCTTAAGGTTAAGCATCTGCCTTCAGCTCAGGTCATGATGCCAGAGTCTCGGGATCGAGCCCCGCATCCGGCTCCCTGCTCGGCGGGGAGTCCGCTTCTCCCTCTGCCCCTCACTCCGCTCCTGCTCGCGCGCTAATAAATAAATAAATAAAATCTTTAAAAAAAAAAAAACAAAGAGGTCATCAGGCTAAGGAGGCTATAATGCTGTGGAGGTCTAGGTAAGGAAACCAAAATCTAAGCCTGTAAATGCCTCAAGGTTACCAAGTTGAAACCCCAAAACAGCAGATTGCAAACAGCCAACAAGGCTTGAAGTGATAGCCAATCCATTATTTCCTTACTTTGCTTCTGCTTTTTCTCTGCATAATCTCTCCCTGAGCTCCTGTCAATGGCGCGCTCCTAACCACTTCCCGTCCAGCACTGTCCCAGCCAAATCAATTTTTGCTCAAATAAACTCTGCATGTTTTTAATATGCCTCAGTTTCTCTTTTAACACTAGGAAAGGCTCAAGTTTTGCTGCATAGTTAAACAAATGAATAAGCTCTCACAGAATCCTCTCGAGATCTTCTTCAAAAATCAAATCATTAAATAAATCAATATATTTCTTGAGTCCATGATGAGTCAAACCACAAAAACATAGAATAAAGAGAGTAAGACTGTGTCAACTGAATAATCTATCCAGGGAAGTAAACACTAAGCTTCAAAAGATGTACCATATGGAATACTACACAGGAATAAAAAGAAATGAAATATTGACAGATAAAACATGACAGCTCTCAAAATATTTATGCTGAGTGAAAGAGGCCAGACTAAAAAGGGTATCTACAGTTTGATTTCATTTATATAAAATTAGCCTACAAAATACAATCAGTAGTAACAAAACAGGTCAGTGGTTGCCTGGGTACTGAGTGGGGAGGGCAAGGGATTACAATCAGGCACAAGAAAACTTTTTGGGATGATGGATACGTTCATTATCTGACTGTGGAACTGGTTTTGCGAATCAAAACTCACCACCGTGCACATTTTTAATATATGCAGTTCGCTGTATGTCTGTTACTGGTCAATAAAGCTGAAACATGCAAAAAGAGTACATTTAACTGCACCAATCAAGAACTACTCTCTCAGTGCCCAACAGGCAGTTGACCACTTTGACTCTCATTTTCCTCAACAGGTAGAGATGAGACAAGGAAATGCTAAGGTAATGCTAATTACCTTAGCATTAAGCAGACAGGCACTCAATGAACCGGTTTTATGGAGTACATTTACGGAGTACATTTCTGCTTGTCATGATCTGGTTTCTGTTTCAGCAGCAAAGGAACCATAACTATGATCCACAGACCTTTCGCTTTATAACCTACTTCTCTGTCTCCATTTTCCCCAGAAGAGCTGCCCTGCACTTTTATTGCTTACTCAATGAGTATTTGTTGTACTGTTTATGAATTCTTTTTCGATTTCCTCTGATCTCTTTTGAATTCCGAGCCTGTCTTCCAAGCTGCTGTGTACCCACCTTCCAACTCCCAGTCTCCTTTCCATAAGCTTATCTTAAAATTTAGGGAGCAGGATTTGCTCTCCCAACCTACAAATCGTTGCTAAAATGAAGGGATATGTCATCAGTAGGAATGACTACTTAAAATGAGAAGGCAAGGGCGCCTGGGTGGCTCAGTTGGTTAAGCGACTGCCTTCGGCTCAGGTCATGATCCTGGAGTCCCGGGATCGAGTCCCGCATCGGGCTCCCTGCTCAGCAGGGGGTCTGCTTCTCCCTCTGCCCTCTTCCCTCTCGTGCTGTCTCTCATTCTCTCTCTCTCAAATAAATAAATAAAATCTTTTAAAAAAAAATTTAAAAAATAAAAAATAAAAAACAAAATGAGAAGGCAAGATATTGATCTTGGCTTGACATACCACATCCCTGCTTGGCATTCTTTCCGGGGTGGGGCGGGGCGGGGTGGGGGGGTTGCTTCTCCGTTTCTCTAGATGAAGCAGTCAGTTGTGTCTGGGCCGTTCCCACATGCATTCTAATTTACTAGGTCCCGTTCACACCCTCGTCATTTCAGGAGCTGTCTTCCTTTTTAGATACTTGGGTCACATTTTCATTACCCACCCACATCTTCACTTTTCAAAAATTACATGTGACATCATCTTCCCCCAGAGAGGCTACTGCAGGTGTAACGGGGAAGGAGACAACAGTCCCCGGTCCTGGGCTTGAGTCCTGGCCTTACAATCTTCTAGACTTTGAGACTGCCAGGGACTCTCAAAACCCCAGTTTCTTTAGCCGTAAAACGAGGCCTGAGGATACTAACCTGCATTTTATTAAAACACAAGGATTTTATCGCTACCGAGCAATGGATTATTAAAACATCAAGGATGAATTGTGCCCTCACTGAGTGAAGGCAGAGTGATGGGTCCTTGACAGTCTCCCTGGGAGTGTGCGAGTTCCCTGCTTGCCTTTGGGTAAATCCTAGGCTCTTAATTGCATCAATAGTTTTGTTGGTTTGTTTTTGTGTTCTCTGTTTTTATTTCCTCTTCTTTCCACTTGGACATGTTACTAAGCCTAAGGGGTCTTGGTTGGAGAGAGTGATAAATCTCAGATGCTGATGACTTTTACTGCTATTGATCCAATTACACAAAGACCTCTGGGGCCTGTCAGGCATTTCATTAATTGTGTTAGATCTAAGACAGTGGGGAAGTTGGGTGGTTTCCTTGGAAATACCCAAGTTCAGAGATTTAGGTCACAGATTTTCTGCAGCTTTCTTAAAGGGAATCAAACACACCTCCAAGTGATTGAAGTTCTTACATTCAAGTCAGCTTTCGCCCCTCTCCAGCCACTTACTAGTGGCCTAACTAGTACTTTCTGGCTGTGGTCCAGATTGAATCACTCTGTAGATAAAATGGTTTTCTACATTTATTCTTAAATCAAAATCTCTCTCTCTCTCATTTTTATAAAATGACCTACATTTATGATCTGCAGGAGACAGCAAGGGTGATTCTTGCGATCTGCTGTACTATGATCTATGCACTTTTTTGTTGTTAAAAAAAGAAGATTCTAGGGACGCCTGGGTGGCTCAGTCGGTTAAGCGTCTGCCTTCGGCTCAGGTCATGATCCCAGGGTCCTGGGATCGAGTCCCGCATCGGGCTCCCTGCTCCGCGGGGAGCCTGCTTCTCCCTCTGCCTCTGTCTCTCTCTCTGTCTCTCATGAATAAATAAATAAAATCTT
>NC_138385.1:97903159-97928757 GCF_054177405.1 Leptonychotes weddellii | reverse complement strand
CCTCTAAATGTGACATTCAAGGGACAGAAGAGATTACCCTTTCTCCTGGTCAGCAGACCCACTCCCCACACCCACGGTTTCATGTCAATGAAGTTTTCTTTACACACATACACACACGCACACCTTTAAATTATTTTTAAAATTCAATCAAATCTTCATAAGTTGGCCACCCATTTATGAGTACTGAAAGTCTTCTTCTGCAACGGAGGGAAGCACACCGACTGCTTTATATTCGCAAAAGCCACCAGCGGACACAGCATCAGAGCTCGGAGAGATCCAAAGGGATGGGAAACTCATTAGCTGCCTATTGAATTCAAAGGAAAACAGGCATTTCCCCCAGATGTGCAGGCCAAGGAGCTGGGCTCCTTCTCACGGCGCAGCGCAAAATAGTCATGCCCATTGTGACACTGGAAATAGTCACAAGGTATCCTCCTGTTGTCCCCTGGGGGAGAGGGGGGAGAACAATCCTCTTGGAATGTGCACGAGACAAAAGGAAGGCACTTCCAGCACAAGGTCAGGGACCCTCCGCACCCCTTGGAGATAATGCCCCCACCCTGAGAGCTGAGAGGGCTAAGCAGGGAGGCTGCTGGCCTGGCAAACAGCAGGCTAATTCCCCCGGAATGGGGGAGATTTGATATTTGCTTCTGTCTAGTGGCCCAGCACTGTTGGGCGCCAGGGGGAGGAGGTCCCGGAGACCCACAGGGCGGTGTGCATCACTTCCAGTCCTGCCCCAGCGCTCACACTTTCTCTTCGGAGGGGACCCGCG
The DNA here is from genome assembly GCF_054177405.1 of Leptonychotes weddellii. NCBI lineage: Eukaryota > Metazoa > Chordata > Mammalia > Carnivora > Phocidae > Leptonychotes > Leptonychotes weddellii. The sequence goes on along the minus strand of NC_138385.1, from coordinate 97,927,991 downwards.
GGGGCCCATTCTGCAGCGGTGCTGGGGGAGGGCTTGCTGGGGGAAGAGCAGAATGCCCCCCTGGGCAGCTCGAGGCCCTATATACACAACACAACAGGTGGCTGACAAGGAAAGATGCGTTCAATTAAAAGCCTGTTGCTGTGTTCACACCTGACACCAGGTCCCTGCTCCAACTCGCTTCCCTTCCCTCGCATTGGATCCACCACAGCTACGACTAACTACTACTACGTTGGAGGAACAGCTTCGGAGCGGAATTTGGGGAGGGAGTGGAGTCAGGGAAACGTGATGCCCAGCCGGGGTACAATCTGAGCCGAGAAGAGTGAGCGGTGCGCTGGTTTATAGAAGGGCTGACGCAGAAGGGGAGAGAATGGACACTAGCAGGGCCAGTGGCCCTCTCGGTGGAGCGGATCCTGATCTGACCCGGGGCAACCTGCAGACTGACCTCCCTCGCAACTTTAGAATCCCTGGCGGCTGGCAAGCCCCATTCCAAGGAACTTCCCATTTCACGTCAACAGGCTGTTGGGGGGGGGGGAGGGTTGCTTTAAAGTCACTCTCATCTTTATCTTGGCCAAAGGGCGGACTGTGGTGGCCCCAAAGCAAAGCAAACACAGGAGCACGAACTCGGACTGTGTTCCCACTGTGCAGCCCAGGCCCCTGGCCAGTACCTGGGGCTCCTCCTCCCTCCCTCCCTTGCTAAGCCATCACCTCTACCTGTTCCTGATGGAGGCTCCCATCTACCTCCAGCCCAAGGCCTCTTCCCCAAACTCATTAGAAGGATGACATCCCCAAAATGATCAGACCAGTTGTACTGTTCTATTTTTATTACGAATTGTCAGATCGCTTCAGTTCCCTGCTTCGAACCTTCCATTGGTGTCCACTGCGTGAAAACCAGATGGCAACAATATGCGGCCCATGGACTTCTTTCCCCATGGCTCATACCCTGGGACTTCCTGGCAGGCAGCACAGGTCTTCTCCCCCCACCCCCAAAGCACAGCGGGCAGCTTCTCACCCTCCTCCCCCTGGCCCCCCGGGGCCTTTGCACTTGCTGCCTCCCAGCCTAGGACATTTTTGTCTAACCGGTTTTCTCCTGGCTGGCTCTCTCCTGTCATTCTTGTCCAGCGCATGCTCTCCTTCCCAGTAGCGAGGCTTCCCCAGACACTCGAGAAAAATCCACCCCTCCCCCATCCCTTCCGATCTCCTTGGCTTCCGCCCTTCATAGGATTTCTCCCACTCAGAAATTATTGTCTTCGCTCCTTGACTGACTTGCTGATTGTCTATCTCAGAATTTATATTCTCCTAAGGTCAGAGATCCTGCCTGACTTTTTCAAGTTATATTTATTGAATGAATAAATGTCAACAAACACAGGCCAGCTGTCTCCCACTGCCTCCCCACCCAGGATTCAACTGAGAAGTCTTCAATTCCTGGAAACTTCGCTACCCACGCCATACTTTCCCTCCCCACCTCACCTGTTCCCCACCCTTTCCCCCCCAACACACACCTTCCTCACACCACCTCACCGTCCCCCAGTGCCCCACTATCCAGGAGTCCTAGATACACTCAGATCCACACTCAGCGCAGAATTGCCGTGTCTCTCCCAAATTCCTTGAGCATCCTTTGAGGGTCTTATTCATAGGTGAATCCCTAACATATGCTTGACCCACATGCTCAATAAATACTTGCTGAATGTCAAAATAAACTAATGAATTGAGGAAAGGGGCTTATGAGCACAGCCGGTGGCCTATTTTTATATAGGGTTGTACTGGGTATCAGTGAACTTTTTCTGTGAAGGACTAGAGAGTGAATATTTTAAGCTTTGCAGGCCATACAGTCTCTGTTGCAAAGACTCAGCTCTGCCCGTGAGGCAGGGACGGAGGAACAGGCACTACGATAAGGAAGGAGCAGGCCGGGTGCCAAGAAAACGTCATTTACAAACATACGCGGTGGGTTGGATCTGGCACCTCCTAAGATCACATGTTCCTTGTTTAGTCCTAAAATGCCTTAAAGAAGATACAATTATTTCCTTCTTGCAGAGGGAAAAAAATGGAGACTCAGAGGGGCTGAGTAACTTGCTTCAAGTGGTAAAGCAGACCTTTCTGCTCTAGAGCCCTATACGAAAAGACCTGAGGAGTCGCCTAGGAAGAAGGAGGTACTCGTCAACTGGAAAAGATTGAGGAATCAGAGGTGATCAGCGAAGTGCTTTCTTTTTTTTTTTTTTTTTTTTTAAAGATTTTATTTATTTATTTGAGAGAGAGAGAATGAGAGAGAGGGGGGAGGGTCAGAGGGAGAAACAGACTCCCTGCCTAGCAGGGAGCCCGATGCGGGACTCGATCCAGGGACTCCAGGATCATGACCTGAGCCGAAGGCAGTCGCTTAACCAACTGAGCCACCCAGGCGCCCCAGTGAAGTGCTTTCTTAAGAACACTTAGTATCCATAAGCAAGAACGTTTAAAATGAAAGACTGTTTTTCTTGGTTATTTGGAGATGTGGAACATTCAAGTGATTTGAAAGAAAAAAAGATGTCCAACAAGATATAGATTTGGAGAAGCTCCTTGGGCTCTTGCCTGGCACAAAATGTTCACATGTCCTGAGCTGTCCGTGCCTGGAAGTCTGGGAGGGGGCTGGGTGTTCAAGGAAAGGTGGTGGCCGGCTGGTATGGAGTGCTGACTCTGCAAGCTTGGTCTCCCCTCATTCTCAATATTACCCTGCAGCTCGTCAGTGATGACCCTTCATTAACAAGAAAAGGGAACCAGTTTAGATCCCTGTGCGGGCCACAGCAGCCGCCCCGTGAGAGCGTATGAACCTTGATCTGCCAGAGAAAGTGACTCAATTCGACCTTGAAGAGACTCTCCCGCCCCAACTCTTTTCTGCCTTTGTTTCGGTGTCCTATAAAAATTATAAAATAAAAATAAAAAACATAACAAGGCTCTTAATCTCAAAGCATAAGGCATTAAGAAGCTAAGCCAAGTTTCGATCTATATAGTCCATTGGGTATAACTTGAGAATCTTCTCCCTTAGAACACGGAAATGAACATAGTCTATCTAAGCTAGGGCGGGCGATGTTAAAACCTCTGCAGGGTCCTGGGGCGCCTGGGTGGCTCAGTCGTTAAGCTTCTGCCTTTGGCTCAGGTCATGGTCCCAGGGTCCTGGGATCGAGCCCCACATCGGGCTCCCTGCTCCGCGGGAAGCCTGCTTCTCCCTCTCCCACTCCCCCTGCTTGTGTTCCCTCTCTCGCTGTGTCTCTCTCTCTCTGTCAAATAAATACATAAATAAATAAATAAATAAATAAATAAATAAATAAATAAATAAAATAAATAAATAAATAAATAAATACCTCTGCAGGGTCCTACTTTGACATTCACTCCGATCTGTGACTATGGGGAGAGAAGGGAGAGAAAGAGGAAGAAGAAGCTGGGTCTGCCACCCATGGCCTCAGACAGGTTACTTGACCTTCGTGCCTCAGTTTCCTCTCTGTGAAATGGGCACAGGGATATTAGACCTCACAGGGTTTTTCCGAGGCCTACACACAACCTATACAATACAAGATGCCATTCTTATGAGAGAGGAAGTTCTCCCGGTCATTACCATCAGCTGAAAAGAGGAACAGCGCAAGTTGTCAGCGCTACAGTGGGCCTTTGATTCCAACCCCTCAGTTTAAAAATAGGGAAACTGGGGCCAGAACGCATTAGTGACACATGGCGTTTAGACGCAAAGCTGGAGTGTCTTTATGGACCAATGCTGTGAGGATGTTTAAAAAACATGTTTTCAGCTATCTATTTTTATAATGCATGCCTTTACGATTGATTTAGTAACATAAAAGATATGCTTCGTGTATATATATAACATTTTATAAACAGCTTCTCTACACATCTTTCTAGTAAAATGACACATACTTGAGTGAAAAGGCAAGTTGGTGTTTCAGAGTGTTAGGGTTTCCAGCACAGCATTCCAGCCTGTTCCTAGACCAAGATGGATGGATTAAAAATAGTCCCTTGGAAATCGATTATTGTCTTGTCCCATCCAACTGATTATTGCTTTGTGATAAGTTTGTACAGCTTTTTTTGAAGTTATTCCCCCCCCCCATATCTATTAGATAAAAAAATGAATAAACTTTTTAAAGGAGCAATTCCACTCCTGGAAATACATCTCACAGAATTTCTTTGCATAAATCCACATGATCCTGTACAAGGACCCTCACTTTAGACACTTTCCGTAACATTAAAATACCCAGCAGACACCTCATTCTAAATAGATGCTTAATATCCCATTTTGTTATACTATAATTTATCTGCCTTATGTCCTTTACTTGGGTATTCAGCTTTTTTTTTTTTTTAAGATTTTATTTATTTGACAGAGAGAGACACAGCGAGAGAGGGAACACAAGCAGGGGGGGTGGGAGAGGGAGAAGCAGGCTGCTGAGCAGGGAGCCCGATGTGGGGCTCGATCCCAGGACCCTGGGATCACGACCTGAGCCAAAGGCAGACGCTTAACGACTGAGCCACCCAGGCGCCCCTGGTATTCAGCTTATTTCAAATTTTCTCTTACCACAGTCCAATACTATACAAATTCTTGTGGGGAACCTTTGCACCGAATCGCCTCTCTGAAGAGAGAAAAATGGTGAGGAGTTGTAGATTTAATGCTAGAACACACACAAGGCCATACAGAGAATTAAAGAGGCAGCACAATTAGGGAGTTAATTAAAACCCACTGCACACTGCGCGGCGTCCTCTGACAGGAGGGAGGGTGGCCCCGGGGCACAGAAAGCCTCTCCTCAGGAAGAAAGGAATCATCCCAGGATTGGCTGGCAGTCATTCTAGCTACTGATCTGTCACGGGCTCATTCTGTGGTGATTTATGGAGAGAAAAATGTGCCCCAGCTCTGATTCTTAAAGTACGCAGGGATAAGCACACATGGAGAGTTTACCGTGCAGGAAACCTCGGCTGTTCTTTGTGCAGGATACAGAGAGAGGAACCACAATGGCGATGGGGACCCTCAGCTCTCGGTACTTGTCACACAGCATCCCGACTTAGAGATCCTAATGACACAATGGAAGTGAGGAGGACAAATACAATGAAACCTCTCTTTTCAGCACAGAGTTTTGAACATGAATTAAATCTGTAAATAGACCTTGCTAATGGTGTTGCTGGGAACTGAACCTCGCATAGCTAAATAAATGTAAAATTCATTTTAGAACAGAATCATCCGTTGTAATCAGTGATATTAAAGTGTGAGTTTCTTTTAGGGGGAAACCAGAAACAGATAGGTTTATTGGGGCCTACTGTTATCAACTGCTCCCCCCCTGAGCCACAGAGAGGTACGCCAGCCTAGACAGTCTCACCGGGAGGGGGGGGAAGGATATAGGTTATCGGGGGGCCGGAGTGTGTGGTGAGAGTCAAAGTGATTACTGACAAGATAGGCTAGGTGGTTAGGTCAGATTTATCAGATCAACTCATCAGTTCATTCATCGGTTGGTTATTTCTTCAAACCAGTTTAGAGGCAAAAGAGAATAGTGGAGGCGCCTGGGTGGCTCAGTTGGTTAAGCGACTGCCTTCGGCTCGGGTCATGATCCTGGAGTCCCTGGATCGAGTCCCGCATCGGGCTCCCTGCTCGGCGGGGAGTCTGCTTCTCCCTCTGGCCCTCCCCCCTCTCATGTGCTCTCTCTCATTCTCTCTCTCTCAAATAAATAAATAAAATCTTTAAAAAAAAAAAAAAGAGAGAATAGTGGAGAGGCCTTTTAAACTCAGTGTCATTCCTTAGGTCAGTCACAAAAATAACAAACATTTAAATAGAATCTACGCTGTACTACAGCTTTTAGCAGAAAGGAATTACAGCCTGCAGCTTTAAGATAGCGAGTTTCCCCTTCCTTTTCTCATTCTGTTTGGTTGTCATGGGAGTCTGTGTTTGTGGGGAGATTCTGAGTCTATTTGCTACAAGGGACTGTCTCTGATTTCCTAGACTAATGTTCTTCCAAGTAGCAATAGCAGGAGGGTGTAGGTTTACTGAATGGGAGCTAGGCAAAAGTACATTTCTTAAAACCGGATTTGATCAGAAAGGTGTTTATTGGAGATGGGCTCGAGGCTCTGTGGAAGACATCAGGTGGAATATTTAATTTCATTCAAGCGAGTCTTATAATTTGAAAGTCTACCTCAAGCCTATCATTCGGGAAAGTATGCAGCCAATGACTTCCTGACACACCCAGGGAGGCAGGCGAGAGATGAAAACGTGTGAAAATTGTCGTCTAATTGTCTGAGACGCCTCAGAGAGAAGTGAGTGGTTCGGAAAACGAAGCATGCTTTCTGAGTATGGGCAAGGTAGGCAGTCCCCCCACACCGCTGGTGAGTCCAGGCAACATGGCAGAAAACACATGGCTGTCGAGTCGGATGGCCTGGCTCGTTTCTGACAAAGTTACTAGATCGCAGTTTCCTCATTAAAATGGAAGACAAAACTTCCTGCCTTGAGGATGGCTGGAAGGATTAGGGGAAATGGCCAGCGTCAGCTCTGTGGTAGCTGCTCAGTAAGAGGGACCTACTTAGTTCTGCTCAACCTCTGTGTCTCTTCCAGGTCCAGCTCCCAGCAGCCCCTAAATGGCTTGGCTCCTGTGCGCAAAGAACTGGAAGCTCTCCTCAGCGTGGACAACAGAAAATTGGGGGGCACTGCTCAGTAGGTGACCATGAGCAACCCAGTCTATCGTTCCCAGTCCAGAGCACTCTGATAATTGTTCAGGAGGTGGAAATCATCATCATGATTACTTGGCGTAGCAGACTGGTTGGCTAAGTAAAAAATAATCCATTCGATCTGTTAGGTGTTTTATAACGCGCTCACTACGATCCATATGGCATTCTGTCAGATTCTGTGGAATATGGGACAAAGTGAAATATGGTGGAAAGCAGACCAAAACCAAATTATACAGTAGAAATAGGTATGATTTGGGCCCCACAATGGAAGGAGAAGGACTACCAGACTGATGGTGGAGAATGGCATTTACTATTTGCTAGTGTTTTCACACAGCATTGTAAGCATTCACCTGCCCGGTTCTTTTTATTTGTAATCCCATGAAAGATGCTGTTATTAACACAGTAATAATTAATAATAATAATAATAATAATAATAATAATAATGAAAGGCATTCCATGCTTCCTGTGGGCCAGGCACCGGGCTAGATGCTTTGCATGCACGACCTCATTAGCTCTCTCTCAACAGCCCTTTGCCACTGGCCTTGTCTTTCTCATTTTAGAGATGAAGAAACTGAACCTTGGAGAAGTAAACTTACTTAACTCCTCACAGCCAAGGAGCAAGATTACTGCTACTGGAACTCGAAGCTGATGTCAAATCTTTCTTTTCCCTGTACCACACCGCCCCAAGGAAAAGGAGCTGCTTAGGATGTGGGAACTGACAGGTGTTTGCCCTTTAATCCAACCTTCTCTCTCGAAGGTTACGGGAGGGAATGACATTTCTGTGCTGAGCCGGGAAGTGGGATCTGACTGAGTCAGTGGGAGGGTATGAACAGCGGCAGAGAGGCATGCCAAGAAGGCCTGGCCATGGTTTTCTGCCCGGAAATGCTGAAAACCGTAGAGCAGTATTTCCACGGCACCTGGGATACGTCAAAGGCCAGCGGACGTGAAGGATCTGACAAGAGTGATACTTAATTTTACCATGAGCTTGCGTCAAAAGACCCAAAGGTTTAAATTCCAGGCTGTGAAAGGCCAGGCTAAAATGCGATGAACTGAAGCAATAAAGGGACCTTCCTGCCAACAAACAGATCTCCTAAGTCTTCAGCATGAACACATCCAGAAGAAACAAGGCCTTAAGAAGATCCTGTGCTCGCCGCCACCACAGGTCCCTGCAGGGTCCCTGCCTGGGCCCTGTACCCCAACATAACAGGCGAACACCCTGCCTTCCTTAGCATTCCCAGGCAAGATGTTCACAGTTGAAAATTGGAAACTGTCCTACATTCCTTTGCAAAAGGAATTCAGCCGCCATGTTCCCTGGAGAATACAAAAGAGGCCATATGGTGTCGTTTGCTGGCCTCCACAGCCTGCCCCAAATTCTGCAACCCACCAAACCTGACATTAAAGGGAACAAAGTGGGTCTGTTCTCTTTTTGCCTTTTTTTTTTTTTAACTTCCTTATACACTGCGTCCGTGCATGAAAAATGAGCCTATGGTTTCACTTCCAGTGTGGTCAATGTGCGGAATGCTAAGGCCAGGGCTTTCAGATGGAACTAAAGTCTGGGGAGAAAGTCCAGGATGTCACCTACTATGATGACAAGGGCCGGGATTCACAACAGGGGCCACTCTTGAGACTGGTACACCCATCCACAGACCCTGCAGTGGTGGTGGGGGCGGGGGGAGGACATGGGACGGGCACGGACGGACACAACCTGCCTTTTACAGACATTTGCACCAGAAGAGAAAAAGCCACCTCATCACTGAATCCACACAAACGTCAATAAATACTTACACTAAAGATTCTCAACAGTATCAGGGATCTGAAATTTGGATTTGAGAGACCTCTTTGGGAATACAAAACAGACATCTGATCCCTGCTTTGGGGCACTTAGAATCAGATGGAGAGACAAGACACCAAACCCCAGAAACGGTCTGTGAAAAAGGGAATTCGATCGATGTCTTTCTTACCGCACAACTTTGCCACGAAGGCCATTTTGGCAGCGGATTTACCTAGAAGGTCAGCCAAGGGACCAGGAAACATCTTCAGCGGGGATGGGATGTGTCCTGTATGGGCGCTCAGGGGGCTAGCTTTACACAGGTAAACTACAGTGACACCAGTGTCATTAAGCAATGGCAAGGGGAAAGAATACAGTCACCCAGACTTTCACTGCTACAAGAGTGGTGTCCCCAATATTTAGTATGGCCCAGAGGTAAGGGAGTTGAAAACCTAGGCTTTTAGTCCGTATTTTCCAAGTGCAGAGTTGAATAGGATTGTCAAACCATGCGACTTTTCTGATCCGAGTTTTTACATTTATAACACAGGCAAGGCATCTAATGTCCCTTCAAATAATTTTTAAAAAAAGCCTTGTGACCTGCAGTCGTGTGAGCTCAGAGGAGGACGGTTTCACAGAGAAAAAGAACTCTGCAGAATGGACGGGCAGTGGGCGCCTGGGTGGCTCAGATGGTTAAGCGTCTGCCTTCGGCTCAGGTCGTGATCCCAGGGTCCTAGGATCGAGTCCCACATCGGGCTCCCGGCTCAGCGGGGAGTCTGCTTCTCCCTCTGACCCTCCCCCCTCTCATGTGCTCTCTCTCTCTCATTCTTTTTGTCAAATAATAAATAAAATCTTTAAAAATAATAAAAAAAAAGAATGGACGGGCAGAAGTGCAGAGGTGAGGGAGGAGAATGTCTGAGTCCGGGGAAGGAGACGGGCAAGTCCTCAAGACCAGTGTGGCTGGTGCAGAAGCTTCTGGAAGGCTGGTTGTAGGGAAGCACGCTGGACAAGCAGCTGGCCGGAGAAACTTGGAAAGCTCTGAGTGCTGGGTACAAATGATACCACGTGTTGGTGGGGGCCGTTTCCTGGGCCTGCAGGCTTTCCTTCCTGTGTGACTGGCCTGGTTCTGCTCCTTTTTGTCCTCCATGGTGAATCAGAATAGCTATCACTGATCAAAGATTCTCTAGCATCAGGCACCGCTCTGTGGCCTTCCCATATTGCCTTACTTCTTTCTCACAACAACTCTAAGGCATAAGCTTTATGACTCTTCCTATTGAAGATAAGGAACCTGAGGCACAGAGATGTTAATTCACTTCGTTAGGGTCACACAGTTAGTACATGGTCCAATTCAAATTCGTACCCGCACAGTGTGAAGACTGAGCCCCATCTCTGTCCTCCAACCCAAAAGACCCCTTTGCTGAAAAAGCTCGATTTTTTTAAAAAAGATTTTATTTATTTATTTGAGAGAGCGAGAGAGAGGGAGAGCAGAGAGAGAGAAGCAGACTCCCCGCTGAGCAGAGAGCCTGATGTGGGGCTCGATCCCAGGACCCTGAGATCATGACCTGGTCCAAAGGTAGAAGCTCAACCGACTGAGCCACCCAGGAACCCCCCAAAATCTCGATTTTTGAGTGTTCAGCCAAAAAAGCAACACAGGAAGTCCCTGCAGTTTCTCACGGTAGTTTACCTGTGTAAAGCTAGCCTCCCAGGAGCACCCATAAAGGACACATCCCACCCCCGCTGAAGATGTTTCCCGGTCCCTTGGCTGACCTTCTAGGTAAATCTGCTGCCAAAACAGCCTTCGTGGCATTTATGGCAAAGTTGTGCGACCAGAAAGACATAAATCTTATTCCTTTATTCACAGACCACGCTGGCTTTTGGAGCTTCTGGCCGTGCAGTGACAACTAATCCGTGCTATGGGGCCGCCCCCTTGGGTGCTTATCCCTTTCGGTGCTTTTAATCTCCAGACGGGCAAAGAGCAGACCCAAGAAGAAAGGATAGGCTGCATATTCAATGATATGATACAGGGAAAGATAATTCTGCAATTAAAAAAACTGCTCTATCGTGTCTGCAAGAGCAAGTGCAAGCGGCCCGTTCTTCCTGCGCCCATTTCAGTCTGCACTGGAGGTCATTCACTTGCATAACATGGAGGAACCCAGAGCGCTGCTTCCTCATTGTAGCACCAGACGCTGCGGGCCCCCAGCTGTTATGAAACAGCCCCGAGCTTCACAACAGGAAGTCCAATCCACGGCCTGTAAATAAAGCCCTTCCTTCTCGTTTAGCAGGCCTCAGAACTTCCCCCTCCTTAGTTCCAACTCCTTTTACAGATGTTTACTGGGCAGCGTGGACTTGCCTCTCCCTCTCTGAGCTCCTCCAGAGGGGCAGGGCAGCGTGAACTGGGTTTCTGTCATCTACCTCTCACTTTATGTTAAAAACAAGCAAAGGAGAAAGCCATGCGGCCTCCGTTGTTCCCAGAGAAAACTGGCAATCACAGGGGAAAGGCCCACTTGACGGAGCCTGTCTTTCTTCTGGAAATCTGTTGAGCTGGGATCTAGCAGCATGGCTCTGCCCTTGAATCGAAGTTTCTCTTTTAATTCACCCCCAGCACACCCTGCTCAACACCAAACCGGGGAACCTGAATCAGGCAAGAGTTATTTTGTATATAAATCTTGGCAAACATCATAGGAAGTGTCAAAAGAGTTCTGTTAAGTAGCTCCTCTCACTCAGCAACTACAGTTCCTGCCAGGCAAACAGGGAAAAATACGAATTCGTCTGGGATTGTGCACAAGAGTAAGACTGAAGGGGGTTCCTGAAAACCTGTGCAGCTAATAAACATTGCATGCCCACAGCCAGGAAGGCGCCCTCAAGGTCAGAATCCCTACTGACAGGTGCGTTAGCTTCCTATGGCGGCTGTAACAAAGTACCACAAACTCGGTGTCTTCAAACAACACAAATCTGCCATCTTACGGTTTTGCACGTCAGAAGTCTGACGTGGAGCTCGCTGGGCTCAGAGCAAGGAGTTGGCAAGACTGCACTGCTCTCTGGAGGGTGAGAATCCATCCCCTTGCCTCGTCCAGCTTCTAGAAGGCTGCCCGCCTGCCTTGGCGCAGGGCCCTTCCTCCAACCCCACGGCGCACCACGCCAGGCCCCATCCCTTCCTTGCTCCGCCTCTGGTACTCTCTTCCACCGTCACTCCTTCCGCCTTCACTTTTAAGGACCCTTGTGATTACCTTGGGCCCGCCCAAATACTCCAGGACAGTCGCCCTGTTTCAAGTGCACCTGATCGGCAGCCCTGAGGCCATCGGCAACCTCAAGTCCCCTTTGCCTGGAGCACAGATGGTCCACAGGACGCGGGGAGCACTGCTCAGTCATTATCCTTGGTGCCACAAGAGGCAAATACCTCGATTTGTTTTTCTTAGTAGCATAAGGGCTGTTCTCTTTTTACTGCAACGAGACCCTCGTGTTTACTAGGAACTCAAATGCAGCAAAGTGCTCTCTGGTGACACCTGAAGGAGTCTGAACAATAGCCGCCCACGCCTGAAGGCTCTTCGGCCCGCAATGTACTCTGGACGGGGTTTGCTTTCCACTTCTTACTGCAGCCTGCGAAACAGACAATGCAGATGATGATATTCTCATTTACAGATGAAAACCGATCTGACCGGCAGAAGATGAAGGTCTGCCCGGCTACTGGAATCACACTGGCTTTCAGTCAGCCACGAAAGACACACTTTTCCCTGCCTTTTCAACCTCTAGGCCCTCACCCACGGAGGCCTGCCCCCAGACTCTCGCCCTCTTTTCTTGCCTTTAAAAAAAAATTTACTTTAGGGGCGCCTGGGTGGCTCAGTCATTAAGCGTCTGCCTTCGGCTCAGGTCATGATCCCAGGGTCCTGGGATCGAGTCCCACATCGGGCTCCTTGCTCGGCAGGAAGCCTGCTTCTCCCTCTCCCACTCCCCCTGCTTGTGTTCCTGCTCTCGCTATCTCTCTCTCTGTCACATAAATAAATAAAATCTTTAAAAAAAAAAAAAATTTATTTTAGAGAGAGAGAAAAAAAAGAGGGGTGGGAGAGGGGCAGAGGGAGAGAATTTTCCAGCAGCAAGGGGACTCCCCACTGAGCAAGGAGCCTGACTTGGGGCTCAGTCTCACGACCCATGACATCAGGACCTGAACTGAAACCAAGAGTCAGACGCTCAACCGACTGAGGCACCCAGGCACCCCTCTTTTCTTGCCTTTTAAGTTAGGCTCTCCTGCCGGATGAGCCCTTGAGCTAAACTGCCGGCCTCACCGTGGCCGCCCCCAGTCCAGGCTGGTCCTTGCCCACAGCCCCGCCCCCACCCCTACATCCACTATCCAAGTCTGGGTTTGCTGGTGCATCCTGGGAATTGTGCAGAGCATCAGTGCTAGAGCTTGGCCTCCTTTGCATCAGGAAAGAAACTCTTGTGGGAAAACAGAAGTTAAGCTTTGATTATGGGAAGCAGAACTTGGGAACACTCCGACTGAACCCTACTTGAAGTCCTACAGGTCAACACTGCAATTGCTTCTGCCATCTGTGGGTGCCCCGCTTTGGGAAAGAACCGCTTTCAACTCAATGTTCAGTCTTCTCTGGGGACTGAGCTGAGGCCGTGTGTCGGTCTGACAGCCCCATTTGCCTGCAGCCATCTGCTTTTCGGGGGGAGAAATGGGGTCCCGTTCCACTACTCATACCTCTGCCATGTTGAGAGTCAGCAGCACCAGGCTGAGGAACGAGCAGAGGCAATGGCCACAAAACCCACAACCAACAAAATTAAGTGGATGATTTTTCTATCTGGGTGCTAGAACGCCATAGGATTTGTGGCATTTTCCTGTGCTTTCGGCCTGGGAATAAAAGCACCTTTTTGTGGGCGCCTGGGTGGCTCAGATGGTTAAGCGTCTGCCTTCGGCTCAGGTCATGATCCCGGAGTCCCGGGATCGAGTCCCGCATTGGGCTCGCGGCTCAGCGGGGAGCCTGCTTCTCCCTCTGACCCTCTCCCTTCTCATGCTGTTTCTCTCTCACTCGCTCTCTAATAAATAAATAAAATCTTTAAAAAAAAAAAAAAAAAGCACCTTTTTGTGAGTTCTTTGCCGTGAAATCAGAGTTCAGCCAGCAACCGTGTAGTAAAAGAAAAGAAAGGTTGGTAGGGTTTCTTCCTAACAAGCCCCGATTGACTCACAAACACACACGGACGCACGCACATGCACGCACAAATGCAATTTCGCCAGTGTTGGGGTATTTCCTTTCCTCATTTTTGGAGACCAAGACATTTCTCAGTTCCAAGCACCTGCATCTTGAATGACTAGCTCAGCACTACACAGTATTTTCCCTTTTCTGTTGAAGTCAAATTGGGTCGAGCCCTGCTAAACCTTCCCAGACTTCCTTCCCCAGGCTACTTCTCTAGCCAGGAATGACTTCTGATTTTCCCATAGCAAATCTGTCCTCAGCGAGGCCTGGGGCACAGCTACGCCCAGGTTCTACAATCCCGAGGCACTGTTTGAAACTACTAGGACGGTGCACGTCCCGTGGTGGTATTTGTGCATCAGATCTCCAACTAGATGGCAAACTGCTGAGGACTTACTCATCTTGGCCTCAGAGTTGGTCCAGCCAAGGTCCTGCTCAGAACAGGTGCTCAGTAAGGCGGGTGAAAAAATCCGCTAGATTAGATCAAGTGGAATTTGGTAGAAAGAGCAAGCTACTAAATGTAACATCGTGCCCTGGATTGGCTCCTGGAATAGAAAAAGCACATGAATGGGAAAAACTGACAAAAGCTAAACCTAGAGTTTGATTAACAGTACCGCCCCCATGTTGATTTCTTAGCTTTGACAAATAAACAGTGGAAATGTAAGATGTTCACTCTCGGGGAAGCTGGATGAGAAGTATATGGGAACTTTCTACTATCTTTGCAAATTTTCTATGAATTGAAAAATATCCCAGAGTAAAAAAGTTTATTCCAACGAAAACAAGCATGCCATTTTGCTTTAAAGGCGTTGCAATGTTTTAAAATGAGTCATATCATAAGAAAAACGGATCAAGGGGCGCCTGGGTGGCTCAGTTGGTTAAGTGACTGCCTTCGGCTCAGGTCATGATCCTGGAGTCCCAGGATCGAGTCCCGTCCCGCATCGGGCTCCCTGCTCAGCAGGGAGTCTGCTTCTCCCTCTCCCGCTCTCCCCCCTCTTGTGCTCTGTCTCTAAAATAAATAAATAAAATCTTTAAAAAAAAAAAAAAAAGAAAAACGGATCAAGCTTTTCTCCATCCCTCCCAGCGCCACCTCTCTCCTGGGTCCTGGTTCACTGCACAGAGCTATAGAAGGGCCCTATCAGTGGGTGTCCACTCACATACACCACGTCTGGAGTGTGGACACTTAAAAGTATAAATGATTTACCCATTCAAAGTGACAGTGAGAAGGGCCACTTGACTTAAAAAGGGTTTTTCCTTTCTTTTGCCAGAATCTCCTGCTGGAAACAGTTGGTATTTGCCAAGCCGAGAGCAGACTCTTGCAGAAACCTCAGGCCCAGGAGAGCGGGACTGTCCCAGAGCCTCATCCTTGAGACACTTGCCATGGATTGAGATTTGGTGAAGGAGAAGAGGGTGTTTGCATTGCTATGCCCACTCAGGCTGGGGAGCTGTTATGGCTGGTGCTAGGTTAGCTAGATAGGGCCAGGGAAGAGCAGTCTTTGGTTTCCCGGATGGCTTGTCTCGGTCATGACAAAGCATTCTAGTGACTGGTAAGAGAGATCCACCTCTGCTTGCCACCTCTCCAGTTCAACTTTGAACAAAAGAGCCTGACAAAATGTCCAGGGTGAAGTCCAACCTCTGGGTCAGTGGCTGGTGGTCCAGAGTGTTCCGTTTGTCCTGCGAGCATGAGGGAGATTCCAAATGTTCCAAAGTGAATGACCACTTTCCCCTGGGGGTCACAAGTCCTGACCGTAGAAGGAAGAAGGCAGCCTAAAAGATGTTGGCAAATGCCTTGAAATCCAAAATCTGATCTCTCCCACCCACTCACCACCCCATCCTCACATACCCCGCGGGGTCTCACTGGATACAGACCAAATGGTCTAAAGCCTCAAGTTGAAACAAAGCCCCACATCGCCGTGGAAGCCTATGCCCACCAGAATTGAGGGTTTTGCCTCCATGAAAATAGTGGCCATCAGCTTCCGTCCACTTAGAGATATCAATTTAATTTTTTCTCACTACCATTGTTCCCATTGTCCTCTGACAAGAACCTGAGCTTGCAAAAACACCTGGGGAGCCCACCTCTCCCAGGCCCAGCCAGATCGCAGCGGTGCGGGGGGGGGGGGGGCTGGCTCCTCCCTCCCAAGCTGCAGGCCCCAGGACGTGACTTCACACGTACAGGGTCGATCAAAGTTGTTGCCAGCGAGACACTGCAGTGAGTGAGCAAATACGCTCAAATGTAAAGAGCAATGAGGGCAGACTTTGCACGAAGCCTGTTTCCCACAGACCGGTCCTGCAATCTGTCCCAAACTAAGTCCCCGCTCACGCTCACTCCTGCCTTCACGATGGCTCCAGCAGAGGATGGCTCAAGACGGCGGCAGCCCCCTGGAGGGGACGAGCCCCCTCACGGCCTGCACTCTGCTACTTTTATGTGTGTCACAGCCAAGGACCAAAGCTTTCATTTGCAGACACGGAGTAAGTCACGCTTGCAGCCCAGACTAGCATGCAGGAGTCTAAGCTCCCAATCTGTGGGGGAAGGAGCCACTCCCAACGGTATCTGGGGCAACCGTAAGCCTTGCTCACGTCTCACCTCCCCAAGTTTCAAGCACACGTACGGCTTTCCCTCTCGCGTATGCGGCACGGCCTCGACCGTGTCTTCAAGCCAGCAACTTCGTCACGGGACCCTGGCGGCGGCCGGCTGAGCTCACCGTCCGTCTGAAACATCTGGGCTTTGCCCAGATAATTACGCGCCTCACGTTGTAATTCAGGCTCGGCACTGGTGTTTCACGACGTTTTCTTTTTTTAAGCCAGATTCTTCCAGGGGAGGGGAGTAGGGCAGTGGGGAAATGAAGGAAGAAAAATGCAGGCTTTACCATTGAAGTCTCTCTTCCAGCTGTGCCGACAAACTGGACCCTCGGTGCTCCGAGCGTGGTCTCTGGACCAGCGACATCAGCATCACCTGGCCGGCAGAATCGCAGCCCCACTTAGACATTTTGAATCAGGACATGCATTTTTCACAAGATCCCCGCCTGACTCACGAGCACATTAAAGGTGGGGGGCTCTCGTCCTGGGTGTGTCACGGCACCACGAAGCGTACCAAGCAGCGTCACGAACGCTTACTGACCACACCGCCAGTGGGTCACCTCTAGACAACTCCAAAGCCACCAACCGGTCAATTAACCCATTCAAAACTGATGGCGACAACTCATTTGCAACTGTGGACCAGCCTAGGGTGGAGGCCAGAGGAAAGAGCACTGGTCTTGGGTCACGAGAGCTGGGTTGTATTCCCAATGGGCCACTAGCAAGGCGGGGGATCGTGGGCCATCGCTCAGGGCGTCGGGTCCCTTCATCTGTACGGAGAGAGAATGGTAGCTAGACTTAATGATCTTTGTGATCATAACCTATATATCACAACGTGGGTCCCCATCCTTCCATGCTCTCTCCATCACCTCTATTCTATTTGACTTTTCTCCAAAGCGTTTACCAATACATCTGCCATATTGCATATTTCTTTGCTTTTTGCCAGCATCCCCTCACTAGAATGCAAGCTCCCTGGAGGAAGGAACTTTGTGCATTGTGGTCACTGCGCCTCCAAGGCCCGGAACGGCCACAGGCCTGCAGTGGTGGTCCTGTAGACATCAATCTTTCCCATCTCTAACACTCCATGAGAGACCTTTTTGAGTATTTATTTTTATTTTTATTTTTTATTTTATTATTATTTTTTTTAAAGATTTTATTTATTTATTTATTTGGCAGAGAGAGAGACAGCTAGAGAGGGAACACAAGCAGGGGGAGTGGGAGAGGGAGAAGCAGGCTTCCCGCGGAGCAGGGAGCCCGACGCGGGGCTCGATCCCAGGACCCTGGGATCGTGACCTGAGCCGAAGGCAGACGCTTAACGACTGAGCCACCCAGGCGCCCCTGAGTATTTATTTTTAAATGGTTCCCCACACTTTCTAAGCCCAAGAGAAAAATCAACACTACTTTCAATTCTTCCTCATTTTCTGATTCTCTAGCGAGATCTCTTCATTCACTGCTCTGTATCATCATACCATGTTGCTTTCTCCCGGGGTCTGACTTCCCTTGAAGCCTCCCCCACAAATCTGTACATCATGTTTTCTTTAGGTACATTTGCACAACTGATGATGGTTTTTTTTTTTTTTTAATTTGTTGAATGCATCATATCCCTACCCTTATTTATCATTCTCTGAGAAACAGATGTTCCCCCAGGAGGTCCAGTATTTAAACAGGAAAACAAATCCCCCTCCCCCTATAAAAAAAAAAAATCCAAAGAAAGCTTGGAAAGACACTCACAGGCAGATAAGTAACAAGTTCTTTCAAAACTTCCCTTACAAATGCTCCAAACCTACAAGATGTTGTCTTTGATAGACCCTCCATTTTTATACGACATTAAAAAAAAAAAAATCACAAGAATAGCTTGAGTAGCTCGGTTACAACTATAGAAATTCAGGAATGGCCAAAAAAGGAAAAATTCCAGTGTAATAGTGTCATATGTTTTTCCTTATTAGTGCTTCCTATTTAAATGCTTAACATTTCGGTGGCGCCTGGGTGGCTCAGTCGTTAAGCGTCTGCCTTCAGCTCGGGTCGTGATCTCAGGGTCCTGGGATCGAGCCCCGCATCGGGCTCCCTGCTCCGCGGGAGGCCTGCTTCTCCCTCTGCTGCTCCCCTTGCTTGTATTCCCTCTCTCCCTGCCTCTCTCTCTGTCAAAAAATAAATAAAATCTTTAAAAAAAAAAAAAAATGCTTAACATTTCTCTCTCTCTTTTCTTTACACTCCCGAGCAACATTTTAGACCTCCCTCGCTCCCTGATTCATTTTCATATTTTATCTAAGAGCCGGTATGACAAATCATGCAGATAATCATTTGCCTGGAGCTGGTTTGTCTGTCAGGACCCACATGAACTTAACAGTTGCTAACACGTTATTTGCAGGCAATGTGCTCAGGCCCCTTCGTAACAGGGAGCTCTGCCTTGGGAGGAGGCTGTGGGAAACCATGGTGATGCACCATTGTCCATTCCTGCCACACAGCCCAACTCAAGTGTTACCCATCCCACAGAGCCGCTTGGAAGACGTTATTGCGTGTAGCATAAATCCCAACAGTTTTCTCTCTTAGCACTGTTTTTGTTTTGTTTTAAAAGCCCTGAGACTAAGTAAACTTCTCCGTCTTCAAAGGCTCAGTGAAACTGTCCATCCCAGAAATCACCCTGATACTCACAAGTGTGGCAGCATTAGAAGTAGGTGGGTTGGCCAAGGGCCTGCGAGGCTATGCATGCCACCATGTTCTATTTCTCTTTGTTCAACAGTGCCTCTCACAGAGTGTGGTGAGTTCTCTTTTTTCTTCTGCTTATTATTTTTTTTCTTTTTTGGCTTTGAGTAGTGCTTTGTTTTGTTCCAAAAGACAACCACCAATAGAAAGAGGTTGTGTGTTGCTCATCCAACCTCAGGGCTCTCATCGTAGGATTCTTCTGCCCACTCACTGTTTCATATGTGAAAGCGTTTAAAATCAAAATTCACTAAGTCAGAACTGAAACTACGTGGGTTTCAGATCTCCTTTTCCATTTGCCTTTCTTTAAAAACCAGGGAGCCCTGTGTGGAGATGTGTGTGTGCGCCAGGAATAGGGAGCGAGGCTCTCGGCGCTATGCTGGAATCTGCGGTGACCCAGCTCACCTATTCATCACAGACCCTTAGAGAGGGAAAGGACCAGAAAGGGGCCTAGAAAGAACCTGATCCACTTGCATCATTTTACAAATGAAAAACTCAAAGCCAGAGAAAGGGACCTGCCTGAAGTCACATGGCTAATTAGAAGACCAGGGCCATTCATCTTGGCTGCCTAGGTGCAGTTAGCATTGTCGGCCCGAATCTGGATCTATTTGGTCTGCTACCCACCACCCCTGCCCCCGCCAACATCGGAGAAACAGACACTTAAAAGAACCTGGAGCTAATGGCAAGTCCCTGCACCTTATTTGAAATGAAAAAACAAGCATCTCCACTTGTTTTTGGAGAAGCCAGAAGCCAGCACACGCCAGGATGTGACCCACGAAGCGTTCTTACTAGTCCTTATGTGGAGAGACACATGTGACTCCCAACCCATCCTACGCACCCACAGTTAAGGTGATTTACGTTCAACATCCATCCAGCAACCCAGAGAGGAGAAGCAGTGCTGAGGGGTGGGAGCGAAGTTAACTGGGAGATCATTGCAGGAGGGGGTTAAGTTTCTGGCGTCACTGCCAATTAGCTGAAGAAGCCCCTTACAACCAGCCCCCGCCACACACACACACAAAAAAACCAGAAACAAAAACCAACAACAGAAAACCCAGCCCTCGAGGAAGGTGGCGGTGACTCTACTGGGTGAAGGTTTGTTCCAGTGTCAAGATTTTCAAAACTAGTTAATACCAGCCACGTGTCAAGGGCAAAGCAATAATCACAAAAGACTCCAAAGGATAGCTTCTGTGCTGAGAATTCATGGAGACCTTTGGACAATTTTTAGAATAACTTGTTGACAAGATGATCGTAAAGACGGTGATGAAAAGAGCTCAGAGACAAACCATCTTCAAGCAGGACCAAAGCACAGATAGAAACGGTGGCCAACGGGGCCACTGTTTCTTCGCTTGACTATTCCAGAGCCACTGGGTCCGGCCTAGACCCTTTGTCCATCCAGTCGAGGGGCCCTGACGTTCCTTTCTGGAGGGAATAGGTCTTTGGAAACTTTATGCTCATCAGACAACTGAAAGACCCTGCAATAGTGAGAAAAGAAAGCAAAACAGGCTTCAAAGGACAAAGTCTGCAAAGATGGAAGCTGTTCATCCATGAATATTTAGTCAGATTCTCACTAGGTGGAGGTCAGAGGCCCTTCTCTTTTCACCGAGAGACAAAACAAGTTGCGGAAGCCAAAGATTTGTTTGAAAGGTCAGTGCAGTGCCTCTTGCTAAGGCAAAAGAGAATCAAGAGAACGGACCAAGCAATGCGTGAACCACTAGTTTCTGAAGCCACACTATGTGGCCAACCCTGAGAGAGCAAAAAAGATGTCCTGATTTCCATCCTCTAAAACTAAACACTGAGGAGCAATTAGAAAACAAGGCAAAGAAACAGCCAAATGGCTGAGTGAAAACCACCAGAGGTTCTTTATTGTGGGCCTCAGACTCCTGGGGGCTCACAGGGTAATAATAGGGATGAAGAGATCCAATACTGAACACGTGTTTTCCCAATCAAATGAATGTAATTCCTCAGCTAGAAGATTCTTCTCTAATAAATTTCGAAGTTCTAAAAAATAATTATAGTATCTTGTGGGAGGCCACAAAAAATTTAGCAGGCAAAAAGGGGTCGCCTGTTTAAAAGTTCAGAACCATTGCTATAGCAATGTAAGTGGGAAGTTCACACAGGGAGAGATCAAGGGATTTTATAGAGGAGAAAGATCATGAAAGTCCTTGAAAAGGAGAATTTTAATTCTTAAGCTAATTTCATTATGGCTTCTCCCATCACAGAGGTAGCTAGATGGTTCTACTGATTTTAGAAGGGGCAGAGCATGTGAATGAAGCAAAGGTTTGGAGGAAGAATCATCAAAATCTCTGAAAAGGGTTTTTGTTTCCAACCCAAAAGAAAAAATATGACTTTTTTTTTTTTCCTATACTGAATGATTTATTCAGAAGTAGAAGTAGTAGAGAGAAATATTTTTATAACTTTGGGGCCTGAATTTTCCAGCTCTGAAATGAGCAAAACATTGTCATATTCATCCCCAAGACAGAGCAGTACAGTTTGATTAAATTAACCCTCACATTTTAGGAGGTTCTTTGAAATGTTTAGCTATAATAGGCCATAGAAATGCAAATAACTGACAGGAAGTGAGTGTGTGCCAAGCCACTATAGTAGCTGAAGGCAGATTTTCTCAATAAATCTCCGACACAGGGGGAAAAAGGAAGATTTTCGAGATGGACAATCTAAACTTCTCCTGAATGTAATCCCAGCCGTCACTCATGATTCAAGCCTAACATTATCCCACACAGGAGGAGGAGGACAGATTAGATGGATTAGAAGAACAGAAGGACAAGGCCAAGGATTCTTGTATTCAACCCACCCCAACACTACCATTTCTGCTTGTCAGGCACCCAAAGGTGAATAAAATGCTGCTTCCTTGTCCCTCAGCGCTCACATGTGACTGAAATTTTAAAACCTTTAAGGTCTCGAAAGAAAGGAAAGAAAGGAAGAAAAGAAAGAAGAAAAAGAAAGAAAGAAAGAAAGAAAGAAAAGAAAGAAAGGAAAAAACAAAAACATTCAAAATCAGGGAAGGGAAATCCAAAAGGATCTTATGTTTTCTCTCATTCTCTGCTGGGTCTTCCACCCCACCCCCACCCCCGGCTTTTTATAGGACATAAATGCTAGATGTTTAAAAATCACTCCACTATACGGTGTCTTAAGAAAAAAAACAAAACACAAATCGCATGCCAGCGCTAGTACAGAGAACGCTAATGGAAATTTGTGTATTTAACCTCACATTCTACTAAAGAGCTAGAACAAATGGATCAAATCGGTGATATCTGAGCCGAAGGCTTGAAGTGCATTCTCAGTCTGTCTGGGAAGGATTTGGTTCCTCTCCAGGGTTCTTGATTTTTCTTTCCATGTGTTTCTGCCCAGCTGGCTGCTACAGAGGTCAGGAAGAAGAAACACTACTGCATGGCCCCAGTCCTTTTCTCATTCTTGAGAAATGGCTGTGCTGGCTCCCGGGACGGGCTCACGCTTCTAGAAGATCAGGGGCTGGGCGAGCCGGTCATCACAGCAGTTTCAAACGCCAAATTCAATGCCACTTTTTTTGTTTTCATTTCGTAGGCAAAGAACAAGCAGCAAAACGGATACACTGCTTGCCTGCTAGTTTCAACCCTTTGTTAACAAGTCCCTAGAAGAATGTTCAGGCGGACGTTTCTGCTCTGTCTGGAAAAACAGCCGTGCATAAGAGCACATGAGGTTTCACTTCCTGTTCACCTTTATCAAGCAGAACAGAGCAATTGGCAAATGCTGGCGCTGGGGAGCAGAGAGTCACTTCCTGGCCGTCTACACTCTTTGAAGACACATCTTCAAATAGTATAGAGGGCCACCGTTTAGGACACCTTTCGTGGAAACAAACATTTAAGTAATGTGGACTTCGGGCTCAGCACCCTTTCCCCAACACTCCAGGGACTACCAGAGCCGTAAAGAGGGTGCAGCGTTAGTTAAAATGGACCTCTCTGTCGGGTATTCAAAGGGGTTCTACGGGGGCGCCCGGGTGGCTCAGTCGGTTAAGCGTCTGCCTTCAGCTCAGGTCATGATCCCAGGGTCCTGGGATCGAGCCCCGCATCGCATCGGGGAGCCTGCTTCTCCCTCTGCCTGCCGCTCCCCCGCTCCTGCTCACGCATTTTCTCTCTCCCTCTCTCAAATAAAATGTTAAAAAAAACACAAAACCAAAAACCCAAAGGTGCTCTAAGAGTCCACCCGTAGACCAGCTGCTTAAACGGCTCCAAAGCTCAGAAATAGAAGGCTGAAACTGCATCAGCAGCCGTGTGGATTATTCTCAGCAATAACGCTGCAGGTGGCGCAAATAATGTGTATTAGGTTGGTTGCCACTTTCAGAAAAATGCCACAACCGTTTAGAAGGAAACAGAGGCACTCATAAAATCGCAGTAGTCGGGGGCGCCTGGGTGGCTCAGTTGGTTAAGCGTCTGCCTTCGGCTCAGGTCATGGTCCCGGCGTGCTGGGATCGGGCCCCGCATCGGGTTCCTTGCTCTGCAAGGGAGCCCGCTTCTCCCTCTCCTCCCTGCTTGTACTCTCCGTGTCTCCTCTCTCTCTCTCTCAAATAAATAAAATCTTAAAAAAAAAAAAAAAAAAATCACAGTAGTCGAATTTGAGAAGCTGGTAACACAAGATGTTCACTCTCAGATCTTTTCAGCACGATCTGCAGTATCTGCTGGCAGCATGAACTGCCCCCTCGCCCCGCACTCACATCCACTACTTCTCTCCTTGTGATAAACGCGATGGTTTCCTAGTCTTTCAGGAAAATCATCTTAGGTATAACGCTGAGCCTCAAATAATACTAAGGGTATTTTATGCCGTTGTGCCCCTGAGGACTGAAAAGGAAGTGGATGAGTTGGATGGGGAGAGACCCCGCCGTGGCCCGTGGGTGTCCACCACGCAGGAAGCATCGGGGGGAGACCCAGCGCAGTTTGCAAACAAAAGCTGTGTCTGACGGGTCGCTTGCAATGTGGCCTCCGTGACAGCAGCCGGACTGGCTGTTTGTCCTCCAACAGACACAGAAAAGATGGACACGGCTCAGAAAGCTGACTTACTCCTTCTAGAAGCCTTTGGTTTGGCTGTTGGTAAACTGGAAACCGAGTTAACCGTATTTGCTGAGTTACCGGTCAGATCAATGTGACTCTGTTCTCCTCTAGATGTAGGCAACCCGTTGGATGTTTCTGACCAGCTTTTCTGGAAGATGAGTGACG
Organism: Leptonychotes weddellii; assembly: GCF_054177405.1. NCBI lineage: Eukaryota > Metazoa > Chordata > Mammalia > Carnivora > Phocidae > Leptonychotes > Leptonychotes weddellii. The sequence goes on along the minus strand of NC_138385.1, from coordinate 97,903,890 downwards.
TATATGGATGGCAACACAGCTTGGAACAACGCTTGTTCCCAGATTTATAGTCCCCGGGATAGGACTGCAAATCTCTTAAGGCCAGAGTCTCTCTGTGTTTCACTCGTGTGTTTCACACGGCGTCTTACCACAGTGCGCGTGTCCCAAGGGTATGTTGAATGAATGAAGTCTGCGTGCGTGGCCCACCCATCCCACCCCCTCCAAATAAGGATGTGATAAACAAATAAATAAAAAGATCATGAGCCCATGTAAAGCCCAGACCACGTGTGTCTATGTATATTTCCATACTCTCAAACACCTGGAGGTTTGGAAACTTCTAGATGGTTGTCTCCATTATTCTATTTTCCTCCAATTATTTAATGATAAAAATGGAAATTTTATATACAGAGGTTCTGAAGTAAGGCCAAAAAGTGATCTACCAACCCTGTAGTCCCTTTGTTCCTGCCGCCTTCTAAAAAAAAAAGTCCTGTTTTACGAGAAATTTAGTAAGATCTGCAGCAGCCACCAAGCCTGGTTTACCAGTACTTGACAATGAGACTCAGAGCATTGCTGTATGTTGATGTCATCCTCCCTCCCTCCCTCTCTCCTTCTCTCTCTCTTCTTTTCCATAAAAGTTTAGAATACGTGGCTTTCTGATTCACTCTGATAGGAACCCTGGGAGCTCAAAGCGCCAGCCTTGTCAGGAATTCCAGGGTGGCCGAATTATTGGAGCCATGGCACAGCGCCCCCCC
>NC_138385.1:97862977-97902659 GCF_054177405.1 Leptonychotes weddellii | reverse complement strand
AAGTGTGTTTTATTCTGATAAAGGAAATACTTTGGGGGCGCCTGGGTGGCTCAGTTGGTTAAGCGACTGCCTTCGGCTCAGGTCATGATCCTGGAGTCCCGGGATCGAGTCCCGCATCGGGCTCCCTGCTCGGCAGGGAGTCTGCTTCTCCCTCTGACCCTCCCCCCTCTCATGTGCTCTCTCTCTCTCTCACTGTCTCAAATAAACAAATAAAATCTTTAAAAAAAAAAAAAAACTTCCTGATTTAGGTACCTGCAGTAAGAGTTATCCTACATGTCGGAAGTGGTTCTAGAGTTCTCTTTCAAACCAGTATGTGCCACAGTTGGAGGAAGCCCTGTCACCCGGTGAGAGAAAGTCTGGTGTCTTAGCTGAATCCCACCCAGAGAACCATCTGGCTAAAAACAAATCAGTCTCTGGCATGATGCCTGGTTTTCGCTCTTTAAAGCATCCCTATATAGCCCGTGTTCTAGAATCAAAGGAGCCATCGCACTTAGTATGTGTGGACAGCAACGTGATAATTGTGCATACTTAGATTCTGTTAGGTCAGAATACATCTTCATCCTCTAAACATGGAAAGCGGAAAAAAAACTAGTGATGCATTATTCATGGTAAGGTAAAGTAAGTCAACAAAGTAAGTAGGTAGAGCAAGGTAGGGGATGTAGACATGAGCTGCCAGAAATCCTCAATTGAAAACAATGTTTTAATTAACGAACATGAGTTTTGGATCTAGTTGCCAAAATGTAGGCAATACAGACCACACGCTGAGCCACACTATTCAGTAAACATCAGCAAAATCCAGACTGTGGGAAGGTTTACGAGTCAAATACCCCAGGTGCATCAACAGAAAAACTGTAAGGAAGGGCTGAGGGGGGAGCCATAGACAAGAAGACACAAATTTCAAAAAATGAGTAAGACTCGGCTTGTTTTTAGTAAGAATTTAGCACCTAGGGATGCACACCTAGATGATAAAACCATAAGGAAACAACAGCAAATTATTAGTGTAAAGGTAGGGAAGTGATTAATTTGTGGGTGTTCAGACTAGAATGGGGCCCATGTAGGTCTCCTGGGGTAGGTGGCAAAGTTCTGTTTCTTGTCCTGGGTGCTGGTTAGTTTGCCTTATAATAACGCATCAAGCTATACATTTTCTTTGTAGTTTCCTTTTTTTTTTTTTTAGATTTTACTTATTTATTTGTCAGAGAGAGAGAGAGAGACAGAGCACAAGCAAGGAGAGCGGCAGGCAGAGGGAGAAGCAGGGAGGGAGCCTGATGCAGAACTCAATCCTAGGACCCTGGGATCATGACCGGAGCTGAAGGCAGAAGCTTGACCAACTGAGCCACCTGGGCGCCCCCATGTAGTTTACTTTTTTATTTTACAATGCAAAGGTTAAAAGGTTTTTACTTAGTTGCCACTAAGTAAAACTTGGAAGATTGCAGATTCAAATATGTCTATTTCTGCCTTCTCTCAAAAAATCAGATTTGGCAACTCTGGGTCCATGTTTCCTTATGGTAAGTGGCTGGAGCCAAGAAAGGGCTTCCTGTCCTTTTGTAGAGTTTGGCCTCTCCAGTTTTTTGTGTGACCTGCTGGGCACTTGCAGACACATGGGTCTGTGACCCCAGAGGCAGAGAACACTTGCTCTTCCCTCCACCTTTCATTGCCAGTTTTCCTAGTAGTAGGACATACATTCTATAGAAAACAACTCAACTTAGAGTTCTCAAGCACATACTCCATGGAGCTCCATGCCATGATCTGTTCAGTTCCTCCCAGCCCAGATCAGGGCCTCCAATCTGGTGAGGAAAACAGAGGTTTAGTTAATTAGTCGTGGGCTCTAGGTCTTCATAGAAAGTACCAGCAGAATGTAGTGGGGGTGTGGGGAGGGCAGAATTAATCTGAGTGAGGATCTAGGGAGACCTCTTAGAGGGTGTGAAATGACTTGGGCCTTGGAAGATGGCTAGGATGAAGATGGGACACATAGGGAAGAGAGAGCTTGACAGAAAAAAGCAAAATCCTGAGCCCAGGGACAGAGCGGGAGGTTTATAGAGGACAGCATTTGGATTCGATCCTCTGTACTGGTAAGTAATGGATGGGAGCCATGAGGGACAAGGCACAGCTGACTTGTCGAGTGACTTGAACGATAATAATGCCACTGACCAACTTGGACAAGTTTTGTAGACAGGATGACTTTAAACAACAATCATGGGGAGATGTCTAGGCAGATGGCACCTGAGAGAGTCAGTCAGGTGGAGTCCTTGGGAGACACAGAGTCACCAGATTAGAGAGAGTAACTAAAGCCTTGAGGAAAGAGAATATAGATGAGAAAGAGCGTAAGGTCAAGATTAGCTCTTTGGACAAACCAGTATTTAAGGGACAGGTTAAAGAAATAGTACCAGAGAAAAAAATAAGAGTGAAGAGAAGCAGGAAAATTCGGGACAAGGGAAGACCCTGGAACACACCAAAAAAGTGGCAGGTGGATGAGAGAGGAGACTTTCCAGGATAAGGGAGGACAGATCTTGTCTACTTGGGCATTGGGATTAAAAAAAAAAAAAACCTCCATGAGAGTTAGCCAACGTTTTTTTTTTCTAACTAAGCCATGTCATTTATTATAATGCCTATTCGCTTTAAATTTAAAAATAATCACGTTGACATTTTAGTTACATCTTTACGTGTCCTAACTTAAATTTTTTATTTTGATGAATTCTCTTCCACATTCTATGTCAATGGAGGCCTAAAGTTCTCCAGAGGAGTTGAGATGACTGGTAGCTGCCATTTTATGGTAGTTCCACCAAACAGATATACACAGTAGACGTTATTAACCATGAGAGCATAGACAGTAGTAAAATAAGTAAGCAGTGATAAGTTGGTTATTACCTTAACTTCTAATATAATTTCACTGTAAGTTTATATAACTTAATATTGAATAGTGGCTGTGTTCAACCACCAGCTCTCAAATTTCTGAAGAATTTAACAAGTGGCTCTTGCCACCAATACATGGTTAGGAAACATCTGGAATTACTCACATAGAACTGTTAAGAGTGGCTACCTCTGGAAAATGAGTTGGAGGTTGGGGGAACTTTTCCTTTTTCATTCAGTTCGTTCTATATTGTTCTGTTTATCTTAAATAAATACGTATTATTCTTATAATAACTCTAAAAGTTTAAGAATACTGTATTAGAAAGACTTAAATTGTGTGAGAGGGGAGATAAAAATATCGATTTGCTTTTGCGCATATATATATTAGAGGTTAAACAAGAAACTAAAAAAAAAAAAAAAAAGCATCACCCAAAGGGAACAAAGGGAAATCAACTGAATGGGAATATACTTTTTATATTGTTTTAATATTTATACCATATAAATGTGTTATGTCCAAAACTTAATCATCAAAAACACTTTTAAAAGGTCAACTGCTATCTCCCCACTTCTCCAAAAAACAAAAGAAAATTTTCATTATTTATAATTACATACTGGAGACGCTCTCTTGAGGATATGCTCCTACTGAAATCACAGACTTTCCCCCGGTTTCCATAACAAATACGTGGCCAGGGTGTCCTTAAAATGACTTTGGGGGTGAGTCATTGTTCAAGTATGCAGCTGCTTGGACACTGACCTCAAGACTCAAGATAGGATAGGGCACCATGGGTATAAGCAAACAGCAGTATTGGGGTGAAGACATTCTTTCCAGGCAGACAGTGGAAGAGGGCCAGACATCCTTGAAGCTCTCCTACGGTTTATTCCTCTCGCGCTGGTACGGGGAAGGTATGTTTGACCAGTGGAGCAGGTGATGTTTGTTTAAGGTTTGTTGAAACACGGGCACCTGACCTGGAGTCAAACTCGCAAATCTGAAGCTGCTTCTCGGTTCTCAGAGAAAGAGCAGAAGCCTTCTTCAGTGGTGCAGTTGCAGAGGGCCCTGCCGATTATTCCAGTTGGGTTCAGCTGTCCTTTATAACGCACACATCCGTTGTCCATCGGGAACCTGAGAAGGATCTGCCCCTGCCGCCCCTCAAGCCTCTGCGGCAGTCACGCAGAACTACCAGCCAGCACTTTCCCTGCCAGATCATGAGTAATAGTTTTAGTAGATCCAAGTTAACATTAAAGATCTGATTTGAACTGAACGGAAATGACTTACACATAGGCATCTGTATCCCTTTTTAAAATCACAGCCATGGGGCGCCTGGGTGGCTCAGTTGGTTAAGCGACTGCCTTTGGCTCAGGTCATGATCCTGGAGTCCCGGGATCGAGTCCCGCATCGGGCTCCCTGCTCGGCAGGGAGTCTGCTTCTCCCTCTGACCCTCCCCCCTCTCCTGCTCTCTCTCTCTCATTCTCTCTCTCAAATAAATAAATAAGTAAAATCTTTAAAAAAAATAAAATCACAGCCATGTCACGTGAGAATGTTGGTCGCATAAATAAATGAAATCTTAAAAAAAAAAAAAAAAAAGGACATCTGGGTGGTTCAGTCGGTTAAGCGTCTGCCTTCAGCTCCGGTCATGATCTCAGGGTCCTGGGATCGAGTCCCGCATCAGGCTCCCTGACTCCTGGCTCCCGGCTCAGCGCACAGTCTGCTTCTCCCTCTGCCTGCCCCTCCCCCTGCTTGTGCTGTCACGAGCTCTCTTGCGAGCGCTCTCTCTCTAGAAAATAAAAATAAAATCTTTAAAAAAAAAAAAACAAAAATATGGACTAGATATTATATGCTCGGACAAATAAAATCTTAAAAAAAAAAAAAAAAAGAGAGAATGTTGGTCGCAGACAAGCCCGGAGCGGACTCTCACAGACAGAATGACAGACAGGCCTGCCTGTGCTAGCCACACCTTGAAAGGTCCTGTGGCAATATTTCTTACGACATGGCACCTCCCTGATGTTGGGACAGGTCAAGCAGAGCAAGCCCCCAGGCCTACATGCAGAAGCTGCTTTGATTTTTCATATTGTTAGCATGGAAATTTTGAAATTGCATTCACTGGTTTATGCGTAGAAGGTGGGACACAAAGAGGAGAAGTCACATTAGAAGGAATCCATAGAGTTGCAAGTTCACTTTTGCTGACATAGAGATCATCGACCCAGGCAAGACTCCTCGAAGTGTCTCGCCACAGGTTACTCACTAATTACAAAGGGATAAGGACAGATTGACAGTGCAAAAGCGGGGTGGCACTCGTGTGGACAAGCCATCACCATCATGGTCAATAAATGGGACAAGCGGACATCACATGCCTCCTCTGTGAGGCAGCGAGGACACAAGGTCCCTCACGGGGGATTCCTACCCCCAAACAATCTGATTCGAGCTGTGAAAAAACATCAGGCAAACCCAAGTGGCGAGAAATTCTATAAACCAGCCTGTATCCTTCAAAAACGTGAAGGTCTAGAAAGACAAAGCACAGCAGGCGGGTTGTTGCAGATTACAGAGACATGAGGAATAACTGCGATGCGGGAGGCTGATTGGATCCCCCGTGAGGAGGAAGAAAACTGCTGTAAAAGACATGAAATAGAACAACCGGCACAATCTAAGTAGAACTTTGTAGCAGATAATACCAGCATGGATGCTAAATTTCCTGAACCTGATCCTTGTCCTATGGTTATGGAAGAGAATGTGCTGATTATAAAAGCGACCACCTACTGAGCACCTAGCACCTGCGAGGTGCCCCTGTTGCTTTCAGCCCTCCCGGCAAGCCCGCGGGGTAGGACCAGCCCCTCCCCCCCTTTGCAGATGAGAAAAGGCAAAGTTCCGAAAAGTTGGGAAGCGTAGACAAGGTTGCACAGCCAAAAGGGAGCTGAGCGGAGACAGATGCCAAGTTGAGTGGTAACTATATGGAAAAGTGTATCATTTTATTTGTTAGCACTTGGGAGCCTGGATGAAGGAACGGTAAACATAGGGTAAACATAGGCTCGTGGAGTGGAGTCAGGACTGGGGTCCGCAGCCGGACATGGGAAGAAGGCTCAAAATCGGCAGTGAAGTGACGGATGAGGAGTGGAAGGCAGATAGAGAAAGGAAAGGGAACGAGGCCATCAGAAGTCAGGAGGTCGGGGAATGGATGTTTTGAAAATGTGACTCTGACTCATGCTGAAAATAACATTTCATATCACACACACACACTCTCCCACACGGATAACTGAAACAGAAGTTCGCTCAAACAACACCTACCCCTACCCTGCAGGAGAGTCTGGTCATCCTGTTCCGTTTCTCCTCAGCAGGTTTCTTTTAGCTTGTTGGCTTTTGTTGTATTTTTGTCCTGAAAGCTGGCAAGCATCAGCTACATTGATTGTCTGGAACCGTAAGGGGACACGGCGTGTGGTTTGAAAACTTCGCTCTAAGGTGTGGCCCAAGTGGGACAGCACTGGGGTCGGGGGTCCGCCCGCTGTCCGGTTTTGGAGCCGTCCCCTCCGGCCTGCCTTCCTTAGCTAAGCCCTGGCCCCTCCCGGGCTTTGTTCACCTGGTCCCGTGACCTAAGGCCCTAACGGCCCGCCCAGCCCCGTGAGGCCCTAATTGGGTGGCCAAGAACCTGGCAGCCGGGGGCCACAGTCAAGCCCCAAGTGTAAGAAATTCTGAACATACATGGATGCCAACATGCACAGGGGTCAGCTAGCAGGAGAGGAGGAGAGGGAAAATAAATCATCGCTGTTTCAAAAAGGAATATGGTCAAGAGTGTGGGTTAGTTCGTAAGGCAGATAGGTGGGTCTCGAGGTCTGAGTTAGTTTCGATTGACCTCACCTTTTTCTAATATGAAGAATTCATTCTTTTAAAACTTGGGTTGAGGACCTAAAGAAATTTACTTTCGGGGGGCACCTGGGTGGCTCAGATGGTTGAGCGTCTGCCTTCGGCTCAGGTCATGATCCCAGGGTCCTGGGATCGAGCCCCGCATCGGGCTCCCTGCTCTGCGGGAAGCCTGCTTCTCCCTCTCCCACTCCCCCTGCTTGTGTTCCCTCTCTCGCTGTCTCTCTCTCTCTGTCAAATAAATAAATAAAATCCTTAAAAAAAAAAAGAAAGAAAGAAATTTACTGTCGGGTATCCATCTCTCCTGTTAGGAAACTTCATTACCTATTCCAGAAAAGCAGCCCTGCTTGGATGAGGGTTCCCAACATTAGTTGCCAGAGCGTCTGTCCTTGCGTGTACACATTCGTGCCTCTCTGTTGTAACACAGAGCTTTCAAAGAGAAAGTCAGTGGAATCTCAGAGAAATACCTTAGGCATCTATGTATGGTTTTGAGAATTTCTGTTGTCATATATGAACTCACAGTGCTGTCATCATCTTAGCTCAAAGTCAACAATTGTAAAGTGACAAGTTCAGAGTTATACATTATAATCCTTCCTGTAAATAATCCGGTTTATATTTTTTTAACTTGGTTATTTCCTTTTTAATTTTCAGGACTGGCCTCTCCAACTACTTATAAGGGTATATGTACTTATTTTCCCCAATGGTATTTTTCACTCACCTTGAAGACATTTCAAATTACCGTACCAGCCCAATTATTTTCCTCTATGACCACCCATGTTACTCACCTCTGTAATCACAGTCAACATATAAATGATTCCCCAACCCTTGATGTTCCTTCCATTCTATGCCCCTTTGTCTCCACTCATTCACAGCTCCCGTAAGTTTTCCGTATCAATCCTCAGAGCGTGGAGTAACCTTCTGATTAGTATGAAAAACCTGCAGCTATCCTCTCTCCTCCTACAAACCCAGTTGTTCGGTAAAAGGTCCCTGCCCACAGTGTGGCACGCCACTTGACCACTCCCACCATCACAGGGCAATGCTCCTACCAGGGGTCCTATTGATCACGATTCCTAGTGGGTCAAATGGCAGCCCCTCCAATAAGCTCCATCCACATCAAATCCCTGCAACTTGGGAATGTGAACTTATGTGGAAAAGGGGTCTTTTTTTAAGATTTTATTTTCAAGTCATCTCTACACCCAACGTGGGGCCTGAACTTACAACCCCAAGATCAAAAGCCTCATGCTCTAGGCGCCTGGGTGGCTCAGTTGGTTAAGGAACTGCCTTCGGCTCGGGTCATGATCCTGGAGTCCCAGGATCAAGTCCCCAATCGGGCCCCCTGCTCGGTGGGGAGTCTGCTTCTCCATCTGACCCTCCGCCCTCTCGTGCTCTCTCTCAAATTAAAAAAAAAAAAAAAAAAAGCCTCATGCTCCACGGACCGAGCCAGCCAGGCACCCCCATGGAAAAGGAGTCTTTGCAGATACAGTAACCAATCTTAAAATGAGATTATCTAGGATTACCCAGGGGGCCCTAAATCCGATGACAAGTGTCCTTAAAAAAGACAGAAGACAAGACACAGAGCCAGAGAAGGCCATGTGACGATGTAGGCCGACATTGGATTTGCGCAGCCACAAGCCAAGGACTACCCGGAGTCGCCAGAGGCTGGACTAGGCAAGGAAACACTTTCCCCTAGAGCCTTCGGAGGGGATATGGCCTGCCCACACCTTGATGTTGGAACTGTGGGAGAACGGATTTCTGTTGTTTGAAGCCACCGGGTTTGTGATAATTGGCTACAGCAGCCTCAAGAAACCAATACGTGATTGAAAACCAGCTTTGAATGTGCAAACCCTAGTATGAGACCCTGCACATCCCGGCCATTCCACCAAAAACATGTCATCTTAGCCATTTCAAATATACTAACCTTCTGTCCATACAAGTATGAAACTTGGTAGCAGATCAACAGGAAGAGCGCTTATAACGTGGAGGTGGTCCAGCCCATCTTATTGAAATGTAGACTAAGGAATACCAATACAAGTGTGACTCGTTACCTTCCCATACTCGGTTAATGTCACTCTGATAATTTGCTTTTTGGATAACCAGTATGGACAGCTGCTTCTTTGCCCTTCCCTGCAAATGGCTCCGTTTCTGCGCAGAAAGTGTCCCCACGTGGTCTCCTGTGGGCCAAGTGGTTTTACTTCTCATATCTTCCCATTGCCCGAGGGTAGTTTGCAAGCCTGTCAGCCAGGCATAGCGGCGCTTTACCTAGTTCCAGGGTATCTCTCAGCTCACTGTAACACCTGGGAAAAAAAAAAAAGGCAGCTCAACGAATAGTTGTTGAGCAAATGAACAGATACATGGCTCTTGCTATGTAGCCGTATCTGGCTCTTCACTCACCTGGGCCTGCCTCTCCCATCAGGCCTGGGTCTGATTGATCTCTGTTCCCAGCAACTAGAAAAGGGCTGGGCATGCAGGAGGTGCTCAGTAAGTGTTTGTTGAATAAACAAAGAATGATTCTTTCCACCCTTCACGCAACCCATTACTTTATTATTATTATTATTATTATTATTTTGCAAGCATTACTTTAGATTGAAATAACTCGATGGCCCTCGAGATTCTATATAAATGTTTTTTAATCTTCGGAACTATTTTGGTTTCTAGATGGGGAAAACGCTATCATGAAGTCTCTGTGTAGCCCAAGGGTATCAGCCACTTACAGAGCTCTGTGTGGTAATGAGGAAAGGCCTAATTTCCTGTGGTTTGACAACAATGTGACAGGAATAGCTCCAACTGCTTTGAATAGATCATGAACAGAACTTGGCCCTCTCTGTTGAAAGCCATGGAATCCTTGGGGCGCCTGGGTGGCTCAGTCGTTGGGCGTCTACCTTCGGCTCCGGTCGTGGTCCCGTGGTCCTGGGATCGAGCCCCACATCGGGCTCCCTGCTTGGCGGGAAGCCTGCTTCTCCCTCTCCCACTCCCCCTGCTTGTGTTCCCTCTCTCACTGTGTCTCTCTCTGTCAAAAAAAATAAAATCTTTAAAAAAAAAAAAATAAGAAAGCCACGGAATCCTACTAAACAAATGTGACCCAGTGGTGGGTCAGAGAAGCGCTATGCTTATGGATATCCTGATGTGGTCGTGATTTTGCGACGTTCCCGGGGTGGCGGGGCCAGGCGGGGGGGGGGGTTGCAACATTCAAGTGACTGTTTCTGCCCCAACTATCTTACAGCTGAACTGGAGAAAGAAGGCTAACAAAAGAAGGGTAAGGATTTGGCAAGAAGAAGTGTTTCTCTGGAAATTCAGCATCTAAATCATACAATCCTAGAAAAAGAATTTAAAATAATATCCATTCAGTCCATTCATGAATCTTGGGCATCCCTCATAATGGATTATCAAAAGGTAACAGGCAAAGGGCGCCAGGCTGGCTCAGTCTGTAGAGCATGCAATGCTTGATCTCAGGGTCGTGAGTTCAAGCCCCATATTGGGTGTAAAGATTAAAAAAAATGAAATAAAAAGGTAACAAGCAAGAGTTATTATGCCCAATCTCTCTATGCTGACAAAATATTTGATTGTGGTGCAAAGAATCAATTGGTTTCCATCAAATTTCATTCACCATTGAGCTTTTGGAGGGGTTTGAATGGAATCGTTATAGATACATTTGGGGGAAAAAGTCCATGGTAAAGCAAAGAATAGACTTTTTTTTTTTAAGATTTATTTATTTATTTGGGGGAGAGCAGAGGGAGAGGGAGAGAGAGAATCTCCAGCAGACTCCCTGATGAGCGCAGGGCCCGATGTGGGGCTCATGACCCTGACCAGAGCCAAAGTCAAGTCGGAGGCTTAACCATCTGCGCCACCCAGGCGCCCCAAAGAATAGATTTTAATACATATTTGAAAACTCAAAGCCCTGGGGCGCTCTGCAGGCTCAGTTGGTGGAGACTGCAGCCCTTGATCTCAAGGTCATCAGTTCAAGCCCCATGTTGGGCACAGAGTTCACTTAAAAAAAACACATTGTTGTTGTTGTTTTTTCTTTTAAATTACACAAACCTCAAAGCTCTTAGGTTCATCATTCACCCTAAAAATGAAAAGGAAAACTTTCTTAGCATTTTCTACTCAGATTTAGATGAAAAGGACATCTTTAGCCAAGGGAACATACATGAGGGCAGGGACTGCATCTTTCTCATGACTGTATCTCTGTGGCAAATAAAATAATAATATTAATAAATACCCGGCATGGGCTGGACATTCAATAAATATTGGTGGGGTGAACTAATGAGCCAGCTCAATAGTATGTAGTTGGCTGTAAATGTTGATTCAAAATCAGCACAGCCAAGGACAATGGCAAATTAGCCATCCAAGCTCTTTAAATATATTTGTAAAATAATTCTTCGGTTTCACAAGTGGAGATTCCACATTATCTGTGAATTGAATTTCTTTGCATTACATTTAGGTGGGGATTAGCGATAAGTACTGAGGAAAATGTCCCTGTATAATGTCCTTGATTAAAAAATATTAAAAAAAAAAAAATATATATATATATGAGGCCAAGCGAAAGCGTAATGAGGCTTACTATATGGAATCAATGCCAATGTGCTTGGCTGGCCATTCTAGTCTGAGACTGTCACAGAAAAAGGAAAAACATTCCGTGGAATTTGGTATGACTGCTTCAAAGTTATGGCTTTCTTTGGCCATTGGCCACTGACAACCATTTGTTTAATTATCAGTAGCAATGATTACTGTTATCTGTGAAATGATTAAAACACCACTTCAAAGTAAGTTTACAAAAATACATATATTTAAAATTGGGCTATTTAATATGACGTTCACATATTCAAAGGTACCCCAAAACAATCATGTTACCTGAACTCTCCATCCATTAAGAGGAGAAGAGCGTATACTGAAGCCCTAAGATGTGCCCATTCCCAGGCAAGGCCCTGTTGGACACAGAAGGGAACACACAGGAGTAGGAATGTAGGGTGCACACATATCATGCCCGCAAAAGTCTCAGAAGCCAAGAGTAGGGACGGTCCTAGCACAACTGTATGACTAGAGAGCTAAGAGGCTAGAGTACAAGTAAGTATCCAGGGAAAAAATAAGCCGGGTAAATATAAGCCTTAGAAACCTTTTCTTCTTAGCTTACTTCATTGCACATCTGTGTCTTAAATTTGTAATATGGCCTCTTCTCAAGACACTCAAATAAAATATAGTTGAACTTCAAATCGGTGTGTTTAATTCTCTTAGATTGCACTGTAAGGCTCTCTTAAAAGTGAGAGATACGGGGCGCTGGGGAGGGTTTTTTCCTTATTCTCTTGCTCGGACAGTGAAGGCTACTACGATAAGTCAAGTGTGAAGTGCTTGCAAAGTTATAAAATAATATTTTCAATTTACAATCTTAAACTAAGAAAGGCTCAAGTTTTGGGTGTGGGGTTTTTGTTGGTTTTGTTTTTTGCCAAAATGTTGTTTCCAAAATTTCCTGTTCTTTCTAGTAAGCACAAAATTGGCCCCATACGTTTAGAAAGGGTAGAAAATTATTTTAGTTTTGCGTCTTGAGCAGTTAGATGCTTCTTTAGGGAAATCAAGAGATCTTTCTAGTGCATTTGAAGGAGACAATATCTAACTCACAAAGGTGTGGGGAGGATGCGGTGATGGTCAGGGCCGGAAGAGGCCCTGTACAGAAGAGGGGCTCCATGTCTCAGACTTCGCCTGCCTCCCCGCCACCCCCACCCCCTCAGTGCACATTCTGTCGTTGCAGACAGCCCAGAAGCTGTGTTGTGCTCCTCAAAGAGTAAAGTAGCTTTAAAATTCCATGCATTGGAAGACTGAGCAACGTGGATGCAATAGTTGAGAAATGTGCCAGGTTTGGAAATGAATGAGGCTCTGTCCCCAGAGTCCTCTGGTGAGCCTCTTTTCACTTCCTCTATTTTTGCTTCATTGGGCCTGATCAATTCAAAATTTGCGGAAGTCCCACACAGGATTGTGTGACCCTCGGCTCTTACATAAGCAACCTTGGCCTGTTTCCTCCTGGGGGAGGGGAGAGGGTCAGAGATGCAGTGGCTAGGGTCTCCTTCAGTTTGAGCGGTCCCTCGGTCAAATGGGGAACCTCCAGTCCAGTCCCCTTGGCGTCTGAGAAGACTGTCCACCTCAAGCTCCTAATAGCAGTATAAATTCCCCTCTGGATTCATAAATACCCCCAGGCCCTTCTGGGAAGATCCTATCTTGGGAAGAAAAAAGAATGCACTCACAAAAATCTAAAAAAAAATTTTTTTAAAGTGCCCCCCACCTCCCCGTGCAGCACTTAAGTGCACAGGGTGATATGTGCTGAAGCTTCCGCATTTCCCCGCGTCCCACACACCACGCAGCCCAAACTCAATTACCAGATTTTTCATTTTACTTTCTTCTTTTCTCCCCCCAACCCGCGCCCCCCCCCCCCGCCAGCCCCCGCTGTGCTTTAGCTTTGTCCTCTCAGCACAGGAAGGTCTTCTCCCTTCTCCCTCATTATTTCATGAATCATCCCTTTCCCCTTTTAATGCTTATTTTTATTTTTGAACTGGAGAATGCTGGGACTAATTTCTTAAAACCTGATTTCATCTCTGCATTGTCTGAAAAATGTGCACAGCAAAAACACGTGCAGGCTTGGCTTATCTTTGTGCCTCGGGCATTTTCATTTTGCCCACACCCTTCCTTGCGGTGGGGGGAAAGAAAAAGCAGGGTTGGAGGCCGGCTCCATCTTGAGAGGGCTCCCAGACCTTCGTGCTCCCTGCTCGGTTCTCTAGCGAGCAGGCTGTGGCACTTCGGGTTTTGCAGCCGCGGGCACACAGCCCTTCCCTCGCAATATACAGATCCGCCTCTAGCTGATGGTCTGGTTGACTGTCTAAACCACAGGTAAATGGTTTCCTGTGCATTTCTCGAAATAAGTGTTGAGCAAAGGAAACGAAATCAACCGGTTTAATACTGATCAACAACTTGCCCTCCACCCTCTCCTTCCAAAAGGGCCCTTTCTTCAGTCTTGGGGGTTGGGGGGCAGTGTTTGACCTCCTGGACATTTGCGGAGATACTGCGTGAGCGGTCATCCTTAAATGCTGCTTCCATTTAAAAAAAGGCATACTATTCTTGAAAAAAAAATACTTGCACCCTGACAGAACAGAGGAATCCATTAAGGATGTTTGATGACATCCCTTTTACTTTGAAAAGCTGACGCCTCGTTCCCCTTTCTGTACATGTCCCAGAAAAAGGGCTTGGCTTTTGCCCACCAGTTAAAACATGTACTTCATGAGGAGTTATCAGCCTCAAGAAAGGCAAACCCTTGAGGTGTACCAATTAAATTCTAAGGAATTTAAGCACAAATTTCATCCTCGTCCTAGTGTCCTTTAAATCCAAAGATTGTTCTCATTATCCAAATTGAGGACTCAATACTTTTAAAATTATATTCATTAATCATTAAGTGCAGAGATCATTTTATGAAAGCAATTTTGAATACTGGAACCAGCCGTTAGGCAAGGAAGCACGTCTTGAATTTTTACAAAGCAGCTGTTAAAATTTTTCCCTTATGACAAACTGCTTAGATCCTAATTGTGTCAACGCTGGTAATTGGCTTAATAACCAAGTTCGGTTTGATACCCGAAACAAATACCGTGCTGTGAATTGCCAGCGCCTTCATTTTCTCCATCAGATGCAATTAATTGTGTTGGCTTAGCAAACCCTGTGAAAAGGCCAGAACTGCAAATATATTTTTAGCAGTTTTCCTAGGACTCCTACTAGGAATTCCAGCAGCCTAAAAAAATAACCTTCCAATCACCTAGTACACATGAAGTATTGTTTCACCTACCTGGATGAAACTCATTTCTACGCACTCTCCGATTTTCCCAACTACCAGATGTTTGTTATCATTCCCCCAGTGAGGCCACTGTTGGCCCTTTTGCAAAGATTTCATCTGCCAGGAAGCCGCTCCCTCCAGACACCAAACAGGCACACCAGCCAGGTTTTAAAACTTTTTATTGCATATTAAAAAAATTGTGCATTCCAATAATTAAAATCATTTGAACAAAAAAAAAAAATGGCACTCTGATTAAACTGCATTTTACAGCCTGCAGGACACCCTGGACCAGCTTGGTTTTTACTCTCGATTTCACTGTCGTCCCACCCAGCTTCTTCCTTCACCAACATGCAAGTTCTTTTCCTTCCCTGCCAGCCAGACAGGCAGATGGGAGAGGCAGGCGCCTTCGTTGTCAGTAGTTCTCGATTCTTTGATGTGAAAAGGGGCAGCACAGTCATTTAAACTTGATCCAACCACTTTGCATCTTACAAAGTTAAACAGCTAAAAGAAGTAAAATAAGAAGGCAATGCTTGTGGAATGTACAGTGCATATTGGCGGCGCGCGCCTCATTACGATTCGCCTGCTTGCTTCTCCTGTTCAATCGCTGTGACAGGAAAGAAAAAAAAGAAAAAAAACGGAGGGAGCTCATTAGGCAGACGCAGTACACCCTGGTGTAAGATTATCGTACTTTGCGTTTACAGTGTCTTCCCATTATCATAAAAATCCGCCAAGTATCAAGTCGTCCCATCGCGAAAATACGGCCATTAAAAAATTTTAACATAAAATGATAGAATACTGCATATTAATATAGTATACCAAACATCCCATTATTGTTAAATTATTAAAGCCCTGTTTGTTGGCTGCAAAACAATTTTTAATTAACCTTTCCAGACCACATTCATCATAAAAACTGTCAGCTCCTCCCCCGCACTCCCTCGCCTCCCCCCGCCCCCTCCCTTCCCAGTCCAGGTCCTTCTCCGAGCCCCTCCCATCCTCCCTCCCGCCCAGCCTTTTCTTAATGGCGGGGGAGGGGGGGCGCTTACTTTCTTTTGAAGGCAGTGGATTTTTCTCTTGCGTTTCTGTCTTCTTCAATTTCGACTTATCGAATTTCTCAATCTCAGCCATATCGGGTTTGTCAGACATGGTTGCAGAGGAAGCTGCATATACAAAGCCAAGAGGGAGGGTGAGATCGAGCAAGCGACCCACCCTTCTCTCTCCCGGCTCAGAAATGCGCTTCTGCCCTCACATCCCTTGCCTGAAACCCCACCTCTGCCTCCTTCCGCTTTCATTCAAGGCTACAGCTCTTCCTCTTTCTACACAGAAAAAGAACCCCTCTTCATTATTTCCAAATGCGGGGGACCAAACTGGAAAGATCGCCCTCCCATCAGGAGGAGAATCTTTCGAATGATGACGTGGGTCAGTTAACAATGTCTGAAAATTAAAATCTGGCTAGAAGTAAATAGTGAAGCCATTTCAGGTCGGGGGCGCGGATGGTGGGATCGAGTAAAAATTCTTAAAATGAAGCCTAGGCTGCACAGTGCTTCCATTTTCCATGAGTCTCCTCCAAAGATGTGGGCCCGTGCTGCTTTTCTTCTCTGCTCACAAAGGCGGCAGCTGCAGCCGGCGCCCCCGACCACCGCCCTACTGCTTCCTCACTCGCGCTCAACAATGCAGCCGGCGGCGTACCGAGCTGCCCCACACCCCATAAACCAGGCTTGATCTGCATTTAGGGGCAATTCGGCAACCCCCGCACACATTCCCCTGCAAGAAGGGTTGGTTTGCCCCCCCCCCATTTCACAGTATAGCCCAGCCACCCTAAATCTGGACAGATACGGCCCAAGAAGCCATCAGAGACTACAGAAAAAACGTAGTTGTTGAAGCTCCGAGCTTGGGTGGGTGTGAGTCGGAACAAAGGATTTTTCTGTTCCTGATTAATCACCGCCTAAGAGGCAGTGCAGAATGCCCGGGGCGGGAGGGAAAAAAAAAAAAAATGTTCCCTCGGAACTGCACTGCCAAACGCCCGGCTTGGGGGGGGGGGGTTTGTCTTTAAATCACCAAGCTCCCGACCCCGTTCCCCAGCATCTGGAAGGGTTTGGCATCCCCAAGACCCCAAGGCAGGATTCCCCGGGAGGACCCTTTGGGCTCGGCTGTAGGGATGCCTCCGTAGGAAGACGGGCGCCCAGAAGCGAGCGCGGGCACCGGGCGGGAAAGGACCGAGGGTAGGAGTCAGGGGCCCCGGGGCTCACCGGAGCGAGGTGCGCGTGCAAGTGAAGTCCGGTCTGCTCAGTGGCCGCCGCCGAATGCCGGGCGGGGCGCGCGGCGCGCCCCTATATGCGCGCTCGTATGTAAATGAGGTGACGTCACCCGCGGGCCCGCTTAACTCCTTCGCGCCTCGCCTCGGCCCCAGCGTCGGGAGGCGGGCCTGGCGTTTGGGGGACCCCCCCCCCGCGTGCACCAGTGCACCCTAACCGCAACGACGGCGGAAAATTAAAAGGAGCCAAAGCCCCCTCCCCCCAGCACTTCCTGCATCATGCATTGTCCCTCCTTAGTTCTATTTTATCCTAATGGATTTTTGCAACAGCCGCGCCAACCTGCTCTTGGGGACCGAGGCATGATAACTAAGGGTCTGGGTGGTACCTAGGGGGACAGGCATTCCTTTACTGCGAAGCTGGCTTTGTCTGGTGCGGACATCCCCGGGCGAGGGTGCGGTGGCCGCGCTGGAGGGCCTCGCCCACTGCAGGGGTGCGATTCCTGTGACTCAGCTTTCGGGCCAGCCGAGGGCCTCCGCCCCACCCCGGCCCTCTTTGTCTCCTCACCAGGCTTCTCCTGAAATTGGGTGGGAGGTAAAGCACCCTTAAGTGATTCTTCTCAAAAGTTTCCTCACTGTAACATGCGTATTTTTTCATCGCTGTAATTTTTTGTGAGCACCCGAATCAAATAACCGGAATATTTGCTGGTTGGAGGTTAATCTATCTGGATTTTATAGCGTACAACGCCTCCCCGTTTTGAAAAATAAGTCAAGTTCAAGCTCTGCCATTGACTTGCTGCCTGACAATAAGGAAGTTCTTTTACTTTCCTGTTCCTTATTTTCCTAAATATAAAAGCGATTGCTAAGGAGGCCCGTGTCCAGTGCCAAAGACTGCAATCCCATCATCTCTAAAATCGAAAGATTAAAATGTAACAATCTCACTCTGTTTTGAAGAGAGCCTTTTCAGCACAAGATGTTTTTGAAGGGCACTTCTAAATTACATCCGGAAATATGGGGGATTTCGGTAGAGAAGAGCAGTTTTCAAAATGGCACCTTGCCTGTGAGTACCAGTGACCCCCCTTGCCGCTGGAATCAGTCGCGAATACTGTGCCCTGTGCCCGCAAATGGCACGTGAGAGCAAAAAGACCCGCGGGTTGGGAAAGACTTAGTTGAGATTATTTTGAGACGCAAAGCAGTACACACAATACTTTTTATCCCTTTCCTCATCCTGAGGAAATGTTTCCAGAAACCCCTTGCTAATCGTGTTTATGGCAGAGGCTTTTGTCCCGTGAGGATTAAAGTCAAGTGTTAGATAGACCCTCAAAAGCCATTGCAGGAGCAGCTCGGACTTCCCCATTTCTTTATCCACTTGACTTCCTTCTTGGGGGGGGAGGCGGGAAGGGGGGCAGGGGCAGGTGACTGTCTGGCTCTTCAGTTCATGCTCTGGTGGGTGACGGCCATTCTGCTCTTCAAACAGGATGTCACCTCTCTGGTTGCACCTCCCCCCTGACCCTACCCTAGCTGACTGGCCTGAGAGCTCCCTTCACTGGGGAAGCTCGTTAAGGATCACGCAGGATGAATTTTTGGCCCATGGCAGCGGGCAGTTGCATGATACACCGTCTCTAAGTTCCATGATTCCATGTTGCCTCATCCAGCTGCCGTCAGAAATCACTTCTTTCCTCCCGGGTGTCTCTGGATACAAAGGAAGGCCACTACCAACCCAGTGCTGCTTCTCCCCAAGGCCTTTTCCTTAGAAAGGCTTAGGCCTTACAGAGCCATGTCTCCAGAAGAGACAGAGGAGTGGAAATTTGGAAATGCCTGGAGAATGTTTCTCGTCCGGTAGCAAGCTGCCTTCCGTTGTGTTTAGATATTGACAGAAAAAAAAGAAGGGGACTCGTTAAAAGGAAGAGAGTCTTCCATACTGGGCTTGCCTTGCCCCTGGTCAGCGACCCAGAGAGAGCCCGAAGTGGGGGGAGGCAGATGAAGGAGAACGCAAACTAAAGGAATATTTTTAAGGGTTGTGTGACCCTGGCCATGTGAATTAATTTTTCAGGGCCTGAGTTTTCTCATCTGTAAAATGAGATCATTGCAGTAACCTACCTCATGGGGCTCATGGGGAGCCCTGTAAAGGCTTAGGACAGTGCATGACACTTAGTAAGTGTTCTGTATTATTGTTATTTAGGATGGAAAGTTGAGGGGGAAAATATAATGTTTAGTGTTTGGAATTGCAAATTTTGGAGGTTTTTAGATTCGTCATTTCTCTTAAAAAGTACCAGTAAAAATGAGAGCTTTTGTTAGTTTTATAGCAAATAAAAACTAACAACCCCCGTTGGTTGATGCCTTGTAAGAGCCGGACACTGTCATGGGTGCTTTACGTTTGCTTCTGCCTTTCCCCCCTGTTGCCGCCCCCTCCATGAGGAGAGGTTTACAGATGGGGAAACTGAGCTTAGAAATCCATCCTTGTGATAACTCAGCCGGTAGCCACTGTCTGTTATTTGTGCTAAGGGTTTCATAAAAGTCTTCACACACACACGCCACCACCACCCCCCCTGCTCCGGTCCCCCAAGTCTGCGCCTGAGAATCATCAGGAAGCATGTGAGGGGACAGGCTGCTTTGTTTCCCGCGGCGCCTGGGAGAGAGCACTTGCTCAAACAGTTAGGGCCTTGCATTGAGCTGACTTGCTTGAGCGAGGAAGGTCCCTGAACCCGGCTCAGCCAAACTCTGAGCCTGTGGCTCGAGCCATCTTGCTTTCTTCCCCAGATCATTCAAACCTGTCGGTATTAATGTTTCACATGTCAGGGTTAGTTCCCACCTCACTGAAGCTACCGTTCTAAGTGGGTTAGCGTGTGCTGGGCACGACCAGCATGGAGGTGGGGGTTTTCAATCCCGAGTGGAAAGACAGAGGCTGAGAGCAGCAACAGAACCGCAGGGTGCGCTCCCAAGCTCGGGGCTCTTGGGGAGAAGAACTCACCCGGCACCCATGTGCCAAGAGAGCCTGCCTTGGACGGTGGCCCACCTCCAAAGCCCATGCCCGGTGCAACCAGGAAGAGGTGTCAGGGCACACTCTGTTTTATTTTCCTTTCCAGGGTAGGCCTGGGGCAGATGTGTAGCTATTTCCAAGGCTGGAGAAACAGCCACAGAGGTCTGGGTACATGAAAATTAGTCCTATTATTTTTAACCTATTAAATTCTGTGCAGAGCGCTGAAAGGAACAGAAGAAAGTGACCACAGCAAGGCTCCCAACCCTTTGCTTTCTCGAGCCCAGGTCCCTTTGTCTCGGTTTCAGGGCCTCCTACCATCTGCCCTCCCTGCCTGCACCCCACTCTCCCCGGTGACCCTGCGATCTCTATCGGTTCAGGTAAATCCCCTTAGAGGCACAGCCCGAGTCCCCTCCCTAACGACAGGGAAGGGATATTCAGTGGGCTCTCTGTATACCATATCTAATTCAATTCTCACCCTCTGCAGTGGGCATTAATACCCGCATTTTACTACTGAAAACCCTGAAGCTCAGAGAATCTAAGCAAGCTTGCTCGCGATCAAACACACAGGCTCTGTCTCCCGAGCCTCTGCCTACCCAACGGGGCCATCTGTCCCCGACCTGAGTGTGTCTCCAGGACTCCCACCTGCGGCAGCTCCACCTTGCGCTCAGTGTGATGGAACAGAAGGTTCCCTCGGCTAGTGTGCTAAAAATGAATGCAGGAGACCGGCGAAGCAGAGAGGAATCAAAGAACGCTCTCGAGAATGTCAAATGTGCCCGCTAACTCTCCCGTTCACTTTGTCGATCTGATGGAATCTTAGAGCCAAGAGGAACTTTCAGGGGGCTCTCATTCAACCCAGTTCCCTGCCGTGGCTTGATTTCGCCTCTACAACATCCCCTCCAAGTGGTTGCTCGGTCTATGCACAGCAAGGGCAAGAAAAAGCAGGCAGAGAAGCTTCAAGCATATACAGGGGGCGGTGAGTAGCTTTGTTTGGCTGGGGCTTGTGCAGAATGAAAGTGACAGGAAATAAGGTGGGGAGGCAGGCGGGGGCCAGATTCAATAATAACAGTAATAATAATAATAATAATTAATAAGAACAACAGCAGCAGCAGTCCTGTCTGTAATGCTAACATTTTCTGAGTGCTTACCATATACAGGGGAGCTCTCCATGCATAATCTCCCTAAACCCTTACACAACCCCATGACAGAGGCACTGTTATGTTCCTCATTTTGCCGATGAGGGTGTCCTGGGGAGATTAAATAATTTACCCGAGGGACGCCTGGGTGGCTCAGTCGGTTAAGCGTCTGCCTTCGGCTCAGGTCATGATCCCAGGGTCCTGGGATCGAGTCCCGCATCGGGCTCCCTGCTCCGCGGGGAGCCTGCTTCTCCCTCTGCCTCTGTCTCTCTCTCTGTCTCTCATGAATAAATAAATAAAATCTTTGAAAAAAAAAATAATTTACCCGAAACCGCACAGCGAAAACCAGAGGCAGGGTTCGAACTCAGACTGGCTGGTTCAGAAGCCGCCTCAGTTAAATATTCCGCTTTTCTAGAATCCTAAGATAAGGCCCTTAGACTTTGTTGTGTAGGCCAGCTAAGGGTAAAGTTCTATCCCATCACAATAAACCATCCAACGTTTCCATCACTAAAACTTTGAAACACAGATATCATGGTCATGTATCATATAAATTAAAAAGTTGCCTGCTTCAGTTGTCAAATGATTTCATTACACAAATTCAGTCTGCTCTCTGCCTCATCCTACAGAGCCCAGTGCACTCGCAATAAAGGGAATTCTTATCTTGAACATTGGCAGTTTCACACAGCTTTTCACTATTTTAATATTTTTCCCAGCAGTCATTCATATTACACTGGTTACAAAACATTAGCAGGTCAAATCACATATTGAAAGGGGAGGCATTCCATACTCCAGATGGCCTTCTGTGTTAAAAGTGATACACTTTTTATTCTGTCGTGAAGCAGAATTATCATTAGCAAGTAGTAAGTGTTCATGTATTTTAATGTGCTTCTTCTGGGGACGTCAGTGCTCTTTAAATAGAATATAGCTCCCACACCATCAGCAGAAGGTGGCTAATGGCTTCGTGGTAAGGAAAATGAAGCACAGGTGGGCACTGGATTTGATCACGTAGGCCAAGATCAACCTCCTTGGCCGACCCAGACCCTCTCCCCTCTGCAGGGCTGGCTCCAAGGGCGTGTGACCTATGCGGTGACACAAGGCCCCCACACTCACAGAGACCCTTTGCTCAGCTTCGCGCTCTGCTGCCGCCATCTTGAAATTAATTGTTAATAATTTTGAACAAAGGGCCCCACGCTTTCATTTTGTACCAGTTATGAAGCCAGTCCAGCCCCTCTTATTCTCCTTCTCTGTGTGCCCCCAATGCCCTCCCTAGCTTTTCCTAGGACCCAGGGACGGGCCCATCCACTCATGTGCCCCTTCCTCTGCCTGCAGTGCCCTCTCTGATCCTTCCTGCCTGTGCTACCCGGGTGTGAGAAGGTCTGAGTGTGTGCACGGGATGGTTCAGCCTCTGCACCCTCTGCTAAGCTTCCATCTGAGCCCAGTTGCCCTTGGAGCTGGTGATCGCCACGCATTTCTAGGGACTGTGCCAGGGACGCACACCAGTTCTCCTCCCTTCCCTTCTGCCTAGCGGTTTTGTCCTGTCCAAGGGATGCTTGCGGCTCTTAGCTTCCTCGCACGTCAGAATTCCCCAGCATGTGCCAGGGCCAGGGAAGGAGCAAGCCTTTACCGCCATCTCTGCCCACTTCTCCAATGCTCTCTGATGCCTTCACTCACAGGAGGCTTCCCTGCGGCGGAATTCCACAGAAAGAATTTGCACCCAAGCCAGAAGAGGAGGATGTCATTTTCTCACACGAAGGCCAAACGCGGGGCAAACGAAAGCACCAGGAGAGGATGCTTGAGTTCTAGGCTTCTACTGTGCCATTTATAGCCAGGGCTCAGTTGTCTGAATTGGTCAAGATGACATGGACAATTGAGAGTCACAGACCCTACAGTTACTAAATCGCACTTTAGCGAATAGATTCAGTCAAAAGCATGTATTCAAACAAATACTTGTCTTCTTGTCCATAGCAACACCAATCCAATTAGCCAAAAGGTGGAAGGAGCCAAATGCCCATTGACGGATGAATGGATAAATGAAATATGGTGTAGTCGTCCGATGGGACAGTGTTCCGCCATAAAAAGGAATGAAGTCCGTGCACGCTACAACATGGATGAACCTGGAAAGCATGCTGTGTGAAAGAAGCCAGGTCCCAAAGACCACACATGGCAGTATTCCACTTCTGTGAAACATCCAGAATGGACAAATCCATAGAGAGAGAAGGAGATTAGAGGTGGCCAAGGGCTGAGAGGGGGGAGCCAAGGGGAGCAACTGCTGTCTGGGTACAGGGTTTCATTTTAGGGTGATGAAAATGTCTGGGAACTAGACAGAGGAGGGGGCTGCGCAACACGGTGATGTATGAAATGTCACTGAAGTGTTCGCTCTCAAAGTGTTAATTTCATGTTATGTGAATTTTACCTTGATAAAAAAAAAAAGCGGGGGGGGGGTGTAAAAAGAGAGAGAGAGAGGAAGAAAGAAAAGTAAATCATAGTCCCATTTCCTCACACCCCTGTGTCTGGTTCAGAGGAAATGGGAGGGGAGTCAGGGGTGGAGTGAGAGTCTGGTTCTTAACTCTTTCTGTGCCGTGCCAATTTGATGAAGCCCAGAGACCCTATCTCAGAATTATGTAAATACCTAAAATTAAAAAAAAAAAAAATGAATGAATGAAAGCAATTAGATTGCCATACAGTTACCAAAAGAGTTTTATTAAACACTGTGATGGAGTCATCTACGTGCTGCTTTGTGCATTAAATCACACAATCCCATAGTCGGTCTCAGATCCAGCATAAATTCAAAATAGTGGGGAGTGTGTAGATAGCTGCAAAATGTTAGCAGATAGAAAAATATCTGTGGTGTCTGTTGTTGACACAGTCACAGGAACTGCTAATGCTAGAGAGTTTCCTTGCCGTTATGGACTGAACGTTTGTCTGAAGGAAGGCACTGTCCGTAAGCCAAGCAAGAAGCAGGTTCTTGTTAGGAACTAAATGTGCCCACACCTTGATCTTGGACTTCCCAGCCTCTGGAACGGTGAGAAATGCATGTGTGTTGTTTGAGCTGCTCGTTCCGTGGTATTTTGATATGGCAGCCCATGCTTAGAGACTTGCTTGCCGGCGTCCCTGAAGGAAATGCTAACGCTCAGTTAGAGGTGAATGAAAAGGTGTAATTTTTTCCTTTCTAAATTTATGGACTCCCTGGATTCTCTGGGATGTCTGTGCACCCTGGTCTATCGAAGGGAGAGGGTCTCTGGAATGAGAAAAAGTCACCAACAGAATTTCTGAGAGGGAATGGAAGAGATAATGGGGTGGCTACCAATGAACCAGATAAACCACCGAATATCTGCTTTGGAAATGTAATTTACCATTGCCTCCTGCATCTTCTCGTCCCGGCCTCAATTCCACGGTCCATACCAGCAGCTTACTCAAAAAGGGCTTAGGCACCAGCTGAGAGCAACCTGTCAGTTGGACAACAGTTGGGGGAAAAAAAAAAAAAAAAAAGACCAGCTTATAGGTGTCACCTTACATCTTGGGCTCCAATAATTCCTTATGTAACACGAGTCGCATTTATCTGGTGTTTGTGAACTTTGTCAATGCACTTTTTCATCTTTTGTGTCATTTTATCCTTAAAGCAGTCTTAACGCTGATAAAGGGGCTAGGTATTGGCATCAATTTTTTGCAGAGGGTGAAACCCAGCACAGAGAGGTTAAGTGACCTGCCCAAGGGCATTCAGCCGGGTAGCAGAGCCACGGCCAGAAACCAAAACTCCTTACTTTGAGCCGTGGGCCTATAGTCCTTTCGGCATGATTTTAGGAGCAGGAGGTCAAATACTTCAGGAAGCAGCTTATACGCGTCGGATGAGCAGGAGCCCAGGCCCGTCCTTTATGAAAGTCAGTCATCTAGGAGCAATATCGTAGCTCACCAGAGGACGATTTATTGGTACTGGAAGTGTTCCCGATGCTAAGTAAGCAGCAGCACTCCTGGTTTTGTTGTGGTCGTGGCAGGGATGGTGACGGTAGTGTGCTTGGTTACTTAGTTTTGTCATCCAAGAATCCATTGCCCAGATTTGAACCTGCATGCTAGGCTTCCAAAGACCTCAATTTCCTCCTTCCTGGAAATGGCTTTCCTGACATACCACCCCCACCCCCCTTTTTTGACTACCAGTAGTCCTCGGCACAAAGAAAAAGCATACATCTGGACTTAAATCTTTCCATTTTTCTGTCTACTTACAGACTGGGGCACAACTTTAGTTTGGGCCAGAAGGAGGTATTTTAATGTTTGAATATTGTATTTTGTACTCTACAGAGATGTTTGCACAAATGTCTTACTTTTATAGCTAGGAGGCTGGATCTGGTTTTGCGTCATAAACAAATGTGATTGACCTTGGTCTAAACCTTTTCCATTTCCCAAGTGGTAGGAGTGTCTTTGTTATTCCTGGTGAGCCCCTTGGACTGTGCCTGATTGTTTATGATAATGAGGTGGCTTGCGGAAAAGTTGCAAAAATACAGTGAAGAATTCCTGTATACCTTGCCCCCAGATTCATCAGTTGTTGAATATTTTGCTCCGTGTGCTTTATCATTCTCTCTACGTATCTTCTAAACCCCGAGAGCAAGTTACGAATCTAACAAAAAACAAGACATTCTCTGACACAGCCACATTCCCATTGCTACAATACTGGTATCTACAGATCTTACTCAAATTTTGCCTATTAGCCCAATAACGTCCTTATAGCAATTTTTTCTTCTGGTCCAGATTCCAGTCCGGGAGCATGCATCGCATTTAGACGGCACGTCCCTTTAGCGTCTTTTAATTTAGAACTTCCCCAGGCTCTCTGGCTCTTCCACGACACTAACGTTTTGGAAGACAACAGGCCACTCGTTCTGTGGATTTCCCCTTTATTTCGGTTTGTCCAATGTTTCCTGATGATTAGATTTGGGCTTTGCCCATTTGGCAGAAATCCTACACGAGGGAGGCCGTGACCTTCTCGGGGTCTTGAGTCCGGAGGCGCATGATGTTGGCCTGACCCGTTATTGGGGGTGCTCACTTTGATCACTTGATGAAGGTGTTACCTGCCAGGTTTCTCCACTGTGAAGCTATTCGTTTTTGAGACCTGCTCTTTCCCGCATCTCTACTGCCTACGTGGTGTGGCCGTGTCACCTGTCTTCACAGAGTGCCGAGCTCAGGGTCTCCGGGCATTCAGGCCGCCACAAGGAAATCCCACAGACTGGGGGCTTACAAAAAACAGACGTTTATTTCTCGCAGTTCTGGAAGCTGGCCGTCCAAGTTCAGGGGGCCAGCGTGGTCGGGTGAGAGGCCTCTTCCCAGTCACGGACTTCTTGTCCTGTCCTCGCGTGGCGGGAGGGGGAGGGCGCTGGTCCCATTCAGGAAGGCTCTACCCTCCTGACCTAGTCACCTCCCCAAGGGCCGCCTCCTGCTATCGTAGTCATGGGGGTTCCGATGTCAACATGTGAACTGGGGGGAGACACGAATATTTGGACCATAGCTCTCCGCACTGGTGGGATTAGATGTAGCCTCAGGGGAGGTGAATTTCTCTCCCCACCCCGCACAAGCCCACGTGAGAGTCTGTGGCACTGAAGGAAACCATGTCAGTGCCAACCCCACTTACAAGTGACTTCGATGTCACTGGAACCACCCCACAGGATTCAGAGTGCGCCCCGCTTCCAAAGGAGAAAAAAGAATAAAACATGGCCAGTTATCTTTTCACAAAGTAGGCCCATGAAGGTCTTACCCCAGCCACGGGAAATGGGGACTTGTTCACTCCACGGGCTTGCTGAGCGCTGCAGGATAGACTTCTGTCTCCAAGGACAGGCCAGAAAATTGCAGGCTGCCCTTTCCAGCCAGTGCTCCTACTGCAGTGTTTATGGTCCCCAAGGGCCTTCAACGAGGCCGGCATTGAGTAGGTGCTGTGCATCATCCAGAGTCCAGGGGACTTCACCTGTCCTGCTGGGGGACACGGGCTGAGCAGCTGGGGGCGGGGGATCTATGGCTAGGAATAACCACACGGGTCATCCAGAGTGCTTGCCAGAGCCAGGCACTGTCCTGTGTCCCTTTTGATTCCCCGAGCGACCGGGCTGGGTAAAGTGAACACCCCATCTTACAGAAAAGAAACTGGGGCTCCAAGACATAACACACGCCAGGTCACTCGCTGGTCAGACGCACCGTTTGATGTGATCATTTCAGTTTTCTCTTTCAGCATTTTATTTGCATTTTCCTCCCTCAAGCAGGGGCAGCAAGTAAGATCTCAGACATTGCAGAAACTGTTCCCGGGCCTCGGACTGGGCCAGTCGAAATCGGGTTTTCTGGTTTTCGTTTTGCTTTGGTGGGAATCACAGTAACATTTGTCCTGCTGGCTTTTGGACTGCTTGCTTGGAGCCTTTCCATGACCCCATGGTCTTGGTCTTAGGGTGCTTATTTTATTTTATTTTTATTTATTTATTTATTTATTATTTTTAGATTTTATTTACTTGTCAGAGAGAGAGAGCAAGCACGTGCACACAAACGGGGGAGTGGGAGAGGGAGAAGCAGACTCCCTGCTGAGCAGGGAGCCCGATGTGGGGCTCAATCCCAGGACCCCGGGATCACGACCTAAGCGGAAGGCAGACCCTTAACTATTGATCCACCCAGGCGCCCCAGGATGCTTATTTTACAGAAGGAAAGACTGAGGCCCTGCACATCACTATCGGCAAGTGCCTGAACCAGGATGGCATCCAGCTCTCTCAGGTTCCAAAGTCTGGCCCCTAAGCCCCTCCTCACTGAGTCAGGATTAATACGGGAAGATGCCCCTGGGTTGCAGGCTTTCAAATGCAAATCAAACAACCAGGCCCTCTCTGCCCCCTTCCAACTGACAAAAATGAAAATGTTGAGTACTGTCTGAGGTTGGGCAGAAGGCAGGGAAAGAAGAGTGAGAGCCGCGCTCACGTGCTCTTGCTGGAATTGTAAACTGGTAAAGACTTTTCAGGGGTACCAGCCGCTCTCACAGTCAAAACAGCATTTCCAGTTTGATGCAGCGGTTCCACTGTTAGAAATGTTTTCTAGGGCCATATTCGGACAGATAGGCCAAGATATGTGTCTATATATTTGTACACATGCACATACCTATATATATTTTCCCCATAGCATTGTAGGTAAGAGGAAACGCTAGAATTAACCTAAGTGTATATTAATTAGGAAATTAGTTAAATACATGATAGAATACCCAAACAATGGAAAGTTACGCAGCCGCTAGAAAATGACCGAGGGTACCCTGGGTGGTTCAGTCGGTTGAGCGTCTGACTCTTGGTTTCAGCTCAGGTCATGATCTTGGGGTGCTGGGATCGAGCCCCGCGTTGGGTTTCCTGCTCAGTGTGGAGTCTGCTTGGGATTCTCTCTCTCCCTCTCCCTTTGCTCCTGCCCCTGCTCGGTCTCTCTGTCTCTCTAAATAAAGCAAGAAAAAGATTGAGGCAGCTTTATTCATGATGCCATGGAAAGACAGCCAAAGTATACTTTTTTTAAGTTTTTTTGTTGTTGTTTTTGTTTTTTAAGAAATCTCTACACCCAACATGGGGCTCGAACCTAGGACCTTGAGATCAAAAGTCGCATGCTCCACCAACAGAGCCAGCCAGGCGCCCCTCATGTATACTCCTAAGTAGAAAAAAGAGAACCTTATAAATACCGTATGATCTTTGTCTGTGTAATAAAAAAAGTGAGGTTATAGAGACAAGTTCCAGAAGGGAATTTTAAGAACTATTAACAGAAGTGACCTCTGGGGAAGGGGAATGGAGAATCTTCTACCACTTGCATTTTTACTGGAAGCATGTATTACTTTTATATTTTAAAATATTTAAAACACCATTTATGTTTTACCTTCATCTTTTATATATTTAAAAATATTATTTATGTCAATAATGGGGAGCCTGTGCACATGTGTGGAAAGGGGGCATATGGGAAATCTCTGTACCTTCCACTCAGTTTTGCTGCGAATGTAAAACTGCTCTAAAAAATAAAGG
Organism: Leptonychotes weddellii; assembly: GCF_054177405.1. Taxonomy (NCBI): domain Eukaryota; kingdom Metazoa; phylum Chordata; class Mammalia; order Carnivora; family Phocidae; genus Leptonychotes; species Leptonychotes weddellii. Next base: position 97,873,809 of record NC_138385.1, on the reverse strand, counting down.
CTATTTAAAAATAAAAAGTAAAAAAAGTATATATATATTTGTGTATTTTCCTGCCCCAGAAATCTCATGAAACCAACACAAAGGCAGTTGAGTATGCCTTTGAAAGAAACAGACGTGACCTTGGACTTGGGGTTTCTTTAGTAAGAAAACACCTCTGGAAGGAAGTGAAACACACAGCCAAGATAGAGTAGGGGCACTTCCTGCTTATCTGCAATTGACGGACTTCTGTTCTTAAAGGGGCAGCAGGACAGTTACCAAGACTATCACCCTCATAATCCTAAATCAAAGGGACTGTAGACAGGTCTGCAATAGGCCTCCTTTCTAGAATGCAGCTGAGGCACACACCGAGTTCAATTACAGAAGCTGTGTCTTCCATGTTTCCCTGTAAAATGCCAGCACAGTGTTACATTTTGGTGAACCAAATCATATTTTCAGTGAGGTAGAGAAGCTACTCTTTGAATCATGCAACGATGTGTGTATGTGTCAGAATATTCATGTATTGGATTTCTCTAAGTCGAAGCACCTCTAGCCGGGTTGAACCACCATAAATTTGTACAGATGCTTCATTTTAAATGTTACCAGTATTTTGCAGCTGCCAGCTCATTCCTGCCTCCTGGCAGCCCCGGAAGGGTACGACTGGGCAGCTGCATCCCATCTACAAATGCAAATCCGGGGCACATGGTAAGTGACTTGTCCAAGGTCTCTGGGCATGTGGTGAGGCCAGAAGTGGGTCCCAAGCCTAGCAGGTTGGCCTCTGGCCTGGTGCCCCGGCAGGGGAAGAACGGCGGTTTCCTGGAGTTTCATCATCCGTCCATCTGTTTACTTGCAAGTAATTTTCCACTGACTTCTCCTATGCCGACCTAGAGAGTTCGGTGCTAGGGCAGCCCTGAGGTGAAGGTTCTGAGGAGGGAGGGGCCACGTGGGTAGCGGATGGGGTGAGCCTGGGAAAGCAGGTGAGGCGGGTGGCGCAGGAGGGGCGTCTGCCTCCCTCTCAGCCAGCCCCCCCCCCCCACACCCGCCCGCCCGTCTACCCCAGCTGGCTTTGAGAACGGAGGGAGGAGCCACACAGCGGAGGTGGCTGTCGGGAGGAAATGGAGCACATTCACAGCCTGTTCTGCCAACTGCTGTTCTCCCATGTGAATTATGGGATGATCGGATAAGTCGAGCAGAGCAGCCTCGCACCCACCTGTGATCCCCATTATGGACATTGATTCCGATGTCCTGGGGAACAACCATGAAGGCTTGGCCCCCCCTTGCTCCCCTGAGAGTGCTGTGTGCGGGTTTAGCAAAATAGGCTCTTCTCCCCTTTCCTGTGGCTGCCCACCACGCCCCAGTAGGGTTGTTAGATGTAGCCAATCAAAATGCAAAACAGCCAGTTAAATTGGAATTTCAGATGAATAACAAAGACTTTTGAGGATAAGTTATCCCGTGCAATATTTGAGACATAGTTAAAAATTATTTCTCTGAAATTCCCATTTAACTGGGAGTCCTGTATTTTATCTGGCAACCCTACCTTGGCGGGGGGGGAAACTGAGGCCCTTTCACAGACTGATCAGTACTTTAGCTGTCTGTCCATCCAGATCCACCGAAACACAAGAGACAGACACAGACAGACAGACAGACACACACACACACACATACACACACACACAGGCCTTGGTAAGTCTCAGGCCTCACAGTTCTGGCTTAGGAGCTCCCGCCAGCCCTGCCCCAGCTGGGTCTGCCGCCTGGGGGAGGGGGGAAGGGAGGGGGGAAGAGAAAGAGAGAGAGGCTCGGAAGAGAACGGCATTGGGGGAGGGGGCTGAGAGCTCAGCCCCGTAGAGTCTGTAGGCCACGAACTCCAAGGGCAGATGGGAGCCACTGACTGATAAATGTGCCCTCAGGGCTTGGAGCTGGTCGGCCAATAGGGCCCAGCATTCAGAGCAGAAGACGAGTAAGCAGAAAGACTTCCCTGAACCGCCTAAGGCCTGGCGAGGTCAGCGCATTTAGCGGAGGCTCCTCCCCTGCAGAGGCCGGCTTCAGCCCCGGGCTCCTGGTGGCCGCACAAAGGCGGGATTCAGACCCAGGAGCAATAGGGAGCCGGCTCCCGGGGACACAGAAAGCGACAACACGGTCCCTGTACGTGCGGACTCTGTTCACACTCAACTTGATTGAGGTTTCATTTACAGAAAACAAAATGCATTCATTTTATGGCTGCTTAAGATGGGTACTGACGACCACGCGTGCCTGTGGAACCACCATCCCCAACGAGATACAGAATTTTTCCATCAGCCCAGAAAGTTCCCTGTCTGGCAGCCATTTTAGAGACTTGTGCTTGAATGCTGGCGTTGGTGGGGGGGGGGGGGGCGGGGGTGAAAGCCTTCTTTACTCCCTGAGGCAGAATGCTGTCCTCATACTCCCGTGCCTGGGAAAGTCTTCTCTTGTGACGTTTGTCCCTGTTTTGCCACCTGTTTCTTCCCTGTCTCCTCTCCCTGTCGGGCTGGGTCCCCTCAGTGGTGGGCCCAGGTCTTCTCTCGGTATCTCCGGCGCATGACAACGTGGGGCCCGAATGAGTGCCTGTTGAATGCTGGGCCACAACCATACCGGGCAGCAGAATTCCAATCCCGCGTCACGGAAAGTAGCAAGACTGTTATTCATCCAGAGAGCTCCTCTTTCAAAACACGTACGGATGTAGATCTGTTTCTCCGCTCCTCTGTGGCCTTGCTCACCTCACCTCAGGTTGCTGAATCCGTCAAAAACTGTTGTCAGCCCATGTGGGAAGAAGAGCCCATGAGCCCTTCTTTCTAGGCCTTCCAGGCTTGACCTTTGTGGCCCACTGGGGATAGACATGCAATAATAATGATAATACAACTTCATGTAGATGTTTCTGATCTTAAATGTCACTCGGGATCATTGTAGATCATCTAGAGAATGTAAGTGACATTTATGGCCTGCTTTCTGCTAGCCACGGACGAGTCAAGGCATTGCTCAGTAACACAGTAGGATTGAGGTAAGAACTAGTATTGTTACCCCCACTTGAGAGAAGGGATCCAGGTTACCCTAACTTGACCAAAGTCCCACTGCTAGTGGGTGGGAGCTGGGATTTGAGCCCAGGCGGCTGGGCCTGAGGTGCCCCACTTCTCAGGGCCCTACCAAGTTTGAGAGAAGAATATGGTAGAGATTTGGAAGAAGATTTTTTTTTTTGGTTTTGTTTTTAATCGTATGGTTTCCTCTGAAATGTACAATTATTATAGGACATAATTACCTGCAAATATGAGCTATAGGATACATAGATTATATCATAATCAAAGGACTGATAAATGCCTCGGAAAATCAGAAAGGAAGATTTCAGGGGAAAAAACCCAAATTGAGAAATGGCTGAGTTTATAGACAGTAACAGCTGTTCTTTTTAGGAAATTAAACTGATTTTTTTTTCTTCTCAAAGAGTTTCTACTTCCTCAAGAAATGTACCCTGTCTGCTGTGTGCTCCAAGGCAAACTGCGTATGTGATTAACATGCTCAGATGGGCCTGATGTCCGCAAAACAGAAGGATAGGCCGTCAGGCATCAGCAGCTTTTTCTTTTTCCCCTCGGTTCTTGATATCCAGCTTGTAACCCAGACTTGTCATTTCCATTTACCCCTAAGTTGTCTGCCTCTCCCCGTTTCCCCTGCCCCTTCTCCAGGAGCCCCTCTTCACGGCGCCCCGCGAGTGTTGCTGTACCAGTCTCCTCTAGGGGGCGCTCTCTCCCCAGTCCGCCCTGCTCCACCCTGCCCCCTAGGGTAAGTCCCCTGACCTGTGTCCACATGGCCTCCAGCTTCTAAACCGTCCAGCACTCGCCACCACCCGCAGCTTCAAGTGCAAGGGCCTTCGGAGTGCCACAGCTTGGAACCAGGACTATCCGCCAGCACATTTCTCTTTCCTCCAAGTCACCACAGCGGTAGCCACAAGGGTTTATCATTCTTTAGGCATATCCCTGTCCGGACCATTATTCATGCTGTTCCCTCTGCCAGGAATGCATTAGTCTCACTCCTTAGGAGCCTTAGGAGACAGCCATCATAGCACAGATGCTAAGATAGAAGGCTCTGGAGTCAGACTGCCCAGGGCCGGCTTCTTGGCTGTGCAACCTGCGGGGTCACCTCGTGCGAGCCCCAGGCTTGGTCCAGTGTTGTGCTGCTGCCGTCAGGAGGTTTAGTCAGTTTGGAAGAAGGTTGCAGGGCTCACAAATTACGTAGCCGGCCCCGATTCCAACACTGAGAAGCCGTATGACGTATAAGAAGGGTAATGGCGAAGGGCTTGAACGGGAAAGGGTGGGCTGCTTGGGAAGTGATCAATAAACGGGACCTGTCATGATCGCCACCTCACCCCCGAGGAAACAGGCGCTCGGTGACTTGCTCGGCAGCACACAGCTGTCACATGACAGAAAGTGACGCAATTCACTTTCACTTCCCATGTCAACGTGAACTTTCCTAGGTTGCCCGGGCTCTTCTTAGCACGTGGTCACATCGGCTCCTAGGCTATCAACTATGTGACAGGACTCAAGGCCTGGCCAGACCTCTTTTATTCCTTTTTTCATAAGCCTCGAAAGCAAGCAGAGCACAGAGCGGCTCTTTTTCACGTTTGATAAACGAGGCCAGAGTAAACAAGTGACTAGCCCGAAGGCCCAAATCCGATACAGGCTTTGCTGAGACAAAGATGGGAGCAGCAGAGTCTGGGGCTCCGGGAACCCATCCATCGTGCCTGTTTCTCCGCGCTCTGGAGCCAGAACCCTCCTTGCTCTGCAAAAGGGGCTGACACACGCCGGGCTGGGGGCAAGGCTTCTTGTGCGGGGCCATGGGGAGATGGGCCGTCTTGCTCTTTCCTGCGCCTCCCGGGGCGCACTGGAGGGAGGGGGGCAGGTAGCTCCCGATGCCACCGAGAGCAGCTTTGAACGATCCCGCAGCATTGCCAGCTCAGCGCCAGCATTTCTGGTGGTGACGAAGGGCTGGTGCCGTTTCTACGGTCCGAGTCAAGCGTTCATTCATCTAACCCCACATTCAGGCTCGCTGGGTCTGGGGCTTATGCTCTGCTCCTGGGGAAGGCGCCGCGCTGGTGGAAAGGCAGGCCAAAGTGAGGGAATGCTATCTTGCCCTCAGGGATGAGGCCGAGGATGCAGAGCAGAAGCACCTCAGGGTAAGTGCTCAAAGCCAGATATTATGGCAGCTCAGGGGAGAAAGCCCGGGCCTAGAAAGGGCGAGAAAAAGCAGCCTCCCCACCTTCCCCCGGAGCTGAAATGTGCACTGAGACTTGAAGAGGAGGAGGCCTGACTGAGCTCAGCTCTTTGGCGGTGGGAACAGTTGTCGCACACTTAGCAACTTAAGCCACACAAATGTACACGCTTACACTTCTGGAGGTCCGAAGTCCCAGGCAGGTCTCTCGGGGCCAAAGTCAAGGGACTGGAGACTGTGTCCCTCTCTGCAGGCTCTGGCGGGGGGGCATCTCCTTTCTTGCCTTTTGGCTCCTGTGGCCCCTTCCTCCATCTGCAAAGCCAGCAATGTTGCATCTCTCCGCCCCTCCGGTCTCCTGTCCCGCCCCCCTCTTCCACGTGCAAGGGCTAAGGACCCTTGTGATGACACACTGGCCCCACCTGGCTAACTCAGGACTCTCCCTACTTTAAGGCCCGCTGGCTAGCAGCCTTAATTCTAGCTGCAGCCTACCTACTCACAGGTGCCAGGGATTAGGATGTGGCCATCCTGGGGGGTGGGGGGGGGGCATTATTCTGCCCACGCTGCCCATTTTACGGGTCACTCACTCCGCGGCCTTCAGCAATTGGTTTCAGTCTCTCTGAGCCCAGAGGCTTCTCATCCCCCCCCCGCCGTTGCGCAGTGTTGCCCTGAGAATTTAATGAGAGAGTGTCTGTAAAAATGCTTTAAAAACGGGAAAGCCCTGGGTGGGCATAAAGGTTCCTCTGGGGTGAAGACAGGGGGGATGTGATGGGTCGTGAGTCCCCAGTTCCATATTTGCCAGCGTCACCTCAGTAGCTTGCAGTCAGCCGGCGAACACTGCAAATCAGGGTGCACCCCAACCCCCGCCCCCCGCCCTTTAGACAACGTGGAAGTGTTTCAAGGTCAGCAAATACAAGTGCTCTGTTCCAAAGATAAAGTAAATAACAGGCCCGTATTCTTTGGGAGCAGTTAGTGGTGGCAATTCGAGAGAGAGAGAGAGAGGGAGAGAGAGAGGGAGAGAAAGGAAAAAAACACCTGACTTGGCTTTATGTTCAGTTTCAGTCTGCTTCCTATCCCTCTGACCCTGTGCTAACTTTCTCTGAACTAAGCCTTGGGTTTTATCTTAACTGTGCTCAAGGCATAAGGAATGTACACTAGTTGGCGGGTGTGAGAATTTCATTAACCCGGGAGGCCAGGTCACGCATCTAACAATGGCATGCCGTCTTGGGGCACATTGGCGTCACCCGGGGATCTTTCCAAACTCCAGGCGCCCAGGTGGTATCCAGACCAGTTCATCAGAACCTGGGGAGGGGCCCTGGCATGTGCGCGGGCACAGGAAACTCCCAGGTGGTTTCCAGGTGCAGCCGAGGGCCGCCCCGGCGGTTTATTTTCCTCGCTCCCACTTTGCATTGCTGTTTCTTGGGTTTTCTGTTGTTTTCAAAGACGTTTGGCAAAAGCTTCGTATCCACTTACAACCAAAGGCTCTGGTTCGGCAGGAGGTGAAAGGGCTCAGGGCTTTTTATTTATTTATTCTCTAGATGTTTCAGGGATTAAGAAGCCCCACACCGAGAAAACCAGTTCTCCCAGCTTCGTGTGACATCACCCGGAGCCAATAAAAAACTTCCACTTGAGTTTACCAGTTAATGTCTAAATTGATTAAGCCTGGACATTGCTGGACAAACCGTGTAGGATGAGGGCCCCCCAAAACGGTTTTGGGTTTTTTTTAATGAGGGAGAGCCCATTCTCTGATTTGCAGTCGACCCGGCCTTTCCTGAGCTCTCTTAGTTCCAACACGTTTGCTCCAAGTCGGCCGGAGTGCTGTTGCGAGGAAAATGTGAGCCCACAGCGAGGTGAGAAGCCGGGTTTCAGAGTCAACAATGAGCCTTCCACGCCCTTGAACGCTCTCTGAAGCGAAACCCAAAGCTTTAGGCAGGCTCTTGCTGCCACCTGTCGGCGGCAGCGAGTCATTGGTGTGGGGCCCCGCCCCCCGCCCCGCCCCGCCGCCCCGGAAAGAGTCGCAAGCCCCCTGGCGGCGGGCGGGTGAATCCCAGCCCGACCGTCCCCTGCGGTGGCGGCGACCTCCCCGGGCCGGGCGGAGGCAGAAAGGGCTAGGCCCTCAGATGTAGCAGGTGGCGGTAACGAGAACGGGGAGGTGCGCTCACCTAGTGCTGTACATGATCTTTGGGCCGTGTTCATGTCACTCTTAAACGAGCGTCTGAAAAGGTTAATGTTAATCATTCTATACAAGAATGATATTGCTAGTGATAATTGGTGATAGCGATATTTACTGGATCACCTTCCAGAATTTTATTCCACACTTTTTTAAACAACAGCTAGCCAAGATTTACTGTGCTTGATACTCTGGGTGATACTGTAGCTGTGAGTAAAAATTGTGGTCCCTGCCTTCAAGGAATTTTTCATCTTGTCCGGGAGAGAGATGAGATCACTGTGTCCAAGACAGAACAAAGAAGTGCACTGATACGGGAGCAAAGTGCTATCCACTGTGGAGGTGGAAATCACTGATTTTGAGTGTGCTACTTGGCTGATGTTTAGACCGGTGGTTCTCAGAGTGCCGTCCCCAACCAGCAGCAGCACCTGGGAACTTCTTAGAAGTGCAAATTCTCAGGCTTGCCCCAGACTGTTTTATTTTATTTTATTTTATTTTTAAGATTTTTATTTATTTATTTGAGAGAGAGAGAGAGCGCGCGAGTGAGAGAGACAGCAAGAGCAGGTGGGGGGGAGGGGCAGAGGGAGAGGGAGAAACAGGCTCCCCTCTGAGCAGGGAGCCCAATGGGGGGCTCGATCCCAGGACCCCGAGATCATGACCTAAGCCAAAGGCAGCCGCTTAACTGATAGAGCCACCCAGGCGCCCCCCCTAGACTATTTTAATAAGCCCTCCCGCTGATGCACTCTTCAAAGTTTAAGAACCACTGCTTCGGGGGCACCTGGGTGGCTCAGTCGTTAAGCGTCTGCCTTCGGCTCGGGTCATGATCCCAGCGTCCTGGGATCGAGCCCCGCATCGGGCTCCCCGCTCCGCGGGAAGCCTGCTTCTCCCTCTCCCACTACCCCTGCTTGTGTTCCCTCTCTCGCTGTGTCTCTGGCTGTCATATAAATAAACAAAATCTTAAAAAAAAAAACAAAACCCACTGCTTCAAAGAGAAGATGATATAAGATAAAAAGAGGCCTCAAAAGACACATAGTACTTTTCCAATTAAGGGATGGCGGGAGGGCATTTATGTTACTGATCTCTTACATCGGCATAATGCATTACACCCTATTATCTGATTTGACCTTTACAACAGCAGACATGAGACAGAGAGGGAAGTGCAAGAAGTTTAGGTTTGGAAGCAAATAAGAATTGGATACAAATCCTCACTCTGACACAAAGCTGTGCTGGCTGGGGTACATCCCTTACCCTTTTGGAACCCACTTTGTCACCTATAAATGGGAACGGTGATATTCACAGTGGGGGGGGGTTCGGTAAAGATTAGATAGGATACATATAATAGAGTTGTTGCTCACCGAATGGCTATTATTTCTAAAAATATTTATTGATTTTAAAGAGACAGGGAGAACACGAATGGAAGGGGCAGAGGGAGAGAAAATGTCAAGCATACTCCCTGCTGAACGTGGAGCCCGACGCGGGGCTCCATCCCAGTGTTACGGGACCGCAGGGTTCTCGTCTCACGGAGTCGAAGAATGAATCTCGCAGACACAAAAGGGTGAAGTGAAGTGAGAGTTTATTAAGTGAAGGTGAGAGCAGAAAGGAAAGAAAAGAGCTCTCTAGAGTGAGAGGGGTCCCGAATGGGTTGCCACGGGGGGCTGTCACTGGCGGTCTTTTATTGAGAACCGACCAGAGAGTCTGTGGCCTTGAGATGGTTGTGCCATCTTGGCCTGAGCAGGGACTATTGATAACACCCTTAGGGACTTAATTCTTTGAGGTTTGGCCATTTTCTATGATTACACTGTAGTCACCAAAGAAAAATACTCCCTCACACCTGGGACCAGGTGGCCTGTTTCCTTATCTCTTGTCCACTCTGGCTTAGCACTTCTGCCTGCCAGGAATAGTTTCAGAGCCCAGCCAGAGGCCCCCTACCTCTCCCTGCCTAGACCTTAATCCTTTCCTTATTCACCAGGACCCTGAGATCATGACCTGAGTCGAAACCAAGAGTCAGACACTTAACCGACTGCGCCATCCAAGAGCCCCCTATTTATTATGTTTATAATCCCCTATTGGCCACGAGAAAACCCAAGCTTAATTGTGGACATGAGGCTGCCACTTGGGTTCCTGGAGAGTCTCAGTCCTGCGCTGGTTTCCTTACCCCACAGTTTTCACTACAGATGGATTCTCTACAGATGCCTTCCTCCTGTTCATAGATTTATTCGCATTTCTGGGGTTATCCAATGTGGAACTGTGGGGAGCTCCACTGTTCGGTGTGCAAATGGCAGCCACTGAGGCAGAGCTGGAACAGACGGAATTAAATCAAGAAGTATCGAGGGGGCTGAGTCGCCCACAAACACCGGTGAACATCTTGCTTTCTCCTCCAAACAAGCCACTTTTGGGAAACAGATATGCATAAACCCTCTCTTGTTTTTCCCAAGTTTAAGGACAAAAGCGGTCCACTTTCTATAAACTACAGCTATTGGATAGAGACATGGACTCTTTTAAGAATTTAGTAAATTGGGGCACCTGGGTGGCTCAGTCAGTTAATCATCTGCCTTCAGCTCAGGTCATGATCCCAGGGTCCTGGGATTGAGCCCCGCATCGGGCTCCCTGCTCAGCAGGGGGCCTGCTTCTCCTTCTCCCTCTGCTGCTGCCCCTGCTCATGCTCTCTCTCTCTCTCTCAAATAAATAAATAAATCTTTAAAAGAAATTGCATTCACTTAGTATTTTAATATCTACTCATCAGTCAATAATGACCATCTTTATATAGTTCTCCACATACATCCGTATGTGTACATTAAACATACATACACTTGGCTGGATCTGGTTTGCTGATTTAATGGTGGAAATTCTTTCCAGATCAGAGACTAACCGCTGTAGTCATTCCCACTGGATTTAACATCTTTGAAGCCACAATATTCCTTAAGTCACTAGAGAGCTCGTTCAGCCACAGCAAAGGTTAGCCCAGTCAATGGAAGTACCATGTCCGTTTTCAGTTCATGTCAAGTACTAAAATTACCCTTTATATGGCTACTAATGTTTTCGAAATGAACATGAATCACCTCATCCTAAAGAAGAATCTATCATTTTACAGTTTCATTATTTATTGCTTCTGACTTATAATCTGCTGTATTGTCACTTCTCTCTTTGGAAGCAATAATGTGGAGACCTGGTAGGCCTAGTTCAAGGAGCCAATCGCTGGACTATAAAAGCCTCAAGGCATGTGGCCTAAATTATTATTTCTTTCTGCTTTTATTTATTTGAGAGAGAGAGCACGAGACAATGGGAGAAGCAGACTCCCTGCTGAGCAGGGAGCCCGATATGGGACTCGATCCCAGGACCCTGGGATCATGACCTGAGCCGAAGGCAGATGCTCAACCGACTGAGCCACCCAGGTGCCCTTCTTTCTGCTTTTTTTTTTTTTTAAAGATTTTATTTATTTATTTGAGAGAGAGAGAATGAGAGACAGAGAGCATGAGAGGGAGGA
>NC_138385.1:97825963-97862477 GCF_054177405.1 Leptonychotes weddellii | reverse complement strand
CACAGATCTCAACAGGACACATAGGCCTCCGTAGCGAAGCGGGACCGCCAGCTCACTCTGGAGCACTAGAAGCTGTGTAGAAGGCAGGTATTCCTCTGTTCAGGTATTTCTGGATCAAGGCTGCTGCCGGCGACCACTCCTTCTTTATTCGGTGTTCCTCCAAGTATGAGATCACCCGGCTGAGAGAAAAAAAGGACAGAGGGGAAAGGGGGGAGGCAGTGAAACAGCAATGGGTGTGTCAACTCCGACTGGAATGTGTGCCCACTGTCAACCCCGAGTAACCTGAGAAAAACAAACACGAGTCCAGAATGTGTTCTCCCGCTCTGAGTGTGTCAGTCGCATAGCAGAGCAAGGGCGCCCTCTGCTGTTACCTGCGATTTGTTGTTCATGTCCAATTTCAAGCTCCATGTAAAACACGTTTAAGAAACATCCTACGTATGAAATAGGGAAACCAACTTGGGATCTCAGCTGTTGGAACCAGGCTGTGTTCTGTGTCGGGGGAGAGAGACTTGAAGCGCTTGAGGCTGCACAGGCAGCTGGGAAAATTCCATCCTGGCTTGCGTTGAGGGGGGGGGTGGTGGGGGTGGTGGCCCCAGGGGCTTTACAGATCCAGGACAGTTTGCCCACAAAAGAAAGCATTTCTTGGGAGCAGGGCCCTTCTTGGGTGGCAGCACACTCTGAACCATTTATTTTCCTGTCCTTTCCCAGAAAAACCAGTTTGGGCTTTTTTTTTTAGTTTCGCCCATTTATTTCTCTACAAAAGAAAAAAATACATCTAGTTCTCACATAAGGAGATGAAACTCAATGGCTTTGCCCACAAATATTACATGAAGATAAGAATCTAAAATACCCAACTCTGATGAAAGATTCATTGTATAACTCAATGTGTTTTCCTAGGAATATTAACTGAAATATAAAATGGTTGCCTCAGACATTCACCTTAGAGTTAATCCAAATGCAGTCTCCAAGAGAAACTTAATCATGATTATGATTAATATTTTGCATTTGGAAATAACTGCAAATCAAAGGCCATAAACACCGTTAATGGTAATGCTTCGATATTTGCTCTTTTCCTGGTTTTTACTTTCAAAGTTTGGGGTGGGGACAGTGGTGTGTCTTTATTTTAGAAGGCTTCAAAAAATTGTATATCACTGTACACATTTCTTTTACTTGTTAGAGAAAATACAATTACTTGAGGTTCCATAGATGGTCTTCTAATAGGAGGGAGAAAGGGAGGAAAGGAGTGGTGGGGGGAGGGTGGAGACCAGTCTTTCACCACCATCTTCCATAGTATCTTCCACAAATGTCACGCTGTGCACTTTATAAGGAGCCTTGCTACATAGCCTCTTTGTTAGTTGCACTTACCCCCTAGCAAAGGGTCACAGTTGGAGTGTCTACAGAGCTAGAGATTTCTGAACATCTCTGATTTCAAACATATGTATCACTTGAACACTTTTGGACAGAAGAAATGGAATCCAGCTGGCAAAAGGAGAATTTATTGGCTCATGAAAATTAACATTAAGGCCAGAGGTGGGGCTAGATCTCAGAGAGGGCAGGAACCAAGAATCTGAATTGCATCAAAGTTTTCTCCATCTTTCACCGATACTGAGTTCATTCTCTTTTTACTTGAGATTGACTTTTTCCATGAGACAACAAGCATTGTTACTGGCCATTCTCTGGTTCACATTTCCCCAGTTCCACACCCCAAGGAAAAGAGGAAGCCTTCTCTTAAGCCCTATTTGGAAAATCCCAAGGAAAATTTCGGATTGCCCTTCCCTGGGTCCTGAGTTCATATATGTGGCTAGGGTGGGTGGGGTTTTAAGATGGACAATAGGAAGGGAGTGAGACTGGGTAGACAAGGTAGTAGATGTAATAGATGTCTACTACAATCTTCTGAAGAAGGTGGGGGTGGTGGAGTTTTCTTTAATTGAGCTTTTCTTGTGTATCAGGCACTGTGCCAAGCGTTTTCATTTTTCACACATGATTTTCTTTAATTGCCACAAAAACCCTACAACGCAGGTGTTATTATTAGATTCTGGAATTGAGATTTGGCGAGATTTAGCGACTTGTCCAAATTTGCACAGCTAGTAAGTTGTAGAACTAAACCCAGAGCATTTTGATCCCAGAGCCCAAAGTAGTAACCACTATTCTATATTTCCTCTGTTTGTCAGATGATATGTGTTGGTTTCTGTTTCAGAAAAATTAGTCCCTGGAGTTCTGGTCAAGATTACATGCAATCTATTTACACTCAAATTATGAATAGAAAAATTCTTCTTTTGAATCAAGGACAAATAAACTATGATCCATTCTTTCTTCAGTATAAGGACTGAATTTTGTTCAGCTTTGTTTTCTTTTTAACATTTTGTCTAAGTCCTTGGTCATAGTAGGTGCCAAGTAAAAATGATTTAGAGAATGTAATGAAAGGCTTTCTAACCACAACTCAAAATGTAGATGCAGTAATAGAAAAGATTGATAAATTTGATGACATAAAAATAATTTTTTCTTCACAGCAAAAAAGGTAAGCGAAGTCAAAGGACAAACGGCAAGCTGGGAAAAACTGTTTGTAATGTATTTCACAGATAAGGAGCTAACATCGTAATTTGCAAAGAATTTTTTGGTAAATGAGTTTAGAGAGGGCAATAATCCTATTGGAAAAAAATGTGCAAAAGACATGAACAGACAATTCACAAAAAGAAATGTAAAAGTGGCTCTTAAACTTATGAAAAGATGCTCACCTTCACTCATAATTTAAAAACGCACACTGAAACTACACAGAGACACCATTCTCACCCATCAGAGTAGCAACAATTCAAAAAGCTTGACAACACATTCTGTTAGTAAATTGTGGGGCATTCTCATTGCGGGAGGGAATGCAAAATTGTACAACCTCTATGAAGGGGAATTTGGCAATACCTAACAAAACTACATATGCACTTAGCCTTTAACCCACCAATGCTACTTGAAGGAATTTACCCTGAAATACACCTCTAGCAATGTGAAAATACATACACAAAAGGTTATGCATTGCAACCTTATCTGTCTGAGCAGAGGAGACTGGCTGAATAATCTATGGTACATCCACACAGTGGAATACTATGCAGATAAATTTAAATCACCAGTAAAGAACAGATGGACATTATATGCCTCCAGATGTTTTACTCTGAGAAGGACACAGCATCGGCTACATAATATTCTGGCCCAAAACGCATAACATCTTCAGATTTGCATACTTATGAGTACAAGACCTTCCCTTCCCTGTGGATCCCAAAGCAGTTCCTGGAGGGCTTGAGGAGGGGCATCTTGTTCGTACTCATGTATAAAAGACAACCTATTTTTTCTGGTCTTCCCCCATTTCAGTAAAAGGCAACTCCAAACTTCTACTTTTTCAGACCAAAAGCTCTTATTCCTCAAGAGTCAGTATCCCCTCCTTGATAAACTATGAGAAAAAGATGGAGTTACTTTTTTTTTTTTTTTTCATCAGCATTTGGTTCAGAGGCCCTCTGCTCAGACCTCAGGTTTGGGAAAAAGAGGAAGAAGATCTGAAGATGGGTAGATGACACCTATCCCAACCCAAATGTTGGGACTTTCAGCATAGTATAGCTGGTACCCCATACCCCATTGTGATATTTTAATAAATTGAGTATTAGTTTAAGGAAATCCCTCATTCATTTCTGGGTCATTGCCATAGAGCCAGAAGCTCCTTAGGTGAGGTACAGAACTTCTAAGAGGAGGTAGCACAGTGATAGAGACCACACTTCTCATTTCCATTGGTCAGCACTCAGTCACATGGCCAAACCTAACTGCAAAGGAAGCTGGGAAATGTAGTCTAGCTGTGTGCCCAGGAGGGCAAAGGAAATGGTTTGGTGGACAACTAGCCAGTCTCTGTCACCTTGGTGATTACGAATAATGTCTTCTCTTTCACATATTAATCCACTAAAATGAACCTATCATGTTTAGATATTAAAATATTTATACTTTTTAAATTATGATGATGTGATTTCTTTTTATTAAGTGGATGACCTACATGAAACTCCTGATTGTGTAGAAGACCCATTAAGTACATGATGGATGCCAAACCTCACATAACATTGCCCTCAAGTCATATCAAATCATTTCTCAGAAATGGTCCCTGGTGATGGCAATTGAGAGACTCAAGAATGAAGGCTGGTGCCTCCACAAGAAATAAAATTAAGTGTTGCTCAAGCAATTCTCAAGAGCTAGCTGTTAACCACTGCACACCAGCTGTTCCCATTTCTTCATACTTTTCCATAAAGCCCCAGATTTCAGCTTTTATTTTTTTACCCTTTTCCCTCTCTGATGTAATTTGTATATTTAACTTATGTGGTGGCTCAAAGTGAGCATAGTAAGAAGAAGGGACACTGAGGTTGGAAAACATAAATGTTAAAAAAAAAAAATTGGGGCGCCTGGGTGGCTCAGTCAGTTAAGCATCTGCCTTCGGCTCGGGTCATGATCTCAGGATCCTGGGATCGAGCCCCACATTGGGCTCCCTGCTCAGCGGGAAGCCTGCTTCTCCCTCTCCCTCTGCCTGTTTCTCCCTCTGTTTGTGTTCTCTCTCTCTCTCTGTCAAATAAATAAATAAAATCTTAAAAGAAAAAAGGAAAAAAATCAAAGGACTTCAGAAGTAACATGGATTGGAGCTGGGGGTGGGAGTGATAGAACGCAGCCTGAGGGTCACATGATTTTGCCATTGCCATTTTCTCTCTTTGATCTTCCACTATGGTCTTTTTCAAATTGCATTCATTTACTCAGCAGGTTCTTGACTCTGCTGGGAAGATTTAAATCAGAGATCCTGATTTAATTGGTCCAGTGGCTGGGGTCTTAGGCTTTGGAACTGTTCAAAAGCTCCCAGGGTGATTCTCACGTACAGGAGAGCTGAGAACCATTGATTTCCTTTCTACATTGCTTTTAATTGACTAATTTTGGAGACTTGACCATACTTCTGATGAAACTGACTCATATGAAATTGAAAGTCAGTTCATGTAAAATGTGTGAAGAGGGGCACCTGGGTGGTTCAGTCAGTTAAGCCTCCAACTCTTGATTTTGGCTCGGGTCATGATCTCAGGGTTGTGAGATTGAGTGCTGCGTTGGGCTCCACGCTCAGTGTGGAGTCTGCTTGAGATTCTCTCTCTCCCTCTCCCTCTGCCTCTCCCCCTGCTTGCACTCACATGCTCTCTCTCTCTAAAATAAATAAAGAAAATCTTAAAATGTGTGAAGAAAAATACACCTACCCAGGCATTGTTAAAATTGGGAGCTGGGCTGCAAACGACCTCTGGGCAGCCAAAATAGTGATCACAGAGTTCCTGCACTAAAGTTCATCTGATTTCTTCTCACGGGGAGTGCCAAAGGCCAAGATATTTCTGAATTATGCTCTTTCCTCAGTTATGCCCTTGAACAACTTTGTAGAAAGTTGGGATGCAGCGTATCACCAATTTACAGACTTGAATATGTGATCAAGTAGGTGATTTGGAGCCCCTCCTGGCCCTGTCAGTGCCAATTTAGCTGGTTGTTTGCAAATATAAGCAGAATGGGCAGTCACCCCAAGTTGGAATGAGTATTCCACCACCGTTTGTGAAGACTGTTTTGTAACTGGAGCCCAGACATGGGGGGTTACACCAAAACTTTCTATCAAGTCCGGTGGAACAATATTCATGTAGACCAAGTTTTCTCCACGTTGACACTACGACCTGTGGGGGTGGATCAGTCTTTGTGGTGGAGCTATTCTGTGCACTGTAGGATGGTCAGCAGCATCCCTAGCCTCCGCCACTACATGCCAGTGGCACCCCCACGCCCTGGTTGTGACAATCAAAAATGTCTCCAGAAATTGCCAAATATACCCGTCAGGTCAAAATTGCTCCTGGTTGAGAACCACTGGTATAAACTCACTCTTAATTTGCCAACTAAAAAAACAAAACACAAATAGCCATGTTGTTTTGAAATTACTCAGTTTGAGTAATAATTTGAGAAAGGCTTCCTCCCAAAAGTCTCCAACTGTCTTCCTCTAGTCTTTTATGTTCCCATCAGGCCCATGCACACCAGCAGTAAAAAATGAGCATTGCTCTGGGACAGTGATTCTCAATCAAGGGCAATATTGCTTCCTAGGGGACATTTGGCACCGTTTGGAGACAGTTTTGTTTGTCAGTACTGGGGAAGAGTGGGGTGCAACTGGTATCTGGTGGCTGAGGCCAGGAATGCTGCCAAACATCCTGCAACGCACAGAGCGGTTCCCACAATAATTATTGGGACCAAAATAGCAATAGTGCTGAGGCTGAGAAACCTTGATTAACAGCAACCGTATCCACAAAGTCCAAAGAAAAGACCCGTTTTGGGGGGCCTTTAATAATATAGATCAGTGGTTCTCAACCGGGGGGGGGGGGTGACTTTGCCCTCAAGGGACATTTGGCAATGTCTGGTGGAGGCCGGGGCTGCTGCCAAACATCCTGCAATGCACCAGACAGCTCCCAACAACAAAGAATGATCCAGCCCCAAATGCCTATAGTGTCAGAGTAGAGAGACCCTGCTGTAGGATCACCTCTCTTATGGCTGTTGGGCCCAGTGGATTTTTTTACCCCCTTTTGGTTTTGTGTTTTTTGCTCCCCCCACTTTGCATCTGCCCTTATATTGCCAACCCAGTTTGGGATGTCTAGACCCAATTCAACTTTGGCATAGCAATAGGGCGGCTAAGAAGGAGGGAGGCTTGGCACAGAACCCAGCTCCCAGAACAGATCAACACTGGGGAGCAGGCCAGTTAACATCAAAGGTTCAGCCAGGGTTGGGGGAGGCAAGCCACAGTCCCAATTCAAGTCGACAGTCAGCACTAATGGCCCTGCAAAAGACACTTTGTCCTGCCAGGTGCGGAGACAGAGTGGCTGGGAATCTGGGGCAGTGGAGACTCTTACTGTAAGATCAGGCTGTTTCCAGGAAGTCAGGCACTAGGTAAGGCAGTCCCAGCCAGCAAGCCGAGGTTTGGGGTCAGGGCTAGATCCTGGAGAGGGGCACCTTGCGAGCGTGAGTCAGGACCCCAGGGAGAGGAGGGAACCTGGATGATTTGCAAGCCGGCTGAAGGAGGATTTGAGAAAAGGACTAATGTACAACTATGAAGCAGGGCAGATGGGAGCCTTGGGCCCGGTTTAGAAAATGAGTGATGGATCGTCATTAGCAGAGTGGAAATGCCATGTGGGGGAGGTGGTGCCAGGGAGAGCATTGCTGAGCCCAGCGATGAGCAGTGTGACACAGCACCTTGGGTCTGAGAAATAGGAAGACTGACTCCATAACAAAAGCAACTCCCGCTTCCCCCCAACACCCTCCCACCCAGGCCCTCACCTCTAACACCACCGTAGGGGTTACTGAGACAGTTCCTGCCTGCACATAAGATTGGTCTGGAGAACTGGGAGTCATGTTGGAGCAAAAGTTGCTCAGTGAACAGAGCAGAAGCAAACAGTTTGAGACCAAAAATGTCATCAATCATTTGTTTGTTTCTGTTTTTTAGATAACGTTGGCTTTATTTTAAAATCATGGATATGAATAACGTTTGTGACATTTCTTGGTTTTGTCTGATTATGTCCATGCTTGCTGTAGAAAATTTGAAAAATACAGAAAAGTATAAAATATCTAATCTATAATTCCATAACCCAATGATCCTCACTCTCACGATGTTGGCGTGCCTTTCCTGATCCTCTTTTGTTTTAATGGCACCTTTTATCCTAATGTCGTTAACTGATATTCACCTTATAACTTGTTTGACATGTAATGATGATCTAGTCAAATAGCATCCTTCCAGAATTTTTCCGTGGCTAGGTCCTTGTCTCATTTGAACCCATAAGAAAATGTGATTTTTTTTTTTCTCCAGATAGACTCTGGATTTATTGAGATTAGACTCCTCCAGGTGATAAAGCACCTACCCCAGAAGTGGTGAATGGGGCAACCTGCCTTTTCCTGGTCATCACTACTTCCGTAGGTGATACTTTTCCTTCTTCTTCTTAACAGAAATGTGCTGCAATATATTAAGTTTGGTGATATGGATAAAACAATTGAAAATACCTATGAATCTGGAGCTAGAATCTCAGGAGAGATTTTGGTGATCATGGTTTTGCATAATACAAACCTTACCTTGTACATGCAAATGGAACACTTCCTTCTTATTATTCATGAAATATGACAGTGAATCTCCTAAGGCTTATTATTCTGGCTGTTCTGCCCAGGCTGAAAATTTCAGACATGTTCAAACTCCTCACCTAGTAGTTCTAAGTCTTCAGCTCCTCTCCCTGCACTTGACTCTCTCGGCCTCCAGGAAAGACAGAGTCTGCATAATGTAAGTCGGAGAAGATCATCACCCCTGCTAAAGCTGAGATCATGGGCGGGAGGGTTGGGGGAGGGACTGGGCAGGTGGGAATACTGAAAATGGGTATTACATTTAATTGATTTTTTTAAAAGATTTATTTATTTGACAGAGAAACACAGAGAGGGAACACAAGCAGGGGGAGTGGGAGAGGGAGAAGCAGGTCTCCCGCCGAGCAGGGAGCCCCATGCGGGCTCAATCCGAGGACCCTGGGATCATGACCTGAGCCGAAGGCAGACGCTTAATGACTGAGCCACCCAGGCACCCCGAAAATGGGTATTTTAAAAGCCTCATCTGAGCAGCCAAGTAGTGGCATCTGATGCCAACAGAATACAATGGCGCATAACTACCTTTTCAGTACAATCATTTCTAGCTTCTGAAATGCTTGATGCCACCAGATGTCAGGAGAACAAACTAGCTGGTATTTAGAACCAACAGCAAAAGGTGGCTATTAAAGGAAAAAAGATGTATCTATCTCTTCAATGCTTGACTATAGGCAAAGCAAAACACACACACATACACACTCGAAGTTGTCAAGAAAGAAGACAACAGCCTATCTTTTTTTAATAACAAAATTAAAAAGGCTCTGTTGCGAAATACAAAATATTTGAATACATTCCACATGTACAGTGTAGATTCCTGGCGATACTGCGCAAATAACTGACTTTATTTTGCGGATGGTACCTAAGGCCTTGTCTTCGAAGTCTTTCGTTCATCGTATTGTACATGTTTTTGGTGATTCTTCTCCTTCGGCATCCTGCTTTTCCTTTTTTCACTAAAATTTCTTCCTTCATTAAGAGAGGTATCTGTTTTCAAATACTCGGCTGCATATTTGTAACTGAGCTTTGTGTTGCGTTGTGAAAGCCTTCTGCACTAGCAACAGCAGATCTTTCTTCAAAATAAACATTGCCAGCAGGTGTAAAACATACATATGGTTCCTATCCACATTTGCTGATGAGACTGCCAAGTAAACACGTGTGTAAGCGTGTAACTGAGGATGGCAAACAGAAGTGTACATCTGTCGAGAGGAGAGACTTCACTCCTGTCTTCTCCTTCGGATGGCTGACTTCCGAGGGGGCTCGTCTTCCAGCCACTGATGAGTCAAGGTCTATGTCTCTACAAGGATCTGAGAGCAGCTTGTTTTCCATACATTCCCATCAAGGGGACTGGATGCCCCCCCCCTTTTTTTAAGATTTTATTTTTAAGTTATCTCTACACCCAGTGTGGGGCTCGAACTCACAATCCCGAGATCAAGGGTTGCATGCTCCACCCACTGAGCCAAGCCAGGCATCCCGGCTGGCTCCATTTTAATGATTAAATTGAATGCATTTAATTATATCAGGCTTATTATCATCCCAACGTGGACACTGTAATTGACTGGGCATTGACAGGTCAGGAGAGTGGCTCTTTTCACATCAATTTAAGTCCTAGAGACAAAAGATAGCTTATTTGTCTTTTCATGCTTAGTGTTTCTATTGAGTACACTATTATGTCTTTGAAAGCCACCTCGAATTCTTTTTCAAATGAGGCACAATACCAAAACAAAACAAAAAGGATAAGATAGAATACCTACCTTCAGGGGCTGTTAACCTAGTTAAGTGAACTGTAATATTCAGAAATATTCAAACCTCATGAAAGAGGTATAACACAGTAGGGCCAAAGGAGAGAGGACACATATTTAGAAATAAATCAGAAAACAGTTCCTAGATGATACGGTGTTTGAGATGGACTCTCACCAGTGGTGAAAGACATTTCTAGGCCCAAGATGGAGCCACTCCTGCCCGGGATGCCACAGCAGTAAACTGAAATTTAGATGACTTTCATGTCCCTGTAAATGTTCCTTGTCCAGGAATGCAGTATGTGCAGTCGGCCAATCCCCAAACGCCAAGCCCACTCTGGGCCTTCTCACCCCAAACAAGGCTGACTACATGGCCCCAGCCACACAGACATTTCCTATTTGTCTCTTCCTTGTTCTTTATTCTTTATCCTATAAAAGCTTCCTGTCTTCTGCCCCTTTTGCCGTTCTCAGAATGAAGACAGTCCACTTCATGAAGTGTTAAATCAGGTTTGTTTGTATCACCTAAATTGTCTTCTTTTTTATTTGAGGTGTAATTGACATATAACATTATATTAGTTTCGGGGCGCCTGGGTGGCTCAGTCAGTTGGACGTCTGCCTTCAGCTCGGGGCATGATCTCCAGGTCCTGGGATCGAGTCCCACACTGGGCTCCTTGCTCTGCTCCTCTCTTTCCCTCTGCCTCTCCCCTTGCTTGTGCTCTCTCTCTCAAATGAATAATGAATAAATATAATCTTTAAAAAAACATTATATTAGTTTCAAGTGTAGAACATAACGATTAGATATTTGTATACACTGACAAATGATCACCACAATAAGTGTAGTTTCCATCTGTCACCGCATGGAATTACAAAAAAATTTTTTTCTTGTGATGAGGACTTTTAAGATTTATTCTCTTGGCAATATTCAAATATGCAATACAATATTATTGACTATATTCCCCACATTGTATACTACATCCCCATGAATTATTTATTTTATAACTGGAAGTTTATACCTCTTGATCTCCTTCACCCATTTTTCCCACCTCCAACCCCCTCCCCCCAGCAACCACCAATCTGTTCTCTGTATCTATCAGGTTTTTTGTTTTCGTTTTTTTTAAGATTTTTATTTATTTCAGAGAGAGAGAGCACAAGCCAGGGAGAGAGGCATAGGGAGAGGGAGAGGCAGACTCCCTGCTGAGCAGGGAGCCCGATGTGGGGCTCGATCCCAGGACCCTGGGGTCATGACCTGAGCCGAAGGCAGACGCTTAACTGACTGAGCCACCCAGGTGCCCCTGTATTTATGAGTTTTGTTTTGTTTGTTCATTTGTTTTGTTTTTCAGATTCCACATATGAGATCATATGGTATTTGTCTTTCTCTGTCCCATTTATTTTACTTAGCGTAATGCCCTCAAGGTCTATCCATGTTTTCACAAATGGCAAGATTTCATTCTTTTTTATGGGGCTGAGTACTATTCCATTGTGTATGTATATGTACCACATCTTTATCCATTCATCCATTCATGGATGCTTAGGTGGTTTTCATTTTGTGGCTATTGTAAATAATACTGCAGTGGATATAGGGGTGCATATATCTTTCCAAATTAATGTTTGCATTTTCTTCAGGTAAATATCTAGTGGAATTACTGGATCCTATGGTAATTCTATTTTTATTTTTTTTTTAAGATTTTATTTATTTATTTGAGAGAGAGAATGAGCTGGGGAAAGGTGCAGAGGGAGAAGGAGAAGCAGACTCCAGGACCCCAAGATCATGATCTGAGCTGAAGTCAGACACTTAACCGACTGAGCCACCCAAGCACCCCTCTATTTTTTTTTTTTTTAAGATTTATTTATTTATTTGACAGAGAGATAGACAGAAGAGCACATGCAGAGGGAGTGGCAGAGGGAGAGGGAGAAGCAGGCTCTGCACTGAGCAGGGAACCCGATGCGGGACTCGATCCCAGGACCCTGAGATCATGACCTGAGCCGAAGGCAGACACTTAACCATCTGAGCCACCCAGGCACCTGCACCCCTCTATTTTTAATTTTTTGAGGAACCTCCATACTGTTTTCCATGGTGGCTGCACCAATTTGCATTCCCACCAGCAGTTCACGAGGGTTCCTTTTTCTTCACATCCTCACCAACACTTGTTATTTCTTGTCCTTTTGGTACTAGCCATTCTAATAGGTGTGAGGTGATATCTCCTTGTACTTTTGATTTGCATTTCCCTGATGATGAGTGATGTTGAGCGTCTTTTCATGTGCCTATTAGCCATCTGAACATCTTCTTTGGAAAAATGTCTATTCAGATCATCTGCCCATTTTTAAATCACATTGCTTGTTTGTTTTTATTGAGTTGTATGAGTTCTTTATATTTTTTGGATTTTAACCCCTTAGTGGGTATATGATTTGCCAATATCTTCTCCAACTCGATAGGTTGCCAATATTTTCTCCAATTCGATAGGTTGCTTTTTCATTTTGTTGACAGTTTCCTTTGCTGTGCAGAAACAAGTCCCACTTGTTTATTTTTGTCTTCTTTAATCATGTTTTTACCACCAGATTGGTATGATCCAGAGAGGTAGAAGGAAGGCAAGGAGACTCATGAGAAGCAGTGAGAAAATGTGGACCATGTTGGAGGAACAAAGCAGACTCTGATATGGCCCAGTGCTAAGTTATAAGAGAGAATAACAGAAACTGCCTTGGTGTGAAGGACCCTGGGGGGGTCAGGCTGAAGCATTTGAAGGAACCTGGGAAGATAGTGCACTGAGGACTTTTGAAGAGAATGGAATGTGGGTTTCTATCTCCTACAGGGCTCTTTTACCCTGTCCCTCTTGATGGCTTCTGGTAATGTCAGTGGAAAGGGCTGCTCAGAGTAGACACACAGCACTGTAGAGAGAATAACAGAAAAATTCAGAGAATCAGGCCACCACAGATTTGCCAATGACTAATTCCTGAGGACCTATGACCACAGTAGGCTTAAGGAGGTTTACAAAGTAACCTGAAGCCCTATTTACCTCTAAGGAACTGGTAGAGGGGCGCCTGGGTGGCTCAGTCAGTTAGGCGTCTGCCTTCGGCTCCGGTCGTGATCCTGGGGTCCTGGGATCGAGCCCCGCATCGGGCTCCCTGCTCAATGGGGAGCCTGCTTCTCCCTCTCCTGCTCCCCCTGCTTGTGCTCTCTCTGTCAAATAAATGGATAAAATTTAAAAAAAAAATAAAGAACTGGTAGAGAAAGCAAGAGACAGGAAAATGTATCATATATAAGTAGATACCATCAAATGGACAAATAGCACATAAGTAGGGAAAATTAACCAGCCGTGTGGGAGTCCATAAAATACAGAAGCTAAGTCCTACATAAGTGAAGAAAGCACATCAAAATAGAAGAGTATGAAAACAGAGACGTCATTTGTAAAAGTACTATGGACAAAATTGACCTTTGCTGAATTGCGGAATTCACACAAAATAATGTACTTTTCTGTAAACCATGTATGTAGAATTGCACTGTTCAATAGCTGTGGCTACTTGAATTTAGGTTTAAATTAATTAAATTTGAAGCATGCTTCCTCAGTCAGACAATAGCCACATCGTAATGTTCAACAGCCACATGTGATGGCACAGACACAGAACATTTGTCATCGTCATAGAAAGTTCTATTAGCACTGTTTGAGAGTTGCAGTTCTTAAGTTTGTGGGCTGGCAGAGAGGGTCATAAACTCTGAGAAACTAACAAAAGTTATGGACCCTGTCCTAATAAAATGTGCGAACACATATACATATGTTCTTTTGTATATAACTTTGGGTTTTTTATGGCTCCCTGAAGCCTATTTATAGACCATTTAAGGATTTATGGACTCCCAAGTTAAGAAAATGCAGAAGGCTTTTAAATATTTTGGTTTCTGGGTCATAATCTTTCTCTTCATGCTGAGTCTTGTCATATTCCTGGAAGTCTCTAACATTCAAGTGAATGTTGCCTAGAAAATCTTGCCTCTAATTTCCTTGTTCTCTACACCAACAATGACCTTCTCTTCTATTCCATATTGGCCGCATGATCTCTTCCTAGAGCTGGTCTTTGGAAGAATGCTTGCTGTGACCTCTGAAATCACAAACTCAAATATCTGATACTCTGACTCCAAACTCCTTCCTTCCAACTCTCTCTCACCCACTTAATCCCAATACTTTGCTTCTTCTGCCTCCTCAAGACTCCAACCTATCAGCCCCTAAACTTTCTCCCTACCAATCACCCCCTTCCTTTATTCACTCCCTTCCCTATCCCACTCTGATAACTTGGACCAACATTTCAACCACTCTCCTGCCAAGGTCTTCATTCCTCTTGCTTGTTAATCAGCTCTCAATTCAGCCTGCCAAAACCCCATCCTCAGTGGGTCCAACCATCTGCCTTTCACCAGCTGTACCCGAACTGCTGGTAACATTAGAAAAAAGCAGAGAATTTCCGAGATTTGCACTGCAATACATTTATGGCATCCAAAATCAATTGGGTTGTCAGTGTTGCTGCAACTCTCTTTTCTTTCAAAGATTTTATTTATGTATTTGACAGAGAGAGTGAGGGAGAGAGAGAGAGCATGAGCAGGGGGAGGAGCAGAGAGAGAGAGAGAGAAGCAGGCTCCCTGCTGAGCAGAGAGCCCGATGCAGGGCTCAATCCCAGGACCCAGGGATCATGACTGAGCCGAAGGCAGGCGCTTAACCCACCGAGCCACCCAGGGGCCCCTGTTGCTGCAATTCTATCATGTTTACCTTGTCAGGTCTTTCTCCCATTTTCCATATCAGCCACTTAGGACATTCTCTCATCTGCATATTTATATAACGACATATGCACATAACAATAAGAAATTGGAAATAAGCCATGTGTATTGTAAAGGGACTAATTAAATAAACTATGATAGACTACAAAACAGAACACTATGTACCTATTAATAAAATGGGGAAAATCTTCAGGATACATCGTTTTAAGTAAAATAAAGTGAAAATTCAGTGTAGTATTTGTCATTTCCTTTGTCCCAATGGGTCCATTATATGCACTAACAAACTATGACATCTCAGCAGCTTAACATAGTAACATAATACATATTTATTTCGTGCTCATGGCACAACTCAATGGGAGTAGGGTGACTCAGGGATCTAGATCTTAAACATGACCATCTTAAACATCTGCATCTTAAACATGCGGCCTTCGAAGCCATAACCAAAAAGAGAGAGCGCATGAACAAAGCTCAGGAAGCTGTATAGGCAGGCCCAGAGGTGATGTAATCACTCCTCTCCATCTTCTATTGGCCAGAACCTAGTCACATGGCCTCAACCTATCAGCAAGGGAGGCTGGGATACAGTCTTCCCGAGTTCCTCAGAAAAGGAAAAAAAGGGGAATTTGGTGACCACCTGCCATTGTCTCTGCCACAGTTACAGTTAAGTAAGAAAGAAGATGGAGGAGAATATTTATTAAAATTTGCTTGTATTGGCACTGAAAATGCTTCATACAGCAAGGTTATAAACATGATTACTTCCATGGGGCAGGGGCAAAGAGGTAGATGGGGCCAGGAGTAGAAGTAAGACTTCTCAGTGTGCGTGTAAATGACTGAGCCAGGTGTCTGTGTTAAATATTCAGCAAAATACAATTTTAAAAAATTAAAACTAGCAGATGAGTAGAATGTTGTCCCCTCTCCTCAAACCTGCCACCCATAATGGCCCCCTGCAGGATGGCTCTCCTCCTACTTCTCGGAGAAAACGAAAGCCATCAGTAATCACTCCTTGCTGGCCAGGTTCTGCTCATCCCTCTGACTTTTGATCTGACTTGGGTCCTCCTGTCCACTGAGAAGCCCTAACTCACCCAGTTGTGGGTTACACGGCTCTCCCAGGGGGCTCTTGGCGTACTCTCAAGCTCTGCCATCACTGCACTGTGTGTGCGTTGTCATGAGTGTTAGTTCACGTCAGTCTCCGCTGCTCCACTTTAAGCTCCTGGAGGACCGCAATCCTGCACACACTACATCCCTAGACCCCATCAGCGCTGGCCACAAAGTCGGCAGCCAGTAAAAATGTGTTCGAATGAATGAGTGAATTGGCCCAGCAAAAGGTCAGGACGTGTTAATTTCTATGACCCCCTGCAGTGCTTCACTGCTGGAGAATGAGTCTAGTTTATGGCCAAATGAGACATTGTTCCTACTGATAACTTCTTTCTAAGTAGATGCTGGTGATTTTTAAGAGAGTCACGTCCTGGGCCTTAAAGTGATCCCTCTCACTTTCCATATCATAGATCGCGAAATGATATCTATACTTTCTTCTTCAAGAGTTCGTGTGTCCTCAGTGGGGCACCTGGCTGGCGGTGTCAGTTAATCATCCGACTCTTGGTTTCCTCCACTCAGATGGTGATCTCAGCGTCGTGAGATCTAGCCCGAGCCCCACTTCGGGCTCTGCGCTCAGCGTCGAGTGTGGTTAAGACTCTCTTTTCCTCTCCCACTGTCCCTCTCCCCTACACTCTCTCCCTGTCTCTAAGGTAAATGGGTAAGTCTTAAAAAAAAAAAAAAAGAGTTCATGTGTCCTCAGGAAATAATAACGAACCCTCTGATTTTCAAACTGTTTTTAAAATACGCCTAAACTCTCAGTTCTAATTCACTCTCTTCTGCAATTCTTTAGAAGCTTAAAAACAGAGAGGGGGCAGTTTACCTATAGAAACAAGGCAGACAGAGCCAGGGAGATAGACAAATTCAGGGTTAAGTTCTTCCTTCAGCCTACTTTTTCCCAACGGAGCCTGCTTGGCTGGGACCCTAGGTCCTCACAGCCCTTAGGAGCACACATTCCCCGTTCTGGCACATTCTCACCCACCCCCTGCTGCCAGACTGCTTTCTGATATCAGCAGAAGCTCCTCATTAGGAGAAGAAAGCTTCCTGTCTGACTCAGTGTACCGCTGATACATCAGGTCCCAGCCTTTTGTGAGCAGCAATGGCTGGCCAGGGCGGAAGGCAGTAGGAAAAGCCCAGGCTTTGGAGTAAGAAGAGCTGGCTTGGAATCCTGCTCCATCTCCTCCTGTCTCAGAAAACTCTGGCAAATGATTGCATTCTCTGAGCTTCAGCATCCTCAGCTAGAAAAAGGATGATCAGGGGCGCCTGGCTGGCTTAGTCAGTAGAGCATGTGACTCTCGATCTCCGGGTTGTGAGTTTGAGCCCCACACCGGGCGCAGAGTTTACTTAACTGAAATAAATAAAAAATAAATAAAAAGAGGGTGATCATTTTTATAGGGGTGTTGTAAAATTTAAATATAGTAATAAAAGTAAAATGTCTCATACAGTTTCTGTTTATATATAATAGATGCTCAATAAACAAAAGCTATTATTCCTACCATCATCATTAATGATTCTATCTTACTGCAATCTCTACAAGAAGAAGAATCTCAACTCTCCAGGAATAAGTACCACAGCAACCTGCAAAGCGTAACCACCGCACCGCATCCTCTGGCTACTGCCCGTAACACTCGAGTAACGATGGCAGGAACAACCATTTCCGTCTTCCAAATGAGAAAACACAGCTCAGGGAAATCAGGTCACTTGCCCAAGGTCACACGGCTCATAAATTCAGAGCTGGGACCCAGTTCTCTTCCCGCCATGCCAGAATCAACCGATCAAGCATTACCTTATTTCCAGTTGAGGAGAGCACCAGCAATTTTGTGAGCAGATGTGAAGCAGCGAATAAGCAAGTTGGGGTTGCAGGGGGGAGGAAGGTGGTTTATCGGGGTGGCACTTCGGGATTACAGAGCTGGAGCAGGAGAGCTCCACCATGACTTAGCCCAGGGGTTCTCACGCTGGTGCTGCTGGTGTTTGGGGCCAGATCAGGCTTTGTTGACAACCGCTGACTGCCCTAGGCTTTCTTTGGACACACAAGGCAATGGGAATTAATGTGGCTCAGGAGGGGTCCAGTGGGTCGCAGCAGACTCAAGATCATTTTCTTCTTTCATGATGCTTCTCCAAGACTCCATAAGACATCTCCAATAAATGTGATGAAAAATGGGCAGGAAATGGTAGCTGGCAGGTTATCGCCACATAAAGGGAGAAAGTAGCTGCATCCAAACCAAGTCACAGTAGTGGATGGCTCTCAGTTTAAAGAAGAAAGAAATAGGAAGGAAGAGAGAGAAGTGGGGGAAAAAAAAAAAAAAAAACATGAAAAGACTGCTTTTTATTTCATTTTGTTTTGTAAGTGACTTGAGGATGACCAAGCCTTCTATTCTGCTTCACACCGAACTGGAAGTAATCAATGCAGAATCTATTTAACCTTATAAAAGCATTTAAAAATAAGAAAGGGACGAATCCTTTAAAATCTGCTCTGGAACGGGTTTATGACTATAATATGACTATAATATCTCCTAGAATGACTAGGAGACCTGCGTTCTCATCTTTGTCACTGACTCTCTGAATGGCGTGGGATTGCTTCACGCAAACCCACCCCTGGTTTCTCATGTGTATAATTGGAGGTCTGAGTGGGACAACCTCTGAGGCTCCCATAGCTGTAGAATTCTGTGCAATCTGAGCTTGCCCTCTGGTGGGTGAAAGAAATAGGGCCTATAGCTAAGTTTCACTGAACATGTATTGACAGTTCTAGAATTGTCCTTTCTTGACTCTCCCATGCAGATTTTGCAAAGTATTCCAATTTATCTTTAGTGGCACCTGCTGCCTGAAAGGTTTTGAGAGGTAATTTCCCTCCCCTGGTTGTGTGATTGCTGCATTGTTGTACAGTTTTGTGTTTCCCACTAAGCTGTACCAAAAAATGGCTCAGCTTTACGTAAAACTTAGGAATTTAGAGACTTCACATCCGAGGTGAAAGGCTATAGAAACTGCCCGATACACATGCCCACCTTAACACCTTCTAGAGTAACTCCACTTCTAGCAAAGAACAGTTTACTGCCCCGTGACGGGGTCCTACAACTGCCCCCTCGCGTCTAGACTTCGCCTGCCACGCGGCCTCCATCACAAATACTCAGCTCTGCTGTTGTATCATGAAAGCAGCCAGAGATGATTCGTAAATGAATCGGTGTGGCTGAGCTCCCACAAAACTTCATCTCCAAACTCAGGCAGAGGGCTGGATCTGGCCCACTGGCCATAGGTGAGCCCCAAACTATAGAGCTAACTCCTGCCCCCGGGGGACCTCCAGGCCCCCCAGTCCAGTGCTGTGGCTTTCATCTATTCTGACAGGCCAGTACCCTGACTGCCAGTTGTCACATATTTTAAAAATCACTCTGGCGAGCTTGGGAGGGGAGAGAAGGACACATCCTTTAATCTTGCTCGGTGATGGCGGCTCAGCCTCTTCGGTTTCGTCTCCCGCGTGGCTCACTGTCTTTCTGCTAAGTGCTCTGTCTTTCAGATGTCTTCTCTCATCGTGCCTCTTTCTCAAATGGTGGCTGCGTACACGGGTGTCCTCTGGATGCTGGGCAGGAGCAGCCGGTCAGACCTGGGTTCTAGTCTGGTGAACAGAATATGGTCACGTCTGTTGTCGTGGTTCTCCCCTTGACCCTGACTGGCGTACTCAGGGACATCTGGATCCCATGCAGGCCACCTTAGGCTCAGCCATCTGGGGACTTCCTAGAGCTGGCAAACCAGCATCCTGAGACTGGGAGACACGGCCACCCGTGGATCTTCTCTTGACACTCTCATTTCCCTCAGCCTGTGCGGGAAGCGATCCCACTGGCTCCACCACTGGGTCCTGGGGTCCCCCGTACCCACACCCATGCTTCCACGGGCCACGCTTCCCCTCCCCAGGTTTACCCAAGGAGCCACGCAACCTCCCTCTCAGCCATACCTCAGTCTCACCTCCTTCCCAAAATCAACCTGTGAGAGGGAAGGACTGTCTAGTCCCTCTTTCCCTCTCTTAAGGACCCCTCCACTTTGTCACCTCCTCTGCTTTCCTGAGCTAATATTTTCCCTGCCCCCTTCCTAGGGTCACAGTGATGGGTAAGACATTGGGAATAAAACTAGCTTACCAATAAATGAACCTAAATCAAGAGGAAGTTCAAAAACATTACATCTCTCCCATAGATAAAGGTATACTAGAGGTTTTCCATCTTGCTGTAGTATGATTTTTTACCAGGAGGACTTTTTTACCACTTATCTTTTCTATTGGCTTGGAGATCTCTACAAATATTATTCTTTTAGTGAGCATTCCGGAAAAGGAAATAACGGGGGGCTGAGGTGGGCTTGGCTGTAACTAGTCCTCAGGATGCACCCAGGAGAGAGCGAGACTCACTGATATTTCAAAAATTTCAAAAATACCGCCCCCTGCTGATTATGTAAAACCAATTGTTCTCAACCAGGAGTAGGGTGGGGGAGATTTTGCCCCCCCAAAGCATTCGGTAATGTCTAGATACGTTTTGGGCTGTCATACTTGCTGGGGTGGGGAGGGCATGGGCTACAGGCCTCTAGTGAGTAGAGCCCGGGGACGCTGCTAAACATCTTACAATGTACAGGACAGCCCCCACCACAAAGAGTCCTTCAGCCCCAAGTGTCACTAGTGCTAAGGTTGAGAAAACCAGTCATATCCACAAAGGGAAGAAGCATGACAAGACGATGAGGAAAGCAATCATTTCTCCACCTGCGTTTTCCAGTGGCCCGATGCCTTGAATGGCGGCAGATTTCTGCAGTGTTTCAGGACCACTTGGGCTCTCTTTATTCATGATTATGCTTTGATTAAGGCCTCCCAAGAACTTTGTTCTTGCCCAAGAAATTAAGAGAGAATGATACAACTCTACATTTCCCCCAAAGTCCTTCTGCAAGATTAATGTGCAAACACCCAGAAATGGAGCAGTGTAAACAGCCTTGATTTTTCAACTGTTGAATTGCGGAGGACTGGTTTGTGACCCCATCCAGGAAAAAGACTTAAAAACTCCTCCCATTGGGAAACTAGAGACATTTTGCTGTAGAATAGTGGTTCTCCAAGTGTGATCTGTAGACCAGCAGCATCAGCATCACCTAGAAGCTTGTCAGAAATGCGAACTCTCACTCCAGACCTCTGGCATCCTCGGGAACTCTGGGGGTGGGTCTCAGCCTTCTGTGTTTAAACAAGCCCTCCAAGTGATGCTGATGCAGATGAGAGTTTAAGAACCACTGATCTAGAACTACAGGCCCGAGGCCTGTGTTTTGTCAGTAAAGTTTTATTGGCACACACCCATTCCTGTACACATTGCCTATGGCTGCTTTCAAGCCACAGTGGCAGAGCTGAGTAGTTAAGACAGTGACTGAATGGCCTTCAAAGCCTAAAGTATTTACTATCTAGCCCCTTATAGAGAGTTTGCTGACCTCTTATCTAGAGTGTTGGGAAAAATAAATTACAAGGCTTTTGATCATTATGGAAAGAAATCCTGAAATGTATTCTTAGTTTTCAAACCCCTCCCCTTCTGCCCCCCAACACACCCCCCCCCCCACACGTTAGCTAAGAGTCAGTAGAGCAGGCGACATGACTATATGTATGGGGTTACTAGTGTTAGCTCTTGAAGTCCAACAGCCTGGGTCTTCATTTTGACTCCGTTGTTAACTAGCTTTCTGACCTTGGGTGAGTTATTCAAGACCTCTGGCCTTCAGTTTCCTTTGCTGCAGAATGGATATAACAATAGAACCTACCTCATAGGATTGCTGGCTGAGTTCAGTGAGTTGGTACATGTACTGAGCACCTTGTACTAAGCTCTTAAACCAGTGGCTGGTGCATGGCCCCCGGTCTGTGTTAGTGATGCTGCTTCTGGCTTTATATGAGGGTAGAATAGCTGTGCAATGAATGTTACCGGCTATGATTACTTAAGATACTCACATCAAGATACTCCAAGGACATTTCAAAAAGAGAGATGGCTTCTCCTCAGACCTCTGCCTTCTCCTTTATCATTCAACAATTGGGGAAGATCTGAAGGTCCAAGGAGTCTTAAAAATTGAAGAGACATCAGAAATGTGTTGTCCATCCAGCCCCTCCCTCCATGGAGCTAAATCTAAAGGAACCAGGTAGCCCCCCCCCCCTTTCCTGCACCCCCACCCAACTCCTCCTCTACCTCCCCAAACCTCTGCCAGGGAAGAGGAGGATGGGAATGTGTGGTCTGTATGAAGTCCATATGTCTAACCCAGCCCCCTCTGACTTGAATTTAAACTACTTGACCTCTTCAGTGGGGCTGAAACACCGTGTGGGAGTCATTCATAGGTTCCAAGGTCATTGGGGTCCCCGAATGCTCTACCTGCTGAAGCTGAGAGCTGGGTTCATTCTCATGGTCCCCTTCACCTAAGACCCACTTCAAGGGCATGTGACCAGTGCAGTCCCACATGGCCCATGCTCAGAGGGGCCCCACGCTCGGCTTCATGCTCAGTGGTTGCCGTCCTGAAGTTCTTAATTTGTGAACAGAGGGCCCCCCACTTTCGTTTTACACTGAACCCCACAAATGATGTAGCCAGGCTGGCCTTCATCCTTTGTAGAAACCTGATTCTAACCTAAGCCCCCTGTCCAAGCCTTACTATCTATGAAGGACTCTGTATGAGCATGAGAACTGATTTTTTTAAATAAATAACAAATAACAACAACAACAAAGATGACTTAATTTTTAAGAAGGGAAACATCTCTGGCAATTTCCAAAATAAAGATATCCCAGGGTGGCCAGCAGATGTCGCTCTTGGTACATGGCAAAAGAGGGGATTTTTTAAACCGGCCGGCTCATGATCAAAGATTTTTGAGCCTTTAGGGAGGCAAGGCCTCAAAGGAGCTTGATCTAAGAACTTTTATTGTAACATCTTGCTCTTTTCTGATGAGGATACCACCACAAAGACAGGAAATGTACCATCCACCAAATCTAAATGGAAGAATTGCAAAGAAGATCGTAACAAAGTATTTAACTCAGTTAAATAAAAAATAATGTAACCAAAGGCAACTACTTCAGAGAGGTTGATGTAGTATTTTCAACACTATCTTGTCCTTTCAAACTGGTGGTTAACACGGCATATGTGATACTAGGATTTACAATAAGAAATATATATTTGCAAATAATGAATCATGGAACACTACATCAAAAACTAATGATGTAATATATGGTGATTAACATAACATAATAATAAAAAAAAAGAAATATATATTTGGTCTACATCCCCATTTCTAGCACGGAGCCCCTAAAACCCTTGGAATTTCTTAAGTGCCAAGAGTGATCAAGTTGTCTTTTGTTATGTTAATGAGATGGCTTTTGGAAAGCACCTAAAGGTGGGGGCTGGTTGCCAACAGAACCGACCTTGTGATTAGAGGATTGGAACTTTTGGTCCCACTTCCTCCTTCCCCCAGCTCTGGGGCGAGGAGAGGAGCTGGAGGTTGAATCCATCGCCCAAGGCCAATGATTTAATCAGTAGTGTCCGTGTAATGAAGCCTCCGTATATATCTGAAAGGTCTGGGCTGGTGAACCTGTGGAGGGGCCGGGAAGACAAGCGCACCGAACACCATGGGGGCTCCTTGCCCTTCCCCCATACCCTGCCCTCTGCCTCCCTTCCAGCTGGCTGTTCCTGGGTTATATCCTTTTATAATCAACCAGTGATCTACAGAGTAAAATGTTTCTCTGAGTTTTGTGAGCCGATCTAGCAAATTAATTGAGCCCAAGGAGGGGGTCTTTGGAACCTCTTATCTGTAGGTGGTCAATTGGTCAGTCCAAAGCTCAGTTAACAACCTGGACTTTCAGCTGGCGTCTGAAGTGTGGGGGGCGGGGGGTGGGGAGGGGGCAGTCTTGTAGGACCGAGCCCTTGACCTGTGGAATATGACCTTCCCTATCTCTGGGTAGGTAAGTGTCAGAATTGAGTTGAATTATAGGATACCCAGCTGGTGTCTGAAGAATTGCTTGTTGAATGCGTGGGGAACCCCCCTCCCCACAATGAAATTGGGTCTCAGAATAACAAAAGAGCATAGTAAAGACATTTTCCTAGTGTGTTCCCTGTCACCTTGAAGGGTTGGATTTGTTGCCGCAAAAAAGTGTCGAAGGCTAAAGTCCAGCAAAGAATCAATGCCTTGCATTCCAGGGCTCACAGCAAAAATGGCAGAACGAATCTTGGATGTGTTTCCTAATTTGCTGGAAGGTTCCAGCTAAACATTTATTCCCTGTTCTCGAGGTACGTCATCCCCATGTAAATAAAGAGTGATGGAGTGAAATGATTCAGTTGCTAGAAAACCTGTCAGTGGTTAAGACCACGCTCTGTTCTTAGGTAATGGGATCAGTCTGCCCAATATTAAAATGTCACTAACACTAAGGTAACAATTCATCATAGAAAGACATTCATATAGCTCTCACAGTCTCTCAAATGAGTTATTTTATGTGGTGAAAGATTAGAAAGCATTTTTTCAACTTTCACTGGAATTCATTAGTGTGTGCAACACTGCAAGATCTGCAAAATTGTGGTACATAAAGCAAATACACCTGCAAACGGTAGCACACAAACAAAATGAAAAGAATCCCTGGGTTTCATTAAAGAAAATGGTCTTGGTTAGTCCATCAGGATCCAACAATCCCTAAGCCAGCAACCTGGGAAGCTCACCCTCCAAGTTTCTGGGCCTGGACCAAGATATGCATGCAATGAACATGTAATTCATCATATGTTGTTTTGGCAGTGAAACAAGCTAATGATGAAGCAGGAGAAGGAGATTCTTGTCTCAAGGAGTCAAAGAATGAATCTCACGGACAAAGGAGAGTGAGCAAAGCGATAGAATTTTATTAAGCAAGGATACAGAAAAAGCTCTCAGGAGTGAGAGGGGCCCCAACAGGGTTGCCAACGAGGGCCTCCATTGACAGTCCTTTATTTAGAGCTGACCAGGGAGCTTGTGGCCTTGATATTCTTGTGACGTCTTGGTTTGAGTAAGGACTGGTGATAACGTCTTTAATGGCTCACTTCTTCTTTGGGGTCTGGTTATTCTTTGTTAGAAACAATGTGATGGCCATAAAAAGACCCACCTCTGACGCCCAGAGCAGGGTGGTCTGGTTTTTTCCCTTATCTCTGGTTTCATTATGCCTCAGCATTTCTGGGATTTCTGTGAGCTTGATCACGTAACCCCCTACCTATCTCTCCCTACCTAGCCCCGCCTGTCCCTTACTCACTGAGACCCTTCGGATGTACATTAGTGGGATGTATACTTGGGGGATGATTGCCAACATGTATCTTGGGTGGGGGCGGGGGAGGGTAGAGATAAAGGACATCTCCAAAGGAATTTTTATATGTTAAAGTAGACTTACAGGGTCCTGAGGGTTGGGCTAACATTGCCTTTTGCCATTAGCAAAGTATTAACATCAAGGCAGCTGAGTTTCTAGAGGAATGTCACTCTGCCTGTTTCAAGGACTTGTCAGTGGGCTATAGGTAGTCAGGAAATTTAATTTTTCTTTTGTCTTTGTTTCCCACGTCAATTACGCTTACAAGGGAATGCTCGATACACAGCTATATTACATCAATAAAAGATAGAGGGCTAATGAAAGGAGGAATAGCCTTTAGTAAAGTGGATTGCAGGCACCAATTTGTACAATCACAGAGTGGACTGGTGGAGCTGAGCATCTCCCAAGAACGCCCACTGATGACCTTCACCTCTACTCTCCATCAGCAGCCCCGTTCCATAGCCCCACTCCAGATCTTGTCTAACCCATCACTGCTCCACCCAGTGCCTTAAATCCCAATATACATACAGCCACAGTCTCCTATCCCGGCCTCATCTCCAGCATCCCTTCTCTTCCTGCTTCTGGCCATCCCATTTTCTCCCAGTCTAGCAGTCTACTCCCAGCCTGATTTCTCTGCCAAAGGTAGAGTCCATAGCTGGGATTGAACGAGCTCTCATCAGCACACCCAACTTCCTCGTACCCCTGTCCTACCACCCCACACAGCGGGCAAAACTCCAAATCGGCATACTCAATCTGCCTTTGCATTTTACCCCTACTATAGGTGATTCCACTATCCACAGTGGGACAGGTTGGTGCAATCACAAAATTCTAGACTCCAGCCACGGCTTATCCCTCACGGCTGATGGAAACTTCCTCATGACTGCAAGATGTTTAATATGTTTCTCAGTCTCCACACCCTGCCACTTTCAGCAGATGGCTCACTTTTCCTACGTCTCTAGGAACAGGTTGGCAAACTCCAAACACCACAGGCCAAACCCACTTTACCACATGTTTTTTATAAATAAAGTTTTATTGAGACATAGCCACACCCATTTCTTTACATATTGTCTGTGGTTGGTTTGTTTTTTTTTTTTTTTTTGTCTGTGGTTGGTTTTGCACTACAGTGGTAAGGTTGAGTAGTTGTGACAGAGATGATGTGGCCTGTAAAGCCTAAAATATTTACTATCTGGTCCTTTATTGGAAAACTTTACTGACTCTTGTTCCAGAACAATTAAGGTCATCAGGTATTTCTTCTTATCTGCTCCCGTCCAACCTATGAACTAATTAGCATCGGATCCTGTTCTTACCTCTTGCCATCAGTCCCCAAGGACGAGACATCTCTTCTCAAGGCCAACCCCTCAATCTCTGATTCTGACTCTAACCTCTTTCTTCTCTGGAAACTTCATCAGTCACCCGTTCACTTTTCTCTGTCTTCATCCTCTCCCTCTGCACTGGCTTTTGCTTTAGGCCTATAGATCTCTTTAAGTATCCCACTCTAACAAGTCTTTTCTCCCTTCACTGCCCCCCCTCCACCTGCTCTTAGGTCACTTAGAAGGGGCATGCCCACCTGCTGTTAACTACCTCCTCATCTCCCCTTCACCCCACAAGCAGTCTGGATTCTGTCCTAATCACTCCACCAAATCTGGTCTGGGAATGGCCACAAATCACCAATCACCACCACGCTGTGAGAGCCAGTGAACACTTTTTAGTCCATATCTTATCAGACCTCTCTGCCGTATTAAACAACTATTGGCCATTTGCTCCTTCTTGACATTCTAGACTCACTTCATCCCCATGATATTACTCTCACCTACTTTCCCTTCTATCTAATTCTCTGTTTCCTTTATGGCCTCCTAAATCCACTCTAAATCTCGGTGTTCATCAGCGTCATCCATGGCCCACTGCTCTGCTCACTACATACAGTCGTGGTATATTTTTATCTACTCTTATGACTTTCACTGTAGCCTACAAATGATGCGTCTCCAGCCTTAACTACTCTTTCAGATAAACACATCCCACTGTGTGCTTGGAAAGTTCCATGTGATTTTTCTTTGGCCAGCTCAAGCTTAACATGGCCAAAACCAGACTCCTCAACTTCCCACTAGAACCACTCTTTCCAGTCTCTGTCGTTACATCATCCACCAATCCCTAAGCTGGACATTTGAGTCATCCCTGACTTTCTTCTCATTGTCAGGTGACACAACCCATAGACTTCGTTTCCTAACTTAGTTTCCTGCTTAGTATGTATTATGTGTGCCAGTGGTTTTTATGGGTTGCCCCAGCTAATCCCCAGGACACCCATACACCATATGGCATTCTCCCCATTTAACAGGCAAGGCTCAAAGCAGTGGAGTAATTTTCTCAAAGTCACATAGCAAATAGCTGATAAAAGCTAAGCCAGTATTAGATCCCAAGACTGCTGTGACCTCAAACCCTGTCCTCTTCCCCTCCACCACTGGCTGTTCTCTTCATAGGAGTTTTGGGGTAGACACCAGGTTATCTACCCAACACCCAACCCTTCCATTCTGCATTCTGTATCAGCCATGCAGTTGGGGGGGGGGGTTGACTCCTCTCGCAATCAAGTATGGCTGTAATTGTTACTTGTTTGTATTGAGGTGAAATTCACATAGCATGCAATTAACTATTTTAAAGTGTACAATTTGGCAGCATTGAGTACCTTCACGATGTTGTGCAATCATCACCTCTTTTTAGTTCCAAAACATTTTCATCACCCCCAAAGGAGACCCCATATGCATTAAGCACTTATTCCTCATTGCTC
The DNA here is from genome assembly GCF_054177405.1 of Leptonychotes weddellii. Classification (NCBI taxonomy): domain Eukaryota; kingdom Metazoa; phylum Chordata; class Mammalia; order Carnivora; family Phocidae; genus Leptonychotes; species Leptonychotes weddellii. Next base: position 97,834,664 of record NC_138385.1, on the reverse strand, counting down.
CCAGCCTGAATTGTTTTAACCTCATCAGGATCACCTCCCTTGGGATTCAACCTCAGCCAAGTTGAGCATGGATGTCCCATGGCTAAAGAGATTGGTTCTGGGATGGGCGTGGTGGCAGGCCAGAGCCAGGGCCCTGTGCCAAAAACACGAAGAGAATGTATAAGTAGCTAAGTTATATTAACGTCCGGCAGCAAAAACGTCTTTTCACAGAAATAGGGGTGCTGCCCTGACCTCCAGCCTCACATGATATGAGGAGAAAATGCACATTTCTGAGCTCCTCTGCCCTGGTGGTCTCTTGCTGGGACCCCCAACTTCAGGCGCATCCCTGTGAGGAAAGCACTGAGAAGCCGCTTCTGCTCAGCCCCCTGGTCCTATGAATAGGCCTCATCTTGCTTGTTTGCTGGATCTATAGAAAACTAAGCAAAAGTCAAGGAGTCTGAGCAATCATTCTCTCTAATCTTATGACCTGTGCTAGCCCTACCGCTTGGTCAACGTGAGCCTCAAACTGAATTCGGTGCAATGAGGTCTGAAGACAGACCCGCTGGGGGCTTCCAGAAAAGTAGGTTTCTCACATAAGTATTTTAATCTGTCCACACTGCCATGAACTGCCCCACGAACCAGGAGATTGCCTTGGTGGTTGAACTTTATTAGCTGTTCTCCTGCCTGTTGGAATCACCTTCACTCCGACAGATCCTAGACACTTTCCAAACAAATGAGTCGGTAAATCGTCAACTTTTAACAGAGCCTGAATGTAGTCTTAGATGTATGAAAACTCCAATACGAGCCAAGTAAAGCCAAGGATCTGCTAAAATAATTCCTTTTTATATTCGCCTAACACGTTTTTCTGAGTTTTCTAATTTTTCTCCAGCGGATCTGCATTATTCTTCTAATCAGGAAAAAAAGAGACTGTGAGAACTAGGTTCGTGTCCACCCATTAGTCCTTCCACTTTGTGGGCCTTCGCTCCTCAGGGGTCAAATGAGAGGTCTAGGCTACACAATGGCTAAATCTATTCCAACCCTGACAACCCAGAATTTGACGAGTCTAATGAAATCACAGTCAAGATCGAGGAGGGGACCACTAACAAAAACAGTAATAATGTGGCCATAGAACTTTGCCTCAGCTTGCAAGCTAGCTATTATTTTCTCTGTTTTGACAGATCCAAGAAGTTAAACAGTTTCCGGGAGTCATTCCGCTTCCGAGCAGCAGAGCTAGGCTTGGGGCCTGGATCTGTGTGAGTCGAGAGAACATGTTTGTATTTCCAGTATGTTGGCATGCAGGTGGAGGTAGGCCACGGGCTCTAGCTGATCCTTTTCCAGAACAATGAAGACAGCACCTGCTAGTGAGCGGGCCCGGAACAGCAGGGGCGCTCAGGAGGCCTCGCCGCTGGTTTATGGCTGAGGGGCGCCAGAGGCAGCTGCTGCGCATGCTCTCGGCCCTCCTCTGCGCGCGCCGAAGGCTGTTTCCCGTGAACCCTGTGTTTCTCGGCCCCCGCGCTGTTTTCCTGGTGGCGTGAGGATGTTTGCTGTGCAGACAAGCCCAAGTGTTGGAAAGGCAACGTTCTGGAAGCAGCAGGCAGCCAGATGACAAACGGGTGTACAGGAACGGTAGCTCCCTTGCCATCCTGGCGAGGCGAACTTGCCAGAACGTCCCCTTCCGGATGGAGCCCCCGCTGCCCACGGCGGTGGCCGAGCCCACGGCCAGCCTTTATTGTCTCCCTCCCCCTCCCAGCGGTTCAAGTCCTCCTCCCCTCCTGCGAGCTCTCCTGGGACCACCTCCCGGGATTGCCCTCACACCCTTGCCCCCAGAAAACCCACAGTCTGACACCGGGAAAGGCACCGTGAGGAGGGAACTCAGGAGAATCAGACCCGTTGTTGTGTATCGAACTGAAAACAGTACATCACTCATTCTAGTTCGTGTGCGGGTTTGATTTCTTATCCACAGACCAGGGTGCTCCTGGATTCCTGCAGGTCATTTTGAGCGGGTGAGCCCAAGAGGCCTGCGTCGTCCATCCGCACGCACGAGCACCAGGGAACCGCGCTTGAGCTTTTCTCCGGACCACATAGGGCCTGGCCACTGTGAACTGCACGGAGAGCCTCGGTCTGTGACGATGTGTGGGCCCAAGGGCCGCGGGCCATGCGGGGGGGGCGCACAGAGAAGAGGGGATGTGCTCGCGCAAGGCCGCGGAGCTTTCCTGCGCACAGATCGCCCCTCTCCCTCCCTCCCTCCTTCCCGTCCTCCAAAGCCAGAGGCCGCTCTTCTGCCCACAGCCTTCCTCCCCTTCGGGCTGCTCCCAGACCCATCAGCGCATGCTTCAGGCCCCGCCGGAAACCTTGCCGCCTCTTACAGATTTGGAAAGGGATTCTTTCTGCTGTTCTGCAACCTGTCACCAAATATGCCTGGGAATTGCGTACTCGAAGAACCGAGGAACCCAGAAAAAGACAAATGCCCAGCACTCTTGCTCGACTTGCACGGGCCGCAGTCAGGCGTCAGGACCTGCGCGTGTGCACACGTGCAAGCGAAGAGCCACGAGGAGACGAGCGTGAGCAAGGTAAGGGGGAGGGTGGGGGCGGCTGCCAATCAAGGCGATTGTTTTCACGTGGATGGTGGAGCGTATGGCCATAAATCCTGCTTATTTCCCATAGTCCCTTGCTTTGAATTCGGGTCAAATTCGAGTGTGAAAGTAAGACGGAAGGTGGATTTGACAGCCCTTCCATTAATCCCACTAGCTGTGCTCTCCTGCACTACTGTAAGCTGGAATTTTCTATCAGGGCTGTCCCAGCAGCTCCGGCTCATCTCCATTCAGAGGAATGGGGTCGTTGATTTTTAAGGAGGGCGCCCTCCACTGACGTCGCATTTCGCTTCTAGATGGACTCTTCGGGTCTCAAAGGCTCCAAGACTCTAGGTATTTTTTATCTTTTTGGTCACTGTCTCACCTCACGTATCAAATCCGTCATTAACGGGGGCATTTGTCCTTTATAGCACCTTTCTCAATCATATTTCCCCTTCCCTTTCTGTTGCCTCTGCAGGGGGCAGGTCCTTGTTAACATGAAGACCCAGGCTTATTATCTAGATTCTTACTCTAGCATCCTAATGGATTCTCTTAGCGGAGTTTGAGCACTTCCTCAAGGGCAGGGTCATATTAATCTTCAAAAATGCTGATAATGACACAGCACAGCAGCAAGAGCGAGACTCTAAAATATAAGTCAGCTTTGCGCAGTGGCAGAATCGTAGCCAATGAGGTTTATCCGAGGCGCGATTATTGCTAATTAAAACATGTCAGCTCCCGTCATTCCTCTGCTCAAAACCTTCCAGTGACTCCCCATTTCATTCACAGTATAAAAGTCTCTTTTAGGGGCACCTGGGTGGCTCAGGCCTTAAGCGTCCGCCTTCGGCTCAGGTCATGATCCCAGAGTCCTGGGATCGAGCCCCGCGTCGGGCTCCCTGCTGGGTGGGAAGCCTGCTTCTCTCTCTCCCACTCCCCCTGCTTGTGTTCCTTCTCTGGCTGTGTCTCTCTGTCAAATAAATAAATAAATAAAATAAATAAAAGTCTTTTATATGCAGTTCTTTAATTGAGATGTAATTGACATATAACGTATTAGTTTCAGGTGCGCAACATAATGATTCAACATTTGTATATATTGGGAAATGATTAGCACAATAAGTCTGTTACCATCTGTCGGCATGCAGGTACAATTTTTTTTTGTGACGAGAACTTTTAAGATTTACTCTCTTCGCACCTTTCAAATATGCCAAACATTATTATTAATTGTAGTCGCCATCTGTACGTTATATGGAAGTTTGTACCTTTTGACCCCCTTTACCCATTTGCCCCCCCTTGCCTTTGGCAACCACCAATCTGTTCTATATATCTGAGTTCAGGTTTTGGTTTTGGGGTTTTTTAAGATTCCACATATAAATGAGATCACACAACATGTGTCTTTCATATAGCCCTCAAGGTCCATCCATGTCACAAACAGCAAGATTTCCTTCCTTTTGTTTTTTAAATATTTATTTATTTGAGAGAGGGTGCAAGATACAGCAGGAGGGGGGGCAGAGGGAGAGGGACAAGCAGACTCCCCGCTGAGCAGGGAGCCCAATGAGACATGGGGCTCAATCCCAGGACCCTGAGATCATGACCTGAGCTGAAGGTAGGTGCTTAACCGACTGAGCCACCCAGGTGCCCCAAGATTTCCTTCTTTATTGTGGCTGAATAATATTGCATTGCATCTATACAGCTGACCCTTGAATGATGCCAAGGTTGAGAGTGCTGACTCCCTGCGCAGGCAGAAATCCACATGTAATTTTTTACTTCCCCAAAACTTAACTACTAATAGCCCACTGTTGACTAGAAGCCTTACCAATAACACAGTCAATTAACATGCATTTTGTATATTATATGTAATATATACTGTGTTCTTGTAATAAGTAAAAGAAAATGTTGAGAAAATCATAAGGAAAATACATTTATAGTACTGTTGTGTTTATCGAAAAAAATCGACATGTAAGTGGACCCACGGAGTTCAAACCCATGTTGTTCAAGGGTCAACTGGAGGGGCACCTGGGGGGCTAAGTCTGTTAAGTGTCTGCCTTGCGCTCAGGTCACGATTCCAGGGTCCTGGCATCGAGCCCCGCATCGGGCTCCCTGCCCAGAGGGAGCCTGCTTCTCCCTCTCCCTCTGCCGCTCCCCCTGCTTGTGCTCTCTTTCTGTCAAATAAATAAAATCTTTTTTTTTTTTTAAAGGGTCAACTGTATATACCACATCTTATTCATCCATTCATCCACCATTGGACGCTTAGGTTGCTGCCATGTCTTGGCTATTGGAAATGATGCTGCAGTGAACATGGGGGGTGCATACGTGTTTTCAAGTCAGCGTTTTCATTTCCTTTGGATAAATACACAGAAGTGGGGTTGCTGGATCATATGGTATTTCTATTTTTAATTTTTTGAGGCACCTCCCTCCTGTTTTCCTTCTTGGGGGCACCAATTTACATTCCCATCGGGGAATGCACGGGGTTCTCTTTTTCTCCACATTCTTACAAACACCTGTTGTTTCTTACTTTTTTTTGGTACTAGCCATTCTGACAGGTGTAAGGTGATAGCTCAGTGTGGTTTTGATTTGCATTTCCCTGATGATGAGTGATGTTGAGCATCTTTCCGTATACCTGTTGGCCATCTGAATGTCTTTTTTGAAAAAATGTCTATTCATTTGCTATTGAGCTGTATGAGTTTTTTTTTATATTTTGGGTATTAACCCCTTATCAGCTAGATGATTTGCAATTATTTTCTCCCATTCAGTAAGTTGCCTTTTCATTTTGTTGAGGGTTTCCTTTTTGCTGTGTGAAAGCTTTTTAGTTTGATGCAGTCCCATTTATTTAGTTTTGGTTTTTGTTGCCTTTCCTTTTGGTGTCAAATTAAAAAAAAAAAAAATGTTGTCAAGGCCGATATCAAGGAGTTTACCACCTAAATTTTTTTCTAGGAGTTCTATTGTTTCAGGTCTTATGCTCAAGTCTTTAATCCATCTTGAGTTAATTTTTGTGTATGGTTAAAATAGTGGTCCAGGGGCGCCTGGGTGGCTCAGATGGTTAAGTGTCTGCCTTCGGCTCAGGTCATGACCTCGGGGTCCTGGGATCGAGTCCCACATCGGGCTCCCTGCTCCTTGGGAGCCTGCTTCTCCCTCTGCCTCTCTCTCTGTCTGTCATGAATAAATAAATTAAAAAAAAAAATAGTGGTCCAGTTTCATTCTCTTTCATGAGGCTGTGCAGTTTTTCTAGCAGTGTTATAAATTCCCATTATGTATTCTTGGCTCCAAACATTTATGTGGTTATAAATTAATTGACCACATTTGTATGGGTTTATTTCTGGGCTCTCTTATTCTGCTCTGTTGATCTATGTGTCTGTTTTTATGCCAATACTATGCTGTTTTAATTCCTATAGCTTTGTAATCTAGTTTAAAATCAGAAAGTATAATGCTTCCAGCTCTGTTCTTCTTTCTCAAGATTGTTTTGGCCATTTGGGATCTTTTGTGGTTCCATACAAATTTTAAGATTGTTTGTTGTATTTCTGTAAAAAATGCCATTGGAATTTTGATAGGAATTGCATTGAATCTATACATTGCATTAGGTAGCATGAACATTTTGACTATTTTTTTTTTTTTAAAGATTTTATTTATTTATTTGAGAGAGAGAATGAGAGAGACAGAGAGCACATGAGAGGGGGGAAGGTCAGAGGGAGAAGCAGGCTCCCCGCCGAGCAGGGAGCCCGACGCGGGACTCGATCCTGGGACTCCAGGATCATGACCTGAGCTGAAGGCAGTCGCCCAACCAACTGAGCCACCCAGGCGCCCCCATTTTGACTATCAATTCTACTGATCCACAAGCATGGAACATCTTTCCATTTATTTGTGTCTTCTTCAATTTCTTTGTTCAATGTCTTACAGTTTTCAGTGTACAAGTCTTTTACATCCTTGGTTAAATTTATTACTAGGTATGTTATTTTTTAAGCAATTGTGAATGGGATTGTTTTCTTAATTTCTCTTTCTGATAGCTTGTTATTAATGTATAGTAATGCAACAGATTTTTGTATGTAGACTTTGTGGCCTGCAGCTTTACCAAATGTGTTTATTAGTTCTAACAGGTTGTGGGGTTTTTTGATTTTGTTTGGTGGAGTCTTTAGGGTTCTCTATATATAATGTCATCTACAAATAGTGACAGTTTTATTGCTTCCTTTCCAACTCGGATGTCTTTTATTCTTTTTCTTGCCTAATTGTTCTGGCTGGAACTTCTAAAACAATATTGAATACAAGCAGTGAGAGTGGGCATCTTTGTCTTGTTCCTGATCTTAGAGGAAAAACTTTCAGCTTTTTACCATTGACTATGATGTTAGCTGTGGGCATGTCATATATGACCTTTATTATGTTGAGTTACATTCCCTCTATACCCACTTTGTTGAGAATTATCATTAATGGATGTTGAATTGTGTCAAATGTTTTTTCTGCATATATTGAGATCATCTGACTTTTATCCTTCATTTTGTTAGTGACTGATTTGCATATGTTGAACCATACTTTTATCCCTGGAATAAATCCCGTTTGATTACAGTGTTAATCCTTTTAATGAATTGTTGAATTTGGTTTGCTAATATTTTGTTGAGGATTTTTGCATCTGTGTTCATCAGGGATGTTGGCCTGTAATTTTCTTGTGATGTCCTTGTCTGGTTTTGATGTCAGCGTAATTCCAGTCTCATAAAATGAGTTTGGAAGTATTCCCTCTTCTTTTTTTGGAAAAGCTTGAGAAGGATTAATGTTCATTCTTCTTTTAAATGTTTGGTAGAATTCACCAATGAAGCCATCTGTCCTGGACTTTTGTTTATTGGGAGGTTTTGATTATTGATTCAATCTTCTGACTAGTAATTGGTCTGTTCAGATTTTCTATTTCTGCATGATTCAATCTTGGTAGGCTATATGTTTCTAGGAATTTGTTCATTTCTTCTAGGTTGTCCAATTTGTTGGTGTATAATTGTTCATAGTAGTCTCATATGATTTTGTATTTCTGTGGTATCAGTTGTAACATCTTGTCTTTCATTTTTAATTTTATTTATTTGGGTCCTCTTTTTTTTTTCTTGCTGAGCCCAGCTAAACATTTATCAGTTTTATCTTTTCAAAAAGCCAGCTCTTAGTTTCAAAAAACCAGCTTCTTAGTTTGATCTTTTCTGTTGCCTTTTTAGTCTCTATTTCATTTATTTTCGCTCTGATCTTTGTTATTGCCTTCCTTTTACTAACTTTGGGTTTCATTTGTTCATTTTCTAGTTCCTTGACATGTAAAGTTAAGTTGTTTATTTAAGATCTTTCTTCTTTTTTTTTTTAAACAATTTATTCTTTAAGTAAACTCTATGCCCAACATGGGGCTCAAACTCACAACCCCAAGATCAAGAGTTGCATGCTTTACCGACTGAACCAGCCAGGTGCCCCTTTCTTATTTCTTGAGGTGGGCATTTATTGCTATGAACTTTCCCCTTAGAACTGCTTTTGCTGCACCCAATAAGTATTGGTATGCTGCATTTCCATTTTCACTTGTCTTAAGATATTTTTTTATTTCTCTTTTGATTTCTTCTTTGATCCATTGATTGTTCAAGAATATGTTGTTAAATCTCCACATATCTGTGAATTTTCCAGGCTTCTTTTTGTAATTGATTTTAGACCACTGTGGTCAGAAAAGGTACTTGGTATGATTTCAGTCTTCCTAAATTGATACTGGAGAATAATCCATGTGCACTTGAGAAGAATGTGTATTCTGTTACTTTTGGTTGGACTGTTCTAAATATGCCTGTTTCCCCCCAACCCAGGGTCTTTTTTTTTTTTTTAACAATTTTAAAATTTAAATTGAATTAATTAACATATAATGTATTATTAGTTTCAGAGGTAGAGTTCAGTGATTCATCAGTCTTATACAATACCCAGTGCTCATTACATCACATGCCCTCCTTAATATCCATCACCCAGTCACCCCATCCCCCATACCCCCCCCCCCCTTCCAGCAACCCTTAGTTTCTTTCCTATGATTAAGAGTCTCTTATGGCTAAATATGCCTGTTAAGTTCATCTGGTCTAATGTGTCATTTAAGGCCAGTGTTTCCTTATTGATCTGTCTGGATGATCTCTCCATTGATGTAAGTGGGTATTAAAAGGCCCTATCATTATTGCTGT
>NC_138385.1:97793663-97825463 GCF_054177405.1 Leptonychotes weddellii | reverse complement strand
CCTTCCTTTCTTTTCTTTCTTTCTTTTTTTCCTTTCCTTTCCTTTCCTTTTTCCTTTCCTTTCCTTTCCTTTCCTTTCCTTTCTCTGAGAGAGAGCACAAGCAGGTGGAGGGGCAGAGAGAGAAGGAGAAGCAGACCCCCCTGCTGAGCAGAGAGCCTGATGTGAGCTCGATCCCAAGACCCTGGGATCATGACCTGAGCTGAAGGCAGATGCTTAACCAACTGAACCACCCAGGTGCCCCTACCCTCAGCATTCTATTCAATATTGTAATCTGTCCCCACTCTCTTGCCCTGCCCCCAGAACCATGATTCCTTTTTACCCTGCTCTAATTTTCTTTTTCCCATAGTACTTACCACCTTCCAAAATGATATGTAATTTACATATGTATTCTTATTTGTCTTTTCCCTCTCCTATAATATTCTTGTTTGTCTTTATTCTTGTCTGTTCCCTCTCCTATAATATAACTCACTTGAAAGCAGGGCTCTTTCTGTGTTCTAACCACTGATGGACCCAAGTACCTAGAAAAGTGTCCAGCACATAGTAAAGTGCTTAGGAAATGTTTAATAATCACTCTGATAAAAAATCTTCAGTGCTTTCCAGGGCTGGTAGAATAAAGTCAAGGGTACATAATTCTCAGGATCCTTACCAACAAGCCTTCTCTTTCTTCAAACCTATCTCTTGCCTCTTGTTTCCTTCCTGTACATACCCTCCCTTTCAGCCAAATTCACCTGCACACTGTCTCTGCCCTAGTAGCTCTCACTCCAAATACTTCCATGGCCATCTTGGCACAGGAGAGTCTGACCTCCCCATTCTACTCTTGCCTCATCTGTGGGGATTTCCTTATCTCCTTTCAGCAAGAAGAGACTTTGTTCTTCTGTGACCTTGCACAGCACCTGGAGACCCCTAATGTTTACACTTTGCTCATATTGCCTCTGGGATTAATTTTGTGTATATGGACTATGAGTGTTTTGACAACGAAGAATCATTCACCAATCTAATTCACAAACATTCATGGGGCACTTACTAAGTGGCAGTCATCTTGTTAGGAATTGGAATGCAAAAGAAAAAAAAAAGAATGGGGGATACAAAAAGAGTAGGGAAAGGCCCCTATCCTCAGTGTTTTGGGCAGAAGAGAGATGTAGCCATAATGAAAGCAGCAGAGAAGATGAGCCTATGAAGGACATGAGAACGAGGCGCTAAAGGGGCAGACAACCAGCTGGGGGCAGGTGGGGAGCTCCAGAAAGCAGATGAGTCGAGGAAGTAGTCATCAAGGATGAGCAATGCCACAGGGAGGTCAGGGCAAAGGAGAGCTTAAAAGTAGCCACTGGGTGGCAGCGAGGAGGTCACCATCATTGATGTGGAAGGTTCCATCCATCCAGATGCTCCGTGGTCCCATTTCCAGGGCACACAAGAGGTCTGCATTCCCAGACTTCCTTGCAGTTCTGTTGAGGCCATGTGACTGATTGCTGAGCCCTGGGATGTGGAGGAAGTGAGGTATGCCTAGTCAGGAAACTTTCTACATGATCCTTTACTACTTCTGTTAAGGCTCTGAGGTTCTGCAGGTTACTGCAGCTAGTGTTAGTTGCCCTAATATGGTGACATGAGGGGAATTTTAAGAGGGCAGCGGGCATAGTGACCAGACTGTGGTGGGCTTAGAAGTAAAGGGAGGGGCAGGGGCGCCTGGGTGACTCATTCGGTTACGTGTCTGACTCTTGATTTCAGCTCAGGTTGCAGTCTCAGGGTGGTGAGTTCCAGTCCCATGTTGGGCTCCACGCTGGGTGTGGAGCCTACTTAAAAAAAAAAAAAAAAGGAAAAGAAAAAAGAAGTAAAGGGAGGGGCAAGCAAGTGGAGACAATCTGGACAATCTCCAGAGGGGAACTCAGCTATGAAGTGTCATTTGTCAACATTTCCAGTAGCAGGGGGAATGAATGAGGGCTTTGGTTTTGAGGATATGAAGTGGGGGTTCTGGCCTACCGTTCTTACCATATCCATAGATTTAATTTTTTTTTTTTTTTTATTTGACAGAGACAGACAGAGAGAGCACAAGCAGGGGGAGCAGTAGAGGGAGAGGGAGAAGTAAGCTCCCCGCTGAGCAGGGAGCCAGACACAGGGCTTGATCCCCGGACTCTGGGATCATGACCTGAGCCGAAGACAGCCGCTTAACCAACTGAGCCACCCAGGTGCCCCTCTTACCATATCCATATATAAAGAGCTTCCTCATTCTTGTTCACAGATGCATAGCATTCCATTGTATGAATCTACAATACTTCATTAATCACTAGTTAACTAATCACTAATCAACTAGCTAATCACTAATCAACATTTAGATTGTTTTAAATCTTTTGCTATTAAAGGGGTGCAGGATGAGGCACCCCAAAATGTGCCACTTTGACATAAAGATCTTTTTGAGTTAAAAGTAATAAGCAGGAAAGGTGCTCTGCCTCCCCCATGACTGCCTACATTTACATTGGAAAGGAGAGCCTGCAACAGGAGGGGAAGTATGCACAGAGGCCCCTTTTACAGAAGGAACTCATCTGCATTATAGAACAATCTTGTTTTTCCAAACATCTCCTTTCACCTCTTGCTAATGAGTTTTCTCCCCTTTGTGTCAGCAGGCCCCTACTTTTTTCCTTAGCTCATATAAGCTTCTTGGTGCCTCACTGTCTTTGGAATTCCATGTCTGTGTGGATTCCTCATGTACATCTATTAAATTTGATTTTCTCCTGTTAATCTGTCTCATGTCAGTTTGATTCTAAGTCCAGCTAGAAGGGCCATAGGGCAGAAGATTTTCCTCCTCGACACTATTCTAAACATATATTACATTTTATATATGTATTCTATATATATCTTAGTATTCTATAATATATGACTTCAATTTACCAATTTCACATGACTTTATCAATTTCATGGACCTCAGATTTTACTGTATGCATGTTGATAAAATATTGAAGGATTTTAAGTGAAAGAAGAAATCCCATTTATTTTGTCCAGTGAGGTCGCCTAGATTGAAAGCAAAGAACCTGAAAAGCCAGTGAGAAAGATGGAGAATGACCACAAAAAGGACAAAAAAGATAAAAATTATGTTTATTAAGAAATTTGGCTATGCATCAAAACAGAGAAACAGCCTTCCTCACACAATTCTCAATAATCGAATCTGGTGGGGGGATGGGGTAACTGGGTGATGGGCATTGAGGAGGGCATGTGATGTAAGGAGCAGTGGGTGTTCTGTGCAACTGATGAATCACTGAACTCTACCTCTGAAACTAATAATACACTATATGTTAATTGAATTTAAATTAAAAAAAAAAATCAAGTCTGTGTCCCGAAATTTTTCCTGACACTGTCTGAGCTTCTAGAATTTAGAGCACAAGCTACCTACTGCAACTTGCCTGGGTGGGCCCTGACAAGAGAAAGAAGCCAGTTGTGTTCTTTCATCATATGGTTTTCATACCAAGGCTGGTCTATTACTTAGCAAACATAGGACCAGTCAACCTCTAGAGCCTGAGCTTATCAAAACCCCATTTCTACGAGTTTAAAGACTCAAAGTCCAGATTTTTCCAAGTTCTAAAAGCGTTGCCCCCAAGGAGGGCTGGCAGCAGTCCCATGAGAACGATTTACTTAAGTCACTAGAAGAATGTTTAAATTTCTAAATCCTTGCCAGTGTCTATATTCGATTCATGCGGGCCTACCTAATATTTGATTGAGGCCTGACGCGTATATTGCCTGGGGAATGCTTTGATAGGGGTGGGAATTGGGGTGCTACAGTAGGGATGTAGTTCTTCATTTCTTTTACCATTGCATAGTTTCATTTTATAAAAATAGATTTTTGTAACCCACTGACACATCTGTTGGCCACATGAAGGTCAAATCCAGATCTGTACGAATTAGAATAATTTTGCATCTCTCTCAGGAAATTAGGCAATTAAAAGAAAGGCAAACCTCAAGGGAAATTTCTCCCTCTTCTTACAGATATATATTAATTGTAGTGTCTGATTAACGAGCCTCAGATATGAGTCTGGGGGCCCTGGTGTGTTCTTGGCTCTCACCAGCATGCTGCTTCCTGTGGGAAATGCAGAGAGTTCAAATCCCTCATGGTTCAAAATAATCTCACATGTGTTAAAGAACCAAAGCTTTGATTGCTAGCTGCTCACATGGAGACCAGCACATACGTGAGAACCGCTGGGGTCCAGCTTTTCAGATAGACGATTATAATTCTTCAGAGGATATTTGCATTCATTTTTTTTTTCTTAGTTTTATGAAGTTAACATGATACGTGATCTGAAAATTAGTTCTCTAAGCTGTCAGGAGCAGCCACTGTCCTGGCCTGGTTCAGGTGATGCCATCCTCGGGACAGGTAACCAGTGTTCCCTTTTTCAATCAGGTGGACATTTAGGGAGATGGGCTGATTGAGTTCAACTCAGTTGCTTCTCACTATTTATAGGCCCTGGAAACAAAGCATGCATTCCCATGCCTTCCATGTCCTGACCGTGATCCTGGACCAGGATCACGGCCAGTTTAGGACCTCCGGATGACTTGTTTACTGAGAGCAACTTCCAGATCAGGAAAAGAAACTGATGGCCATACTTGCCCTTCAAAACTTTCACAGCAAGACAGAGTGACTCACTTGAATTTTTTTTGATGATGATGATCTATACTGAATCACATTCATAGAACTACTACTGACTGAGCTCCTGTTCTAGAAGCTGCAAACTTGGGGAGAGAAACTGGAAATATGCTTGCATTATAAGCAAAGGAGACCCCATAAATCTTTATGTCCTGCCCCAGGGCCAGAGACATGAAAGAGGGCCTTCCCGGGTCAATGATACCACTGATATGCCTAGTCACAGCTATAGACCAAAAAATGCCATTACAGGGGTGCCTGGGGGGCTTGGTTCGTTAAGCATCTGCCTTCAGCTCAGATCATGATCCCCCAGGGCCTGAGATTGAGCCCCGCATCAGGCTCCCTGCTCTGTGGGGAGCCTGCTTCTGCCTGTGCCCCCTGCTCATGCTCTCTCTCTCTCTCTCGCTATCTCTCCCTCTCTCGAATAAATAAATCTTTTTTTTTCAAATGCCATTACATTCTGGCCCAAAAATGCAGTCCCCATCCTTTACCCCCTCCACTGCCAAGTAAATAGTGAATGAGCAAAAACTCAACCTACCACTTCAGAAAATTATTAGTCCGTTTTCAGTGATATTTATCTATTATGCCATCACCTGCAGCTTCATTGGGGGGCAGAAATGGTGACTCTTATTGGTACTGTCGCAGAATTTGGAATGCTCATTAAATATTGCTAAAATAATATGAGCATGTGATAGTGAATCACAGCTGTTAAACCAGTCCAATTTCCTCCCCATCTCCTAGTCAGTTTGTGTTCTGTAAGGGCAGCCAGCAAGCTGAAATACATACCTCCTTTGTTGTCTGTCTCAAACCATGATTGGGAACACTTCTAACCATGTGATGGCATGATATGAGCCTCTGCTACTGTTTCTGCTTTCTCAGTGGCCCTACCCTTACTCTCCTCTAGGCAGGCAGCCTCGTTTCCCTCAGGGGAGTGATGACATTAGGCAAAAGCAACTAACCAAGTAGTCAAAAGTTGTGGCTTCCCACAGCCGAGGCCTGGGTATGACATGAAGCCCAGGATGCACGGCAGAGAAGGGCCCCGTTGCTCCATGCTCAAGCCTGGAGAAAATGACCTGGGATGCCGGGCAGGAAGAGAGCCAGAAGGCAATTGAGAATTGTTTTGATGCCAGTGAGTCACTTAGGAGGTCTGTGCCCTTGAGCAGGCTGAATCAGGGCAAATAGGAGGGAATCACATAAGACCAGCCTGGTTTGGAGATCCGAGTACAAAGGGTAACTGTGCCCTGTCCATGGTTAAAAGTAAAGTGGGCAGGAAGGCTCCAGGGTTCCCTGTTTCAGCTTGCTGAGGAAGCGGAAGAGACATCCATTTGTGGTGTCTGTAGGAAGGGTAAGGCAGCCTCCGAGAGTTTCTCAGAGCCCTGAGATGGCCAAGAATCACAGACTGTTCCCCCATGCCAGGGAGGGATATGGTCATGGTACCATAAGCCAGTGAACCTCAAGAAGTCTTTTTTTTTTTTTTTTTTTTAAGATTTTATTTATTTATTTGAGAGAAAGAGTGAGAGAGATCATGTGCAGGGGGGAAGGGTAGAGGGAGAAGCAGACTGTTTGCTGAGCCAGGAGCCCAATGTGGGACTCGATCCCAGGACCTTGGGATCATGACCTGAGCTGAAGGCAGACGCTTAAATGACTGAGCCACCCAGGCGCCCTAAACCTCCAGAAGTCTTAAAGTTGGAAACATGGGGAGACAGAATGGTGACAGGAATGCTCAGGGACCAAAGAGCGGAGGAGAATAAGGCCAATCAGTCAGCACCAGGAAAAAGAGCCCCAGTGATAGCCCGAGATAGCAGACTGATTTTCCATCCTCTAGGAGAAAGGACCCAAAGGAGGTTAGATTCTATTACTTGACATTTTATTCAGGGGCTAGGATTCCCAGCAGAAATCTAGAAATACAGGCACACCTTGTTCTATTGTGCTTTGCTATACTGTGCTTCACAGATACTGAGGTTTTGTTTTGACTGAAGATCTGTGGCAACGCTGCATAGAGCAATTCTGTCGGCGCCCTTTTCCCAACAGCGTGTGCTCGCTTCATGTCTCTCTGTCACATTTTGGTCATTCTCACAATATTTCTTTCTTTTTTTTTTTTTTAAGGATTTTATTTATTTATTTGACAGAGAGAGACACAGCGAGAGAGGGAACACAAGCAGGGAAGGTGGGAGAGGGAGAAGCAGGCTTCCCACCGAGCAGGGAGCCCAATGCGGGGCTCGATCCCAGGACCCTGGAATATGACCTGAGCCGAAGGCAGACGCTTAACGACTGAGCCACCCAGGGGCCCCGATTCTCACAATATTTCAAACTTTTTCTTTATTATTCTATTTGTTGTGGTGATCTGTGACGTGATTATGACTCACTGAAAGCTCAGATGATGGTTAGCATTTTTTTTAGCCAGAAAGTATTTTTTGATTAAGGTATGTATATTAGCTTTTTAAAGCATAATGCTATGGCACACTTCATCAACTACAGTATGGTGCAAGCAGAACTTTCTATGCACTGGGAGACCAAAACACTCACTTGATTGGCTTTATTATGATACTCGCCTTATTACGGTGGTCTGGAATTGAGCCTGCAATATCTCTGAGGTGTGCCTGTCCCTGGTTTCCTGGAGAAGACAAACTGGAGCAGACGGATAGCAAAGTGGACTGTATTCTCTCCAGCAAGGCCATGAAGTCAGTTCTGAGGATGAATGAGCCATGGCAAGGAACAGCAGAAGGAGAGGAAAAAATACAGAGACCGCGCGGAAGGAAGAAAGGGACACTGAGGGTGAAGTGCACTGCTTGGTGGGTCCTAGACACAGGAGCAAAAAGGCGGTGGAAGAAGAGGAAAGGGAGGAAGCAGGGTCAAGGGCACAAGGACCTGCAGGGCCTGATTATTTTGAACTTACCCTTCATTTCCACGATGGAAGAGCTAGATTATATAGATTTCGACGTGCGAGGGAGTGCTGAGTGGAGGAGATACTAGGACATGTGGTTACCTACGGGCCTCTAAGAGTCAGGGAGGGGCTGGCCATCTCAGGGGCATGCCTACGCGAGAGCTCATGTTCAAGTGCGTGAGCTGGTGCTTGCACTTAGCTCAGGCCCAGAAATCCGCTTACGCATAGTCAGCTCTCAGTAAACATTGTAAACTCCCGAACCAAGCAATATACTTTGCTCTGGTCATTCTTGTCTAAATTGAGAATTAATTTACCATAGCTTCCTGAGTTTAAGGAAAGTAATTCTCAAAAGCATCCCTGGGGGGAAAAGAAAGGAGTCATCTTATAGTTTATATGAAGTTTACATGAGTTTATATATGAAGTAATGAGTTTATATGAAGTCTTTCATATCACAAGGTACTCCCTGAATTATTTTAACAATGAAGTATTCTGAGTGAAAGGCAAATTAGCCCGATATTGTTGCAGGATCGCAGGGTTCTAGTCTCACGGAGTCGAAGAATGACCTCTCAGACACAAAGGGGTAATGTGAAAGTTTGTTAAGTGAAGGTGAGAGCAGAAAGGAAAGAAAAAGCTCTCTAGAATGAGAGGGGTCCTGAATGGGTTGCCACTGAGGGGTTTTAGGCCGATCTTTTATTGAAAACTTGACCCAGGGAGCTTGTGGCCTTGAGATTCTTGGGCCATCTCGGTCTGAGCAGGGACTTTTGGTAACACCCTTAAGGACTGACTTCTTTGAGGTTTGGTCAATTTCTGTGATTACACTGTAGCCACCAAAGAAAAATACTCCCTCACATCCGGGGCCAGGTGGTCTGGTCTACTCCCTTATCTCTTGTTCACTCTTTCAGAGCCTAGTCAAGGGCCCCCTATCTCTCCCTGCCCATACCTTAACCCTCTACTTACTCAAAATGAGTTCACTCGGTATTAATCTTGGAGACCTATAAAAGTCACTGAAAGAAGTCCCTAGTGAAAAGGAGTAAAATACCTGTTAATACAGATGGGCCGTGATTCCTGTGCATATGATAATATCTAACATGTTTTGACTACCAAGCACTGGCTAGGCCTTTTACTCATATCTGCTCATTAATCCTCCCAAAACACCTCTGAGGTCAGTACTAATACCCCCATTTTGCAGAGGAGAAAACTGAGGCCCAGAAAAGCTAAGTACCTTGCTCTAGGTCATAGACACTGGAGCAGGAGAGGCAGGGAAGGGCCATAGGCGGGCTGGCTGTGAGGCCTGCACTCCGGCCCCTGCACCAGCCACCTCTTGCAGCCATGGTCCGTGCATGTGAGTGTGAATGAGCCTTTGCAGCAGCTCTTTAAAAGCGATGGAGGGGTGCCTAGGCAGCTCAGTCGGTTAAGCGTCTGAGTCTTGATTTCGGCTCAGGTCATGATCTCGGGGTCTTGGGATTGAGCCCCATGTCGGGCTCTGCACTCAGTGGGGAGTCTGCTTCTCCCTCTCCCTCCCCCAACTTGTGCTCTCTCTCTCAAATCAATAAATAAAATCTTAAAAAAAAATAAATAAAGGGGCACCTAGGTGGCTCAGTTGGTTAAGCATCTGCCTTTGGCTCAGGTCATGATCCCAGGGTCTTGGGATCGATCCCCACCTCCGGCTCCCTGCTTGGCGGCCAGCCTGCTTCTCCCTCTGCCTCTCCCCCTGCTTGTGCTCTCTCTGTCAACTAAAATCTTAAAAATAAATAAATAAAAAATAAAAGCGATGGAATGTATCATTAGGTTTGAAGATCACAAATACCTACACAATGAATGAAAAAACCATGGCTGAGAATAAAATGTTCAGTGGCCCCAAGATATAAGTGGCTATATCTCAAAACAAGTAAGATAGAAAGGTAGTGAATAGAAATCTGAAAGATTCCTTTAGCCAACTCAAAAAGCGCCTCCCAGAATGACGAAGACCTCACTGTTGGAAGATGCATGTGGAGAATCTGAAGAAAATATCTTCTGTAAAATGTGAACAGGACAACATTCTAAAGTCACATCTTATGTTACACGTGTATTTAAAAAAAGAGTGGTTCTCAACTGGAAATACTTTCACCCGCCACGGGACGTTTGGCCATGTCTGGAAACATTTTTTGCTGTCAGAAGTTGGGAGGGGGTTGCTACTGAAATCGAGCGGGTAGAGACCAGGATGCTGCTAAATGAGCTTCTGTTCTAATTCTGCATCCCTAGACCCCAGAACACTTGGCCTTGAGAATGAACAGTTTACGGGGCTGTGGTATCACTCAGGATTGGACGTAATCCATGACCAATGTAGGAGAATGTCTCTCAAAGCATGTCCACAAGATCACTAGTTGTGTGAAACACCCCTAAAGAAGGGCTTGTGCAGTCTCATGATTTGGGAAAATGCTACATACCGGCTTCTCCCGTGTAACTGGGCAATAGACAGTAGTATGTTCAAGTCTCTTGAGAAATCCTGGGAGATGCTGTACTTTATTTAATCCAGAACTTTCCAAATTTATTTGATCATGGAGGCTTTTTTACAAGGATTTCCGATAAGGAGAGGGTAGCGATGCTTCCAGCGTTGTCGTGCTTGGCTGTTTACATGTCGAAATACATTTCATTATGAATTACTCTCATTGCTTTGTGTGTTACTACTAGAGTAGTAGTTGTTGAAGGGAAGAAAAAGGTTTGGGAAGGCAGATTACATTGTGAGCTTCACTGAAGGATAGGAAAGTGGGGGCCATAAACCACGTGTCCTAAGAGAGGCTATGGTCCAATCAGGTGGCACCTCAGCATAACGGGAGGGTGATGGCCTGGGCCGCCGCACCAGCAGAGATGCGCCCAGAAGAAAGGAGAGGGGATGTGGGCTGTGGGACCCTGCTGAGGTTGCGGGATTGCAGAGCAGAGCTAGAAGCCACCTCGACTCATCTAACCCCACCTCCCACTGTATGGATGAGGGAACAGAGACTCCGCAAGGGTCCTCTCAGTCACCACAGCGTGTGAAAGGCCTTCTAGTGTGGCCTCCTCATACTGCACTCCTGGAGGGAGTGAACAGAAAGTTCTGGAAGCAGAAATTGTACCATAATATTGTTTCCAAAGAAGTTACCCTTTTGGTTCATGTTCACCAATCTTTGAAGGGCAATGGAATGATGATATTAGACATGTTTCTTGTGAACCCTCCTTGCCCTTGAAGTGCCAGGACACAACCCCACAGCACAAAGTTTAAATGGTCCCCCCAGAGACAGTAGGATATTTTGGAAGGAGAATTGGTCAAAGAGCCAGGAAACATCAGGCTTATTCTTAAGGATAAGACCTTTTACATTTCTGGAAACATAAAAAGTTTTACTCATCTCCTCTGCCAGACTTTGTTGAAACAAAACGTGACTCTTTCAAAGAATCAAATCAACCCCAAAACGATCAACGTTTGCCACAAAAGGGAGAAGCATTTTCAACAGTGAGAAGTTAAGGGGGCTTGGAGGCCTGGCTTTCGCCCTGGCTAGTGAGGCGTGCTAGGTGTGCTTGAGACTGTCAACTCACCCTTCTGTTTTCCCCATCTGTAAAAGACGGATGAAAGTGTGTTTTCAGTTATTCTCAGGGTTGCTTTGAGGGTAAAATAATGCAAGGTATATGAAAGCTTTTTTCAAGATGTATTCAAGTTCACAAATATAAGGAAGAGCAGCTGTGAAATGTGCACACATCTTTTCCAACTTGAAGTGAATGTGAATATTTCTGTGTTGGGTCTCAGACTAATTCAGATTCCTCAATTTGGTCATTGCCAAGTAGTCTCGGTGACTTGCCGATTACGCCCAAAGCAGTATGGATTCCTCTGTCTGGATGAAGCCAGCAGAGAAGCCAGATAGTTCTGGAATTTACATCCAGATGTGTTCATCATGCTTTCCAATTTACACTTAACTACAGTGGTATTTCTCCATTTCCCAAATGAACCAGGAACTAGAAATGTTTCCACGTATAGCACTGTATAATTAGCCACAGCAAACGTGAACCTCGACTTGAAGAGGTTTCTGGATGCTTGGAACATTCTTTTCCAGACAGACCGGGAGTGTTACCTCTGAGCATTTTTTCCCCCCCTTTCTTTGTTTCTTTGCCTTGTCCAAAGACTTCCTGGCAAAGACCAGGAAGGACACCTGTGGTTGGCATGAATCTGGTTGGACATGTTGGGGTTATTGCACTTTACAACAAGAGAGACTGCACACCCTGGGGAGCCACCGGGCATCTCATGAAGAGGTTTTCAGGAGGGACTTACTTGAGGATTTGGGCTTGTGTTAGGTGACTTGGTGGAGAGTTTCAAAAAGTGGGGTCTTGCTTTAGAATAGATGCTGTGAAGAAGTGGGGGCAATTTTATGATTAGGTATCTTAGATCCAATCTTATTTATAAAGCAGAAGGACTAAATTGAAGCCAAAGCTATACTTGGTAGAAGCAGCAGTCACTCATATTTGCCGGGAGAGGGACATGTGTGGTCATTTTGGGGACCTTACAAGGGTCGTGTTTTGTCTTCTGTATTCACTCATTGACTGTGGGGCGGTCTTATTTTCGTTTGGCTCCATCCTGGTCACAGAGTGGCCTCGTGTGACGTTGGTGCTCTGTAACATATTTGTGTTGAACAGGACCGTGCCAAGACCCAGCTGTGAGTACCAGGCTAAGTACTGGCAACATCAAAGCCTCGCTGACAGCGTCAGGCTCTCAGGCGCTACTTTGCTTTTTCCCGATCTTTATCGTGAAATAGAGGGCAAATACAAATGCCTACACATGTACAACAGAAGCAGGGCTTAATGAGATGGAGCTCTTGACCAGCATGGTGGTTACAAAGGTATTTCTCTCATAAAAATTCATTAAGCCCTGGTCCTAGTCAAAGCCCCAAAAGGAGCCACCTGATTTTCACAGCAGTCACCTCCCAGTGTATCTTAATCATTCTGTCACGCAGTGTCTGTCCCTAGACATTGTAGGTTGGTCTTACTCATTTTAAAAAACTTGATATATCTTTTGAATCTTTTTTAAAAAAAAAATTTTTTTTTTTTAAAGTAGGCTCCATGCCCAACACGGGGCTTAAACTCATGACCCCAAGATCAAGAGCCACATGTTCTACCGACTGAGCCAGCCGGGGGCCCCAAAAACTTGATATATCTTTTGAATCTTTCTGAATCCATATGTTTCCTCTCTGTCCCTTTCTTTTCTTACGATTTATCTATTGAACCATTAAGACCATTCGACCTATAACATTTCCCACTGTCAGGATTCTGCTGTTTTCTATTTTGGGGCAGTTTGACCCTGACCTCCGTCTTCTTTATTTCCTTCCACTCTCATCTGGATCCAGAGGACTGAATGGACTCAAGTTCAATGTCTTTGGCAGGTCCATAGGCAGTGTTGTGTTCTTTCCTCAGGAGGTACGTTTCATCTCATTGTCCCCTGAGTTATTTTTATAAGAAAAACGTATGCTGTCTGTCATCAGGTGTGAGATACTGACTTAGACAGCCATCCCCGACCCCCCAAGGAGGCCAGCTGTGTTTCAGTAACCCTGCCCAGAGGAAACCCGGAGAACATGGCCGAGGAAGGCTCTGTGGAGCACAGAGGGTCAGAAGCAGGTCCTGGGATTGTACTAAATGTCTCCTTCCCTTACATTTCTGTGAATAATTTCCCTTTCTCACCAGTAGTACATGTAATGTGGAAATGCCTGTCATTCAGAAAACCTTAAAATAGAGGGTGGTGACATCTGGCACAGATCACACTTCCTTATGATATGATGACAAATGTCTGGCTATTATAAGTCGAGATGTAGGCATCGGAACTACTGTAACTAGAACATAGGATCCTGTGCTTGCGTCCCACGACACATCAAGTACTGGATTGTCCCGGAGATAGTACCTGCTGGAAGCAGCTCCTCCCCCTAGGGCTCGCTGGGAAGAGATTGGGGTTATCTGAAAGTGCAAGATTGTAGGAGGGTCCCCGTGGGGCTGCCACCCAGCTCGCTAAGAGGGGTTCCGATCCAATCTCAGGGCTCCGATGTGGCTGAGCAGGTGTGGTAAGGCTGGTCTTATGATGTAGGGAAAAAGCAGGAACTAGAACCAGCTGCTAGGCCCAACGGGAGGGACCGTTCCTGGGGGAGACGCTCACAGAAACCGCAGTAAACAAGGAGCACAGCCTTCTCCCTCCTCTGGTGTCCCTCTCATGTCCCCTCACGGAAGAGCCCAGCAGGGGGGAACTGGCAAAGCGGAAATGTGGAGGTGTGAGTTCAGGGTGTAGAGACAACAGCTTCCTAATCAGCACACTTGCCTTTGTTCTTCTAAGCTAGATGTCTCTGATTGCCGTTGTTCTCGGTGTAAAGTATCAGCTTAGTCTTTTGAAGCTTGTTTATGAATCCGAAGTCTTTTTCACACAGGGGGCTGGGGGTTGTGATGCATATTTCGGCTCTGCCCTGTTCTAAAAGACCACTCCTACTTTCTATGTGTCAAGGAACTGAGGCATGGGATTTCCCAGTCCCTGGCCGGTGAGCAGTTTCCCCTTCCTTTGGAAAAAAGTTCTTATAAATGCCAGTGTCTTGGTTGAAATTCTTGAGTCTGTGGTCTGTGTGCCATACCACCATGGATTGGTTCCTGAGGCCTTTTGAGCCCAGCCTCAGATCTCTAATAGCTTACGAGCACTGGCCATGTCGTTAGCGGGGCCTTTCCCCAAAGAGACAAGTCCTCATCTGCCCCTTTCCTTTCTTTGTTGAAGGCTGAAATGAGGCTTCTGCTTTGAACCACGAGCTTGGATCCCAAACTTGGCCGGATCTTTCAGAGTACAGGGTGATTAAAGAACCCTGGGCACTTTGCAGGGCACCCCATTATTGAGCAGAGTGTCCGGAGTAATTCGTTTGGGAAGAATTAATAAGTACAGATAAACATAGTGCTCTCATTCAACACAGACCGCCTAGGATACAGGAGATACTCAATGACTGCCTGTTGGTTCATTCACGAATTTAGTTAAGTGTTTATTGAATAGCCAAGCACTATTTTAAACCCTGATGGTACAGCAATGACAGATGACATCCTGCCCTCGTGGGGTTTGCCTTCTAGTGGAAGAAACTTATAACAGACAAGTAACTACGGAAAATATCAGAATGTGATGGGTGCTATGCAAAAACGTAAAGCAGATGCAGGGGGAGCAAGTGACATAGGGGGGCTGTTTTAGAGAGGGGACATCTAGGCAGACATCTGCTTGGAGATGGTGCTGTCAAGAGGCAGTTCTCTTGCATTTCTGCCCATCTTTTGAGCAAAGGCATGGACAAAAGCCTTTGTTCTGAATTATCTTTCTTCCCAGGGTGTTTGTATAGGACCCAGCCTTGGAATCCAGAGATAGTGTCTCCCTCTGAGGCAAAGGGCAGGTTTACTTCCTGACCAGGATAATGAAGATAATGGGTCCCTCCAGAGCAGAGGTGGGCAGGTTTGCTTGCTGCCCCCTTGGCCCATTAGGGGGTTCCAAATCTTGTGTCCCTCAGCTTTGACACAGAGCCTCAGCATGCACAGCGTGCACGCGGGGCCCCCCTGCACATCAGACAAGTCCGACTTGGGGGCTTGTGCTGCCTGCTGTGCTTGGCTCTGTCCTGGGAGTCTCTGTATTCTGTCTGTGTTCTGCCTACCCGAAGGGAATTGTGGCAGGCCAACTTGGTGGCTGTTAAATAGGGTACATCTCAGACCATTCGTCTCAGCCACTTTTGACAATTGGCTGGGTCTCCAAGACGGAAGGAGGAGGCCTTTGGTTATCAGGAGCGCCTACAAGACCATAATTGCAGTAAGGGCTCAAGATTGCCCTCTTGATGAGATTAACATCAAGAATGTTTTGAAACAGGAACGGCTAAGTCGAAGAAAAATTCTTCGGGCTATTGCTAAACATTTCAGATCACTAAGGAAGGATAAGCTTTAAGCATCATCTGAACGTCTGCTGGATTGAATTAAGTCCCACAGAAGGCTTAAAACTACTTACCTAACACTTCCATTTGCCGGGAGAGGGGTTCTGGCAGCATTCTGTACTAGCAGCAAGCCGTGCTAACTTTTTAAGACATCTCTTTATTTTTATGTGCTGTACAATTATACAGAATAATAGGAAATCGGTTTGGCAGCCCAGCCCCGTGATAAATCACATCAAGGTAAAGAAGAACAAAATTGTTTCTATAGATTGGATTTAGTCTCCAAGCAACAGTTTTTAACAACAGTGGAACAATATAGCAGGATTTGGCCATCAGAATTTCCCCCAAGTCTTTCTAAATTTGTAAGAAGGGCGGGGGGTGGGGTGGGGGCACCTGGGTGGTTCAGTCGGTTGAGCGTCCGACTCTTGGCTTCGGCTCAGGTCATGATCTCAGTCAGGGTCCTGGGGTCGAGCCCCAGCCCTGCAGTCAGGCTCAGCACTCAGCCTGCTTGAGGATTCTCTCTCTGTGTCTCTCTCTGTCTCTGTCTCTGCCCTCTGCCCTTCCCCTTGCTCACATGCTCTCTCTCTCAAGTAAATCTTTTAATAATTAATTAATTCATAGTAGGTTCAGCTGTATCTACCTAGCAAACCTCCAAAAGGGAAAAGGAGGATTAAGACAACTGTGCATATCAGATCCGTCATGGCTCTGTGTAGATACCGTGTTATCTCTCCAGGAATGCCCAGCGTTTCCCTGTAGTTTTAACCTCACAAACCCAGCCCCGGTAATGATGGATACACATCATGATACACTTGTCCAAACCCATAGAATGTAGCACACCAAGAGCGAACCCTGCTGTAAACTGTGGACTCTGGTGATGATGATGTCAGTGTAGGCTCGTTGACTGTAACAAATGTGTCGTCCGCTGGGGACGTGGCCAGTGGGGGAGGCTGCGTGTGGGGGTAGGGCAGGGGGGTGTATGGGAAACCTCTGTACCCTCCTCTCAGTTTTGCTATGAACCTAAAATCTCTCTGAAAAACGTGAAAAAAAAAAAAAAACCTCTCCAGCCCCACAGGGAGAAGGGCTAGAGTAAGTGGGCAGTTATCTGTCCAACTCTGAATGTAAGACTCAAAGAGAACCCAGATCAGCTTGCAACTGCCGGAATGACTTTGATTTTCCAGTCTTCATTGTATTGCTCCAGTAAGCGGATAACAACAGTTAATGGTAGTACCAAGGTACTGGAAATTCACAAACATTAAGTGGCATCAGAGACATGTCTCCCACCCCCACTCGTTCCCCAGAATACCCCAGGTCTCTTTGCATTTACTCTGTCCATTTCACAAACTAAAGGTGGTGATCAAAGAACAAAAGGTGTATAGCTAAAAGTCACCGTGCTGCTGCTGCTGCTGGTCAAGTGTGGCGATGTGAACTTTTAGCAGCTTTGTTGACATACAATTTTGTATCATAAAATGATCCCACTTGAAATGTATAGTGCAATGCTTTTCAGTAAATCTACTGAGTTGTGCTACCATCCCCACAATCCAGTTGAAGAACATTTCTATCATTTCCAAAAGATCCCTACTACCCATATTCACTCACCCCCCCAACACCTGCCCCCGGCCCTGGCAACCACTGATGTACTTTCCGTCTCTCTAGATTTGCCTTTTCTGGACAGTTCACATAAATGGAATTGTGCAGTATGTGGTCTTTGTATCTGGCTTCTTTGAGCATAATGATTTTAAGGTTCACCCACGGCAATGCAACATTTTGCTGCAGGGAATTTTATATCTAATCAATGGGGTTCTTTTTTTTTTTTTTTAAGGATTTTATTTATTTGACAGAGAGTGAGCGAGCACAAGCGGGGGGAGCGGCAGGCAGAGGGAGAGGGAGAAGCAGGCTCCCCGCTGAGCAGGGAGCCCGACGCGGGGCTCGATCCCAGGACCCTGGGATCATGACCTGAGCCAAAGGCAGATGCTTAACTGAGTGAGCCACCCAGGTGCCCCTAGTTTATTTTATTTTTTAAAGAACTTTCCTTTTAAAATTAAAATCCTTCTTATATAGCTATACATTTTATACACCAGCAAAGTGGCGGATCTGGGTAATTCTTAGTGTATCCAGATCCAGCTTTTTTGCAGCTTCTCACTACTTAGATGAACAGAATGTTGAGAAAGTGTGCATCAACCTGGCTCTATTGAAACCCTTGACTGTCTGAGAGGGAAACTACCCAAGAACCTACTTAGAACCTACTTCAGTCTAAGGAGTACCAAGAAAAGGAATTGGTTACCCATGTGTTACCCCGCGGGTAGGGCCCCCCGCCAGCCAGTCTATGTAAATTGCAATCAGGAAAACAGTAAGTCCTTTTACTGTCTCAGGAATAGTTCTCTGAGCTTCCTGTTGGCACAGGTTCGCTTGGAGAGGGTAGAGATGGCTAGCTTGCAATGACAGGAGGTACGATTTACACCCCAGTGTGGACATGTGTCTGCGAATGAATTCGGGAGCCACCAAGAGGCACAGAGAGGTGACATAACTTGCCCAAGGTCGTACAATTGCTTGGGATTTGAACCCACAGTGGCAGCGACATAGGTCATATGCTCCAAGACTGCTGAGCTGTTTCTGCATAGCTGAAGGGGTGAGGTTGAGGTCAGAGGGACAGAAGCCACCAAGAAGGACCCGCAGAGGACCAAGGCTCAGAGTGGCAATTTTGAGGATTACTGGGGATGGAGAGAGGGTCGGAAAGAGGATAAAGGGCCCCTAGCTAGAGCCAGAAGAAAATGGCACAACGCACAGTGCAGAAATGGACCGATTTCTGTCTGGGGAGATTTCAAAAGCCAGGGCCTGTGAGCGGGAGGGGAGTGGGGAGGCAGGGCTGAGCTCACGGGCTAGCACTTGGGTTTCTCCCGGGGATCAGAATTGTGTCGACGGGGCCGGAGCTTCTCAAACTGCCCTGTGCCCCTGAGTCAGTTTGGGGTCTTCAGTGCAGATTCTGATCCAGCGGGACCTGAGCTTCTGCATGTCTAACAAACTCCCAGGCATCCCTCACATTTCTAAAAGCTGGCCCACGCATCCCACTTGGAGTAGCAGGAGACTAGACTAATAGGAGCACCATAGATTTAAGATGGGAGCTTCTGGCTTCCAAGGCAGTGCTCCTAGGGGGAGTCCCTCCAGAGTTCAAATGGGGAATAGCCTTCAACGAGATGAAATTCTTATGTGAGAGGTTCTAAACCTTCCAGCACAAGCATGACCCTCGGGGGCCTCAAAGCTCTATGCAAGACTGCGTACCAACAAGAAAGCCCTCAAACTTGCCATCGGAGCTTGCTCTGATGATTTCTGGGTATGGAAATGGAAGGAGACATCGAGAAGGACGTGGACAGATTCATGTTTGGGAGAGAATGAGGGAGCCTGCCTCTGGATTTTGTGGCCGTTCGCACGTGCACACAGGGTTGGCATTTACTGAACTAACTTTATTGAGTAGTTACTATGTGCAAAGCACTATTTTTCAAAGCTCTGTGTACAGTTAATACAGATACATCACAGAGTTCATGGTGGCTGTCCCTGGGGCATGGAATTTGGAGCAAAAGGGTTCATTTGACTTTCTACTTTCACTAGTTCTGTGTGGTCTGAATCATTATAATATGCATTGTTTACATACTGAGGGGCAGAATATAGCATCTCCCTTCCTCCAAATACACCAAGCTTCTCCTGCTTCTGGGCCTTGGGACAGATGCCTCTGTCCACAGTGTTCTTGCACACTTGGCAAATTCCTACTGTGTTTTCAGGTCCAGTTCCCATGCCACCTTCTCCAGGAAGCCCCCTTGGTGAAGTCCGGGGCTGAATCTGGGCTCTTCAATGTGCCATCATGGCCTCCCATGCACTCTTTTATGAGAGTCCTTACCACAGCCTATCACAGTGTCTGGGTCTTTCCTGCTATTCCTGCCACTGGCTGGTGAGCAACTAGAAGGTAGAGAGCTGGTTTCCTTCTCTTCTGTCTTTCCAGCTCCCAGTTTGAGGACCGGCATTTACTAATCACTAACCCATGTTTTGTTTTATTTTTAAAGATTTTATTTATTTATTTGACAGAGAGAGACACAGCGAGAGAGGGAACACAAGCAGGGGGAGTGGGAGCGGGAGAAGCAGGCTCCCCGCAGAGCAGGAAGCCCGATGCGGGGCTCGATCCCAGGATCCTGGGATCATGACCTGAGCTGAAGGCAGACGCTTAACGACTGAGCTACGCAGGCACCCCACTAACCCATGTTTTTAAAATTAATTGTTGTACTGATAGATACACTACTGTCTTTCATGTGCTTTGGGGCCAGTTTTTAGTTGCTACCATCAGATTTGGGGATTTGGGGGCCCCCGCAGTGATCCCGATGAAGACTGTACAATGTGGTCAGGATGCTTGACTACAGCTCGTATTTTGGGCCACGTTCCTGATTGGGCTTAAGACCCCCCGGACTTACTGCTTGTGGGAGATGAGCGTGTGACTTGGTGAGCAAACCCCAATTCAGGGCCCTGTATTGATTTTCAGCTCCCAGGCAGCCCCTGCTCAAGTTAAACTAGAAGTAGCTGTTGTCAAGCTCACAATTTGTTCAGGCTCTTGCCTTGTCCTTGACCTACATTCCTCATCAATTTAAATTCACCTGGTATTTTCTTTAAAGAAGGGAGCGGCGTCATGTCAAGGCAGAAGGCCCCAGCCCTCTGCTGGAGGGATCTGTCTCAGCAAATCCTTCCCGAGGGACTAGCTCTCATCCTCTTGAGTTAAGGCTCGGGGTAGAGCGCTGGCAGGCAGCCCTGTCCTCTGGCTCTCTGTGCAAGAAGCAGGTTAGGAAGAAAGAAAGCACGTTTATTTGCAAAGGAGGAACCCATTGAAAAGATGACAGAGACGGACAAGCTGGGGCGCAGACATGCTTATTTTGAGTGATGCAAATCCTCAGGGACCACAGCCTTAGAAATATAGAAGGACGCTAAGAAATAACTTACGGAGCAGGCCTCGCACTGAGCATGTCTGCAAGCCAAGTTATCCTCATGAAATTGTCAAAGGCTGTGCCAGCCAATGCAGTAGCCACTACCCACAGGTAGTGATTTAAATTTAAATTAATTACGATGAAATGAAATAAAATACTCGGTTCCCGGGTTGCACTAGCCACACTTCCAGTGCTCAGCAGCTATCCGTGGCTAGTGGTGACCCTGTGGGACAGCACAGATAAAAACAATTTGCGTCCTTGCCGAGTTCTCTTGTCCAGCGTGCATCTAAGGGTGCCGCAAAGCCGTGTGCTTTTCTCTTCACAAGATGTGCCCTAGAGCCTCCTTTCTGGTCCTTTACCAAAACTTCTGAGGGCACCTTGCCTTTATTAAGGCCAGATCTCTGAATGAGCTGCAGGGGAACCAGGAACCACTAGGCAAGCAAACCCTGCCAAGTACAAGTTCATCACTTTCAAGTTCCATGATTTCCAGCCGACCCCCCTCTGCCCATGGCACCCATTCACAGGGTCTAAGCAGCCCCCAACCAGCCTCGCACGTGCTGTTTCCACCAGGACACATTGCACACAAATGAAAGCAGATTTCCAGAGTGAAGGAAAACGGAACACTCTGGGATGGGATTTTAATGGCTTCCTCCACAGATGTGAGGCCTAGGCCATTCTGCGGGGGCCAGTCTCACATGGCGCGGTTTCCAGCATTTTGAAGGTGGCTTTGAATACCTCTGGATATT
Source organism: Leptonychotes weddellii (assembly GCF_054177405.1). Lineage (NCBI taxonomy): Eukaryota > Metazoa > Chordata > Mammalia > Carnivora > Phocidae > Leptonychotes > Leptonychotes weddellii. The sequence goes on along the minus strand of NC_138385.1, from coordinate 97,804,341 downwards.
TTATAGGCTGAGGAAATTGGGGCCTCATTTTATAGCATATTATAAAGGATCTCACCAGCGTGGGGAAGAAAATAAGTCCAGATTCAAAGCAGATATTCATGGAATGCCATTCTCTTATTTTTAAAGAAAATGCATGCACCGTATAAAGTACATCCCACCATAGTCAGGAAATAGAAGGAAGAAGGAATAGAAGAATTGATAAAGAGGAATGGCTTCTTTTTAAATGTCTTTTGTTTCTGAAAATACAGTTTATACATTGTGTGTGTGCACTCATGTGTATGCCAAAATGGAAAGGTTTTTTTCTGGGTTCCCTGTTAATACCAAGAAGATAGTAGGGACACTGATGAATTAGACATCAGTGAGAACAAGAATCTAGGAAGGATCATCAGTTTGGATGCAGGTCATCAGACAGACCCGATTTACTCCAGGCCTAAAAAGTCATTAAGCTGCCTCAGCTTCCCCAAGTGATCCTCTTTTGGAAGGCCCTATATGAGAACCATTTAGAAAACCAATGACTAAAATGAACACTCACTGGACCCCATCCCCCCCAGTAGTCCACTACATTGTTTCTAAATTACCAGGCATTTCATCAGTACATCTACAAAGCAATAGTGTATATCTGTTGTTTTTTATCTGTTTTTTTTATACCAGGCTATCTTCCAAGAATGGATTTGACACAAATATAAAATGTTGCATACTTTTAAAACTCATCAGTTGTGCCTGGGTGGCTCAATCGGTTGGGCGTCTGTCTTTGGCTCAGGTCATGATCCCAGAGTCCTGGGATCGAGCCCCGCATCAGGCTCCCTGTTCGGTGGGGAGTCTGCTTCTTCCTCTCCCTCCGCCTGCCGCTCCCCCTGCTTGTGCTCTCTCTCCCTCTGTCAAATAAATAAATAAAATCTTTAAAAAATAAATAAACTCATCAGTTGTTACAAATTTATCAGTCATTTACAAGTATTTCAGCTGCTACATGTATACTTATACATTGTGTCAAATGTACTGATTATAAGTATATTTCAAGTGTTTCGACTGGAACACGTTTAAACAGAGATGAGGTTAATTTTAAAAATAAGCGAAGAAATTAGGCAAAAGAAAACAGAGTGAACTGCTCAGCATCCATGCTGTGACCACAAATTTAGTTCTGAGCTTTCAAATAGCCAAGCCAAAGAGAGAAACAGACAATTACATGATCCAGCGTCCATACAGCATAAACTAATTCTTAGGAAGAGGTTCCGTTCTCCCTCAGTCCTAGCAAAGGGAACAGTATAAAATTGAGCAAGGACCTCATCAGTGACCCTGTGACAAATAGACAAGTTTGATATATATGTTCTTCTAGTAAGGCCAAAGGAAATGTGCAACTCTGAGAGTTTCCAAAAGCAATTCTTAAACAAGGGCTTGGGATCAAAATGTATTTGTCCAGTTAAACTGCTTTCAGATATATTGTTTCATCCAAGGATAAACTGTAGAGCTGTGATTCTTGGTGTAAGTGGAAAATGAGGAGTCCTATTTGAATCAGCTGGGGAGATTTTTCATACTGACATCTGACATCTAACATTCCTCTATTGCCATCCTCCCTCAGGATTTGATGGGACTTTAGAATGTTTGTCCCCAAATTTATTAAGAGTGAGCCTGCAAGGACTCCCTCGTGTGTGTTAGGGTGGGAAGCAGGTGGAGAATGGAGGCTGTGGTGAGAGGGTAAGCAGGTGTAGGCATAAAGACCACCTAGGGAGCTTTCACCATGATCTGCCTAGACCTCCCTAGACCTAAGAATCAAGGAGTCTTGGCTGGAGCCATGTGTGTGTATTCTTAACTCCCTTACCACATGCTTCTGGTGCAAAACTCCTTTGAGAAGTGCTGACTAGATTGATGGACAGAACACGTACCGTTTGGGTGAGTTTTCCTAAATATTTTTAAAGAAAATTTTTCAAAAGGGGTGAATTCCAAAGTCTATTCCCCCAGTGAACACAACTGGAGCACCACTCCTCTGTCGTTCCAGTTGATCAGTCCTATGATGAATTTACCAGTTAATCTCACCCCACTGCGGCACAGGTGACCGCTGATTAAAGCAGGGGAAACTGACAAGGAGACAGTCTCCCTCCTGTGCCTACTTACATGTCTCTGGACACAGATAACATATTCTATTGGTCAGAGTCCAGACTTTGTTTCCTTAAATCCTTGGCCTTATGAGGTGCCCCGTGGTTTGAGAATCTGCTTCTGTACATCTAAGCCCTGCTCTAAAGGCCACTGATAGAAAAATATCATATTGGTGTGATATATTCGATGCTTAAAAATTTCTAACATCGCATATACTCAGTGTTTACCGAATTGATTTGAATTAAGTTCATATATAATAATGATGGTGATATGAATAACACTCCCTCTCATTAAACAATATAGACAGAGAAACTACCCACCTGGCCCAGGTTAATTTGGCATGCCTCAAGATTCCTGAACCAACCTGAAATCATAAAATTTAATTTCTAAAATACCAACAACAACAAAAAAAGGAAAATGAGAAGAGGAAGAAAAGGAAAGGGAAAAAAAAAAGGCGGAGCCCTAGGTTGTTGTGAAGACAATACACAGGCTTGAACTACTCCTGACAGATGCATGTCAGGAAAGAAATTTCCTCTACTTTAAACTCTGGCCTAGCCCCCAAGTGTTCCAAAGACACTTTCATTGGGGTTCTTCTTCCCTTGTTGTCTACCTTTGTAAAAGATTATTCCTAGGGCACCTGGGTGGCTCAGTTGGTTAAGTGTCTGACTGTTGATTTTGGCTCAGCTCATGAGCTCAGGGTCATGAGATCGAGCCCCGCACCGGGCTCAGTGCTCAGTGCAGAGTCTGCTTGAGAGTCTCTCTCCCTCTCCCTCTGCCCCTCACCACCCCGCCTGCGCTTGCTCTCTCTCAAAAAAAATTTAATTTAAAAAGTAAAAGATTGGGGCGCCTGGGTGGCTCGGTCGTTAAGCATCTGCCTTTGGCTCAGGTCATGGTCCCAGGGTCCTGGGATCGAGCCCCGCATCAGGTTACCTGCTCAGCAGGAAGCCTGCTTCTCCCTCTCCCACTCCCTCTGCTTGGGTTCCCTCTCTCGCTGTGTCTCTCTGTCAAATAATAAATAAAATCTAAAAAATAAATAAATAAAAAGTAAAAGATTATTCCTGGAAATGAGAGTGAGGCATAATATAAAAATAAGCACACAAAGGAATTCAGCTGAATTTAGGGGATTGGTTGAAGGGAAGAAGATCAGGAACTGGTTTCTCTCCACCAAAAATGAGTGGCCCCCAACTTGTAACAGCTTTTAGAAAATTCAAAGATACCCATGGGACCTATTCACTCAGCCACCTACCAGTAAAAATAACCCTGATTTCTAGTGCAAAACAGTTTTCACTTAAGAAAAAAGATGATTTTTCGATTTGGTTTTCTGTTTTAGCTGCATAGCTAAGAAATTGCTTGGGATTAGGGTGGTGTGTTTTCTTTTTTCTTCTTCTAGGGCTTTGTGAGGAAACGTGAGAACTGTATCTTTTGCTGGGAGGTTATCTCTGTTAATATTTGGGATAACTGAAGCTTATTGACAGAGGAGGTAGGAAGAAATGGCCTTCATTCTTTCATTCAAAAGGCATGCCTGGGATACTGGTGCTACTTGCAATAAAAATTCCTTTCATGAAAGGTGGGTGGAAGGACATTCCATCACATTCAATTTCCTATTTCCATTCCAAAGACGATAACCTGGACTTGAGGAAAGAGAGAGTATTTGTGCCTCTACAGTGCATGAGACGTCATTTGAAATTCCTTATTTTTACTACCTTGAAGAGGGGTGGGAGAAAAAAACAGTAGGAATGTTGTAAACATGTTGGCATGCTTGCATTTCATTTCATTTTGTACTTTTGAAAAAGGTCTTTAAAAAGACCTATGTTCTGGCCTCCTAATTTATAGTGTTCAAAGGAACTGTGACTTCTGCACAAAGTCCAACAAATACCCTCAGGAGGATTTAACATTGTACCTCAGGGCTAAGATTTCTAATTTTTTCTCAAGTATTTTCATTGTAAAAAGAAATAGATACAGGAAATCACATAAAGTGAACACATGCCTTAGTGAAGGATTCGAAGGTAAGCACCCTCGTAACCATTACCAGGTCAAGAAAGAATGTTGCTAGCTGCCCCAAAGCCCCTTCTACATACCCATTTCCAGTCCCTTCCCACCCTCTCCCCGTAGGTAACCATCCACTTTGGCTTTTCTGGTAATCACTTCCTTGCAGGTTTTAATATTATTACCCAGACATGTGTACCTGGATAGGACATATAGTCTTGCCCATATTTTAAAATTTGATATGTCTTTTAAGTCTCTTTCAAACTGTAGGCTCCTTGCCCATTCCTTTCTTTTGCTTACAATTTATCTAATGAAGAACCTAGACTGGGGCGCCTGGGTGGCTCAGGTCTTGATCCCGGGGTCCTGGGATTGATTGAGTCCTGCGTCGGGTTCCCTGTTCATCAGGGAACCTGCTTAGCCCTCTCCCTCTGCCCCCCGCCCCGCCAACTTGCACTCTCTCTCTCTCTCTGAAATAAATAAATAAAATCTTGAAAAAAAGAAAAAAAGAACCTAGACTGTTTAAAGAGTCATGTTTTCACAGTGTGGAGTTCACTGATTGCGTACTTGTGGTTCCAGCTTTCAGGATGGGTGCCGGTGAGCCTCACTTCACACACTTCAGCTCCCCTCACCCCCAATCTGGTATCAGAGTTGGTCTGTGTGACCAACAGAATACAGGCAAAGTGATAGCATGTGGTTTCTGAGGCTTTGTCATAAAAGATGTGCTGCTTCTGGTTCGCTCTCTTGGATTACTCAGCAGGAAAAGCCAGCCACTACCTCACAAGGATGTTGAAGCAGCCTGAGAGAGGCCCTTGTGAGGGGGAACTGAGGCCTCCCACCGACGGCCAGCATGCACTTGACAGCCCCGTGGGGAGGCCACCTTGGAAATAGCTGCTCTAGCCCCATTCAAGTCTTCACATAACTTCAGCCCCAGAGAACATCTTGTCTGTGACTTCACGTGTGAGCCGTTGCCAGAACCACCCTGTTAAACCATTCTTGAATTCCAGAGACTATGAGGATGATAAGTGTGAATTATTGCCTAAAGCCGCTAAGTTTTGGGGTAATTTGTTATGCAGCAGTAGATAACTAACACAACACTCCTGACGCAGTTCACTGTGTTTCTTTGTCCTCCATATTTCCTGCAATTCAGCAATGGGATCCTGAGACTTGTCAGACTCAGGTCAGATCTCTGTGGCAAAACCACAGGATGGTGATGGAAGCTCATAATGTCTGGTTGTCTCTGTTTTGATGATGTTACCACCCACTGATGCTTAATACATATCTATATATCTTCATCAGGGGTTGCAAAATGGTTCTTTTCTAATTTTACCCTTTCTAGGGACTTCCACTCATTTACTACTTGTTAAAGTGTTATAGTTCATAGAGGAGGGTGGGATAAATCTTTGATTTGCTTCCTTTATTTATTAATTTTCAAGACAGCACATTGGTTTCCTGTCTTCTTATAGAGGTGACAGTCATCATCATCACTCTAAATATTATTATAAATTCATGTATTTAAACATTTGAGGATTTCAATCCATTGCAGTTATTATCATTATTAAAGCTCAAATTGCACCATATTGGGCTAGTGGGAGCCTCATCAAGTTGGTTCCCGAGTCTTTTGACATGATCCTAATTGCCTGTGAAACTGTCCTTACTATCTGGTGTTATAAGATGTTTCAGGCTCTGGGGTGCCTGGGTGGTTCAGTCGTTAAGCGTCTGCATTCGGCTCAGGTCATGATCCCAGGGTCCTGGGATCGAGGCCCGCATCAGGCTCCCAGCTCTGCGGGAGGCCTGTTTCTCCCTCTCCCACTCCCCCTGCTTGTGTTCCCTCTCTCTCTCGCTGTTTCTCTCTCTCAAATAAATAAAATCTTCAAAAAAAAAAAAAAAGACATTTAAAAAAAAAAGATGTTTCAGGCTCTATTGTGTCTTCTCAGCCTACTGATAGTGGTGCTCTTGGCCAGGGAGGCCTGGGGCACTCACCTGGGCCCACACTACCCGTGAGCCACCACTGGTACTTCCATGACCAGAGCCAGTGTTGTGGTGGGACGAGTCCGTGTGGTTCTTACTATAATTGCAGGACGCAGTTTAACAAAAACCTCAGGGGACTTTGAAGAACAAGCTACATCACAAGACCTAGAGGGTACACGGCACGCCCAAGGGCCACACAGTGAGGTCGCGGGTAAAGCGAGAGGGAGCGTCACCAGCTGGATCCCAAGACCTGACCTTTAGTGCCCACCTGCTTGTACTCACCCACCTTTGTCTTATATTTTTCCTTAAGCTCTTCTTGCCGGTCTACCTCTGGACTCAGACAGATGAAACCTGAGGTGATGTCTACCCTGACAAGACCTGCAGCAGGGCCCAGACCCACCCAGACCTTTTCAGCTAAACCCCCTGGCTTGCACCTGCGCAGACGGACCCTGGAGTGACCTCTGGAATGACCTACAGTCACCTTTACCTCATAATACTACTAAAATCTCCACCCAGGGAGGAGCCTCAGCCTCATTTACATAACATACAAGGTACGGGAAAGCATGTTTCCTTAAGGTGCATGTGTGACATGACTGACGCCCCATCCGGCTGACCCCACGGCTTCCCTATCTAAATATTCATCCTGGGGCGCTGGGTGGCTCAGTCGTTAAGCATCTGCCTTCGGCTCAGGTCATGATCCCGGGGTCCTGGGATCGAGCCCATGTTGCGCCCCTGTCGAGCCCCTGTCAGGCTCCCTTTCCCGCTCCCCCTGCTTGTGTTCCCTCTCTCACTGTCTCTCTCTCAAATAAATAAATAAAATCTTAAAAAAAAAAATCCTAACCCTAAACAAAAGGAACCATTCTGGCTTTGCAAGCCATTCCCCGTGATCTCCTTATTTGTTGCAAATGAAAGTTTTCTTGGTGTGACAATTCAAGCTGGTGCAGTTTCGGACTCAGCAAGGAGTGAACTCCTGTTGGTTCAGTTACAAAACCTTGAGGGAAGGGGGCCTTGAAACAATCCGGAAGTAAGCGTTCTTCCGGACAATGAGGCGCTATTTGGGGCCTGATACGGATCAGATACCTCAAGGCAAGTGTTACCCGTCAGGTCGTCAGGTCCCCTTAAGTGTCTACATTCCGCGGGGAAAGGAGGAGTCAAAAAGGCAAAGTTAACGATTGGTCAAGCATGAGGTTAAGAGGTGCCTAAAACAAAAACCAAAAACAAAAAGAGAGGTGCCTAAAACCGAAGTAAGGAAGGAACAAAACAACTCTAATTCAAAAATAGTCCAGAAACTAAAGTGCCTGGCCTCACTACCACCAATGATAATTGAAATAGTTGAAAGATGATAAATGCCTTCCCCGTTCTTTTAATTTCCCCAGTAAAAAATAGTTGAACTATCCCTTGTTAGAGCATATACACTCACTACCTACTATATACTGTCCTCCATCCTGTTAGCCCTCACTGGGTCTGCTTTGTTTAATGTGGTGATCACTAACTACACATGCCAATTAAACACCAGAAATGTGAGACTAAGGAATGTTGTTTTAATTTTAAATAACCATTTGCCTTTGAGCACTTGAAACAGCTATTGTAACTGGAATTTTTTATTTTAATTTAAGTTTTAATTGCCATGTGGGGCTAGTAGCTACCATATCGTACAGCACAGATGGAGAGAGAGAGAGATGAACAAATCCACAAGGGTGGCAAAATAAAAATTAAAGACAAATCAGTTCGTCCCAAAGAACTCGCAGGTGAGTTTGAGCTGGAGGGTTAGAAGGCTTGAATAAAGTCGTGCTCAACTCTGAAACAGTTGATCGCTTGAGGTGGCCTGCCCCCACCACCAGGTATTTTGATTTAATTGGCCCAGTGGGAGCCTCTGAGCACCAGTATTGTTAACGGTCGCCTCCCGGTGGTTCTAACATGCATTCCAGCTTAAGCGTATAAATGTGTGATCCATTCATTCTTTCAACACATATATATGGAGATCTTATAAGATGTCAGACGCTCTGCTGGCCACTCCTGACTTTATCCCAGAGATTCTTCTTCCACAGCTCAGGGCAGTGGGTCCAGGAATCTATTTACAAAAAACTCATCTTTGCAGAAGAGGATGGAAAACCATTTCAAGTTTCCAGGATAGTAGTAACAGGATTTAGGCTGTATTTTCAGAAAAATTCTGCCTGAGTGTGATATTGTGATTTATGATAAGAAATATATATTTGGTTTAGGGCCTCATTTCCTGGCACAGAGCTCCTAAGACCCTTGGAATTGCCTGAGGAGAGCAGTAAAGGTGCATTTTGTTACGTTAATGGGGTACTTTTGGAAAGCACCTAAGGATGGGGGCTGGTTGCCAATGATTCACCAATGGCCAATGATTTACTCAATCATGCTTAGGTAATGAAGCCTCCATAAAAACCCAGAAGGACGGGGGTCACCCAGTGGTGAATGCGTGGAGGTGCAGAGGAGCTGCGTGCGTGCCTGGAGAGGACTTGGAAGCAACGCGCCCTAGCCCCGTGCGTCTCTCCCATCGGGCCCATTCCTGAGTTATGAAAGGTAAAAGTTTGCCATTGGAACCTAGAGACGGATCCAACTGCTGGGGAGTTGGTTCACTGGATGCATAAGGAAATACAGGCTACTAAGAAAAAGGCAAATTTTTTGAACCTTGGGTTATTATCTGTAATAGGTAAAATGAAATTAAAAGTGTTGGGTCAGGCTTCAATGCTAGACCAAACTTAAATTTCAGTGAGTCTGAGCTTTGGCTACTAGCCTCGAAGCCACCTAGAAAGGGGAAAATTCTGCAGGGACGACACAAAGTCTAAGATCCGTGGTCACCAAGAAGTTAGTCAACATGATGGAAGGGCAAAAATAAGAAACTGTTGAAACCAGGGGGTATAGTATGAAGTTGTTTGTTTGTAGTTTGTGAATTGGTATCATCGCTTTGTGGATCAGTTTCCTAAGCAGCCTTTGCTGACATGGATTATGAAAGCGACTAATTAGGAGTGTCTTTGGTTTTTCATGCTGCAGAGTGGAAGAGCAGGTTTTGAGTTGGTACAGAACGCACAGCTCACCACGGACCGATCAGAGATGGCTTTGTGTGATCCAGACACCTAGGAGGTTCTTCCTGAAGGAACAGCCAGCCTAGTGGTCTGGATAAAAGCCACTGTAAGATCTGTTAACCCTGAGAAGGGGGACTGCCCACCTCCCTTTATGAATACCAAGTGGAATGCTCCAGATAAAGCAGCTCAGAAGTTTCTCTGCAAGCCATGTGGGACCAGCTTTATGATGACCAAGATAGTCACTCACCAAGTATGCTTGTTACCCAGGTCGTGGTAACTGCTGCGGTTAAGGGGGCTCCCTTCACAGGGGCACCCCATTTAACCTAAGAGCAGCAAATTGGCTGTCTCTGCTTCCCCTCCTGTGTCTTACAAATGCTAATAAGAACATTAGGTTAACTAATGAGAATAGGAATAGGCTGAGGGGAGTCTAGGGACTCTCGCCTACAAGGTAGAAACTTTGAAACTTACTAAGAGATCGTGAGTAAGAGAAATATGATAGGGAAACAGAGGAGAGTCTCGGGATTGCCAACCCTGCCCCCCCACCCAGCAGGGTGGCAGTCTCGAGGTGGCTATTAAGAAATGGGATGCATTAAATGGTCACAGATGGGGTTAAAACAAAAGATTCGATAGGGTAAAGGAACTCCCTGTTGGTCCCCAACATTAAATGGCCCCTGCTTTATTTGCTCCAATTTGAGGGTGTTAAAGTCAGAAGTTAAATAAGAACCCTTAAATTATCACTGTTGTGCTACGTTCTACTTTTTCACTTTCAAAGAGGCAGATAATGATAAAACAGGTCATTTGTAACCTCTAATTTCTAAGGTAATTGCTTTGTACCTAGCTTTAAAAAATCCCCCCCCATTCTGATTTCGTTAGGCTGGTGTGGTGCGGGCATCAGAATTCTTGAACTCTTCCCCAGGGGATTCTAATTCTTCCCCTGGGGTGAGCGCCCCTGCTCTAAGGCAGCTTCTCAAACCTGAATGTGCTTGCACATCACCTGGGGCTTCGGGGAAAGGCAAACTGATTTAGTAAATCTGGGTTGGGGTCCAAGATTCTGCATTTTTAAAAAGATCTTTGTTTGAGAGAGCGAACACTAGCACGAGTGGGGGGGGGGGAGAGAAGCAGGCTCCCCGCTGAGCAGGGAGCCCGACATGGGGCTCGGTCCCAGGACCCTGGGTTCATGACCTGAGCTGAAGGCAGACGCTCCCAAGATTCTGCATTTTTAGAAAAATATTGGCCAGTGGGAGTGTAAATTGGTACAGCCTCTTAGAACAATCCAGCACTATCAACCAAAATGAAAAATACCTGTGTACTCTGACCCAGAATTCCCCAACTAGGTATTCTCTTTAGGGACATGGGCACCTAGATGCAAGATGACAAACGTATGGGGCGCCTGGGTGGCTCAGTCGTTAAGCGTCTGCCTTCGGCTCAGGTCATGATCCCAGGGTCCTGGGATCGAGTCCCACATCGGGCTCCCTGCTCTGCGGGAAGCCTGCTTCTCCCTCTCCCACTCCCCCTGCTTGTGTTCCTGCTCTCGCTATGTCTCTCTCTCTGTCAAAAAAATAAATAAAATCTTTAAAAAAAAA
>NC_138385.1:97754525-97793163 GCF_054177405.1 Leptonychotes weddellii | reverse complement strand
GGGACCTGGGGCCTAGCGTGTGAGCTCTGAAATCCATCACTGAGCTGGTGCTGAGGCCATCCCTCCTTTGTGGTACCGCCTGCCAATTACCCAAGTTCGAGGGGGAAACTGAGGCTGCCTGTGGATGGGAGACACCACTTTCCTCTACTGGTGGACTTAGGCTCCAACACTTCCCAGCACCTCGGCCAGACCTTCTTTAGTCTGCACAGTAGCTAGGATCCTTCCGCCACCGTGCCTTCCTGCTCTCCTTTGCTGGGGTCAGACATGCAGCGAGTTCTGATGCTACAGCCTTCCCCTAGCATCAACCCTATTTCTCCTGCAGGATTTTCCCTGGTCAGATCCTTGCACATCTGACCTCCTCTTGGTCGGTGGTCTGTGGAGGACCTACACTAACCCATGGTGCTATCCAGATTCCTGCTTCTTCTGTTGGCTAGCTTGATTGTTGACCTTGGGCCTCCTTGTCTCATGGCCCCGCGCCCTGCTGGACATGTCCTGCCAGCCTTATCAGGAAGGTTACTTTGTCCTATTCAGGTGCTCTGTCGTTCCCGATCATAGTAAGTCTTAGTCTCCTGTGATGTCTGTCTGTGGAGTACACAGCCTTTGATGACTGTGTCTTCAAGATTCAGATTCTGATGTCCTTAATTGTGACGGCACAGATTTAAGGAATTCCAGCAAATTGCATTTCTCCTTTGCTAGTCTGGAATCCCCGGTGGACCTGGGCATGTCTTTTGTCTCTGAACTGCAGAATTTAGGGACATTCTGGCCTTTGTCCAAGTTGCACTGACGTTGAGGGTTAAAGCCACAGGGCTGTTGGTACAGGAGAGCAACTTCTAGATTAAAAATGACCCAAAAAGTTTCCCCAGGCACAGAAGTCCCTGACTCCACGATAATTCAGGTGTCTCTCATTCAAATATACCCACGGACTCTTACTAAATCTCAGCACTCCTTGTGGGGCTACGCAAATACGGGTCCTATCATTTCAGTTCATGGCAGATTGTTCTGTTGGAATGGAATTTTGCCACATCAAATATTGAATAATATTACTGGAAAACACTTTGAGCTCAGCACTGGTGTTTATTTTGAAAATGAATCCTCTCTACCTAGGAAATGGTAATAGTATTATCTCCAGGGAGGGTTATTGAGGGACTGGAGGACGGGGCCACAGGGAGGCTGACTTGTCACTTAATGCTCACGAATGTTTTCAATTACTTTGTACTGAGGAAGTAATACACTTTTTCTAAGTTTTAAAACAACAAAAAATGAACTCCGAAAAAGCCACTAAACCATGAAAATGGGATACTCCTTGGACTGTGTAGATACTTAGCATTTAATCAACGAGGTAACACTATGCTTGGCCCGCTGCCATCAAAGCTGGATGGTGATGGTCCGGATGGCTTGTCTCCTCCAATGACATTCTTCTTGTAATGTAGAGTCTGATTCCCATTTTACCTTCACTCGCTCATTTGCTCCTGGGAGGAGGGATTAATTGGACACCCGCCCCCGCCCCCCCTTGGTTACCAATGATGGTCAGCTTTCAGTTGTTTTTTTGTTTTTGTTTTTTGTTTTTTAAGATTTATTTGAGAGAAACAGCAGGGGCAGTGGGAGAGGGACAAGCAGACTCGGCAGCCCAACGCAGGGCTCGATCCCAGGAACCTGAGACCACGACCTGAGCCAAAATCAAGAGTCGGACTTTTAATGGACTGAGCCATGCAGGCGCCCCAAAGATAGTCTTTAAAGCGCTCATATATATGTATAGGCACAGAAGTACCTCAAAGAGAAAGTAACTCTCTGTAACATTACAGTGTTCTTCCTACTTAAAAACATGAGGAATATTTTAGCTTTTTAAAGCTGATGGCTTTTTAAGGCCGGGTGTGTGGCGGGGGGGGGCGCGGGGGATGGCCGCTAACAGAGGTACATTTCCAAACCAACATATGGAAAATATTATAGACCAAGAAGTGAAAGAGTCCTGAATTACATCCAGGAGATCTCCCTGGTTGTAATTACAAACACTTAGGAAATCTCTGATGTATAAAAGCAGTAAGATGAAGCCCTCAGCTTTTGGCCAGAGGCGAGCAAAGATTTTTTTTAAATTCTGAAGCCAGTGATTTATATTTATAACACTTCCAAGCCCAAACTAGCATTCTCATTACATTTATTCATGAAAATGATAAATGGGCCATTTCCTGATGAATGAGCAGATTTCCTACCATTCATTGGAAAATTCAGTACAAAAGGGGGAAAATGTCACTTAGCAAGGCATCTATATTCCTTTTCTTTCTGGACAACTGAAAATGACATGAGAAAGGAGTGTCTTGTGACTGTTAGACCTCTCAGGGCCCCCAAAAGTAGGGGCTGAGATAAGGCAAAGCCTAGAGGCACTAAATTACTGTTGAACTTTCTGAACTGAGGCGCAGAGCAAGTCCTGTGAGGACGGCATGGAGCTGGTCTGGAACACTAACCTAGCCCTTGAACAATGGAAGCAGGGCCGAGGAGGTTGCCAGTCCATAGTAATGTGATAGGATTTGCTGCTGTCAGACGCAAGGCTTCAGCAGAGTTAAAAGCAGCAGCTGTCCGAGTTGAAAGCTGAATTACACTCGGTCCTGGTAAAATGAGTCCCCTTTCCAAACCTGCCATTCCTCACTGTTTTACGGTGCTGCTCTTGTATTTCAGCTTCCACACTGCCCTGTCTCTCACAACTCATTCTTTCCCACAATTCTCCGTCTCAGATTCTCTTCTCACAATTCATCCTCTCCCACAATGCCTTGCTCTCCCGTGATTCCCAGGCTCTCCTACAATTTGTTTTCCTTTACAATTCTGTTCTTATTTTCTCCCCCAATTCTCATCAGCTACCCCAATTTTTATTCCCCCAGGAATTTTTTCACTAAGTTTCTATTCTCTCAGTTCTTCCCACAGGTCTCCCTGCCACTCACACAATTTTCAATATTGTAATTTCCATCTGCCTCATTATTATACATGCTGACAATTTATGCTAAAATAATTTTATATTCTCTTTAGCAATTCTTTCATATTCCGCGGCTCCCACAAGCCTCCGCGGCTCCCACAAGCCTCCTGTAACTATATGCATCTCCTATAATTCTCTCTTCTCTTCCACAATTTTTGTTATTATAATTGTCATCTCCCTCACAATTCTCCATGGTCTGTCAATTTTATTTTCTTATAATTTAGCACTTTTATATTTCTCTTCTACACACAGCTCCCCTCGCCTCCCAGGTCCTCCACCAGACACCCTGCTGAGCCTAGAGCCCGACATTGGGTTCCATCCCATGACCCTGAGATCTTGACTTGAGCCAGAATCAGGAGTCAGACGCTTAACTGACTGAGCCACCCAGGCGCTCCTGAAGTTGGAGTATATATCTTACTAAGCTACTTGCCTCTGTATCAGTGTTAGGAACAATGCCGCCTACCCACAGTTGCCAGTTCACAGTGTTCTGTGATGAGAAAAGAGCCTGTGCCAAAAGGGAAAGTAATTTACGTCATCAAGAAAGTTGCTATGAAAAAGAAGTTCATACTAATAAATACTGCTGAGTAACATCAGATTTACATTCTAGTACAAGCTTCTTATCCCACTTTGGCCTGGCACTTGAGTGTCTTTGCCCTTCACTTACAATCTAGACCCTGTTGTATAAAGAAGCAGTTGCTGAGTCAGTAAGCAGGTACTAAAGAGTTACAGGAATGAATGAATTTTGGAAAACATCATTCATTTAACAGTACTGTCAGGGCATCTGTAACATGCCGGGTCCTGTGTTGTGTTGGGAATAGAAAAGTGAAAACCCTGGACAATAGTCCCTGCTTGAGGGCCAGTGCCCTTAACCCCAGCACGGTGGGTCTGCCTGCTTGCTCAGAGATGTCCCCGCACCAGCCACTGCCACCCTTGTGGAGCCCAGTACCAAAGCTGAGATAGATGTCTGTTGTGGACCTGGGCACCTGGAAGTCTCCCCCAGGCAAAGTCAAGGAGCCTATGAAGGTGGCCATTGATGCAGGATATCATCACATTGACTGTGCCTGTGTCTATCAAGATAAGAATGAGGTGGGAAAAGCCATCCAAGAGAAGGTCGTGAAGCAGGAGGACCTCTTCATCATTAGCAAGTTAGGTCCTACCTTTGAGAGCATCCTAGTGAAGGAAGCCGATCAGAAGACTGCCAAGAATCTGTAACAGGACTGTCTGGACATCTATCTTATTCACTGGTCACAGGGATTACAGCCTGCAAAGGACTTTTCCCCCCGAAGACCATAAAGGCAATGACCTCACCAGTAAACTAACATTCTTGGGTGCCTGGGAGGCCATGGAGGAGCTGGTGGGTGTGGGGCTGGTGAGAGCCTTTGCAGTCTTCGACCACTTCCAGATCAAAAGGCTCTTGAACAAACCTAGGCTGAAATGCAAACAAGTGACGGACCAGATCGATTGTCCCCCTTGCCTCACAGGAAAAAATGGATCCAGGACAGCCATTCCAAGGGCATCGCTGTCACAACTTAAAGCCTTCTGGGCTCTCCCAAAAGACTTTGGGCCTAGCCAGAGGATCTTCACCTCTGGAGGATCCCAAAATTCAGGTGATGGATATGAAGCACAAAAAACCCACAGCCCAGGGTCTGATCCAATTCCATATCCAGAGGACTAGAGTTGCGATCCTCAGGTTTGTCACCGACATGCATTGTTGAGAACTTTGAGGCCTTTGACTTTAAATGAATTAATGATGAGGAGATGGTGACCATACCTAGCTTCAACAGGAACTGGAGGGCCTGGACTCGTGTTACCATTCGAAGAATGCTCTAAAATTGTGGATAACTATCTTTTAATTTGGATCAGCCCCAACTTATCTGAACCCCAGTTCTATGCTTCCAGATGTACACAGGACATCACCCATTGAATGTTTCTGTAACTTACAGCTGATGCTATTTAAGACTAGACTCTGTATTTCTCTTATAGATGTGATGCCTTTTTTTTAACTGCTTGTTTTCGGTGGAAGTTCCCAAATGAAAACGTTAGAAGCCCACTCTTCTATCATTTATATCCACTATGTTATCTTGCTGGGTGTGTTTGTTTGTTTGTTTGTTTGTTTGTTTGTTTGTTTTTTCCTCCTTTGACCCTTCCATTCCTACTGCCAGAACCCTAAAGCTTTCATTTTCCCAACAAGGTCTAGGCTCTCCATACCTATAGATTATAGTCCCTGGGACTCCATTTCTAGGAATGAACAGGACACCTTGATGTGGTCTTGGAATGATTGTTGCCTCTTAGACTTCAGCGTGAAATGGTCTGTCTTGTGTTTCTCCAGAAGTAAAATGCAGCCAAGGCGCCTGGCTCAGTCAGCAGAGGATATGACTCTTGATCTTGGGGTTGTGATTTCAAGCCCCACATGGGGTGTAGAGATTATAAATAAATAAAAACTTTAATAAAAAATGCAGAAAAAATTCAACAGGTCTAAACTCAGGATGGCATCTTTACAACACAGAAAGTGTGAGTTGCTGTCAAAACCCATACTTTATTTCAAACACCAGTCCAACCTCCATCACCTCCAATCTCCCCCCGGCAAAAAAAAAAAGAAAACAAAAAACAAAACAAAAAAACCCTTAAACTCCCTAAAGTCTAGCACTATAACCTTCCTGCCGCTAGGTTTCTCTCCAAATAAAGCTGCTTTCTGGAAATTTAAATGCCAAAGGCTCCTATTAGGTGCTGAGAGCAGCTTAACTGATTGATTTTTGAATGTCAACATGTATAATGCTCAGAGGCCCATATTTGAAAAACCTTTATATTCTTTGTTTCCTATACAACTGACCAGAACACTTGAGTCATTTTAATAGGACTTTCCTTTTTCTTCTATATTAAGGACAGAGTGTTTACTAAAAGTGACCATCCTCTATTCTAGCTGAACAGTGGGAAACGCATTCTGACAGAAAATAAAACGTTGTGATCCCTGAGGAAGCCCTCACACCCAAAATGTTTATCACCCAGTTACAAGTTTGGAACTTTCACTTTGGATCAGCTACTGTGTTCTGGGTTTGAGGACTTTCCACAGATAAGTGGTTTTGGTGTTTCCCATAACTTAATTCCCCCAAAACTCAGACCAAATGCCATGCTTATTCAGTTAAGCTTCAGTTCCCAGAATATTTTTGTGTTCTGTTTCAAGTTGAGAAAAACATGTATGTGTATTTAGAATGGCTTCCTTAAATCTTTGGAAAGCTCTTCCAGTTTGCAGTTGAATATTTAAAAATTTCAAATTTCACCAACCAGTGACGAATTTTGCCCCATAACTTCACTTTGCAGGGGACTTAGGTCTCTCCCAACTCTTATTTCTTTCTTTCTTTTTTTTTTTTTTAAAGATTTTATTTATTTTTTTGACAGAGAGAGAGACATAGCGAGAGCAGGAACACAAGCAGGGGGAGTGGGAGAGGGAGAAGCAGGCCTCCTGCCAAGCAGGGAGCCCGATGCGGGGCTCGATCCCAGGACCCTGGGATCATGACCTGAGCCGAAGGCAGACGCTCAACGACTGAGCCACCCAGGCGCCCTCTCCCAACTCTTATTTCAAGAGAGAGAGAGACTCATCATAGCTGTAGACAAAACAGTTTTCAGATTGTACGTCAAGTTTGGTCTGCTACGACATGGGCGTGTGTAGTGCTTTGGCAGCACATAGACTAAAACTGGAAAGACCTGGACGTGTAATGGCAGAAATCAAAGCATGTATAAATATGACTGGGTGGGGTCACCGGGTGATCTTTCTTCTACAGCAGGGATCAGAAAAGTAGGGTCCGTGGTCCACATCCTGCCCACAGTCTGTTTTTGTACATTCTGGGAACTAAGAATGCTTTTTACATTTTTTTTAAAGATTGTATTTATTTTATTTGAGAGAGCATGAGCAGGGTGAGGGGAAGAAGGAGAAGCAGACTCCCTGCTGAGCAGGGAGCCTGATGTGGGGCTCGATGCGGGGCTCGATCCTGGGACTCCGGGATCATGACCTGAGCCGAAGGCAGATGCTCAACCAACTGAGTCACCCAGGTGCCCTGGTTTTTACATTTTTAAACGGTTGAAAAACAAAAGAATATTTCTCGATACCTAAAAATTACATAAAACTGAAATTTCAAGGTCCATAAATAAAGTTTTATTGGCACAGGGCCACATTGATTCATTTATGTGTCTCCTAGGGCTGCTTTTGTTTTACAACTGCAGAGTTGAGTAGTTACAACAAAGACCATATGAACTGCAAAGCCTAAATTATTTATTCTTTGGTCCTTTGCCACAAGTTTGCCAACCCCTACTCCACAGGATCCTCTTTCCATTACTCTTCTCTCTCTTTGGACTTCTGTGGCCAGGGCCCTGGGTTGTCTCCCTCTCAGAAGGTAGAAGAAGCACGCCCCTCTTGGAGGTTAAGTTGTATAGGTCTGCAGTAGCCTAGATCTTAAGCATTTATATATATCTTAGATTATATATATCTTAGGCCAGAGTAGGAGTAGTACTAGCCAGTGGTGAAGAGACAGAGCACAGTATTTGCCTGAGATGCTTAGAGTACCCTATTTCTTTCCGGACACTTGCCAGGGTGAGGGATTGGGGTGGGGTAGGGCAGTCAAGGGAGGTACAGGTTTGGAGATTTGTGATGCTGTTCATCTTTGTGGAGCACAATCAGCATAGCTGAGCCCATGGGTGATAAACAGAACCTCTCTGGAACAATCTATATCATCAGGGTGGGTTTAGCCACCCTGTCATGGAAAGCCCACATGAGCTGAAGGCTGTGCAGCAGACCCCTTCAGCTTTGTGGTGTTGGGCAATACTGTGGAATATGGAGTGGGCGGTGAGACAGGAGGATGTGCATCTGTTTCTTTAGCCCAGATGCGTCTAGATTCTCCAGCTTTCAGAGAGAACACTTTCCAGATGACCAAAGCCCTCCGCCTCCTCGAATGATAGCGTCCTGTCTTCCCAGATCCCTTCCCAGTGCGTTGGAGTTTTGGAGTCGTGAAAGATCTGTGCCGGCCATGTTTCCAGAACTGGCATTGAGTTTCCAGAAGAGTGGTTTCCACTCTGAAGACCATCACACTTGCTCACGGATACTGTTTGGGGGTGGGAGGAAGAAGGCACAGAGGAAAATATGGATGTCGGACATGGAAGTATATAGGATTAAAAATAAATTAATCTGTAAAGAGGAAATTAATACAAGTTATGCTGGAAAGTAAACTGGTGATAGAAAAGTCTCCCCTCCTGATCATTAATATGCCCCCCTCTCTGATAACCTGAAAATAACTTAATTTGTATTTACCAGGCTGCCAGGGGTTGATCCTGCTTTCTTTGCTTAACCACAAGGTGATTTGTGCAAGGTTCTGGATCTCTTCAGACCTCAGTTTCCTAATGGGGAAAATGAGGATGATAAGAGTTCTTATGTCATAGGCTGTTCCGATGGTCACAATGCAAAATGGTATGCCAAGGGTTTAGAGAGAGTCTGGCCCATAGTAGGAGCTCATATGGTTGCTGTTGTTATTCCTCAATTGTCTTTCTCCTTCCTTTAAACCCATTTCCAGACTTACTTGCAATTTTACCCTCACTCCTTCTGAAGCCATTGCCCTTATTTAACTGAGTGGTACGTTAATACAGTGAATCACCCCAGGGGCTTTTCAAGAAACACCAGTACCAGGAAGCCAGCGATCCACCTCCAGCCAACTTAATCAGAATCTCTAGAGATAAGTCCTAGGGCCTAACTCCTACTTTTGGTAGAGTTTGCCAGATGGTTCTAATGGACAGGCACCTGCTGTAACTATAAGCTGGATTCCTCTCCCTGAGCCCCCTGGAAATGCACTGGAAAGGCTTCAGGGGCCTGCCTGCCCAGCCCAATGGCCTTTTTCCCATCATCCTTGATCTCGAATTTGCCGACATAACGGAGTGCTTTCTTGAAAGTTTCCCTTTCATTTTGATGTTCTTTCCTTCCCTGGTCTTTCCTATTCCACCTTCTTCAGTACTCCCCTTCCTCTGCTGCCCTCCTAGATGTGGCTGTTCTGGGAAAGACACTCTGGCATCGTGAGCCCTAGTTCTGACCTCTCTTGTAAGCCTGTGACTTGCACCTCTAGCCACCTGTTAGATGCCCTAGCAGTCCCTCCAAATTTCACCCGGCCCATCTCATGATCAGAACCTTGGTTCTGCCATTTATTGATCACGTATGCTCTCTCTGCCTCAGATTCCCTACCTGTAAAATGGAGCTAACAGCAGTGCTTACTTCTTAGGGTTGCTGTGAGGAATGAAGATTAAATTCGTTAATTCAGGGAAAAGGTTTAGACGTGTCCCTGGCCCATAGGACTCCACAAATGGGAGCTGCTGTTGCTGTTTGTTGTGCTGTTAACGTGATGCCATTAACCATGTCACAGTGCCCTGCACGTCCCACCTCAGCACCACCAGCCCTATCCGTGAGCCCTGCACATGGCCAGCTTGCTGTGCATGAAAGTCATTGGAGCCCATGCGTTAAGTTCATGTAATGTTATCCTCATTAACCCGGGCACCAGAGAGGTTGAGCAGTTTGCCCAAGGCTACACAGCTGGTAAGATGCATGGCCAAAATTTGAGCCCAAGTTAGATTTCAAAGCCCATACTTTTTCTACTATAATATGAAGATGATTGAAAATTTAATATGATGGGGGTGCCTGGTTGGCTCAGTCGGCTGAGCGTCTGCCTTTGGCTCAGGTCATGGTCCTGGGATCTAGCCCTGTGTCAGGCTCCCTGCTCAGTGGAGAACCTGCTTCTCCCTCTCCCTCTGCCCCTCCCCTCCACTTGTGCTCTCTCTCTTACACACATTCTTTCTCAAATAAGCGAGTAAAATCTTTAAAAAAATTAATATAATTATATTCAATATAGTTAGCTTTTTTTGGTAACTCAAACCTAAGGGGACCAACCATCGCACTTTGCCCTGAACTGAGGGTTTTCCTAGGACGGGGGATTCTCAGCGCTAAACCAAAAAGTCCCAGGCAAACAGACAAATTGGTCACTCTATATAATCAAACCCAAGCCTTCCCCACACACCTCCAAAGAAAGTAACCTTGGTCTAAATCACCTACAAAATGCCTTGACTTTGTCCACAAAGATAAAATGGTAGTGGGATATTGTGATTCACAGTAAGAAATATACATTTGGTCTTCCATCCCAGTTCCTAGCGCAGAGCTCCTAAGACCTTTAGAATTTCCTTTGTGATGAGAGCAATAAAAAGTGTCTTTTGTTACGTTAATGAGGTGACTTTGGGAAAACTTTTAAGGATGGGGGCTGGTTGCCAGGGGAACCAAGCAAGTGAGGAGAGGATTGGAACTTTCAGTCCCACCCCCTGATCTCTGGGGAGGGGAGAGAGGCTGGAGATTGAGTTCAGTCAGCAATGGTCGATGATTTAATCAATCGAGCCTATGAAGCAGAGCCTCCATAAAAACCCAAGAGGACAGGGGTTGGAGAGCTTCTGGGTTGGTGAACACATCTGGTTGCATGAGTGACGCACTCAGCATAGAAGCTCCGTACCCTTTCCCCATGCCTTGTCCTATGCATCTCTTCCATCTGGCTGGTCCACGGTTATATCCTTTTCTCATGCAGTGGTGATCCAGTAAGGAGAATGTTTCTGAGCTCTGTGGGCGGCTCTAGCAAGTTAAACCCAAGGAAGGGATCATTGAAACCTCCGATCTATAGCTTGTCGGTCAGAAGCACAGGTGATAACCTGGACTTGGGACTGGGGCCTGACGTTGCTGGGGGTCTTGTAATACTGAGCCCTTAACCTGTGTAACCGGATGTTATCTCTGGGTAGATAGTGTCAGAATCGAATGGAATTTGTGGGACACTTGGTCAGTGTCCTTGGAGAACTGAGTGAAGGGTTTGGCGGTATTGGAAAAAAACACATGGGATGTAGTTAGAATAACAGCTAGCCATATGTTGTTAGTCATTTTTAGCTTCTCTGGTGAGAAATCAATCTTTTCCTATCTTGCCATTTAATTTTTTAATAGCCCTTCCCAGTCAACATAGATGGTCCCAATATATTCATTTTTTTAATTAAAATTTATTATTTTTTAAAGATTTTATTTATTTGACAGAGAGACACAGTGAGAGGGAACACAAGCAGGGGGAGTCGGGGAGGGAGACGGAGGCTTCCCGCGGAGCAGGGAGCCCGATGTGGGGCTGGATCCCAGGACCCTGGGATGATGACCTGAGCCGAAGGCAGACGCCTAATGACTAAGCCACCCAGGCGCCCCTAAAATTTATTTTTTAAAAGATTTTATTTTTAAGTAATCTCTATACCCAACGTAGGGCACAAACTCACAATGCTGAGATCAAGTCCTATGCTTCACAGACTGGGCCAGCTGGGTGCTCCTTAAATTTATTTGAGTGAATTTGGGTGGGGGAGATACTTTGTTTTGTTCAAATTTAAGAACTCCTTTGGAGGTAAATGGAAATAAATTGTGATTTAAAAAAAAAAACAAAACTGGAAATCTCAGTTGATGAAAGTAATGAAGACTAGAGCAACAGCAACTGGGAATGTTCTAGTTATCAAATCAGTGCCCCACAAATAAAGAGAACCAATATTTTAAACTTATTTTTTCTGTATATGTTCATATTAGCTTTCAAATATTTAAGCTCTATTATCAGTTAACTCTGATTAGAGATTAAGATTAATTAAAGGAAAATTTTCAAAAAAGGTCAAATCATGACTCTGATAAAAATGTAAGATGAACACATGACTACATGATTAAAGATTTGATTTAACTCATCCCTGTGGGAACTAGTAAGATAGTACAGTTACTTCGAAGGAGAAACCAAAGAACAGACACATAGCTCAGGAAGGTTGAAATGAACTTGTAGATGGAGGCACACTGGCCTCTTCCACCATGGGGGAGGAGAGTCTTTTGACCCTCCAGGGCATAGGATGTACATATCTATAGATATAAATGATTTTGCAGGGGCGCCTGGGTGGCTCAGTCCTTAAGCGTCTGCCTTCAGCTCAGGTCATGATCCCAGTGTCCTGGGATCGAGCCCCGCATCAGGCTCCCTGCTCAGTGGGAAGCCTGCTTCTCCTCCTCCCGCTCGTGCTCTCTCAAATAAATAAAATCTTAAAAAAAAGAAGTAGGTGCGGTTTAAATAAATGCTATGAGAGCTAAACATGGACCATTGACTTCACTAAAATCTCCATTTTTGTTTTTCTGTGATTATAAAGCCAAATTAGAAAAAGGGCCTATGTATGTAACAGGATGTTCAACTTAAAAAAAAAAAAAAACAAAAGTAAAAAGCAAAAGTTATATCTACTTACTTGTTCATTATTTATTTTCCCTCATAAGGAAGTTCTGAGAGCAGGAATTTTCTCTTGTTCTCTGCTTTTTTTTTTTTTTTTAAGACTTTATTTATTTGTCAGAGAGCATGCACACAAGCAGGGGAAGCGAAGCTGCAGGCAGAGGAACAGGGAGAAGCAGACTCCCTGCTGAGCAAGGAGCCCAATGAGGGGCTGGATCCCAGGACCCTGGGATCATGACCTGAGCTGAAGGCAGACACTTAACCGACTGAGCCACCCAGGCATCCCATCTCTGCTCTGTTCTGTAGATAGGTGCTGGGGAAAGCTTTTGAACGAAAGAGCAAATAAAATCAACTTTTTAAAAGTAAGCTTCAAGCACAAACATTTCCATCAGACCCATGTTGTATTATTAATTCCTGAATATATACAATAATCTACAATGTTTTAGTAATTAACTTATCTTAATAGAGCCTGGTAGCAAACATGGGGTATCTTACTTTCATAATATGAAGATTATTTAACATCAATAAAATTTTAATACATATTTTTCTGTTTAGCAAAGGTATCTATGAAATATATCATAATTATCATACTGTGTTTCTAACATAAGCACAGTTATATAAATTCCTGTCTCTGGCATCCAAAAGAAGGAATACTAGAATTTACATATATCATAAATCTGTCATTTAGGGAATTTATAGTGCACTTTGTTATAGTGAGAACAAATTTTAAAAGATGCATTTTCTTTATTTTCACACCATACAAATATTATACCACACCAAAAACACCACATGTTTGTAAGTTCAGTAAAATGAAAGGTATGGGGCCACACAAGGAATTTAGGGTTAGATTTATGGGTTTTATCCCCTTGGTTATAGTCAGATGAGGATAAAAGAATTGTACCAAAATGGCCACTTACCATCTAAAGAACACCAAAGTACCGCACTGTTTTGAAATTGACCATGGAGAACCTCAGAGCTCATATATATACCATAGAATGTATGTTAAATGGACTTAAAAGGAGATCCCCAAAGTTCAGATGGAAATTGTTTCTACTAGAATGTACATAGGTGTCTTGTTGGGGGTTTCCCCAGAGGCAAGGGGGTGAACGCAGGTAGGTTATTTGGAAGGTGATCCCAGGAAATATTAACAAGGGAATGGGGAAGTGAGATGGGGAGGAGAAGGAAGCCAGTAAAGAGTAAATAATCAAGCCAGTTTCCACGCTAGGCATGTGGAGCTCCATCCCCCTGGGGAGCACGGGGAGACCCTGTAGAGTTCTCCCTAGCAAGAGATGAGGTAGCTGGGGTGTTGAGCCACCAAATCCCTGTCCATCACTAGTTGAGCTGTGCTCAATGACTGAAAAGCCCTCCGATGAAGATTGGCAGGTGTTCAAGGTAAGCAGCCTTTGGCGATCAGTGGAGAGTGCCAGAAAGCTAGGGGTGATTTCCTGGTAGCATCTGTTAGAATAGATTTTGAAAGTTCAACTGATGAAACTGTGTCTTTCAGTTCTTGGTGCATTTCCTTTTCCCAATGAAAATCAACTGGGGTAGCCGACTCCAGGCTGGAACTCCCTGTCCCTGTTTTCTCGTCTGTAAAGCGGGAGGCCTGGACCACATGATCTCGAGCATTTCTTCCATCTTAAGGTTCTATGTTTGATGCAAATGGACCTCTTCTTTTCTTTGCTTGAAAGGGTCAGTGTGGGCTGGCCAGACTGAGCAAAAGGTAGGAGGTGGAATGTAATACTGTTTTAGTCAGGACTTCTCTGGATACAAGAGATAAAAACTTTCTCAAGTTCAAAGAAAGTATATTAGAAGGATCCAGGGACTCCTAGAGATGGGGAGCAGCAGATAGATCCAGGCCTTAAAGGAACAGAAGAATCTTCAAACTAGAGATATAGAGGGATATTGATATGATACAGACAGGGATAAAGAAACAGACATATAGATGATATAGTTGTAGTTATAGAAATAGAGACATAAATATATAGAGATATTGTGATAGATCTAGGGACATAGATAACTATAGATACAGAGATCTAATTATACATAAAGTGATAGAGGTATAGTAGTAGAGTTCCAGACATGTAGATACAGTATTAGATAGTTGTGGAAATATAGAGAGAAATAACTAAACATACACAGAGAGTGATAGACATATACTTAGAGATGTATAGATATAGGCAGACATGGATATAGTTACAGTTGTAGAGATATACTGTGATATAGGGTTATAGATATGTAGCTG
The DNA here is from genome assembly GCF_054177405.1 of Leptonychotes weddellii. Taxonomy (NCBI): domain Eukaryota; kingdom Metazoa; phylum Chordata; class Mammalia; order Carnivora; family Phocidae; genus Leptonychotes; species Leptonychotes weddellii. The sequence goes on along the minus strand of NC_138385.1, from coordinate 97,778,681 downwards.
TCTAGCTACAATACAGATTGTGTATTGATACAGATATGGATATGTATACAGATATAGATGCAGATAAAGATTGATAGGGGACCACCTAGTCCCTGAACATCTGCTCCCTTTCCACTCAGTAGTCTTGTTGCTCCCTCTCCTGCTTCCCCATCAGTCCCCTGCCCTAACTTCAGCTTGGATATGGCTTGACTTGTCCCACTGCCACTCTCCAGCCTCTACTGCTGACTAATGACCTTAGTGTCCCAGTTCCACAGTCCTGGAGAGGAAAAGTATGGCTTTTATATCCACCCTGGTCCAATCAGTTATGGCCAAGTACTGGTGAGTCACAGGGCACAAACTTGACTACTAAGCCTACCACGTTAGTTGGATTGTAGGATCTAGTTTTAAAATTTGGGGAGGGTGGGGCACCTGGGTGGCTCAGTCAGTGAAGCATGTGACTCTTGATTTTGGCTCAGTTCAAGATCTCAGGGTTGTGAGATGGAGCCCCACGTTGGGCTCCACACTCAGCACGGAGTCTGCTTGAGATTCTCTCCCTCTGCCCCTCCCCCTGCTGGCTCACTCTCTCTAAAAAGAATAAATAAAATCTTTTAAAAAATAAAAGTTGGGGAGGGAATCATAAGATGTCCAAGCACCCTAAAATATGCCTGCTTATTACTCCTAAGGAGTGCTAGGGGTGTAGTTCTGTACTTAAAGAGGATGAGGACACTTGGATGGCCAATGAGTCAAAGAGCGTAATATCACATACAGTGTGATATTAGTTTCAGGCATACAATATAGTGATTGACCAATCCTATACATTACTCAGTGCTCCAAGCAAAGAAGTTTCAAGATTTCCTGTTTCGTAAAAATCTTGCCATCTCAAAATTGTTTTAGAAAACAGTTCATGGGGGCGCCTGGGTGGCTCAGTCGTTAAGCATCTGCCTTCGGCTCAGGTCATGATCCCAGAGTCCTGGGATCAGGCCCCGTGTCGGGCTCCTTGCTCTGCGGGAAGCCTGCTTCTCCCTCTCCCACTCCCCCTGCTTGTGTTCCCTCTCTCGCTGTGTCTCTCTCTGTCAAACAAATAAAATCTTTAAAAAAAAAAAAAAGAAAACAGTTCATGAATGTAGGGGATAATCCAGGAGCAGCATTTATATGTATAGAACCCAAAGAATTTAATCTTCTTCCTTGTTTCCACAGCACCCCAAAGTACTTCTGTTAAGACTTAAACCATTAATTCTAATATATTTACATGTCTGTCACCCAGGGCAAGGGATTATCTCTTATTCGTCTTTACATCCCAACCGGACACAGTGTCCAGCCCATGATTGGCAAGAGGACAATCAATGTTTGTTAAGGGAATAAGTTTGTAAACCATATGAGAACTTTTTGCAAATAGGGTGAGAGAAAAGAGCGAGAGAAAGAAAAGCAATGTTTGTTTTAGGAAATTTTGCTACTTTTATTCTCAAAAAAAAAAAATCACAAATATAGTTCCAATTTTACAGTCCACAGCATATTTCTCAACCAAGCTTTCCCAAGTCAAGTTGGAGTGACTTTGAGTAAGCGTCTGTTCTTTTAAGGCCCATGTAAATGGAGGTGCCTGACTTTCGCTCTCAGAAATCATTGTATAGCATTTCTTTCTTTTTTTTTTAAACATTTTTTTTTTTTTATTTGACAGAGAGACACAGCAAGAGAGGGAACACAAGCAGGGGGAGTGGGAGAGGGAGAAGCAGGCTTCCTGCTGAGCAGGGAGCCTGACGCGGGACTCGATTCCAGGACCCTGGGATCATGACCTGAGCCGAAGGCAGACGCTTGATGACTGAGCCACCCAGGCGCCCCTGTATACCATTTCTTTAGGACAAAATAAATAGACAAGCCTTGCAGGGGTATGTCAAGTTATTACATTCAATTGTGAACAGGAAAATAGCAAAGGATATTTACACATGGAACAGGAAGGAAGTATACAGGGTGGACTCCAGCTGTATCTACCCCCAAGAAAGACAAAAAGAAAAGCCCTCGATGACTGAGTGCCTTAAGTTGCAAACATATATTTAGTCAAAGCCAAGAGCGCTAACATTCACACAGTGAAATTTCATTCCCAGGCAAGGATATTTTTCTATGTAGTAGTGACATTCATTTATTTATTTTTTTAAAAAAAGATTTTTATTTATTTATCAGAGAGCGAGCGAGCACACAAGCAGGGGAAGCGGCAGAGGGACAAGCAGCTTCCCTGCTAAGCAAGGAGCCTGATGGGGGACTCAATCCCAGGACCCTGGGATCATGACTGAGCTGAAGGCAGACGCTTAACTGACTGGGCCACCCAGGTGTCCCGTAGTAGTGACATTTAAAGGGTCACAGATCATAGACTCAGTCACTTAAAAATCAGACGAAAGCCATGCTGATCCTCACCGACATATTTAAAATATTCATTGTTTCTGGTGGTAAACTGACCTTATCCCACCCCCACCAGCCCGTGAATCCCTGCTATGAAGAATGAAGTCTGGCAGCCAAATTAACCACCAGTGAATTCTGACTCCCAAAACCATGTTCTTTCCATTCCATGGATAGATAACCATAGATGAGTCGTAACTGCTCTAAACTTCACATGCCTCATGTGTAAAATGGCACGATAAGATCTACCTTGTTGTCAAGAGTAAATAATTTCTCTTATATAATAATCACTCCACAAATAGCAATTTCTCTTCAATTATCAAGTGGGAGGTTCTACGAGCTGGCAAAATTTGAGGGAAAATGAATCAGTGTTGTTTTTTTTTTCTCTTTTAATTTCACCTTCACTTTTTTCTGTTCCTCAAGAGGTGTGGTCCATTATGTTGAAGGTCAGACGTTCTAAGAACCACGTGTTAGCTGGCCAGCCCGGGTCTCCAGGGAGGAAAAAGCTAGCGACTGTCCCGTGGACACATTTCTACCATGTGGGCCGCACAGGGCCTGGCACTCCATAGGTTCCAGATAAACATTTGAGCAAGAATGGAGGGACAGGACAAAGAAGGAAGGAAGGAGAGGTGGGGCAAAGGAAGGGAAGGAAGACTGAAAGTGGTTGGGATTTTTCTTCTGTCATCGAGCTCCAAGGACAGGGTCCTCGACAGGCACAGGATGAAGAAAAGCAGTGCATCCCCGAAGACACACCTTCCTGTACACAATGTAGCCGTGTCTGCACTGAGACTCTCACATGTCTTCGCTGACTTCTTTCATGGAATAAGGAATGGAAAGAAAAACAGACTGGGAAAACCCATCCACTTCTAGAACACGTTGCTACAATTAGAAGATGAAGAATTAAGAAGTGCCATCTTCCTCTTCAGTAGGAATGGTGATCAAGAAAACGTGAAGTTTGGGGCACCTGGGTGGCTCAGTCAGTTAAGTGGCCAACTCTTGATTTCTGCTCAGGCCATGATCTCAGGGTTCTGGGATCGAGCCCTGTGATGGGGTGGCCTCTGCACTCAGTGGGGAGTCTGCTTGAAGTCTGCCCCTCCCCCATTCATGCATGCTCATGCTCTCTCAAATAAATCTGAAAAAAAAAAAAAAAAGTGAAGTTTGAGGGGAGGGCCATGTGATGGAAACAGAGACATGAACTCATCCTGTGTGTGGCCTTGGGCAAGGTGCTTCACACACTGGAGCTGTTTTTCCATTTGTAAAATGTTGGAGTCGGTCCAAATCAATGGTTCTCAATCTTGGTTTGCCATTAGAACTACCAGGGAAGTTTCTACGTGTCCTCATGCTCAAGCCATTGTTCATACATTAGAAACTCTGGAGGTGGGCTTGGGGAACCAGTAGTTTCAAAGCTGCCCAGATGATCTCAATATGCAGCTGAACTTGAGAACTACTCATCCAGGTGATCTCGAGTCTCTCACTACCCTAAGAGGTTCTCAGACAAGCAGCATAGGCATCACTTGGGATCTTGTTAGTAATCAAGACTCAGGCCTTACTCCAGAGCTCCACAGTCAGAATCTGCATTTTAACAAGACGCCCAGCTAATTTGTACTGACCTTAAAGTCTGAAAAGTCTGGCTTAGCCACTCTTGCATCCAGCTCTTTCATCTGATGATGCTTTGCTTCTGGTGCTGCTATTTCAATATAATTTTGGATCTCAGAGCCAGGCACAATGTAAGTATTGAAAGTTCTATATGTGTGTTATGGATATATATTCCGAAGGCACAAAAATATCCCATCACACCTGTACCACATAGGGGGCTCTGTGAAAATAGATTGAAAACAAAAGTAGCGCCATAAGAGGTGTGGATGATTTTATGAGATTCCGATCAAAGATTGCTTTTTCCTTTGTAGAATGCAGTGAGGCCCCCTAAAGCGCCCTGCTCTTCAAAGTCAGCAACGCCAGTGTGATTATTAAAAACACCTGCCTCTGCATGGCCCTTTGGATCCAGTGTCTTCTCACCTGGCCACACATCACTTCCAGGCTCCTTCTCTGTTCCTCATGCTACCTGACGGCACCTTTGTCCACAGCTCCCCTCAGGAGATAGTAAGGGGTTTGGCCGAGGAGAGTTTGACCACTCTGGAAGTTTCCTGTTGTAATGCTCATCCCCTCCTTGTTAAGCCTACAGAAGAGAAGTCTGCTCTGATGAAAGCAAAAAACAGAAACCTTGTCGACTTGATAACTCAGGGCTAAGAAGGCAGGATGGCCCTCATGTGTTAGTCTACTCATGTTTTATTAGGATTTTTTGGAGTAATGGTTTATCTGGAGGAGGGAGTCATTTGGATCAGCATGTTTAGGGAGGAAAAACTCCTACTTGCTGATTTAATTCTGTTTCTAGACATGAGGTAGCCACCAACGTGGTGCCCTGCCCAAACTCCCTTGGGCCTTCCCATTCTAATTTTTTTTTTTTTTAAGACTTTATTTATTTGCGAGAGAGACAATGAGAGACAGAGAGCATGAGAGGGAGGAGGGTCGGAGGGAGAAGCAGACTCGCTGCCGAGCAGGGAGCCCGATGCGGGACTCGATCCCGGGACTCCAGGATCATGACCTGAGCCGAAGGCAGTCGCTTAACCGACTGAGCCACCCAGGCGCCCCCGGGCCTTCCCATTCTAGTAGGACTTCCACAGTCAGCATCTACAAGGCTGGGGGCTGCCTTTGGTTGTCAGCACAGCAGTAAGTCCTGGGATCAGTACCCTGGTAGATGCCTTTTGGATGAGATCATGTGGAGAGGCATGTTCTAGGCTGGCTCTGGCATGATGCTCAGTGCACAAAGCTCCAGTTGCCCTCAGTGATGACCCGATGCTACATACTTGCGATTTCCTTCCCTTCCTGAATGACTCCCCACTCCCCTGCCAGTGTCCTCAGCACCTGCAGAGAAAATCACTTCCCCTCCACCCCTTGCCTTGTGGTGTGCTTATGGGGAAAGCCACACTGAGGCACATTTTAGATTCCATTTCCTTTAAGATATTTGCAGGTAGGCGGTTCATATTTCTATTCTTTCCTTTCACTTTTAATATTTTCAGTAAATCAAACCAGTTTTGGTACAAAGAGTAATGGCCTGAAAGAGGTCATCTTATTACCTTATTCCTGAGACTCATTTGACATCTGAAGCCGCCGAGGAGTAAGATGAGGAAAAAGATTTCTATAACAGCAGAGCCCAGCGGAGAAGGGCCCTCCGTTCCAATCCCAGTTCTACACTTGTCAGTTGTATGACCTTGGGCAAGTCGCTTAACCTCTCTGACTCCATTTCTTGACACTTCAAAAATGGGGGAACCAATGATTACTACCTATAGAGTTGTGGGTGTTGAGTAAGATGATGCATGTAGAGTGTTTAGGACAGGGCCTGTCACTCTTCTCTATGAACAGCTCAATGGCCTAACTGGTTACTAACCAAGGACACCGAATCCATTAGGATACCTTCAACCATAAAACCAAAGATCCAATTAAACACGACTTAGGCCAATAAGGAGATCCATTATGGTGTAAATGAAGAATCTGCAGCAAGAATCTTCCCCATCTCCACTTCTCATATTTTATTGGCTAGGATTAAGGCATATGCCCATTATATAACCACGAATCAAGCTTATCAAGACAAACTTCCTCTTTCTCCATATTCTTCCTTTTATATCTAACACTAGGTCATAGGGGTGTCAGAGAGCTATTGCTGTGTAATGGATAGTCACAATAAGCCTCAGTAGCTTGGCTGGCACCGCTGACCTTGGCTGAGCTCATTCATGTATCTGTGAGTTGGACGACGTACACTAGGCTCGATTGAGGTGCTCCGTCCCACCTGTTCCTCATTCTCCTTGGGCTACGATGCCGGCTGGGGCATGGTCTTCTGGCGGCAGTGAGAGAGGCTCGGGTGTCTTATGACCTACGCTTGGAACTGGCAACTTGGTTAGCTTCTGCCCTTATGCCATGGCCATTTGTCGAAGCAAGTCACAGCCAAGTCCGGAGGAAAAGCGATGAAACCGAAGGGTATGGATGCGACCAGTCGTGTTTCTGCCACTAGTTTCTGCACTGGCTACTACATTACAATATCGTCCGGTGGTCCCATGTGAGTAAGCTGTCGCAAATGAGCATGGGAGGTCACCTGTCAAATGGGGTTGCCCAGGACTTGGTGACCTTCCAGCTGTAGCAGCCCGTGATTTGCAGTTTGTGGAAGAACACCTAGCAGAGTATGAGGAGAACCTAAACAAAAGTGGTATAGAAGTGTTCTGAACCAGCGTTCTTGGTTCCTGCTTTGACTTAACCAGATCCTGAAATCCGAGCGCAGGTATCACCGAAACTTGCCGCGAAACAGCAGTCTGAAACAGATGGCGCGACGTGGTGACTCTGACCAGAGTGAAGTGCACTGAGTCTGGGGGAAGTTTCTCTGGTGAGCAGAGAGCGCGCGCGGAGGAGGATGCGCGGGTCGTGCTGGAGGCGGGTCCCAGCCAGATGTGCGCGGCCCGCCCCGCCCTCCCCTCGCGCTCCGGGCCCCGCCGCACCGGGAGAGGAGCCGCCGCGCGCCTCGCCAGGGCGCCCCCGCCGCCCGCTGGGACCGCGCCCGGGAGGAGCGGAGGCCCCGAGCGGCCGAGGAGAGCGGAGGCGGCCGGCCCGCAGCGCTCCGGGACCCGCGCCCTCCCGACAGGGGGCTCAGGAGGAGCAGCGGGAGGCGGCGGAGGGAGGCCCCGCGCGAAGATGCGGCCGCGCTGGGCCCTGGCGCTCCCGCTGCTGTTCCCCTGGGTGGCAGGTGGATTAGGGAACACGGCCAGGTGAGTGTCTGTTCCTCGCCCGGCCTGAGCTCCTCCTCGCGGCCGCTTCTGTCCTCGGTCCCTCCAGGCACCCCGCGGGGGTGTGCGCGCGTGTGGTTGTGCGTGCTGAGACGGGCTTTCCCCAGGTGCCAGGCCCGGGGCGCGCACCGGCTTTCCTCCCCGCGCCCCTTTGGCGAGACTTTTTCCCAGACTCTCTGCACCCAGCGGGCCCCACGGAGGAGGGAGGCTCTGCGCGCAGCCGGGTGGGTGCGTTCTGGCTTAGTGGTCGGCGCGCATCTACTGTGTCCGCGGGGCTGCGAGTGGCGGTGGGCGGGTGGGTCCGGGGCCTGTGTAGTTTTGTGTTTGCCGTTCTATCTGAAGCGCACCAACTGATTGTCAGTCGCTGGTTTCGCAGAAACAGGACAACAGAGTAAGCGTTTGCTGTGCTTGGGCTGAGCCCGCTGGGAAGGGGGCTCCTCTACTCCGTGCCTTTCTGATTAAGGTTAATGAACTGGAAAGAAAGGATGTGGTTGTCAGATGAAATCGACTCCAAAAAGGAGTCTGTGGCAATTTAGAATCTGAAGCCGTTTCTCTACTGTTGGTAAACTTGTCGAAGCCCTGAAACTTATTTTTCCTGAGATCAGCAAAGCCACTTAGTACGTGCACGCGTACATGGTGCCGTCGGCTTGGCACTCTTCTAAACACTCTAGGACTATTAACCCATTTGAGAGCCCGTAAGTGTTCTGTGTGACAACTACTAGTATTATAATCCCCGTGTGGCAGAGAAGAAAAATGAGGCATGGAGAAGTTGAATAACTTGCCCAAGGAGGCGCAGCCAGTAGTAAGTGATGGAGTGGGCATTCAAACCCAGGTGGTCTGGCTCAGGTGCCTGCTCTTCTCTAGGGCACTGGGGCAGCCTTTTAGGAATCACTCACTGGAAGAGCTTTCCTGGTTCTCTGGCTGTGATATCTTGCCTTGCTCAGAGCACTAAAGCAGCGTTTCTCCTCTGGGGCACTGTTGACCTTTTGCGCTGGGCTGGATAGTGCTCGGTTGGGGATGGTCCAAAAGCTGTCCTGTGCGTTGTAGGATTTTGAGCGGTATCTGTGGCCTCCACCAACTAGATGCCAGAGCACCCTCTCCACCAAAAATGTCTCCAGTCTTTGCCCAAGGTGGAGATGGGGGGCAGTGGCTTGCAGAATCACTGCCTTGTGGAGATTTTTTTAGTCTAACAATTCCTGGGGAGAGCAGGCTGAGAGCCTTGGTTTGGAACAGGCTTCTGAAAGGTGAGCCTGACTATCTTTGTTTGACTTACAGGAAAAAAATCTTTCATCAGTCAGCCGTAGTATTAAGGGATTTTGAAGTTCAAACAGAACAAACCTCAAACCAGGTTCTCAGAATGTAGGATCGTAAGTTTCAATTTCCTTTCCACAATAAAAATGTAAGCAGATGCAATTTGCTCATAATCAGATTCTCCTTGAACGTTGGAGGTTCTTGTATTGTTAGAAAGCCCACTTAAGAAAGACCAACTGCTTTTGGGAGATGAGATTAGCAGTTCCTTAGCAGCCTGCAAACGGACCTCCAAGAGCTTCACTTTCAAAGCGCCACCAAATTAAATGAAAAGCTGAAAAGCCCCCCCTATAAACCAAGGAATATTAAAATGAAGAATCCATGTCCGGATTCTGCAATTCTGTGGTTTTCAATTTGTGAAATGTGCTTTCTTTACACAGTATCAGGTTCCCAAGCTGGTGTGTTTCTTATCTGCTCAACAGGCTTGGAAATGTGAAGTGGTCAGCTCTTTGGGAGCTGCCTATACACCGTGTTCCATGAACTCCAGCCTCCACATGAGGGGTGATACCTTTACAGAAAAGGCAAGGTGCCCACTGCTTGCTTCCTAGGGCTTCACAGCCCACTGTGACTGCTCTGTAGAAATTTCTAATATAAGCACTGGGGTTTTAAAAAATTTTTTTTTATTTAAAATTTTTTTTTAAAGATTTTTAAAGATTTATTTGTGAGAGCGAGAGCAAGCGAGCACACAAGCAGGGGGAGCGGCAGGCAGAGGGAGAAGCAGGTTCCCTGCTGAGCACGGAGCCTGATGTGGGACTCGATCCCAGGACCCTGGGATCACGGACCTGAGCTGAAGGCAGACACTTAACTGATTGAGGCGTCCCATGGGTTTTGTTTTTTTTTTTTAAATAGAAATACTGCACCATAATTTTAGTGATCTAGAAAACTGCATGCCACCTAAATGATGCTTAGCGCATAGTAGACAGTTAACATTCATCAAATGAATAAATCATCATCAGCATGCATTTTCCTGGTCATAAGCATCAGAATTTGGCTTGAGCCCTATACTTTTTGTTTTTATTTCTGTTTGTTTATTTATTTATTTATTTTTACTAGGCAAAGGACTTTATTAACCTTGTTTCAAACTTTATTCCCAGGCTTTTTCAGCTTAATTAGCTGCAAAGAATGAATTGTGTCTAAGCAAAAGCTGAAAGGAGCTATAGTATCCAAGGGGCTTGGGCTTAAAAATACTAGAGATCTAGGTTTTATCAGATCCACAAACAAAATTTTAAAACACAGTCATAATATAAAATAGCAGCTCCCAGTAACTTCTTCAAGTTTTGTCTTCTTCAGAAGGTAACTCAATTCCATTTGCTTCATTCTTGGAAGCTTCATCAAAATTCTCCCCAAGATCTGGAACTTCGCCATCATCCTGGTCTCCGGTAGCAAGTGGTGTTTTTCCACCCACAGATTGTGCAGGCAGAGCTTCAGCTAGTCTTAAATGAGTCAGACGATCTGCACCAAGTTGGTGTCAGATGCCAGGTAGCATAGTGTGCCTGTCCGCTGCCTGCCACGGGGCTCGATCCCAGGACCCTGTGATCATGAGCTGAGCTGAAGGCAGACGCTTAACTGGCTGAGCCACCTAGGCGCCCCAGAACTGAAGTTTATTTTTATCATGGACTGTAGCCCTTCTCTGAACCACCTTCTTTCGGTGAGCAGTTCCTTTCCCACCAGTGCACACTTGTGCTTGCAGTTTGGCGAGTTTCTCCTGGTTTGTGATGGTTTCTTTCATCTTGTTGGAGCAGAAATGCGACCGTGAGGGGGACTAGGGTTGGCGCTCAGGGGGTGTCGGGTGAACCAGCTGAGATTCAGTCGAACCCTAGACTTTTTAAATGCCCTTTGGGCATGGGGACCGTTTGCCAGTCTAGAACATTTATTGATCTGAATTCCCTCTCCACAGGGTTCTAGGACCTAACACTGGCACCTTTTGGCCTTGAGCACATAAGATAAATATTAATTTTGCTATTCTTTTCACGTTTGGAGCAACTCCCTATTTATAGTGTATTTCTGTTATACATTTTTTTTCTTTATTGAATTCAAATAAAAATAACGTGAGATGAAGGAATGACTGGGTTCATGCTGAGGGTCTACACTCAGGGAGAAATGCCTGCTTTCTGTAAATCACACCTGTGTTGAGAACCGATCCCTCTCAGAGCCCCACTAAGGAAGTGCCATTGTAATAATTTTCCACAAACTTTGTGGCTTAAAAAAACACAGATTTATTCTCTTAGAGTTCTGGAGATCAGAAATCCAAAGTGAGTCTTAAGGGGCTAAAATTAAGGTGTTGGCAGGGCTGTTCCCTCTGGAGGCTCCAGGGGAGACTCTGTTCCTTGTCTCATAGCTTCTAGAGGCTTCCAACATTCCTAGGCTTATGGCCACATCACTTCAATCTCTTCGTCACCTTGCTCTTTTTTCTCTTAGCCTCCTTCCTCCCTTATCCCTTACCTGTGATTATACCAGGCCCACCCAGATAATCCAGGATGGTCTCCTTATCATAACATCCTTAATTTGATCACATCTGCAAACTCCCTTTTGCCATATAAGATAACATTTACAGGTTCCAAGGATTAGGTAGGACGTGGACATCTTTGGGGAGGCCATTTTTCAGCCTTGCATAGGAAGTGTGAACTGCGAGTCGGTTGTTCTTGGTTTCTCATTTTGAAACATGATTTTAGTGATTTGTGAGTGGTTGAGGTATCATTCATCTCCTATTCTTAAAACTAGAATTTGTGGGAATATCCCCAAAACTCAAGAGCTGAGTTTTTCTAGGAAATAGTGACCATGAAATGTTTGATTACAACATAGAAATCACTTCTGAGCAACCTTATTTCAATAGTTTCATTGATTTAGAAGATATTACGGTCCTATTTCTATGTGATTTATATGCATAAGCCAAGGTTGTGTAAACATTAAAATGAAAATAAGTCTATTATCTAGTCTTCATAAATCCGATTGGCATTCAACAAATACTGGTGGAGACTCTACTATGTGTCAACACTTTTCAGTGTGATTTCAATCACTTCTCTCATCAACCCTAAGAAATAGGTAATTGTGCCTATTTGACAGACATTGGGATGGAGAAACTTGAAGAAATTCGATGAATTTCCAAGAACTTTATTTGATATGATTTTCTGCTTTAAGAGCAGTGCCATTCCAATGTTCCACATTTATTTCTCCAAAAATAAAAGCTGACATTTTTGCAAAATACATTCTCATACGTTATCGCCGATGATCTTGTTTAGCTTGGCTCCTGCCCAGTATGACCCAGGGATGTGTGTAGAATAAGTGAGGGATTTCTGAGGCTCCACCCTCCCCAGTACACTTCCTTCCTCTAAGTTTACATTCTCTCAGAAGCAGACTCTGAGATCAGGATTTGAGTGTATGTGGTTTATTTGTGAGGTGACCCCAGAAAGTTCTAATAGGGAAAGAAATGTTATGGAAATAAGTTACCACTGTGATTCAATCCTGCTGGGCAATTCTAGAAGACAGTAGGACACAAGCCTCAGAGCTAACCCCCCTGAAGGCAAGGGAGCTGGGGTATTTATACTCCCAACAGTCATTGGTTGAGGGCTTCTGAGGAGGGGCCACGTAATGGGGGTCTTATTACTTAGAAGGGGAGAACAGATATTGAGGTACCATTTGCAATGTCAGCCATGTGTAAATTAGGGATCATATCCCATTTACAGATGAATAAAGTGAATTTCAAAAGATTAAGCGATTAAGTGATTTGCCTAAAATATCACAGTGAACAGGTGGCAGATTGAAAGCCATGGCTATCTCCCAAGGATAATTAGATCACTTTCCGTGGGGTGCTTTGTCCAGAGTAATCAGCAGTACTTCCTGTTTCATCAGTTAACTTGCTGGGTTTCAACGTAGTGGTTCCAATAACCTGTTTTAAGTCTGAAGGTCGTGCTTATGAAAACAAACAAAAGGCAAAAGACCAATACTCTAAAAGTAGCTAAAATTAATTCACTTCAGGTTCAACATGAACAAATGACATACTCAAACATTCTCCTGAATGCCAGAGATACATATCTATCTGCTGCCCCCACTGAACAACTTGGGAGGGCAGGCAACATATCTGTCTTTTTTGGTGAGTGGGGTGCAGGGTGAGGGTTGTTAACTCTAGCTCCTAGCCCAGTTCCTGGCACATAGTAGGTGTTGAATAAAAAAATTGGTGCATTAATGAATGACCGACCACAGAACTCTGGTGGAGAGGCAGATAATGTTACTTACATATAAATAACGTGTGTTTATACTTCTATATATAAGCATTCAAAAGAATGTTTATGTATATTTATGTTTTTACATATTACACTTGACCTATAACACAGGTTTGAACTACACGGGTCCACTTATTCGTGGATTTTTTATAGTACAGTGCTGTGAATGTGTTTTCTCTTCCTTATGATTTCCTTAATAACATTTTCTTTTCTCTAGCTTACTTTATTGGAAGAATACCATATATAATACATATACAAAATATGTGTGAATCAACTGTTTTCTGTTATTGGTAAGGCTTCCAGTCCAGAGTAAGCTTTTGGTAGTTACATTTGGGGGGAGTCAAAAGTTATACAAGGATCTTTGACTGTGCCAGGGGTTGGCACCCCTAGCTCCCATGTTCACTGATCAACTGTATGTTTATGTGTATATATATGCATGCAAAATTATGTGTGTGTGTGTATACAGAGGGAGAGAACATATAGAACATATGAACCATTCCATAGAAATCAGATAAGAGAAATTGAGTCTGCATGAGTCAGTCAGGAAAAGTGGAGGACAGGGGATGACATTGAAACTGTCCTTGTGGAATGAACGTGAGCCCACCTGACCTAAAACAGAAGGGAGAAGGCAAGTTTGCAGTACTTACTTCCCAGTAGGTATTGCATAGGGATAAATAAATGGCTGGCTGGATCGATACATAGCTGCAAAAGGGGTATAAAAGGAAGGCTTTGGCCCCAGATAGGAAGTGCACTGGCCAGCATCTGGGGGCACGAGCCCAGTGAGAGCCAAGAAGGCAAGCTGGAAATAGGCCGCGAAGAGCCCTGTATTTTGAGCCAAGGAGCTTGGGCTTTGTTGTGAGAGCAGAGAGCAAAGCAGGGCATTGCAGGCTGTGTTCTGTAAAGATAACCCCATCGTGACCAATTCACGCTCAGAATGATCCCACAATCGCACAGAATTATCTTCAAGGTAATGCACTGTAGTTTAGTGAAATTGGCAGCCTTTTTCCTTTCCGAATGTACATACTATCAGTGTGTTTATAATCCATGGTAGCTCAGATTGGATGAACACAAATGCAAAATTAAAACTCAACATACCAAAGCAGCAACATCTTTACAAAGATCATCACGTTTGCTCTTCAAGTATTGCTCTGTTTCTGGGCACGACGTGTATGAGTTATCTGTTGCTATTCAACAAAATACTCCGAAGCTCAGAGATTTAAAACAGCATTTATTTATTACCCCTCACTGTTTCTGTGAGCCGGGAATTCAGGAGCACTTTAGCTGGATGGGGCTTGGGGTTTTTCACGAGGTTGCAGCCAAGTTGTTGGCCGAGGCTGTAGTCCTCAGAAGGCCTGACTCCAGCGGGGGGCCTGCCTGCAAGGTGGTGCGCTCACCTCCTCGGGCAGGGGACCTCGGCGACTCGCTGCCTGGGGCCAGGAAGCCTCAGCTCCTTGCCTGGTGGAGCTCCCTCTGGGGCTGCTTGAGTGTCCTCTTTGGCCCGGCAGCTAGCTTCCACATCGCAAGGACTCAGAGAGAGAGAGAGAGAGAAGGTGAAAGTAGCTCTGCCTTGTGTGCCCTGATCTTGGAAGTTACCCTCCATCCACTCCCACCGCGACCTCTTCGTTTGAAGCCAGGCACTAAGTCCAGTCCTACATAAGGTGGGGGCGGGGGGAGAATTAGACTTTACCTCTTAGAAGGTGGACTATCAAAGAATTTGTGGGCATATTTTAAAACCACATCACACCTTCTGGTTTTCCTTCTCAGCCTCTTTTACCAGCCTTGGTTTCCACAGAGCTCTGTCTCCTATATAGATGTAGATGACTTCGAAATGTGAATCTCGAGCCCCAGCCTCTCTCTGCTGCATTCTTCACCTAGCCATTGGGATGTCCCGTTGAGCTTTGGACATCCCAAACTGAGCTCTGGATCAGCTCTCCAGAACTCACTGTCCCCCATCTCACCCATTCTCCCTATTCCAGGACAAACAGTATCCAAACTGGTCCAAGCCAAAAACCTGGGCATCATTTCTGACAACTCACTCTTCTCCCCACTTGTATTCACTCTGGTGCTAAATCCTATCGCAGACAGAGCCTCAAGCCCATCTGCTTCTCTCTCTCCTGCCCACCACCACCCAGCCATGCACTGTCATCTCTCACCTGAACCCCAACAATAGCTGCCCTTTGCTGCTTCTCTTGCCCCCTCTAGTTCACATTCCAGAGGGTTCCTCTTAAAACTTAAATCACATCGTGTTAGCCATCTCCTTAAAGCCTTTCAGTGACTTGGCATTGGATTCAGAATAAGATCTGTTCTATTTAAGATGGCATAAAAGGCCCTGTGGGTCTTGCCCGTTTCTCTAACTCCCCATTTTCTGTCATTCCCCACCGTGTTCTCTGTGGATGGAAACTAAAGGAGCTGCCTGGATGACACTTGCTTTATTGACTACCTTCTCTTCCTCGTCTCACTTCCCCACCCCCCTACCCATGTGCCTTTGCCTCGTAGACAAACCACTTGCGCTCACATCCTTGTCTCAGTCTACTTCTGGGGGAGCCCACACTAAGACACTCCCCATGCCCGATTTCCACCCAAGTCCCGAGCGTGGAAGGTAAATGAGAGAAATAGAGGAAGCAAGGGAAGGTGCTGAGGTTTGATCTACCGCCGATGACATGGGAAATTTGAAGATGGAGAACACACACCGGTACGCACTTGATAACCAGCCGTTTGTTGACGAGGCTCTTCGATGCCCACACATCCAGGCAGCTGAGACGCTTTGGGGCATCCCTGGGCCTGTTGGACCTGGACTCTGTATGTTGAAGATGGGTGGAAGCCAGAATTAATCTTAACCAGTATGGTACAATGGACTTGCCGTACTGGGAACGCTGATGAAAACAAAAGGAAACAAAACAAAGAACCCTCATGGCTGGACCTTATGGTCTCTATTTAGAAAAAAATTTATTTCATTCATTGGGCCACATTTAAATATCAGCAAAAAGAAGTTTTAACTTCTCAATTTGTCTTGGAGAAAGACTATCATAAAGTTTCCTGGAACCTGACCATAAACAAGCACACTAAGAATTCTGGCACGGTATATTTTCGCAGAAAATAAGGAATCCCAGGAAGAAACACTACACTACTTACACAATCCCTGGAATGTTTTTAAATTAACCTCAGCTGTGGAGACGGCATTCGTGATTAATTTGATCAGTGTAGACAGCAAGCTGTATAATGCGTTAAAGGAACTGGGACAATTGAGCATTCAGTTCAGACTCCCACAGCTCAGGGCCTCCTCTCCACAGGGACTCGCTCATCTGCACGGACACTTCCCTGCCTTGGGACCAGGCTCCCTGGGCCTTCCATATGCCAACCAGGGTTCAGCAAGAGAGATCTGAGAGAGCTGCTGGCTGGCCCGGCCAGACCTCCTGAGATGGCAGAGGATGTTGCTGGGGTCATTTCCGTCCAAGATCAGGAGTTCTCTTTCTAGGTTCCTAAATTCCTTTTGAATGATTACCCCACGTTTATCGGGTCCCGTGAGGTTGGGTCAATCCAGCCAAATGCATACCAGCTCATTATACTCAGACATGTATTACATTCCAGTGATTGGTACTCTGCCAGAACCATGCCTCCCTGGTATCTTGGAATGCGCTGCTCCAATTTTATACATTTTAAAAAATACGTGCTTCACTAAATATGGAACTAAATGCAATTCATATTGATAGTTTTGTAAGTTTTTTTTTTAAAGAGAGGTAGAGAAGGGGGAGTGGGGAGGGGGAGAGACAGAATCCTGAGCAGGCTCCATGCCCGATGCGGGGCTTGATCTCACAACCCCATGATCATGACCTGAGCCAAAATCAAGAGTCAGACGCCTAACCGACTGAGCCACCCAAGCGCCCCTTGTAAGATTTTTTTTTGTATGACTAGATTCCCATATGAGGAAAAAGATCATGTGCCCTAGACTTTAGGAAAAGAAATGATTCTTGAAATACTACTCTGTTGATCAGGGTAGGCTAATTTCTACATCAAAACGGTCTCAAAATCGCAGTGGCTGAACACAGTAAAGTTTATTTCTTTGTCTGCCTTGAAGTCCCAGACATGTTGGAGAGACTCTGCTGTGTGCTTTCACACAGGACCAGGCTCCATCCATCTTGAAGGGCCATTTCCTCCAGGCCAGCAGAGTCCTTTTTATTCAGCGGGCTGATAGAAAAGGAGCATGTCCAGGATCCCGTGGGAGGCTTTGTGAACAGGCTTGGAGGTGGTCTGCCCACGTTCCACTGGCCTAAGCCGGTCACGTGGCTCCACCTAGCCAGCAGGCTGGCTGGGGAGCATAGTGTAGCTTTGTGCCCAGGAGAGAGAGAAATAGGTTTGCTGAGCACTGAAACTTCTCTTCCATGATCATTAAATTGTAACATGAAATTACAGATATTTGGCCATTTTTAACTTATAGAAGTTTCATGTAGTTTAACCTAATCGTTTACGTCCCTTATCCAGAATACTCACAACCAGATATTAAAATAAAAGAATAATTGAATTGATGATGGGAAAGTTAGTGATTGGGCAGGAATTAGAGCAAAGGACAGGTAGAAGGAGAGGATGCTGGGGAAGTAATGTGAATAATTTGTTAATATTAACTTCCAATGCCATGCAAGAACTATGTATGCAACTATAGATTAAAGCTTTTTAAGCAGTTTTTTAAAAAGTTTATGAGATAGTGTGCCCTGCTCTTATTGTCAATGTCATGCTTGCGTGTGCTGGATTCCTTTCTTCCCCCCAATAATATTGTTTCAACTTAAACAGAAATATTTTAGTATTTGCTTTCCTTTTTTATCCATAATTTTAAATGACTGCATATGTGCATAAAAAAAAACCCTGGCAGACTTAGAATGTGGAGCTGAATGCTTGGTGTAATAAATCAATTTCCTTCTGGCATCTACAAATCAGCAAGTGATTATTAGCCATTTTATCCACCAGAGATTTCCCCCCTTTAAACTGTTTTTCCATTTTCATGACCAGATGTAGAATTTGATGATTAAACCACTAAAATCCCATTTGTGGCTGTCCCTTTGAGGCATCTCTCAAAACTGGGTGAATACAGGGATGGCACGTCCATCAATTAAAAGGCATGTTGCTCATTTATGGACGTGCATGGTTCTCTGATGGTTTTTCCTACGATGTTGCAAGCTACTTGGTCTTCTCTAGGAAATATGCACAGAACATGTCACTGCATCTACAGAGCAGCTGTGGGCCAAACTGCTGTTTTCTGGTTTGTGTAATTGCCCAAACATCAGAATCCACTTTATGGTTCTCAGTCATGAGTCGATTCTTAATGATTGTTTCCTTTTTTTTTTTTTTTAAAAACAAGTGAAAATAAGGCTAGATTCAATAACAAATTTGTTATCTTCTAACAAAGCTGTAATCCTAAAATGCATCTGTGACTGAAGAAGGATTTTTTTCCAGTGGATAAGAAACCTTACTTGATTAACAAGGTTTTGGTGGCCCAAGTGTTAGTCATTAACATTTTGGAGAGCTTTACAAGTGATAGTTTGTACAATGTCAAAAATGATGACTTGAGAGAAATTGATACAACTCAGATTTCTCAGCTTCACCTTTTCACCTAAAGACAAGCATGTGAAAGCAATAAAATTCGAGAAAGAGGATTTCTCTGGAGAGTTGTGGTAATGTGCAAACAGTATATGAATTTCATCTTCTGGTAACTTTCTCCTTTTAGTTAACCCCAGCCAGTGTTCTTTACAATCAAAAGTAATTCACTTTGACCGATACATATGAAATGGTTTGCCCACCTGTACAGAGGACCCTGGACTCTTTCACTAAAGTTTTTAATTAGGCTTTTAAAAAAATATATTTCAACCAGATTCAATTTTTTTTGTTGTGATTTCACATCTAACAGTTTCGATAATCTTTTTTTTTTTTTTTGAGGTGTAACTGACATGTAACATTATATTAGTTACAGGTATACAATATAATGATTCAATATTTGTATATATTGCAAAATGATCACAATAGGTCAACTTACTATCTGTCACCATACATAGTTATAAATTTTTTTCTTGTAATGAGAACTTTTGAGATTTATTCTCTTAGCAACTTTCAAATATGCAAAATAGTACTGTTAACTACAGTCACCATCTGTACATTACATCCC
Source organism: Leptonychotes weddellii (assembly GCF_054177405.1). Taxonomy (NCBI): domain Eukaryota; kingdom Metazoa; phylum Chordata; class Mammalia; order Carnivora; family Phocidae; genus Leptonychotes; species Leptonychotes weddellii. Next base: position 97,759,806 of record NC_138385.1, on the reverse strand, counting down.
TATGACTTATTTTATAACTGGAAGTTTATACCTTTTGACCCCCTTCACCCATTTCACCCCACCCCCCACCTCCCTGCCTCTGGGAACTACCAATCTGTTCTCTGTATGTATGAGCTTGTTTTTTATTGTTCTTTGTTTTTTAGATTCCACATATAAGTGAGCTCATGTGGTATTTGTCTTTCTCTGACTTATTTCACTTAGCATAATGCTCTCAAGGTCCATCAGTGTTTTCCCAAATGACAGGTTTTCACTTTTTTTTTTTTTAATGACTGAATAGTATTCCATTGTGTATATATACCACATTTTCTTTATCCATTCATCCGCCATTGGACCCTTAGGTTGTTTCCAGATCATGGCTATTGTATATAATGCTGCAGTGAACATGGGACATGCATGTATCTTTTCAAGTTAGTGGCTTCATTTTCTTTGGATAAATATCCAGAAGTGGGATTGCTGGCAAATGGTAGTAATTTTGTGAGAAACCTCCATACTGTTTTCCACAGCGGCTGCACCAATTTACATTCCCATCAGCAGTGCACGAGGTTCCCTTTTCTCCACATCCTCACCAACACTTGTTATTTCTTGTCTTTTTGATAATAGCCATTCTGCCCAGTGTGAGGTGATATCTCATTGTGGTTTTTGATTTGCATTTCCCTGATGTTGAGTGATGTTGAGCGTCTTGTCATGTGTCTGTTGGCCATCTGGATGTCTTTGGGGAAATGTTTATTCAGATCCTCTTCCTATTTTTTAATCAGATTGGTCTTTTTGTTATTGAGTTGTAGGAGTTCTTTCTATATTTGGGGTATTAACCTCTTGCCAGATATATGATTAGCAAATATTTTCTCCCATTCAGTAAGTTTGCCTTTTCATTCTGTTGATGGTTTCCTTTGCTGTACAGAAGTTTTTTTAATTTGGTGTCCCACTTGTCAATTTTTGCTTTTGCTTTTGGTGTCAAGTTTCAGTACATTGTTGCTTACTGAGTTCCCCCTACTCTTATGGAGGCTGCTTTGTTTTGCAAAATCCCTGATATTTCCAACTGCTTGAAATCCTTCTATAACTCCCCAGAGCCTTCAGGGTGGACAAAATGTTTTGCATGGTCACAGGCCTTTTCTTTGTGGCCCCTGCTTATCTCCCTGCTACCTTCTCCTCCCCTCTATTCTCTCCACTTCCCTCCCCACTTCCCTTCCCACTCCCCTGCTCTAAGCACACACCACTTTCTAGACTCTAGTTTACAGGCCACCAACTCCTCAGGTTTTTGGTGGCTCCCTCCTTGACACAGGCTGTTTTCTCTGCCTGGAACACCTTCCCTACCCAACAGCCTCCTTCCATTTTACCCAGGTAAGTCCCACCAGTCTCCAGGATTCATATCAGGCCCCATTTCCTCCAGAAAACCCCTCACCCACCCACCCCTAACCTAACGACTCCTACATCTACCCCTAGCTCCAAGAACTTACTCCTTTCATGATATTTGTCAAGTTGTAGTATAATAATCTGTTCACTTGCCCAGCTGCATCCCTAGACTGTAAGTTCTTTGTGGGCAGGGGCTGTTCTCATATATGTCTAGAGTCTCAGTGCCTACTACAGTGCCTGACATGTGTAGTTACCTAATACATTTTAGGTGAAAAAAATGGATAGATGGATGAATGAATAGTGCAGAGGAGGAAAGATAATTTTCCCTCTATCCTTCTAGGTTCTTGGCTGAGATCCCCCTGTAATAAAAGATTAATAGGAGAAAACGAGACAGAAGTAAATAACTTATATACCTGCTGTACACCTGGGAGATACCCAGGAAAACTGAGTAACTCAAAATGGCACAAGCCACCACCTTAATACCCAGCTAAAGATAAAAGATGTTGTTGGAGGTTGGGGGAGCAGGTTATGGGAGGTGACCAGGCAAAGCACAGTAAGTAAGGATGAGGTTGTTACACAGGTTTAAGCCCTGGCCTTCTCCATTGATAACAGCTTCTTCTTCCCTTTTTTTTTTTTTTTAAAGATTTTATTTATTTGAGAGAGAGAAAGCACAAGTAGGGGGGAGGGGCTGAGTGAGAAGCAGGCTGCCTGCTGAGCAGGGAGCCCGATGTGGGGCTCGATCCCAGGACCCTGGGATCACGAGCTGAGCCGAGAGCAGATGCTTAACTGACTGAGCCACCCAGGCACCGCTGATAACAGCTTCTTGAGATTCAGAGAGGGAGACAGCCTTGTATATGGAGATTTCCCTTATAAATATAAATATCTCTTACACAAGGGTAACTTCTTTTTTTTTTTTAAGATTTTATTTATTTGCTTGAGAGAGAGCGTGCACGCACGTGCGTGACAACAGAGGGAAAGGGAGAGGCAGACCCCCGCTTAGCAGGGAACCTGACTTGGGGCTCAGTCCCAGAACCCTGAGATCATGACCTGAGCCGAAGGCAGATGCTTAACTGACTAAGCCACCCAGGCGCCCCACAAGGGTAACTTCTACTCAGGTTTTCAGAGCTTCTCCTGTGTCTGCTGTTTCTTAAAAATAATCAGCCCAAAATAATCCTTATGCCAAAGAAGCATGTTTTGGGGTGGCAAATCCTGTTCCCCTTCCATACTTTGGTCAGCTGTATTCCTGCCTGACTTCTAATACGAATGTAAAGTCACCTGGTCTTTTTTTGTGGCCCTGGTTTCTTCATGTGTAAAATGATAGGTTAGAACTGGCTGATGTCTGAGGTCACTTTCTTTAAGGTGAAATTCTACAGTGAGCTCCCCTTGCAGTGAGAACTGATTCCTACATACATTAAAAAGTTAAGTCACATGGGAACTGTGGCAGCCATGAGAATGTGCCTTGCAGACTTCCAGCTGCTGGGAGTGTGACTGACCCAGGGCCCCCACTACTCTGCTCTTGGAAAGCCATCACCACATTTGAGCAAGGCCATGCCTCCCACGGGCTGCTTCTGCCAGGCCACCTTCCAGAAGGAGCATGGCAGGGATACCACGGCAGGACTGTTTGTGGGAAATACCACTCTCCTCTGAAGGTCAGTTTTGGCTCCCAGACTCCCCCTCAGTTTTGCCAAGCCCTCCTTAGACTTACCCAGCAGCCTTGGATACCTCCATCCGACCTTTGTTCCATCTTTGCTTTGCTCGGGGTCAGCCTCGCATGGTGATCCGATGGCCCTCCCAGCCTTCCCCAGCTCTCTCTCACAGGTGTTTCCTGTAATAACATCCTTGCGCGTTTATTCCCCTCATGGCTTCTGCTTCTCAGAGGACTCAGACTAAAGCAGAAACCTAGTTCAAACTGCAATTCATTTCATTGATTATGAGTCCATGGCAGTTTTAAACTTTATACCTTATTCAACACATCTAATAGCAATCTTAATCCTACTGCTAGTACTACTAAAAGTGATGAGTTAGGGAACATTTCCTGTGTTACTCACTGCTCCAAGCCCTTTATATATATTGCATCATTCCATTGTCACAAAAACCCTTAAAGTAAATACCCTTTTTATCCCCATTTCACAAATGAGATAGTTGAGGCATAGAAAGGCAAAGTAACTTGCTGAAAGTCACAGGTTCATGTATAGTAGAGTCATGATTCAAACTCAAGAAGGAGACCGTCGTCCTAACCATCGTATTTTACAGCCTACTCAACATCAGAGCTGATCCTGCTTTTTCTAGAAACACTCTGCATTTGGCTTAACCTGGTGTTCCTTTTACCTTTCTGAGCATTGCCTGGGTCTCTTTCTGGACCTTTCTCCTCCGTGGCCCACCTCTTACATGCTAGTTTCCTTGGGGCTGTGCCCTAAGCCTTCTTTTCTTCTTACACTACATACATTCCCATAGATTCAGTAACCAACTGCCTACAGATGACTCCCCACTCCAGTCCTGCTTCCTGGACTTTTGGCCTAAATAGCCAACTTCCTATTCAACATCTCTTGGTTGTCTGTCTAATGAGCCCTCAAAATTAGCATGTCCCTAAGAGAACTCCTCATTTATCCTATTCCTCAACATGGTCCTCCATCCATATTCCCCATTCCAGAAAAAGCAGCACTGCTGTCTACCTGATTTTACATCCGTCTCACACTCCAGATCCAATTGACCAGAATATGACCTCCATGAGGGCAGAGATCTTACGTTCCTCGTGGTTGCTGCTGACCCTCTGGAGACTAACCCAATGCCTGATATGTTGTAGGTTTTCAGTAAATAATGAATGAATGCTCTGATCCATTACCAAGTCTTTTGGTTCCACCTTGAATCTATCCATTTTTCCTCACTGCCTCTGCTACTGCTCTAGTCCAAAAGACCAGAATCTTCCAAGCCAACTGGTATCCCTGCTTCCATCTGTCTCCATCTCATCCATTTTCCAGACTGTGGCCATGATAATATTTTTCTAAGGGAAAATGTTATCAGATAACCTCCCTACTCAAAATCCCTCTGTGCTGCCCTATTACCATTCAACTATCAGGCTTCATAGCCTGAGCTTGACTAACATGATGCTCTGTGCTGTAACCTGCTCATCTCCCTCCCTTTGCTCCACTCCTGTGGTCTTCTATCAGTTCCTCAAGCACAAGCATGGTGTCTCTTACCCTGCACTCATTCTGTGACTTCTGCTTGTAATATGCTTTCCCTCATTTTGTGTGGCTGAATTCTCTTTATCTTCCGTTTCACTTAAAGGTGCACCCTCAGAGAGAACATCTTGGATCCATTCAACCAGAGTGTGTTTCTTTGCTTTAAGCTTCTGTAGCTGACCAAATATGTTTAGTGCCTCTGTTACCCTCACCCTCTTGTCTAAAAGTTCGTAGTCAGGGACCCTATCCACCATGTTTATCTCTGTATTTCCAGGACCTAGCACAGGGCTCAATACATATTCATGTTCTATTGAATAAGCTGGGGCTTGGGGCATCAGGAACATAGGTAAGGTCCTCCCTTGCAAACCTATAGTCAAGAAGTTGGCAGGTCATCTCCAAAGTATTGATAGATTGAAATCTAATTAAATGAATCCCCCATTCCTTATAAAAATACAGAATTAAGGGGGCACCTGGGTGGCTCAGTCGGTTAAGCATCTGCCTTCAGCTCAGGTCATGATCTCCAGGGTCCTGGGATTGAGCCCCGCATCGGGCTTCCTGCTCAGGTGGGAGCCTGCTTCTCCCTCTCTCTCCCTCTGCCCCTCCCCCCCACTCATGTTCACTTGCTCTCTCTCCAGTAAATAAATTAAGATTTTATTTATTTATTGGAGAGAGAGAACTAGCGGTGGGGAGGGATAGAGGGAGAAAGAGAGAGAAGCAGACTCCCTGCTGAGCAGGGAGCCCGATGCGGGGCT
>NC_138385.1:97643944-97754025 GCF_054177405.1 Leptonychotes weddellii | reverse complement strand
TAGAGGGAGAAAGAGAGAGAAGCAGACTCCCTGCTGAGCAGGGAGCCCGATGCGGGGCTCAATCCCAGGACCCTGGAGATCATGACCTGAGCCGAAGGCAGATGCTTAACTGACTGAGCCACCCAGATGCCCCCATAAATAAAGTCTTAAAAAAAAAACTGCAGTAAGATACCACTTCCCACCAACTAGAATGGCTGTAATAAAAAAAAAATGGACAATAACAAGTGCTGGTAAGGATGGAGAAATTGGAACCCTTATACACTGCTCGTAGGAATGGAAAATGGAGTAGCCATCTTGGAAAGCAGTCTGGCAGTTCCTCAAAAAGTTAAACATGGTTACCATATGACCTAGCAATTCCACTCCTAGGTATATACCAGAGAGAAATGAAAACATATGTCCATACAAAAACTTGTACACCAGTGTTCATAGCAGCATTATTCGTTTGAGCCAAAACAAGGAAACCACCCAAATGTCCATCAACTGATGACTGGATAAACAAATGTGGTCCATCCATACAATGGAAGGTTATTCAGCCATAGAAAGGAATGGAGTACTATTACATGCCACAGCATGGATGAACCTTGAAAGCATATTAAGTGAAAGAAACCGGACATAAAAGATCACATAGTGTACGATTACATTTCTGTGAAATGTCCAGAAAAGGCAAATCCAGAGACAAAAAGTAGATTTGTGGTGACCAGGGGTTGGAGGATTGGGGGGCGGGGAATTGGGACTAACTGCTAATGGGTATGGTGTTTCTTCTTGGAGGAATGGAAATGTTCTGGGATTAGATAGTGGTGATGGTTGCATAACATAGTGAATATACTAAAAATTACTGCATTTTATTATGTGAATTATATCCATTTTAAAAATGCTACACAAAGATTCTTAAGTACATCATTCTGTGTGGACTAGCACTTACTTACTTGACACACTTTATATTCAGTAGTCTGTAGTTTCTTGTTTGGGAATTGTTAGTTATGTGCAGACGGGGTCAAGATTGCGGTATCCCCTGCAGAATTGTTAGTAATGTCCAGATTAGATTATGTAAGGTGACTGTATTATTATGATACTTACCATGCTGTCCTCTGCTGCAATATATCTGTTTATGATGGTTTGGGAATTTAAGAGAGTAAAGATTGGGTCTTTTTCATCACTCTGCGTGCCTAAGACAGTACTTGAGATATGGCAAGTACTGAATAAATGTTTCACTTGCGGTAGAACTTAACAAGGGACAGTTGGCAGTGCCTAGAGACGTTTTTGCCTGCCACAACTGGAGAGTGGGTGCTTCTGCCATCTATAGGTAGAGGCCAGGGATGCTGGTACATCAACCCTGGCTGAGAGGCACAGGACAGCCCCCAACAGCAAAGATTTCTCTGGCCCAAAAGTCAGTCGTACAGAGGTTGAAAAACCCTGTTCTAAATTGTTGAGCAGGGTGCCTATGTGGCTCAGTTGGCGAGGCATCTGCCTTCGGCTCAGGTCATGATCCCGGGGTCCTGGGATTGAGCCCCACGTCAGGCGCCCTGCTCAGAAGGGAGCCTCCTTCTCCCTCTCCCACTCCCTCTGCTTGTGCTCTCTCTCTCAAATAAATAAATGAAATTTTTAAAAAAATAAATGATTGAGCAAATGACTTACAAATCCCCCAAATTAGTTTCATCAGAAGATGAAAAAAAAGGTCCCTTTAAGGAAAATTAAATCATAAAATCATCCTTGCATTTGGTGTTCTCAGTTAATGAAATGTCGCAGACCATATCTTTGTGGCTCTTAACTGAAGAACCACGTGGGTGGGAGAGGCAGAGCTCAGGGGAGAACTGCAAAGCTGTGGCACTTCCCAACCTTGACTAAGGATTATTAACTTGCAGAGAATTCAGTCCTGCAGCAGAAAGCACATGGTCAAAGGTGCATCCCTTGTCTGTTAAAGAGCCCAGGAACCATTTTACGTTTAATTTAATCTGCCCAAGGAAACAATCCCAGCCCTCCACAAAATACACAACTCAAGTCTTTTCTTCCAGAAGCTGGTGGCAGCCCCGCCCACTACTAACTAGGTCAGTAAGTATGTAACTGTGCAGTGAGGTCCAGTCGTGGCCCAGAATGCTGAGGGGCACTTGGTGGCCAGGTTCACTCCTTCAGGTCTCTGGATCAGGGGTCGGCAAGCTAAGGCCTGCAGGCCAAGGCTGGTGGCCCTCTGTTTTTTCATGACCAGTGAGCTAAGCCTGGTTTTACCCTTTTTTTAAAAGATTCTATCCATTTATTTGACAGAGAGCACAAGCAGGGGGAGCGGCAGGCAGAGGGAGAGGGAGAAGCAGGCTCCCCACTGAGCAGGGAGCCCAGTGCAGGGCTCGATCCCAGGACCCTGGGATCATGACCTGAGCTGAAGGCAGACACTTAACCGACTGAGCCACCCAGGCACCCCTGGTTTTACCTTTTCAACTGGTTAAAGCTAAACCAAAGGAAGAATGATATTACATGACACGTGGAAAGTATATTAAATTCAAGTTTCGGTGTCCATAAATAAAAGTTTTATTGAACCCAGTTATGCCCGTCTGTTTGCTCTTGGCCACTGTTGCCCGTCTAGCTGCTCTTGGGCATGGACAGAGACCGCTCGACCCTCTTGATGGCAAAGCCTACAATATTTACCATCTGACCTTTTCTGAAAAGCATTTGCCAACCCCTGCTCTATGGTTAAAGAGTTTAGCAAATGGTGTTCCGAGGAGGCAGTGAGGAATGAGAAGCCACCCTGGGCTGGAGTCCCTGACATGTGGCTCTGCTGGGGATGTGGCTGTACCCCACTGGGCTGGCGCTTCCTCATCTGGGCACGGGAGGGCTTTGCTGGAGGTTCTCTAGAGCCTTCCAGCTCCGAACTGTCCAGGGTGTGTGGAGAGTCCAGTTTGTGTGGTGGTTCCCAGGTGGCCGATGAGGTAAACGCACAGCAGTCTTGTCAGGGACAGAGCCACGGGGCCACGGCGTCACATTACCACACTCGGCGCTGGAGCCGACACAGACCTGGACCGCCCCTGTGTCTGTACAGAGCAGATTGGAAATTGGCGCTCGACAGGGTTTGGAGACAAGCTCTTGGCCATTTTCACGCGCCCTAGTTTTATAGATTATGTAACCGGATTCTTTTAACCCCGGGGAAGAGAGAAATGGACAACACCCATGATTGGAGAAGGCTGGCAACCCCAAATTCAGGCTTTCTGGATCTAATTGAGCCCTTAGGGCAGGTTTATTGAATTTCACCAGGTAATTGTCATCTCTCCTGTTCATTTACCGGCAGGAAAGAGTCTCTGTTGCCCTTTTTGTGTTCTCCATATTAACATGCGACTCTTTACCCACAGTCCAAAGGATCATGGGCTGTCCACGTCCGCGCTGCAGCCCGGGGTCTGTCGCTATGGGACTAAGCTGGCCTGCTGCTATGGCTGGAGAAGGAACAGCAAGGGAATCTGTGAAGGTAATTGTGTGAAAACTCAGACCACCCTGGGATCCAGTCGTAGGCCAGTGTCCTTAGGTTTTTATCCGGGACACCGTAAGCTGTCACCAAATTGTCCACCCATTGTCATCAAATCCCTTAATCTGTTAAATAGGATAAACACACAACCACATGTCCCATACACTTTAGGTGCTACTGTGGATCATGCTGGATTATACACGGTAAAGCACAAAAATGTTAGCTTGTTTTGGTAAGAATAACAGTACTACCTTCTTTCTGTCTCTGCCCCAAACTCCTCCTCTCTAGCTGGTTCAAAAATATCTGGATAGACCACAAGTGAAGACAGAACTTGATAATATCCAGAATCTATAAACCATTGAAAAGCACTGATAAGGCTCCTACGGGCTCAGTATCATGCAAAACCTTCCACCAGCAGTTTCCTGGTGACAAGATGACAGGAGTATCAAGATACTAGAAAAGATATTTGAAGAGCATTATTGCCTACCCAGATAAAGAAAGTTAGAACATCCCCCTGGGGCTCTGTCAATTCAAAAAGAGGGTGGGTCCTCACGCTGACTGGGTCTATAGTGTCATGATCAAGGGCATTGTCTTGGGGATGTCAGAATGACGTGGGTGACCTTGGGTGCGTAGGTAAGCTGGCTGAGGCTCCACTTCGTCAGCAACGTGGAGAGATTAATTCCTAGTTCAGAGGGGAAAGAGTGTAAGCATTAAAGGGTATGCTCATTACCTGGCATGCATAGAAAATATCTCCTAAATCACCCTTGACTCAGAAAGGACGGATGACTCTCCTGTCCCTTCAAAGCACATGTGATGCAGGCATTACATGTTGCTGTAGTCTTTTTCTAGACACAGCACATTTTTATGTGAAGGCTGTCAGGTGGAAAGGGGCAAAAACCACGTGGACCGCATGATTTGGAGTCTTAGAGTTACACGAGCCTCAGCACCTCCTGCCATAAAACTTACATGTCTCTGGTGAATAAATGAGGGTGAGCTTTGGCTTTCTGTAAGGTCTACTCTGTAACTAAATCAAAGCAATTTGGCCACGCCGCAGACAGCCGGTCACATTCTTGATGTTTTTGTGGACAATGTAATACCATAGGCAGGAAAGAATTTAAAGCGAGCTGTTAAAAGAGCATGTGCCGAGGGTTCAAGCACAATCAATGCTCAGTAGGCATGTTTGGCAAGTGCAAGAGCTCATCAGCACCCCCGCTGCCCTGGTGAAATGTTCAGGTATTAAATTGCAATGATGTTTGTATCTAAAATCTGTTATTGTATTATATCCAATTTGTATGGTCCTTCTTGACGGTAAAGTCATCTGCTCCTTGAAGCACCAAGTAACGGGGTGATGAGCCCCTGATTGCCAGATCTCGGATTCCTAAGTCAGAGCGTGGGCTGTGTGGTAATGAGATGAGAACCCATGCCCACTTGCCCGAACAGGCAGAGTTGCACCCCAGCCTGGGAGATCCCAGTCCTCCCGGACTCCTCTTCCATCCATCTGTTCACCCTTCGTTCCTCCAGAGGCCCTGACTCCATGCTGGAGCTTTCTAGATCTTGGCTCCTGCCCTGCCTAAATCTGCTCCCAGGGCGGGATGGCTCAGCTCTGTATCATTAACCTTCAAATGTATGTCACTTAGCAAGATGTGGTAAGAGTCGTCCCTGAACAAATCCCAATGAACAGCTGCAGATGGAAGAGTTAGAGGGAGGATTGAACAAGAAGTCTAGCTAAAGTACACTTAAATCTCAGGCCATTTTAGACATAAACTAAATTTCCCTGTGCTGAAGATTGGCTGTACAAGTCACAGATCCAAGGTCGCTGGAAATTGAAAACATCTTGCTGGAGCTTTGACCTTATAGCAGCAAGGGTATTATTCACCATTTCTCTTATGTTCTATTTGGCGTTGATCCTGGCTTTCCTATCTGGCCCACATTCGAAATAACTTTCCAGGGAGCAATCAGAGGCATTCAAGGCTTAAAAAAGTAAAAAAATTATTTTTCTAACATCTAAACTTAAAGCTGCATCTCCAAGAGCATATCCATAACAAAATAGACACTGGAAAGCAAAATTCTTTTTTGTCTCCAGGAGGGAAAGAATTTTGCTGAGAAGCATTTTTTCCTTACCTTCTCACTTATGATTTATTCAGAGCCATAAAATGTTTCCCTGTTAAAAGGTCTATACCGGTTATTTTATTTACTGTTCGAAACTATTTGAGTGTCTAACATACCCACAGCACTATTAAATGCAGCAGGAGAAACAAAGATGAATGTTTAAGTCCCCGTTCTGAAGGGGCTGGGAATCGGGTAGTAGATAGAAGTGAAGGATAGAAGCCAAATATATTATTTCATAAGATGGAGCCTGATTGATTTCATGGGGGAGGCCTGCCCAAGTTCTGTGGAATTCTCAAAGTTGAGTGGAATTCTGATATGGCTGGAGAAATCACTGAAGGCTTCTGGAAGGCGGGCTCATGCAAGGTAGCTCTTGAAGGATCAGGAGGATATTAACCACTGGAGGGTGGGGAAGGGGTGCCCCAAGGCAGGGATAACAAGACAGGAAGAGGCAGAAAGGGTCCAGTTTAGAGAATAGCAGACAATCTAGTTTGACCACAGTGTTGCCTATATGTAGGGAGCAGAGTAGGCCAAAGGTACAAACTAAGATGGAAGCCGGGTCCTGGTGATGATACCTGTATGATACTCAAAGGGCAATAAAGATTATTTGGTGACTTCTGTGCAAGGCATGGCATGATCGGAGTCGTGCTCTTGGAATATCAGTTTAATGTCGTATCTGACATCAGATTTCCTAAGAGTAGAGCCTGTAAAGGGGATTCTTGTATCAAACATCTGTTGCAGGGTGCTCTGCAGAGAAATCTGTAAGGGAGTGAGGAAATAGGGGAAGGAGCCAGGCAAAGATGTAGTTTCAAGAGAAGTCTAGCTTCAGCCTGATCCCACAGGGAGTTCTACACCACAGACTTTGTCCTGCCCCGAAAGCAGGGGCTAGGCTGTTAGACCCCATATCAGTTAAGTACCAGGTCACAGGCTGTGGTGGGGAGAAGCAGGGGCAGGGTGGGGGTGGGGGGCGGGGCGGGGAGAGGTACAGTGTAATATCCCAGATCTCTGTGGGCAGCATGATTTCCATTAGCTAGATGAGTGTCTGTTCAATGAATGACTTGGGTGGTAGAAGCAGGGATAGGATGTTCTCACTGAGGAGTTTGGGGACAAGAGAAGATAGAGATGAACGGGATTTTGAGTCCAGGTGACTGGGAGATAAATGTTAACATTAACAAAGAATAGGGTTTGGGGTCAAGGGGGAGATGCTGGGGTTGAGCCAGGGACTCAACGGGAAGGGAAGTAGACAGCATTCCTGGGCCATTGCTGAGTCATCTTTTCAGGTGCTGGCTAGTTCCTGAGCTCCTACTAGATCCAGAAGCTGCTCAGGGCTCCTGACTCACTCTAGACTCCTCTCTCATTCATTTTTCTTTTGTCCTCTCCCCTCCTTCTCTTTGGGTTTTCCCATATTCCTTTTGTCCCATCCACTGCCTCTTCTCCCTACCTCCTCCCTATGAGCCGGACTCAAACATCCCATCATCTTTGACTATTTTTTCTTGCCCCCAACCCAGTCAAACTTTCTATTCTTGGTGTCTCTCCCATCACTTCTTTCACCCAGCAAATATTTATGGAGTGCCCAATTTGTGTCAGGTGTCTGGATACAGAAGTGAAAAAAAAACAAAACCAAACCCAGAAGAAACAAATCCTGCCTTTATCATGCCACCATCCTCCTCCTCATGATGCTTCTAGTTCCCATCCTTAGGGCTAGAAGTTGCGCCTCCCTGCCTACAGTCTGTGGCTCCATTATTTTGACTGATCACACAGAGCTTTAAAAATAGAGTTTGATCATTCAAAAGCAAAATAGGAGAGAAAATATGGAAGACAAAGAAGAGGCCAGTGACAGAAAGAAGGAGGACCTTGGCACTTGACCCAGGATGGCTCTGGAGTCCCTTCCAGCTCCCACATCACAGTTCTTTTATTAAATGTTTTTGTGTTTATATGCAAAACTAGCTGACTGTGGTCTGGGAGGCTTTGTTTTTCTTTGAATGTCACTTGGAGGCATGGCAGTGCTAAGCAAAGTTATGATAAACTTGGATAAACTCGCACTCAGTTGGGGTGGAGGGGTGGAGGAGAGTGATCTAGTTCACAAACAAAACACTCTCCAGTATCCCGAAGGGGAAAACAGACTAGAGAGGAAGCAGATCATCCTCTCTGTGCCCCCATGGATTTCTCCGCCATACAGAAGGCTGCTGAGTTTGACCTGCGTGCGTTTCTCTAACTACTCCTGTTCTTTTACCGTCAAAACACCTTTCCCTTCCACAGCTACGTGTGAACCTGGATGCAAGTTTGGTGAGTGTGTGGGACCAAACAAATGCAGATGCTTTCCAGGATACACCGGGAAAACCTGCAGTCAAGGTCAGTACTACAGGCCGGGGTCCAAGTACAGACGTACCCCAGAGCTTTCAGAAGCTACGCAATCATTGCAGCAGCGTTTGTGATAGACACTCCCGTGCCCGCCATTTTGTAGGTTGTAAGTCGAATCTTCAAATGAAAGGGTTTCAGACCTAGGTCTCTCAATCAGTCTCTTCTAGAAAAGTATAAAAGTCATTCTGATGTTTTTGTTAAGATGCCAGATCAAAGGCCTTTTTTTCTCCTGTCAAATAACTTTTATTTTCTAAAATGATTTTCATTGTGTTTTTCCACTACCAAAGTAATGCATATTTTTTACTGAAAAAAAAAAAAAACCCCAACGATGCAAAAGGATATAAGTTAAAAAGTGGGAGTTTCTGCCCCCCTCCCCCCTCCCCAGTCCCTCCTTGAACTAGTGTGAACAGTTTGTCCTCAGTCTCTGAAGGGCCCTTCTCTGGGTTGGTCCATTCTTACTGCATGTACGGGTCAGCACATACAGAGTTAGCTTGTGCTTCTTAAGGCTGTATCCTCAGCCCCGATGCAAACGCTTTTATCATTTGTGTAAAAAATACTTCGTTTAACCACTCTCATCTACTTTGTCTCCAATTTCTCGCCATTACAAGCTGTGCTAAGTCAGACGTCATTCTACACATATCCTTGCACCCTTGAGTATTTTTATAGGATAAACGTCTGAAAATAGAATTGTTGGGTTGAATGACATGCATGTTTTTACTATAATTGACATATTTTAAAAGGTACTTTAGGACTTATCATAAGCTGTTTATCCGAAGATATTAAAGAGTGTATTTATACTATTAACACACAGTGGTTCTCAACTTGGGCAATTTTATTCCCCAGAAAGAGTTGCCAGACAAAATATAGATCTCAAGTTCAGATTTAAATTGCAGATAAACAACAGATAATTTTATAGGGTGCGTAGGTCTTAAATATTGCATGAGACATACGTCTACGAAAAAAGTATTAGTTAATTATCTAAAATTCCAATTTAACTGGGCATCCGTATTTCTGTTTGCTCCATCTGGGAACCGTACTCCAGGGGACATCTGGCAAGGTCTGAAGACGTTTGGGGGTGCTCCTGGCATCCAGTGGGTGGAGCCCAGGGAGGTGCTCAGCCTCCTACAGTGCGCAGGGCGGCCCCCACCGCAGAGAATGATCTGACCCAAATGTCAGCAGTGCTGAGGCCAAGAGACCTGGGCGTGAAGAAGCCTGCTGTAATTAAGAAAGTGTCCACAGTCCGATAATGCAGTTGGGCTAAGAGCACATCAAGTTCAGCTGTCCTTGGGGCTGCCAGCCTTCTGGAGGGAAGGATGGAGTCCCAGAGATGGGCAGGCAGCCACTCCACTGTGCCACCCCTAGGCCTCACTGCCAAGCCCCGAGGTTGGCCGCATACACTGAAATAGCTACCAGCCCTGCAGCTCAGAGGGGAACCTCTGAGTCTCTGCTGTCCCACCACCAGAAGAGGCCAGCACCCTAGGGTGCTTCTGAGAACTGCACCCACCTGCTTGATTGAGGCGCGTCAAGGATCGTGCTCTCATAAGTAATGATCCAGCACATCCCTTACCAGAGGGGTTCACACCAGAAAACCTGTTTCTCTGTATCGTCCTGGATTCTGTACCAACATATCTTCTGCAGAGGTTTGGAAGAGAGAAGATATTTTTCATGCTGGTTTTCAATTCCCGGTAAAATATTAGTGTTGAGGGAGTGGTCTAGTTGGCTCAGGTTCCCGCAGCTTTCCTGGCCCCTGGGTGGCATGATCAAAGTCCTTATATATCCATTAATGGTGACAGGCCTCAGCCCTCCACCGTGGTGTCTTTCCCCCAAATCCTTCTTCCACACGACGAGTGAGTCACCTCTGAGTTAGGGCCAAGGGATGGGGTATTTCTGGATTTCCCATTAATGTCCAATTAGCTTTTTCCAGTTCCCCCTTTTGAAGGGGTTAGAACCCATGCAGGAGAAGGTAGAGTAGAGGGGATAAGCAATGGACGAAGAGCTTTCAAATGTCCCACTGAGACGTCAGAAAATTCCTGTACAGGGTTCTTGTCAGAGGTGAAAGCAGCCACTTCTTTATTTTCAAGGGTATGCTTTGCCTGTTGCCCTGCTGAATTTTGGTCTTACACAGAATTTGGCTCTTTTCTCCTTCCTATATCTTCCTTGAAGAAGTTAAGCCATGAGGCACCCACATGACCACATTTCCAAAGATAAGCTCCTCTACCCATGATTGCTTTTTTTTAAAGATTTTATTTATTTGGGCACCTGGGTGGCTCAGTCAGTTGGGCGTCTGCCTTCGGCTCAGATCAAGATCCCGGGGTCCTGGGATTGAGTCCCTCGTTGGGCTCCCCTCTCTCAGCAGGGAGCCTGCTTCCCCCTCTGCCTCTGCCCCTCCCCCTGTTTGTGCGTGCTCTCCCTCTGTCAAATAAATGAATAAAATTAAATTAAAAAAATATTTTTATTTATTTGAGAGAGATAGCACATGAGTGGGTGGGCAGGGGCAGAGGAAGAAGCAGACTCCGCCCGAGCAGGAGCCCAATGTGGGGCTTGATCCCAGGACCCTGAGATCGTGACCTGAGCCGAAGGCAGACGCTCAATGACTGAGCCACCCAGGTGCCCCAAAAAGTCATTCATTCTTAGTATTTAAATTCTTTTTAGGAAGCACTGAGATGCACAGAGAAGAAAGTCACCCTCAATCTTAGTCCCTGGAGATAACCATTATTGGCATTTAGAGCATAGCCTCCCAGGCTTAAATGGCATCCTACAGCCTCACCACCGATAGCTGCCTGTCAGGGCTCCCTCTGGAAGGGTGTGAGCCCACACAAGTTAGTCGGTGTGGGGCTGCCCAAAACAGGAACAACTGAAAGGAGGCATCGCTGTGGGCGCCTGTCATAGGCAGCCTGGGACAGTACTAAAGGATGAAGTATCTAAATTGTATTTCTAGCTTTTTATTCTAATATTATACACACAGAATTGTGCATATATCAACAGTGTACTGCTCAATGAATTTTCAAATACATCCACATAACCAAGAAACAGAAACTCAGTAGCCTTCCTGAAGACCCCTCCTGCTCCCCTCCAGTGACTTGCCCCCCACCCCCAAGGAGCTCTGTCTTGACCTTCTACACCACAAATTAGTTGTGCCTGACTTTTTTTTAAGATTTAATTTATTTATTTGAGAGAGCATTAGTGGGGAGAGGAGCAGAGGGAGAAGCAGACTCCCCGACATGGGGCTCAATCCCAGGACCCTGGGATCATGACCTGAGCGGAAGGCAGACACTTAACCGACTGAACCAGCCAGGTGCCCCTGTGCCTGGCTTTTTTTTTTTTAAAGATTTTATTTTTAAGTAATCCGTACACCCAATGTGGGGCTCAAACTCACAACCCCGAGATCAAGAGTTGCATGCTCCACTGACTGAGCCAGCCAGGCGCCCCTTGCCTGATTTTTAACGTACTCCTTTGTCTCCAGCTTCTTGCACTCACTCTTGTGGTTGTGAGCTTCATCCGTTGTGGCTTGGAGCTATAGTTTGTTCAGCCTCATTGCTGTATAGTATTCCTTTGCACGAATATACAAGTCATCTCTCCTGCCCTCTGTTGGGAGATGTTTGGGTTCTTTCCCAATTGGGGCTATTAAGAATAGTGCTACTGTGATCATTTTAGTACATGTTTTCTTGGTGGGCGCACATCCATGTTGCCGTTGGGGATCTAGTCGGGAGTGGAATTGCTAGGTCATGGGTATCCGTGTCTCTAGCTACAGTAGATTCTGCCAAACAGTTTTCCAAAGTGGTTGTGTGCATTTGCCTCCCCTCCGCCGGTGCATGATTGTCCTGTTTGCCCCACATCGTCATCAGTCCTTCAGAATGGGGTTTTACTGATGATTGGAGAAGAGGTGAGTCATTGCCCCGTGTACCCACCCCCACCGGTGGGATCCAGGGAAGCCAACCCAACTCTCCATCCTGATGTTTCCTGATCCACTTAGCCTCTCTTCATGTTCTGCCTGCCCCCTGCAGATGTAAACGAGTGTGGAGTAAAACCCCGGCCATGCCAACACCGATGTGTGAATACGCACGGGAGCTACAAGTGCTTTTGCCTCAGCGGCCACATGCTCATGCCGGATGCCACATGTGCGAGTAAGTTCCAATGGCCAGGCTGCTCGCGCTCATCCTTTGAGACTAGATGTTTGCCATAGGAACAATTTTTTTTTTAAAATCATGGTAAAATAAATAGAACATGAAATTCACCATTTTCAACCGTACAACTCAGTGGCATTTAGTACACTTACAATGCTGTACAACTATCACCGCTGTCTAATTCTAGAACATCCTCATCACCCCAAAAGAAAACCCTGTGCCCATTACCAGTCACTCCCCATTCTTCCTCCCCAGCCCCCCCCCCACCCCCCACCTCACCCACTAATCTGCTTTCTATCTCTCTGGATTTGCCCATTCTGGATACCTGCTTTTTAAAGAAAGAGGCTAATTGGGGAGAAAAATAAATTCTATATCTCTATATATGCAGGGCGTATGGGGTTTCTTCATGGAAAATAAGAATATTGTTTTAGGGAGGTGATAACGTTTAAATTCCATCTTGGGACATCAGTTCTTCCCACCAGCTGCCTTTCTCACGCCCCTTGCCCCATGCTCAAAGATTAGTGACTCTTGTTGGAAATACATTCCGATTCACGTTCCTGAAAAAGAAAAGTCCTTCTGTGATAGAGAGAAACCCATGTCCCGTGGGAGGTAAGAGTATATCCAGTCATTTATCCAGAGGGAATCAGGTTTAATATTGCAGCTGAAAGGCAAACCCATCCTCCCTGCCTGTCTCCCTTCCTCCCCTCTTCCCCGCTCCCATCTCTCTTTCCTCTGTACCGTAGCCCCCACCAAACCTGGAAGCTTATGGCTTTTGCTAGCTTCCTAGGGTTACAGAGTTAGGACTCCCTAGCCCATCTGGGACTTTGCCACAGTCACACAGTCTTGGCTAGTGCACGGTTTGCTGCTCCCCTGGCTTGTCCTTGTGTTTTCCGTCCTTGGCAAAGGGCCCCAACACCACCAGTCACCTAGATCCTCTGTTGGCAAGAAGGCTTAAGAGATAAAGCAGACAGTCGAAGTCTTTTTAAAAAATCCTTATTGTCATAAATTAAGAGACAAATATGTATATAATATATATGATATATATAACATAATATGTAGTTGAATGAATTCTTATAAGGCGAGCACCCGTGTAACCACTACCAAGGGGAACTTTACCAGAACCCCCCCTCCATACACCATCACGGGAACCACTATCTAGGCTTTTGTAGTGATCACTTAACATTTTTAAAAAGATCTGTGCTAATGGATGTTTTGAAACATTCCATGAGAGCCCAATCAATGCCAAAAAAGGTATGTTTTCCTAAATGCAAGGATAGGATTAGGTAAATATTGAAGACTAATTTTAAAAGAAGGCAACTAAAGAGAAAAGAGAATAAAGGAGAAATGTTATCCTTGGTAGATGTTTGTTATATTACCTGGATGTCTGTGTCTATTACCTTGATGTGTGTACCTTCTTTGTCTAGTTCTGTATGTGGAAGGGTTGCTCGGGCCTCCCTGTTTAGAGCTCAAAGTGTGCAGGGAGTCCTGGACCCCTCTCCTGATTTTATTTCACTTGGTTCCTGGCAGTTTCTTTCGTCCCGCTGGGTGATCGGCATGTTATGGATGGCGCTGGATAAAGGGAGCGTATTCACTGCACTTCCCTGTTGGAGGCACCTGTGATCCATATATAGTAGACTTCTGCTGAGGAAATGCATTTTTGTGAGATAAGTTGTGTTTAGCAACAAGTGACAGAAAAAGCCACCTAAATTATCTCATTTACCAAAAAAGCTGGAGGCAGGCAGTTCCAGAACAGCTCAGCAAGGACTCACTCTCTGCCATTTTCAGGGTACTGATTTTATTCTCACGCTTGTGACCTCAGAGTCACAAGATGGCTGCCCCAGCTGCAGACATCACACATACATTTAAGGGAGGCCTGACAAAGGGGAGAGGAGTAATGCCAGTGAATGAATGACTCTTTCACACTTGTCCCTTTCATCATGCAGCAGCATCTTTTCCAGAAGCCCCGCTCCCTCCATCAGACTTATCTTTATATCTCTTTGGCCACAGCTGGGTCCTATGGCCACCCATTGTTGCTGCAAGGGAAGCTGGGATGAAGACAAGTCACTGACTTTAAAGCCTCAGTGATGGGAGTGGTGAGAGGAAAAGGGGTCCAGGATGGCTTTGGGGTAGCCAGTCAGTCGTATTTGCCACGTTTTAATACAGGCATGGAAATGACCAGGTCTCACGACTTGAGTGGCTCTCGTTGAAGCGAGGTATGTATGGAGAGATCTGTAGAATGGATTTTGTCCCCCTGATGACTCGGATTGATCATCTCCATCAGAGGTTACATTTCCGCCTAGAGAGGCCAGCCGGGTGACATAAAGGCATGACGAGAAAATGTACAAGAGGAGAGAAGGATGCAGCCCTTGATAACTGAGGGGCGCCTGCCCGACCTAAAGACAGGCAAATTTAACACACTGGCCCACCGAAGAGACCGTGGCACCACCAAGACACCACCCTTGCCCTGATTCCATTTGGGTCTCCAGACAGTGATGCTCATCCTGTAATACATCCCATATATGACACCAAATGTCCTAGAACGCAGAGATCCTTTCTCAGTGAGGGCTTTTTACTGGCTCGGGAGGAGAAGGCTAACACTTGCATACGTTTTCAGACTCCAGGACATGTGCCGTGACGAGCTGCCAATACGCCTGCGAAGACACGGAGGAGGGGCCGCGCTGTCTGTGTCCGTCCTCGGGCTTGCGCCTGGCCCCCAGTGGAAGAGTCTGTATAGGTAGGGCAGCCCGGCTCGCCTCCACTCCTCCTCCTTCCCCCTCTACTGAATTCCTTCTCTGTCATTCAGCACAATCTGCTTGTTGACTAGACTGAAAGCTCCTGAAAGTAGAGATTTCGCCCGTTTCTGAGCCGATTGGCCACATAGACTCTAGACACACTTTGGGATGCTAGAAAGAACACTTCTCTGTTACTTTGGGATTGTCTAATGCCCTAGTGGAAAAAGGATAAAGGTAATTTTATTTTAGTATATTTACCCTGCATGTTTCACTTCAATTACCATAGAAACCTGCTACTTACTGTCATTCAGTGAATGAAATCCCAAGGGCCATTGGGCTCCATTTTGGGTTCCAGCTAATATTTTCCTACAAAAATGGATTTACATATTTTTCGTTTTTAGATCTAAGACTATTGAGAATAGTATATCCTTTCTACGTTGTTTAAGTTAGCAAGTAACCAGCTTCCCATTGTCTTTAAAGGTTGCTCTGAAGTATTCCAAAATCATTTCTGCTTGGAGATGGTGAGCAAATTAAATCCATGATATTAAAGGAGGAGATAGACCCCTCCTTTATAGCTTTGAATTTAATCAAATCAATGGATTAGAACTTTGTCTCTTGCTCTCCCCCATCTTATTTTGTGTCTTAGTTTTGGGCCCCGCAGAAGCTGACCCTGAGCAAGTAGTTGATTTGGGAGGTGATCCCCGGGAACTCTGGTTGAGGAGGAGGTGGGGGAAGGCCCCAGCGCAGGCTGAGTTCAAGGAGCAGGTTAAGCATCTGTGCCCCTCTAGGAGACAGGGGAAGCTGCTTCCAAGTTTTCCTCCTGGGTCAAGGGCGCTGGGGATTTATGCACCAACTCCTGTTCTTTACTGACCGGGGGAGGGGCGCTGCTCTGGAACATTGACTCCCCGGCACACCCAGCCCAGCCCCGATGAGGGTCACAGGTGCAGCCTTAGGCAGGTACGGACACACTGAGTGCCAAGGGCGATGGGTGGGGCACCCCACGAGGCACCCTCAGTGACTGATGCGACACTTTCGGCCTTAGTTCCCTGGTGGATCTGAATTATGTTCAGTAACCAAACTGTATATACTCATCCTTCGGTACTTATATGCAAGTGAGCACATAGCATTAATAAGGGATATCAAGCCAAATCAGAATGTTCAACGAGTTGTTAATCTTTTTTATTTAAATAAGCAAATATCTGTACAATTTAATATTCTTATTTACTGAAGTAGAACCATTTCTCAGTGCTGGACGTTTATTTATCCCAAATGTGCATACCTTGGTAAGCTGCATTTAGAAAGTTCAGCCAAATAGGTCCTAAATCAGTTAAATACTTTTTAAAAAATCCCTGTACAATTAAAATTTTGGCCCTGCTCTTTGAGAGTAATCAGATTTAATTAGATTCACAGGGTTTAGCATTCCTCGGTGAAATAAGATTTATATGACAAGGCTCATTCTTGACCAAACTGAAGTCAATTTTTACCCAGCTCTGATTTGAAGGGTGTCATTTTTATTGAAGGGAAAGATGATCTACACAAAAGTGGTCCCTGAAGAATTATTTTGGTCAGCCCAACACATATTTAGTATTTTAAGAATGCAAAGAGAACAATAAGCCAGCACCAACTTGCATGTTTAACCACAGGTCCAAGTTAAGAACATAAAACATGTATTCGATTTATCATTGTAAAGTAAAAGCAGACCTGCGTCTGGATCTTTGGGTCAGCAAAGCTGCCAGCCCCTCAGTAACCTGACTCTCAAGGAAAGCAGGGAAGCCTCTCGTCTGCTCAAGTTGCATCACAACATCATTACACTTGACCCACAATTTATGTTTAAGTGCGGTTGTAGGAAACCATGTCTCTAGTATTTGGGTCAGTATCGTGGGAGCCTTGGGGGAGCTGACCGATGAAATAATTCTTCCGTAGAAGACGACATCGAAGGTGTGTATCCGGTTTGTTTAACGTGTAGTTACCTGACTCGGTTTTCAAAAGTTGTATACGCCATACAATACACATAGCCAGAGGAATATTAATTCCATCAGCACGCATGTCATGTCTCTGTGCCAAGTGCCAGACATCCGCTCCCTGCCCCAGGAGAGACGGGGATGTGAGTAGCGACAAGACAGTGAGTTGATGTCTCGAAAACGTTATGTACAACGTGACAGAAACACGTAAAGGAGGAGCTGTGAGTGTGCTGAGGGCATCTAGAACACTTCCCGGGGGGCGTGATGTGGGCAGCAGAATAATCAGAGTTTTCCACCAGAGAAACTGTGTATGTGCGCGTGCGCATGTGCGTGCGTGTGTGTGTGTTTTCGAGGGAGAGCGCTTGTTTGCTATCACTGACACCTTTTGGTTCTACCTCCTAGACATCGACGAATGTGCCTCCGGTAAGGCTGTCTGCCCTTATAATCGAAGATGTGTGAACACGTTCGGCAGCTACTACTGCAAATGTCACGTTGGTTTCGAACTGAAATATGTCAGGGGCCGATATGACTGCATAGGTAAGAGTGCATGGCACATTTTCCTTTTGCCCTCTCCCTGCCAAACCTGTAGGCTTTGTCTACAGGTATTTGGATGTCAATTCAGTCTAGTAGTTGAACAATCTACTGTACTGACCACTTGCACAATACAGAAGAAGTCACTTTTTTTGTTTGTTTGTTTCTGGCTTTTAGGGAACTCTGGTGAGATGAATTAGGTGAAGCCAGGTCAGTAAAAGTTTAAAGTAAGGGGCTGTCGGGGATATAGTTTTGTTTTGTGGAAATACCTCAAATATCTTGAGATGATTTTTGTGGATTTGTCGAAAATTTGGTTGGTTTTCTTTTTAATGTTTGATTCCCCGGATACATATCTAAAAATGGGAACAATAAAGCACAAAAGGAAGAATAAAAAGGTCTGTTTGATCTTGATCTCACTGATCTGTTCATAACAGCGTCCTTCAGGGGAGGCTTTAGAAAAATGTGTGAGGGAGATGAAGGTGCATGCTCTTTCCTCGTTCGGCCCTGTCATGGTTCAAGGTCCAAATCCCCTAAAATCTGCCCTTTCCAGGTCACCGAAGCTACTCTGATAAGATTCTGTGTCTCAGTGTGAAATAAAATATTTTGGCCTTCAGTGAAGGGATTCCAAGCCTGAATGAGCAAGTGAAGGGGGGTGTTTGGGAGCCCTGGGACGCATTCACATTGCCCTTGATGTAACGCAGGACGGGGCCTGCCCTACCGTGAAGGGAGATGCAGGCTCCCTGTAGATGCCTCTTCATGTAACGTGGAGCAAATGTGTGTACGATGGGAAACGCTAATGGGTTGGGGGGGAAGTAGGATTTCTTTCAACCCTCCATGCAGAGCATCCCAGGACATGTCCTGCGAAACCATGTTGTGGCAACAGTTGGTTCCAGGGTTTTGAACCATCTCGTGAAGCCTCCACAGCTCTTCACTCAGATCTTTCTAAACACAAAGGCTGGCCTACACGGGCTCATAAAATCCATGTTTCTCGTGGGCTCGGCCCCCAGGCCCTGCTACAGACCCATCGGGAGAAGAAGCCTGTTCGCTGATACCTAGGAGGTTCCACTGGACAGGGCGGGAATGCACATGGAGAGCTTCCAAGAGAAACACATCTTGTGATTCTAAGTGATTAAGATTAGCATCTGAGCTCCTTTGGTGGCTAAATTAAAAACAATGGACTATTTTGTGTGCGCATGTCTCCCAAAGCGTGGAGAGCGGGTGAGATGGAGAAGAGCTTCTGGCTAATGAACTTCTCACTAGGGTAGGATTCGGCAAACTTTCCTGGTCTCCATCCAGCAGACGAGCTCAGACCAGCCTGACCCTGCTCCTGGCAGCCTTTGAACAAAATGCTGATGAATTCAGATGATGTCAACTGTTCATAGCCCACCTTATCCTTTTTTTTTTTTTTTTTAAAGATTTTTATTTATTTCAGAGAGAAAGAGCACAAGCTGGGGAGACAGGCAGAGGGAGAGGGAGAAGCAGAGTCCCCACCGAACAGGGAACCAGATGTCGGGCTCGATCCCAGGACCCCGAGATCATGACCCAAGCCGAAGGCAGATGCTTAGCTGACTGAGCCACCCAGGCGCCCCCTTATCTTTTGTTGGTTAGGAGTCCCAAGCCCTTCCACGTGTAGAATTTATTTTCTGGTACTGTTATTTAGTTCTGAATTAGACGGATGAAAAAGTTAAGAAAAAACCCTGAACGTCTTACAGATTTCGGTAGTGTTGATGAGTAGTCGAGATGCCATGGGGGCGGCGGGCTGCAGGGAGCCCCCAGCTCCCCGTGTGCTGGTGTCAGGCAAAGGCCGGGCTCTGGGCCAAGGCGTCGGGCGTTTTGAACACCTCTCCCTTCTCAGGCCCCACTCGGTTTGTTTGGCAGTGTTGAGTGGTCGGCCCTGGAGTTGCCCAAGTGGTAGTCTTATAGTAAGGGATAGTCTTTTAGCAAGCCCTGCTGCCACAAAGTTGTTCACGGGAATGTTCACATTTTTAGATATAAATGAATGTGCCGTGAATACCCATACGTGCAGCCTCCACGCCAATTGCCTCAATACCCAAGGATCCTTCAAGTGTAAATGCAAGCAGGGATACAAAGGCAATGGACTTCAGTGTTCTGGTAAGTAGCATTTGCTCAGGGCGTCTTAGCTATTCTCACTAAAGCATTCTCTCCATATCTCCTTCCTTCCTCCCTTCATTTCTCTCCCTGTGTCTGTCTATCTCTGTCTGCATACATGTGTGATAGTGTGTGCATGCAGTATTCGAGAATTTTCACTCTGCCTCAGTCTTGTCTTTTCTGCTAATCGGACTACATCTTCATTACTCACTGAACTTGTGGGCACTAAGCTTAAAGACCAGCAAAGATTCTGGATATTTCTCTGGTCACAACTTACTTTCAAATACTGAAAATAAGCTTTAAGGACAAATGGCGCTCTGCAGATGTTATCTGTCAGGATGGGGTAGGTTATGGTGGCAGTAACAAGCAATCCTAAAGCATCAGTGCCTTAGAACCACAAACTTTTTAACCAAACTTCCTCCAGAATACACAACCAAAAGAAAGTATGATGAAGCTAACGTCACTTTATCTGTCATCCTCAAACCTACATTCACATTTTTTAAAAGATTTTATTTATTTATTTGAGAGAGCACGAGCAGGGGGAGGGGCAGAGGCAGAGGGAGAAGCCGGCTTCCCGCTGAGCAAGGAGCCCGACGCGGGGCTCCATCCCAGGACCCCAGGATCATGACCCGAGCAGGTTTATCTGGCTGCTCTTGTCCCTTTTATTTTTTTTTAAATATTTTATTTATTTGACAGAGAGAGACACAGCGAGAGAGGGAACCCAAGCAGGGGGAGTGGGAGAGGGAGAAGCAGGCTTCCTGTTGAGCAGGGAGCCCGATGGGGGGCTCGATCCCAGGACCCCGGGATCATGACCTGAGCTGAAGGCAGACGCTTAACAACTGAGCCACCCAGGTGCCCCTAGATTTGTTTTTTTCTTTTTAAGATTTTTTTTATTTGACATTTTAATATTTTATTTATTTTTAAGATTTTCTTTATAGCAAGAGCAGGAACACAAGCAGGGGGAGTGGGAGAGGGAGAAGCAGGCTTCCCGTGGAGCAGGGAGCCCGATGCAGGGCTCGATCCCAGGATCCCGGGATCCTGGGACCATGACCTGAGCCGAAGGCAGCCGCTTAACGACTGAGCCACCCCGGTGCCCCTGCTCTTGTCCCTTTTAGCACTGACTCATCGTGTGCCTGGATTTGTTCACTGACCCGACTCCACTCTCCTGTGGACCCCTTAGCAGAGTCCCCACGTCTTCCAACACGTATGGCTGCAGGTTGTGCCTTGACCTGTCATGTGCCCTTGGGCAGCCAGTGCTCCTGATGACACAGCAGAGCAAAAACAGAGTGTCCGCTCCGTGACAGACATTGAGCAGCGGAGGCGTAAAGGTTCACAGTACCCTGTGGGCTGTGGTTGAGTGCCACTGGACGAGAGTGTGTAGAGAAGGAAGAGGAGTCAGGAAATCACATTCTCTGAGGAATGCCAGAAGAACTGGGCAGCATTTCGTCTGGAAGAAACAGTGTGGAAAAGTATAAATGGTGCCTATAGATCTTTGAAGGACTGTGAAATAAAAGTGACTTCCCAGGGGCGCCTGGGTGGCTCAGTCATTAAGCGTCTGCCTTCGGCTCAGGTCAGGATCCCGGGGTCCTGGGATCGAGCCCCGAGTCAGGCTCCCTGCTCCGCGGGAAGCCTGCTTCTCCCTCTCCCACTCCCCCTGCTTGTGTTCCCTCTCTCGCTGTGTCTCTCTCTGTCAAATAAATTAATAAAATCTTTAAAAAAAAAAAAGTGACTTCCCAAAGCAGACTAGGAGCAATGTGGAGACTAGGAGCAAGGTGGAGGCTACATTCTCTCTTACGAATGACGGCCAGGTATCTGAGAGTGGACCCTGGAGCCCTGCCAAGGGGCACATTCCATCACACAGCCTTCCAGGCCTGGCTCTTTACTCTTGGCCCTTGGCAGGATTCCTGCCTTGGGCTAAAGGTGGGATTACAGAGCCACTCAGCCTCCAGCAACTCGATGCTGTGGTGTCTATCCCTCTGTGCACAGTGTGCTCATGATCTCCTTCCGGAACTTTATTCAAAGACAGAGAGAGAGAGATTGGCTGACTGTGCAGGGCTGTACATGGGTGGATCGGGAGGAGGGATGCGTAATGTGGAGAGGCCCCCAGAGAGGAAACTGAGTAAATCATCGTTCTGTGTTGGATGATGGTCAAGGGCTCCTTCACGCCACCAAACGTGAACATGTATATTCCAGCCTCACTTGTCTTGGGCCGTTTGGGGTAATGGTCAACAGCTGAGGCTCAGGACCTAGGAAAGCCTGAATCTGAATCTGAGCTCTGCCCCCTCCTGGCTGTGACCTTTAGTAAGTTGTCTTAACCTCTCTAAACTCAGTTTCCTCCTGTGCAGCGTGTGACGAGCCAGGCCTCAGTCTCTGGACGCTCCCTAGTTTCAGCAAGGCAGGGTGGACAGTTCCATGCGGATCCTTAGCCCCAGTGCCGTGGGCTCCCTGCACGTGGCCCTGCGCTTTCTCTAGAGTACTGCTCAGCTCCTTTGCAAGGGCATCCTTCAACCAGTGGGCACCAGGGGTCTGGATAAATACCCCAGATGGTCGCAGGATGGGACAGTTCTGAGCTGTGTTCTACATTGGCCCCCAGATGTCCCCAGCAGGACTGAGCCCCTTACCGACGGTGATTTCCTGACCATTGAGGCACCATCTTTAGCTTTTCCCCCCCTCCCTGTCTTGCTCTCCTCCTTCCCCCACGCCTGCCTCCTGGGATCACCTCCCAAATAAACCCCCTGCACCCAAGCCCTTGTTTCAGGTTCTCCTTGGGGGAACGCTCAGTAAGACAAGTACCTCTCAAGTGCATTGCGAGATTCGAATTGAGGTAATATAGGTAGAGACCTTAGTTCACCTGAGCGCATAGTAGATGCTCAATAAAGTTAGTTATGGTTATTGATATTCGTGCCATTTCAAAGAGCTGTGTGCTAAGGGCCAGCTACTCTGTAATCTGAAATTCTGTGAAGGTAGATGCACAAATGCTGTGCATACAAAAGCCTCAGGAAAACACTTGTCTCAGAAAGCGAGCAACTCACCTCTGCATACCCACCCCTGGCCCCAAGCCTAAGAATCAAAGCAAGAACTGCCCAGAATAAACCTGGAGTCATCTTCCTTCCTGATCATTGAACCCCCTTGAAACCACAATGTGTTATTTTTTTTAAGATTTTGTTTTATTTATTTATTTATTTATTTATTTATTTATTTATTTATTTATTTATTTATTTTAGAGAGTGTGTGAGCTGACTGAGGGAAAGAGGGAGAGGGAGAGAGAGAGAATTTCAAGCAGACTCCCCTGCTGAGCATGGAGCCCAACGTGGGGTTCAGTCTCCTGACGCTGAGCTCATGACCTGAGCTAAAATCAAGAGTCAGATGCTTAACTGACTGAGCCACCCAGGCGCCCCCACAATGTGTTATTCATGTCCAAATGAAGGCAACGTCCCTAAGCATGCAGCACGATAGCTCTTTGCAGCCCACATTTTCTATATTGTCCCGCAGCATTTTGAAATTATAAATCCCACATCAACACAAACATTTCTTATGTCAAGAAGACTTCTGTTTTTCTTTGACCCTCCAGCTTTAGGCATATTCTTGGGTAAAACAAATTTTTCTTTATTCTTTGAAACCTCAAATTCCTCACAATGTTCTGTTTGATACCTTGAAACCATTCATTTTGTTACTACCCATTCTGCAGCTGAATTTTTTTTTTTCATCTCTCACCGGAGTGTTTATTTAAGAGAAAACTGTGTTTGGGTCGTTCACTGTATATTTGTCCAGCCCTTTCCATTCTGCTTTGATTCTTTGTAAAATAGATAGCCATGTCTCTGTTGAAAATTGATCTTAACAGGCTCTTTTTTTTTTTTTAAAAGATTTTATTTATTTATTAGAGAGAGAGAGAGCGAGAGCAGGAACACAAGCGGGGGAGTGGGAGAGGGAGAAGCAGGCCTCCCATGGAGCAGGGAGCCCAATGCGGGGCTCAATCCCAGGACCCTGGGATCATGACCCGAGCCGAAGGCAGACGCTTAACGACTGAGCCACCCAGGCGCCCCCCAATCTTAACAGGCTCTTAACCACACTGCTTAAAGGATGGCCCCAAATTCACTCTTATGTGCATGGGAAAGTCATGCAAACAAAATTGAGAATCCCATCCAATTAGCATGCAGCATTATAAAATGTTACATTGTAAAATACATTTGTATGCACATAAATTACTGTTACATAATATACAGCACTGATATAGCAACTTTTATTATGAGTTCATTGTTTTTGCAAAAGTCCAGACTCTATGTTGCAATACAGAAAAGGAGTTAGGGGGCTCCTGGATGGCTCAGTCAGTTAAGCGTCTGATTCTTGATTTCATGATCTCAGGGTCGTGAGATCGCGCCTGGTATCAGCCTCCATGGAGCCTGCTTCAGATTCTCTCTCTCCCTCTCTTCCTCCCCCGTCCCCAAGGAAAAAAAAAAAAGAGGAGTTAGTGGATTATCCTTATGTTAATACGTACCCAGAGGAAGGAGTACCCTAAATGTAGACATGTATGGTTTTTTCCTGGTCGAATATATGTGAGTATTGGTAATACACTGTTAGATAATTTGGTCTTAATTTGACAGTAGCTCTACTCATTGTAAGCAAATCAAAACTTCAATATCACCCAACTTGGGCAGTAAGTCAATTTAGGAATGGAAACGATGTCATTTTGTTACCAGGAGCATGGCTTCTGGAATCACATTACCTTGGCTTGACTATTGGCTCCCTGGCCTACTACCTGTGGGCTGTCAACAAACTAGATTTAAACTCTAGTGCTTCAGTTTCCACATCTGCAAAATAAAGATAATGGTATCTGGCCCTTAATATTCTTTTGATGATGACATGAAATAATCCCAACAAAATAAATAAATGTCCATATAAAGGGTTTAGTTCCAGCCGAGATTATGTTAAATGCTCGATGATCGTGCACTAGTCCTAGGACGGGTAGTGGCAAAGGCTTCTTTACCAGAATTCAACAATTGTTCCCCTTAAAAGCAGTTTCCTTGGTCATTAGAAATGTGCTTCTGATTTAATTCCATTTATAGACCACATATTCAAGATCACAGGCGTTGCTACAATGGGCCATTCCAACTTGCTTCTTTCGATCACAGTATACACGTTAGAAGTTCGGAGGTATGGCCTGGAAAAAATATCTTTTTAACTCAGTAAAAGATTTTAAACATTCTGGTGGTGAATTTTAAAAAATAATAGCAAACAGGAGCACCTGGGTGGCTCAGTTGGTTAAACATCTGACTCTTGGTTTCGGTTCAGGTCATGAACTCAGGGTTGTGGGATTGAGTCCCTCATTGGGTTCTGTGCTCAGCACGGGGTCTGCCTCAGATTCTCTCTCCCTCTCCCTCTCTCTCTCTCAAATAAATAAATAAATAAATAAATAAAATATTTTTAAAAATAAACAATAAATAAATAAATAAATAAATAAATACATGCATGCAAATAGGCCAAATATATGTCAGGCACTAATCTTTTGACATGTATTTGCTCATTTAAACCTCATAAAAACCCTATTCTTATCCCAGCTTTATAAATGGGCAAACTGAGGCAGAGGAGTTAAGTATTAGGTTGAGGACAAATGCCCAGAGAAGGCAGGAGCTAGGAGTCAAACCAAGGGAACTGGGCTCTGGGGCTATGTGCTCAAACACAGGCTAGGTGTGTCCACGACCGGTGGCTACTCCTTGGAGATGGAGACCTCTTGTGGGCCCTTTCGCAACAAACAGCCGTGGCTCAGCCTTTCTGCCATCCTAGCCCCGCCCTGTTTCCTGGGTCCCATGGTACAGTACCTTCCTCACCCATGATTAAGCCTCTCCTCCCAGCACTGTGTGCAAAGTTCAGACGAGAGGAACGTTTCTCCTGCCAGGCTATTAGAGATCATCTGATGAACCAAGCCCAGGTGAATGAAATGTCAGAGTCCTGTTCCTCTTGGGAAAGGTGTTCTCACATCATAGTGATCTTCTCTAAAGCTAAGATTTTCAGGTAGATAGAAGTTTTTGACAAAGTGGATATTTGGAGAACTCTCAAATCTCTCCCAAGAGAAATTGTCAACTTCATTTACAGAAGACTGGCCTGTGATTCTGAAAACTCTGGAATTCCCTGTTTTTAGGTCAGCGATCCCCAAATGTGCCAATGACCCTCCTACTGTAACTACTCCCACGTGTTTATATTCTCACAAAGATGATGCATTAATCAAGAAATGTTTAAGAGGAACAATCACCAGTTAAGTTTGAAACAGCAATATCTAATTTTAGTATATGTGCTGCCCGAAGCGAGCACTGAAACAACAATATCTAGATAAAGCCACATCTATCCATTCATAGTCATGCACATGCCTAGCTTTTATCCCTTGCCCCAGCTCTTTTTACATACTAAAGCAGTGAAATTGTTGGCACCACAAAGGTTGTGATGGTTTGATTTTTTTTTTTTTTCAATTGGAAAAAATCGAAACTTCAAAGCAGAAACTGAAAGCAGATGTTTAGGTTTGCCTGATGTGGGTTGAAACCCTCTTCCCATTATTTAGTAAAGGTCCTTAGTTTTAGGTTACTGATTGCATGAAGGAAATTTCCAGAGAATGGGTGTTTCCTGTTAATTTTTCATGTGAGGTCTTGGGAAAAGACTCAGGGAACCGTTGACAAAATTACACAGTGGGACCTCCAGAGGAAGGTCCATATGATCAGCACCTTACAATCAAAACTTAACATGCAGCCTCTTGCAAAGAAGCTAAAACAGGCCATCGGAAGGTCAGGAAAATGAGTAATGATGCATTACTTGTATTACTAGTAGTTGGTTTCCAACCAATAACTACGGACTGTCACACTGATAAACAGAACATTTTGTTGAAAAAGGAAATGCAGCTCTTGCCATAACAGCTTTAGATTGATTTCAAAGTAAAAGCAATGTGTTAATTAAGACCATATATATTTTCAAAGCATTGTTCCTTCTTCTTTTGATTATCCCAAATATTGGAGACTTCTTCTCGTTTATTTTTCTACCACTTTGGTACAGATTGAATCAGCCAAATGATGGAGAAGGAACTGAGTGGGAGAAGAGATTAGAAAATTGCCAAGAAAAATATTCTAATAAAATCCCAATCCAGTTTATTTTTCTAGCATTGTTTATAGGCACTGAACTTAATGTCTACTCCCTTATTTCATTTTCCTATAAACTATGTCCAAGTAGTAGAATTGAGTGAATTGGTTCAGGTGTTATTAGACCCTTTCTTGCCTAGTCTTAGACTGGCACATGCCTAGATATTTTATAAAAAGACAATATATCTGATTTTAAAGATCAGTGTTTTTAATTCTTTAAAAATTACCTTTTTTGGGCACCTGGGTGGCTCAGTTGGTTAAGCGTCTGCCTTCAGCTCAGGTCATGATCCCAGGGTTCTGGGATCGAGCCCCACACGGGGCTCCTTGCTCGGCGGGTAGCCTGCTTCTTCCTCTGCCTGCCACTCCCCCTGCTTGTGCTCTCTCCCTTTGTCAAATAAATAAATAAAATCTTTTAAAAAAATAAAATAAAAATTACTTTTTTTTATATCAGTTGGATATTCTTAATTATCATGAGTAGATCCCTGGAAAAAGGGCATGTATCTTTGGACTCTAGATCTCAAGGAATTTGAACCAGTCTGTAGAAAAGTAACCCTTAACCCTAAAGCAGGAATAAACCTGCCATGGAAATAGGACTGGAAAAGGAGTCATTCATCTTCTTGACCCTCAAATTCTAACTTTGCCCCTGGTAGCTGAGTGACTTTAGGCAAGTGACTCAACATTACCCAGTTGTCTCATCTACAAAACACAGGTGTTGGGCTAAATGACCATTCTTCTACCTCTTGCGTTCTTCCACACAAACATATTCTGCCCCCACCTCAGGGACATTGGTCCATGGGGGGTAAGAGGAATCAACCCGGAAGTGTGTTATTTTATTATATATATATATGTATATTTTTTTTTATTAGAAGATTTTATTTATTTGAGAGAGAGTGAGAGAACACGAGCAGTGGGGAGGGGCCAAGGGAGAGGGAGAAGCAGACTCCCCGCTGAGCAGAGGGCCCGACACAGGGCTCAATCCGAGGACCCCCGGTTCATGACCTGAGCCGAAGGCAGATGCTTAACCGACTGAGCCACCCAGGCGCCCTATTTTATATTTTTTAGAAGTGCATTTCTAAAAGCAATTTAATTTAGTGGTGAGCAATAAAAAATGAGTATAAGATAGTAAATACAGAAGCCTCTCTAAATATTCAATAAGTAAAATCATTTAGTTTTAGATAGTAGTTGATTGAGGTGAAGACATTCAAAAGGGAGAGAGAACAGGGAAGAAAAATTGTATACATTGAACCATAAATCACCATTTTTGTAGGTTATAAGTGACCCATTATTGGCAATTTATATGGTTCAACCTATCGCTATGGTTGTAATCTTAGAATGTCAAATTTGGACAAATCAGTAGGTTGCCCGGACAACACCAGCTTTGAAGAACACCGGTATGAATGCAGAAAGAGTAGAGGACCCTGGAAAATCCATCACTGTGGGGTCTGTAGCCCACCTTGGGAGGAGCAGCTATTTATTTCATTGTAGTAATTTCTGACGCAAGACAGAAGTGTGTCCTCTAATGAAAGGTAGCTAAGATACTACCATAACATTGGAACTGCTTTAAATGGATGCAAATACAGTTCTTCCTAAAATATCAAGTGGTAGTGGGGAGTTTGGCTGGCTCAGTTGGTAAAACATGTGGCTCTTGATCTTAGGGTCGTGAGTTCAAGCCCCATGTTGGGCGTGGAGCCTACTTCAAAAACAATTAAAATATCGGGTGGTAGAGCCTCGAGTGGGTTGATTCTGGAAGCATTTGTTACTGCACTTTAAATGCTCCATTTTTCATGAGTGACCTAATTAATGGCCAATGTGAAATGTCCCACCTTTATTGTTTATTTTAGTTATCCCTGAAAATTCTGTGAAGGAAGTCCTCAGAGCACGTGGTGTCATCAAAGACAGAATCAAGAAGTTGCTGGCTCACAAAAACAGCATGAAAAAGAAGGTAAAAATTAAAAATGTCATCACAGAACCTTCTGGAACTCCTGCCCCTAAGGTTAACTTGCGGCCCCTCAACTCTGAAGAGACTGTTTCCAGAGCTAGGAACTCTAATGGAGGAAAGAAACAGAATGAAGAGAGAAAGAAAGAGGGGCTTGAGGAAGAGAAAAAAAATGAGAAAGCCCTGAAAAACCACGTGGAGTGGGAGCAAAGCCTTCGAGGAGATGTGTTCTGTGAGTAAAACTTTTGTTAGTTTACACATTTTATGAAAAATGAATTGTGACTTCTCCTGGCAAGTGAAAGAAGACAGCTTCATGCCTGAAGCAAAATTAGGTTCGGTGCTGATCCTTAAGAAGTAGGGTTGTCTGTAAGGTGTGGAAATCAACATCTGCAGATCCCAAATCAAATTTGCTGCTGTAGGAAACAAGGAGGATAAGAACTTTCCCCTTCGCCCCCGGGGGGGCTGTTCCTATTTGATGCAGACCCTCTTTCTGCTCCCCACCAAGCACACTTGCTTGCCCTACAAGCATAGTTGTCTGGCTGCCCACGCAGCGCACCCCCAAACCAGAGAGCCCCCGGATCCAGGTGGATCTGCCAACCGCTGCGTATTTACTTCCTAAAGGCACTTTTGACAGGCCCACTCACTGCAAGGGGGATTTCACAGTTCTGTGGCTACAATTTAAAAAGCCCAAATGACAGTTGTAGGGAGGAACATTCTATAGAAGAGCTTAAGTTTTCTCCATGTACTAGATGACTGCCCTTCTCACTGGTCGCTCTGTGGAACCCCACCATAAGTCTCAGCCCCTCCAGGGCAGTTTCCTTATTAATCCCCCCACATCCCCACGCTGAGACTTTGTATTTCTTTCTTGCTAGGCATTTGTTGCTGCCTCTGTTTTTGGCCTTGTCTGTCCTTGGTTCCATGGCTGTTAGATTTAACCAAATGAAAAGTACACCCATGCCCACCTATCCAAGAACTACCATATCAATGACATTGTCTCCTCTAATAGAGAGTGAAAATCTCAAGACAGTATATTTCCAAAGCCTGATGAGAAGCGACCTGTTACTAGTGTAGATGCTTGGGACATCTTTGGAAAACAATGTTCTAGACGAGGAAAGTGGAACCAACGTGAATGGTTTGGGAATGTTAAGGAAACTCTGCTCTAACATATTCTATAATTAGAATACATGATAAAACTCTTTGTTCAGTCATTCATTCATTTCCTTCTTAGCATGTGAAGGTTCAGGGTTTTTCTTAACTGATCAAGTGTTCTTTATTAGCCCCTAAGGTGAATGAAGCAGGTGAATTGGGTCTGGGTCTGGTCCACGGAAAACCTGTAACATCCAGATTTGAACACAAAGGTAAATAATACTTTCTCTCAAGTGTATGCTCTTCGATAATGTCCCATATCATTTTAATGTCTTCGTACGATGAGATGATTGTTTATGAATCACTGCTTCATTCCTAAACACCCAAGGGAAGAACCCGAACATCTTGACCCACAGTGTCAGTATGAAAGTAAGCCTTTACATGATTAATACCCATGGTAACAATATAGGAAGGCTGTCTTCTCTCCATTACTCCTGCCTGACACCTGGAGTGATGGGTCAAGGCAGATAGTATATATTTGAAGATGGGAGAAAATGACACAATTGCTTCGACTGCAACACGTGAGGGCCCACAACATGAAAATTACCATGTACTAAATTCTGGACCCAAGTTCCAGTGTCCATTACCCATTGCCACAATAGTGCTGCGTAATAAACAACCGCACACCCTCCATGGCCTACAGCAATAAATATTTATTTTTGTTTATGAGTCTGTGGATCAGCTGGGTAGTTCTGCTGATCTGGGCTGGTCTGAGTGGGGCTTACCCATGTGTCTGTAGTCAGCCGTGGGCCGACTCAGTGACTTGGCTGATCTTAGCTGTGCTCTCTCACGTACCTGAGGCCTCAACTGAGACAACAGGGCTGACTCAGCTCTACTCCAGGTGGTGTCTCATCCTCCAGCAGGCCAGCCAAGCTTGTTTTCATGAAGCAGTGGCAGGGTTCCAAGGAATCAAGTGGAAGCACACAGGCCTTTTGAGGTCTAGGCTCAGGACTGGCTCAGCTCACTTCTGTATTCTATTGTCCAAGGAAAGTTACGAGGCCAGGCCGGACTTAAGTGCTGGGGATGGTGCTACGAAGTTATATTGTGAAGAACACGGATACAGGAAGTCATTGTTTTAAGGTCATAACAGAATTTGTCCAGAAGGACTTCACAGGTTTAAATTGAAACAGAGTATCTGGTTTGACACTGTCCTTAAGGCCATTTCATTTGCCATGATCTGTACTCCACGCAGTTGTTCTGACTTTGTTAAATTAATATTTGTTAAGTAGAGCCCCCCAGTGCCAGATGGTTCAACAAAAGACCACAAGGGAAATTGAAATGGAGAAGTTTATTACTCACAGGTCCTGGAAGATCATGGCACACATCAAGGGCCACACGGGGAAGTCGAGGCAGGGTGCTTAAAGAGAGAGAGACAGGACCTGGGGCACATGGCCTTATTAGTGTTCCTATGCGGAGTACTTTGGGGTTCCCCGGGCTGAAGCTGGATTGGTCAACTCAAACCAGAAAGGTCAGGATGTTGTTGAGCTCCAAGGGAGTCTTATCTAAGGAGTGCATCCTTAGGGTCCCCTAAAAGGATGGCCCTGGGAGACAGGGGGGACTGTTGATCACAAGAGCTGTTGGGAAGTCATATCAAGAACTTACATTTCCTTGTGACTCGGCAGGCTGCTCTAGATCTATGGCTGGCACTTGCATGAGGGATGAAGGTCAGTTTTAGGCTCCTGTAGGCTGTTTGGCCAAACAAAATGGTTGCCGAGGCAGCAACACCATGGAGTAGCTTAGCTCAGTGCTCAACAGCAACTGAAAACATGACGTGGCCTTCCAAAGCTCCAAATGTTAGGCGTGTTTCTAATACTCTTAATGATTATGAAATGTACCCTTTTTCTTAGCAGATTTAAATATCTCAGTTGACTGCAGCTTTGACCATGGGGTCTGTGACTGGAAACAGGATATAGAGGATGACTTTGACTGGAATCCTGCTGACCGAGATAATGGTATTTAGATTTTATCTTTTGTGTTCTGTGGTATGACACACATAAAGAAGGCTCTCCAGTGATGTGGGGTTATTATTCTTCTCACTTGTTAGGTCAGGGTTGTTTGTCATGTTTGGAAACTTTTAGACCTTCCTGAAATCTCCCCTGACGAATGGCTAAGTTGGTTCAGCATGTATGCTCCGCCTTATCCCTCCTACCCCCACCCACCCACACCCAGGACGTTCCAGCAAAACTCCCATAGTCATTCCTGCTGCTGAGAGAGAGATGTTGGAATTCATGTACATTTTTTTTTTTTAAGATTTTTAAAGGAAAACTTTTTTTAAGGTGATCTCCATGCCCAACGTAGGGCTCAAACTCATGACCCCAAGATCCAGAGTTGCATGCTCTACCAACTGAGCCAGCCAGGTGCCCCAGAATTCATGTGCGTTTAAGAGTATTGGGGGAAAGGTAGAAAGAAATTGTTCCTTTTCCCCAGTTTGCCGGCTAATGGTGCTCTGTAGCTTCTGTTTTGCTTTTTGTGGGAAAAGTAAATCTGAAAAGGAAATATGACCTCTACCTATACCTGAAGTTTTAGCAAAGTCACCCCTCAAAGTATCAACACCATAAGGAGCCATCAGGTCAGCAACCCGAACTTTCCCCTCTATTGCTTGCAGATTTCTTTCTGGCCACTTAAACTTGGATTTTTCTCAACTTCAGCTCTGAGCTGTGGCATTCCAGCCCTTTCCACTTCTTGGTTAAACACTACTGATGGGCCCTATCTTTTCCCTTGGGTGGAGCATTTGGCTGGCAGCTCCCATTTGGAGCATAAACCAAATCCCTGTCTCCTGAGGCTGACTGTGTAGTTAGAGACAACTTTGGGGACTCAGGTTCCTTACCAGTCCATTTATTAACTTGGGGACCTACAAGTTTAGCCCTCAGTTACCAGATCCTTCTGCATCCTTCCTCTAGATTAATTCCTCCCTTAGATCTTTCCTTTCAGGCCTTCACATGCAACCAGGAAACCTGGATGGATATCCCCTAACAAAAATTCCTTGAGATTAGGGTGGCGGGGATACATGCAACGCGGCAAGTTGCGTGAGTGGGACTATCGTCAAAGATTCAGGGCAAGCACGGGGCAAGTTTAATCAGTCTGGAGACAGTACATCTTCGGAGAGCCTGTCTTGTCGATAGCTCACTTGAGTTTCTCCTTCCTTGCATCGTGGCATCTGCAAGTTTACGTCTGCCAGAGCTGTATCACATGGGGAGCCTGTAAGTTATTCCAGGATCTTGACAGTTCACATGGTCAGCAGTGTCTTAAGCTGGGTTTTCCAACAATGAAGTCCCCGGTTTACAAACACGATTCGCAAATGGCCCCAGGGTTTTCAGCTTTTGTGTCCCTCAAAGCGTACTTTCTTCCCTCCTGAACCCCCTTCAGACCTCTAGGTGAGCTTGTCTTTCCCTACAGAGTTAAATATAAGAAAGAAACACAGGATGAATCAGCATTTTGAGAAGGATAAAATCTCAAGGACAGATCAAAATGGGCTTTAGCTGAGAGAGAAGGAGAAATTGGCCACAGTGGGTCACAGAAGAGAGGGTGTCACTGGTAGAGTGGCTAGATAAATGTAGGATGCCTACATTTCAGATAAGCAGTGAATATTTTTTAGTGTATCTCAGACATGCTCCTTATCTGAAATGCAAACTCTCCTGAGCATCCTGTATCTTTAGTTGCTGGATCTGCAACTTTACCAGCTGGGGAAGAAGACCAGACAGTCTCTGAGTCCAGTGAAAACTAAGGCAATGTCAACCTGGCTCATGCAGGTGTCTCCAGGAAGGTACCAGCAGAAGACTCCAGTCCCCACTCCCTGACCCCAGTGTAATCCTCCCGGCTTCCACAGGAATTCCTTCTTTTCATTCAGACCCCACTCTATGAGACCCCATTCTAAGAGAATTTTTGCCCAGGTTTATCAAAGCCACAACCAGAGGATTGGTGATGAGCAATGTCCACTACTGCTGGTTAAAAGATACTCAGGAGATGGATCTTAGAAAGAGACGTGTCCCTGTCATCCTAAATTGGAACTCAGAGTGATACATTGCAAGTGGTGGTTGAGCTCCATGAAACTGCTAGGACAAATTCAGGTATGTTGTGGATTAAATGCCACACTACCTAATGAGCTGGCCATCATACATATCATTGATTCTGTGGGAAAATGCATTCCAACAACCAAGGTGGAAAGTTCTGGAACGCAAGTTCCCCAACAGCTGCAAATTACCTGCAGTGCTAAAAGACTATTTCATTAGATTCTTACCGCATTTCTGCTACCACCACGCTTTGTGAATGTGGACAAATTCCTCAGTTTCTCTGACCCTCAGTTTCCTTTTCTGTACCATAAAGGATTTCATCTTTGTGATCCCTAAAAGCCATTTTAGCATGTAAATTTTGTTCCTGTGTTGGAAATGGAGAGGACTTCAGCTTTCCCTATAGGAGACTGGCATTCATGTTCTTTTTTTTTTTTAATGGTTTTTAAAAATTTTTAATTCCAGTTATCATTCATTTTCTATCCTATTTAGATACTATAGCCAGACCCTATACAATGGCTTCATTAACTGGGCGTTTTTCTTCTTTTGCAGCTGTTGGCTACTACATGGCAGTTCCGGCCCTGGTGGGCCGTAAGAAGGACATCGGCCGGTTGAAACTCCTCCTCCCTGACCTGCAACCCCAAAGCAATTTCTGTTTGCTCTTTGATTACCGGCTGGCCGGAGACAAAATAGGGAAGCTTCGAGTGTTTGTGAAAAACAGTAACGATGCCCTGGCCTGGGAGGAGACCAGAAGTGAGGATGAGAGGTGGAAGACTGGGAAAATTCAGTTGCATCAAGGGATCGGCACTACCAAAAGTGTAAGTGGAAAGCCAGTGTTAAATGAGATCCTGACATTCTTTTTCAGTGATTCAGCAAATAAAACAAAACACTCAAGGACCTAGGCACTGGGGCCACAAACATGAGTAATTACAACTTTTTCCCTACAGCTAAAGAGGTTATATTCTGGAGCCAAAGAGGCAAGGCAATGGATCGGCACCACTGGTGTTGCCAAGTGCACGCGCATCACGTGCTATAGAAACGATCTATCTGCGTGTCAGGCTCCTCCCCAGCAGCCTCTCACACCAGACTGTAAAATCCTTAATATGTACAAGAATGTCTTGCTCAGTCATTCTGTGCCCAGCGCTTATCACAATGAATGGAAGCTAGAAGGCCATTTTTTTAAAAGGTTTTATTTATTTATCAGAGAGAGAGCACGAGCGCTCGAGTAGGGGATAGAGGCAGAGGGAGAGGCAGACACAGACTCCCCGCTGAGCAGGGAGCCCGACGCAGGGCTCTGTCCCAGGACCCCAAGACCATGACCTGAGCTGAAGGCAGATGCTTCACCGACTGAGCCACCCAGGCGCCCTAGGAGGTCATTTTTTTTAATGTTTTTTAAATTAAACTGAGATTGTGGCTGTTGTCTGGGGTCTCAAGACCATTCAGGTTCTGTGGTTCCCTAGAAGGACTCAGAGAATTCAGAGAAGCTGTTCTATTCATGAATATAGTTTATTACAGTGAAAGGGTGGTGAATAAGGTCAGCAGAGGGAAAAGGTGCATAAGGCAGCGTCCAGGAGAGAGTGGGCACAAGCTTGTGGTATTCCTCCGCCAGTAGAATCATAGGTACAGCTCTTCATTCTCTCAGCAATGATGTGTGACAACACTCACAAAATGTTGCCCACCCTCGAAGCTCACCCAGGCCTTGGTGTTCTGGGCTTTTGTTGGGTTCAGTCTGCCCACATGACTGCCTGCATAGCTGACCTTAGTTACTCAGTCTCCAGACTCTCCAGAGGTCAGACTGTTTCTTTGTGACTCAGGGCCCCCGCTATAGATCACATTGTTAGCATCGATTATCTGGCATGGGCAAAGACACTCTTAAGAGGCAAGATATTCCAAGGACTTAGAGGTTATCTCCCAGGAACCAGTCAAGAGCCAAACGTTTCTTTAGAATGTTCAGGGTTTGGACAACCCAGACCTCCTGGATCAATCCTTTACTGTATAGTGGGTTTAATAAAGGAAAAGGGAACAACATCTAAGAGGAAGCTGGTCAATGAGATGAAACGCTCAGAAAGAATGAGTAGGATAAAAATGACAAAGAGTCTATCAAGTTTGACCATCAGGAGGTGGCTGGTGCCCCTTGCAGGGGTTGTTTCTTTGGAGGGGAGGGGAAGGCCAGCCTATAGAGAGATGAGGAGGGAAGGGAGCAGAGCCTGGGAGGCAGCCACTGTGGACCCTTGTGTAAAGCTTGGTTGGGGTGGGAAGAGAAGAGGTAGGGTGGAAGCTAGAAGGAGATACATGAAACCCTGAGTACCAACTAATGGTTTCAAGAGGAAGAGCAATTAGTAGATCCATAAATTGGGATTCCATTTACACTTGGCTTGTGAAAGATAATGATTCATGAAC
Organism: Leptonychotes weddellii; assembly: GCF_054177405.1. Classification (NCBI taxonomy): domain Eukaryota; kingdom Metazoa; phylum Chordata; class Mammalia; order Carnivora; family Phocidae; genus Leptonychotes; species Leptonychotes weddellii. Next base: position 97,718,049 of record NC_138385.1, on the reverse strand, counting down.
ATAAGGAAAATCCCGTTTTTTGATAATAGGCAGTAATAGAAAGCCTGGGGTCTGGTGTCGGACGTTATATTCAATATCTTTTTATTTACTTGTCCCACTTAAGCAGAGCATCTTATTTAAAATACATCCTACAATATGACTATAGATAAAATATACATTGGGCTGTAGTTGAATTTTCTCACCATTCTTTCCCTCTTGCCCATGCTTGTTTAGTGCTGACGAACGCATTGATTCTAGTTTATGCTGATTGCAGCATATTTGCATTGATACAAATCCAATCCACATATTTACATCGTTGTGTTTGTAGCATGGTTTGGGGACCGTGACACTGAGCTGTGCTACGTATAGTTGACATCCTGTTGGAGAATTGAAATACGCCTCGGCACAGCATTCATAATTACCTCCATGACTGAATTTATATACTGAGAAATACGTTATATAACATGGTAGCTTGGGGGTGGGTAACAGCATGTGCCATCAAAACAGTGATTTTTTTTTTTAATACACATTTTTGCAAATATGCCTCCAAAGAGCCTGGCCAGCAATGGCCCTATAACACAACACAGCTCTGTCAAGAGGGATGCTCAGGCCCAGCCAGGCCCTGATGCAGGCACCTATGCCCTGAACTTTCTCAGTATGAGGGGAACCCTTGCTGGGGCATACTGGAGGGTGGGGATGCTGAATAATCTAGACTAAAGCATGCATACCAGTTTGTCAAGGTCGCATTGGCCGTGGATATTTGTAGCAGATGCAACTCTTCTTCCATGAACACAGGCATACAAGGTAAGGCACGTTGCTTTCTCTAAATCAAATTATATCTGAATCTAAAGCTGCATCCTTCATGTAGCAGGGGGATGGGATGGGATTCAATCTCAGCTATTTGCTCATGCAGGATTGAGGGAGGGTGCCCCTCCCTAGGGTGGCCTGCGCTTCTGAAGGGCTAAAAGCAGCACAGATATTAAGAGAGGGCAGCACATTTTTACTTCATCATGGGGGCCATGGATATTCTATGTACCCATGTTGCGTGTAAAGTCACTCACTCATCTCTTCAACTTCTATGCATGGCCAGGACACACAAATCTTTACTGAGGCTGGAGTCTTGTTGGCTAAGAATCTAGCCTCAACAGAAACCTCAGACAACCATTTGAACAAACTGATTACCAGTGATGAAATTGAATCAGTAATCAAAAATCTCTCAAGAAACAGAAATCCAGGATCAGACAGCTCCACAGGTGAATTCTACCAAACATTTAAAGAAGAGTTAATACCTCTTCTTCTCAAACTATTTCAAAAAATAGAAGAGGAAGGAAAGCTTCCAAATTCATTCCATGAGGCCAGCATTGCCCTGATACCAAAACCAGATAAAGATACCGCAAAAAAAAGAGAACTACGGCCCAATATCTCTGATGAACATAGATGCAAAAATCCTCAACAAAATATTAGCAAACCAAATCCAACAGTGCATTTAAAAAAATCATTTACCATGATCAAGTGGGATTTATGCCTGGGATGCAAGAGTGGTTCAATATTTACAAATCAATCAATGTGATCCACCACATCAATAAGAGAAAGGATAAAAATCATACAATCATTTCAATAGATGCAGAAAAAGCATTTCACAAAGTACAACATCCATTTATGATAAAAACCCTCAACAAAGTAGGTTTAGAGGGAACATACTGCAACATAATAAAGGCCATATACGAAAAACCCCCAGCTAACATCATGATGGTGAAAAACCAAGAGCTTTTCCCCTAAGATCAGGAACAAGACAAAGACGTCCACTCTCACCACTTTTATTCAACATAGTACTGGAGGTCCTAGCCACAGCAATCAGACAAGAAAAATAAAAGGCATCCAAATTGGTAAGAAAGAAGTTAAACTTTCAATATTGGCAGATGACATGGTACTACATGTAGAAAACCCTAAAGACTCCACCAAAAAACTACTAGAACTGACAAATGAACTCAGTGAGTTCACAGGATACAAAATCAATGTGCAGAAGTCTGTTGCATTTCTATACACTAATAACGAAGAAGCAGAGAAATTAAGAAAGCTGGCCCATATATAATTGCACTCAAAATAATAAAATACCTAGAAAAAAACTTAACCAAAGAGGTGAAAGAACTGTACTCTGAAAACTATAAAACATCGATGAAAGAAATGGAAGATGACATAAACAGATGGAAAGATATTCCATTCTCATGGATTTGGAAAACAGATATTGTTAAAATGTCCATACTACCCCAAGCAATCTACAGATTTAATGCAATCCCTACCAAAATACCAACAACATTTTTCACAGAACTAGAACAAATAATCTTACAATTTGTATGGAACCACAGAAGACCCCAAATAGCCAAAGCCATCTTGAGAAAAAAGAACAAAGCTGGAGGTATTATAATCCCAGATTTCAAGATACACTACAAAGCTGTAGTAATCAAAACAGTATGGTACTGGCCCAAAAATAGACACATAGAGCAGTTGAACAGAATAGAGAGCCCAGATATGGTCAATTAATCCACAACAAAGGAAGCAAAAATACACAATGGGGAGAGGACCGTCTCTTCAACAAATGGTGTTGGGCAAACTGGACAGCTACATGTAAAAATTAAACTGGACCACTTTCTTACACCATACACAAAAATAAACTCAAAATGGATTAAAGACCTAAATGTGAGACCTGAAACCATAAAAATCCTAGAAGAGAGCAAAGCAGTAATTTCTCTGACATCAGTCACAACAACATTTTCCTAGATGTCTCCTAAGGCAAAGGAAACTATTGGGGCTACATGAAAATAAAAAGCTGCTGTCTGCACAGCAAAGGAAACAATTAACAAAAAGTTAAAAGACAGCCTACTCAAAGGGAGAAAATATTTGCAAATGACATCCGATAAAGTGTTAGTATCCAAAACAAAGAACTTATGCAACTCAACACCAAAAAAACCCAAATAATCCAATTAAAAAATGGATAGGGGCACCTGGGTGACTCAGTTATTTGAGCATCCAACTCTTGATTTCAGCTCAGGTCGTGATCTCAGGGTCATGAGATCAAGTCCCGAGTCAGGCTCCAAGCTCAGCACAGAATCCGCTTGGGATTCTCTCTCTTTCTGCCCCTCCTCCCCAGTTCGAGTGCTCTCTCTCTAAAACAAACAAAACAGAAAAAAAGGGGTAGAAGATACTTCTCCAAAGAAGACATACAGATGGCCAACAGACACATGAAAAGATGCTCAACATCACTCATCATCAGGTAAATGCAAATCAAAACCACAATGAGATATCAACTCACACCTGTCAGAATGGCTAAAATCAAAAACACAAGGAACAACAGGTGTTGGTGAGGATGTGGAGAAAGCGGAACCCTCTTGCACTGTTGGAGAGGAATGCAAACTGGTGCACCCACTGTGGAAAATAGTATGGAGGTTCCTCAAATGATTAAAGACAGAGTTACAGGGCACCTTGGTGGCTCAGTCAGTTAAGTGTCTGCCTTCAGCTCAGGTCATGGTCCCAGGGTCCTGGGACCGAGCCCTGCACTGAGCTCCCTGCTCAGCAGGGAGCCTGCTTCTCCCTCTCCCTCTGCTGCTCCCCCTGCTTGTGCTCTCCCTCTCTGTCAAATAATTAAATAAAATCTTTAAAAAAATTAAAGACAGAATTACCATATGATCCAATAATTCTACTACTGGGTATTTACCCAAAGAAAACAAAAATACTAAATTGAAAAGATATACACACCCCCATGTTTATTGCAGCAGTATTTATGATAACCAAGATATGGAAGCACCCCAAGTGTTCATCAGTAGACAAATGGGTAAAAAAGATGTGGTATATATACACAATGGAATATTACTCAGCCATATAAAAGAATGAAATCTTGCCATTTGCAGCAACATGGATGGAACTAGAGGATATAATGCTAAGTGAAATAAGTCAGTCAGAGAAAGACAAGTACCATATGATTTCACTCATACGTGGAATTTAAGAACCAAAACAAATGAACCCCCCCCCCAAAAAGAGCAATACACACACAAACCAAAAACACCTAACTATAGAGAACAAACTGATGGTTACCAGAGGGGAGGGGGGTGGGGGGGATGCAGGAAATAGGTGAAGGGGATGCAGAGCACACTTATCATGATGAGCACTGAGTACAGAATTGTTGAATCACTATATTGTGCATTTGAAGCTAATGTAACACTGTATGTTAACTATACTGGAACTAAAATTTTTTAAAAAGTTGTAATGGGAAAAAGAAAAACATTCAGTTATTTTAATAATATTTCTTGTAAATATTTTTGGATGAATGAATATAAAATAGTAACTGTATATCTTTAATTTTGTTAAATGAGTCACTCCTGTCATTTTGTGTCCAATTTCTTTTTTTTTTTTTTAAAGATTTTATTTATTTATTTGAGAGAGAGAGAATGAGAGACAGAGAGCAGGAGAGGGAGGAGGGTCAGAGGGAGAAGCAGACTCCCTGCTGAGCAGGGAGCCTGATGCGGGACTCGATCCCGGGACTCCAGGACCATGACCCGAGCCGAAGGCAGTCGCTTAACCAACTGAGCCACCCAGGCGCCCCTTGTGTCCAATTTCAAGATACATTTTTTAGTATTCATCTTCTGTCTGTTCTCTATACATTAGATATTTCTAAAATATAAAGAAGTTTGCTGCTCTTTTGATTATTAATAGATAATAGATATTTTATTTGATCTATTTTATCATGGATAAAAATGATCATAGCCTATTAGGTAACAGTTTTCAACACATAAAAACAACGACATTCCCAATAATTTCCAATATTAAAGCCAATATTTTAAGAAAAATAACTATATTAGTACAAACAGAATCTGAATATATCAAAATAATTCCCTTTCAACTATATAGTTTTATGTTAGATGTTCACCAGGAGTGTTAAATTTCTTCTAGCCTGGTTTTTGAAAAGAAAACCACATCATTCGTTTATCTTTTCTTTAAATGGGAATTCCAAAATTTCCTCTTCAGCCATACCTTTCTCAGCTTTTCAGGGCTGTGCAGATACTTTTAGGAATTGCAGTGACCCTGTTTTCTCTGAATATAATCCACTCAGTGCAAGATACTGGCATCTGGAAAATACATTACTATATATGCAATGTCAGCGCCTGTTCGTTTGCAGTAGGGGCTGATGAGTTCGGTCCTTTTTTTTTTTTTTTTTTTTTAAGTAATCTTTATGCACAGAGTGGGGCTTGAACTCATGACCCAAGATCAAGAGTCTCATGCTTCACTGACTGAGTCGGCCAGGCACCCTGAGTTCAGTCATCTTTAATCGCTATTAAATAGTTTGTTTCTGTCATTGACTTGAATGGTTTGAAGTAATATTTTTTTATCTTCTCCATTATTAGATCATTTTTGAAGCAGAACGCGGCAAGGGCAAAAGTGGAGAAATTGCAGTGGACGGTGTCTTGCTGCTCTCGGGCTTGTGTCCAGATGGCCTTTTATCTGCGAATGGCTGAATGTTACTATGGTCTTTTGTGTCTTTATATTTGGCTTCTTATGTCAGTTCCCTATTTTCTGATATTACATCATAGATTGCCCCACTTTAGAAATACAAACTGAAAAATCGTAATATACCAACAGAAACATTATTGTAAGGTGCGTTTCTTGTATAAGATGTGCCAATATTTGCTTTCAATATAGTACCACTCATTCATTTCTGAATTTATAAAATGTGGAAATGTGGAAAAAGCTCAGCTTTCCACCACCACCCCCCGCCTCAGTGTATCTGTGTATCTGATTTGTCTCTGTGAGTTGATGAACCTTTATATAACATTTTTAGAATTATAAAAAAACAAATAACAAGAACAAAAACCCCACAGGGAATTGTTTCTCTGTTTGACTTTTCTGGCACTTCTCGGAAACTGACATCACAGGTAGATTTTTATCTAAGTGGCTTAGCCTGATCTTTTATAGCCAAGCTTGTATATTTAAATTCTTTGTAATAATATTCAAATAATCACCTTTGTCATGGTTTAAGTTTTTCTAAGTAAGAAAATGTGTTGTTAATGCTCTGTTTCATTATGTGTATAATTATTTGTTTTACTGGAAAATGTGGGTTTTCTTCTTTTTCCTTGGAAATACTCTATATTCTTAAAAATTCATGAAATTCTTTTTATGGGAGCACACATGACTGCTTTATTAGACCTCATAAGTGTGATACAAATTAGCTTAAGTTGTTGAATTTAAGGCCTAAGAGAAATACCTAAAACTAAATCACGTAAGTGTCAGGATTCAGAAGAAAGACCAATGCCTTCTTTTCTCTGTTTCTCTTTTCTTCCAAATTCAACAACAGCTTTGTGTGGTAATGAATCTTGAGTATATTCCCTGAGGATGAATGTATATAATGTTTTAAGATTCTGGGTCATAAACAGAAGGTTCTCCAGATATTTGCCTGTTATTCCCTAAAGCAATGAAGGCCTTCAGCTGTAGGAGGAAGGAAAGAGAGAAGGTAGTCCACTTACTAATCTTTAATATTTGTAGCCTCACTCTTAAAGTTTTTTTTTTTAACTGAAACTCTTAGTGATCCTTTTTTTTTTTTTAATTTAGTAACCTTTTTTTCAACAATGTTCTCTTTAATACAACGAACACATACAACCTTTTAAGATTGTAGGGGAAAAAACATTGTTTTGCTTTAGTGTGAAGTAATTTTGGCATACAAAGTCTTGTCTTCAACAGCTGTAATTGTATCTGTTAGGATAACTGCTAGTTATAGAAACCCAAAAAATAGTGTTTCTAGGAAGACCAGATGAAGAGGTGCCTAGCTAAGTCAAATCAGCCTGCAGAATTGTGAGAGATAATAAAATGGTCGTTTTAAGATACTAAGATTTGAAGTGGTTTGTTATGCAGCAAGAGCTAACTGATACAGGTGGTTTCTAATACTGTGATAGAACGTGAAGAAAAACCCTCTATTTCTGCAGTGACCAAGGAAATTCGAGAGCACAGTTATGGCTTAGAATAAAGGAAGATAGAAGGGAGAACTTGCAATGAAGGCCAGTGCCCCAGTGATCCAGGTTAGAGGAAGAGATGTTGAACCAGAAATGAAATAGGGAAGCCTGGGAATCATGTTATATATGGGTAGAAAATCATTGCACAAGGCTGAGTCAAGTTGAATTGAATAATAGTATTTCATTTTCTCTAATATCTGTAGCAGAGATTTCTAGTTGCCTACCCAATATCCATCTTGAATTTTTTCCTTACTTGTATAACCATATAAATGTCTATGTGTTTTCTTTTCTTTTCTTTTTTTTTTTTTGGTGGGTGAGGAGTGGAATGTGCTGAATTAGAAGGAGTAGGAGAGCATTTCCCAACCTCTTTCAGATGGAGAGCCTACTGAAGTCATTGGTGGGGCTTTCAGGAAGGCTCATTAAAGAGGGTTGTCAGTTGGCAGCCTCTCTTGCCATTGCTTTTCCTCCTCCTTCCTTCCTGCAATGTGGTTGGTTGTGCAGGCAGGAGCTCTTTGAACTACCTTGTGATCATGAAGTCAAAGACCATACCTTATGGAGGAGTGCATAGCTGGAAGAAGCCTGGGTCCTTGATGACATTGTGGCATCACTGTCCCTGTCCCAAACCGGTCACTGTTCAACATTTTATTACGTGAGAGAAAAAATGAACCCTCTCTTGGCCTATCTAGGATTTCAAACCAAGCACAATCCAGACTCAGGTGATGACTACTCTTCCCTGACCCCTGGGGGCTGCCCCTGCCTTTTCCACCACATGACCATAGTCTTCGGGGACTAACTTTTTGGACCCTTAAATACCAACATATTGTTTTGAATTCCAGTCAACAGGCTATCGTGTCATGGAACTCTAGCCTGCACTAGCACTGAGTCATACTTGGGTTCCTTTGGGGAACCTAAGGTCAGATAATTTATCCAGGATGCATATCTCTTGTCCCTGGCCACCACTCAACATGAAACCCCCTTGTCATCCACCCTCTCCTACTCTCCTCCCCACACGGGCTCCTTCCTCTGGATACTAACTTCTACTCTTTCTGCCCTCTCCCCCATCACATACACTGCATTGTCTGGTAAACAAACTCCCCTCCATCTTAATTCTGCCAACGACCTCTTCCTTAGCTGAGCTCTCTCCTGGGCGACCTCTCCCCTTGCAGCCTTAGCAAATGAAAGCTGCTCATCCTTCCATGCTGCACACATACAGGGTCCGGTTGAAGGTGGCAGCCTGGTTGCTCCACTCTTGTTCACAATCTCCTATTTCTCTATTTCCATGTAAAAGCCACTTGAGGGTACAGTTAAACAGCTCTACAGTCCTCTCGGCCCTTCGTTGCCATTGTCATCGACCAATGTGACATCTATGCAAATGACCCATCTGATGTCCTAGCCCCACAGTTCTTTGACCTCTATTCCAGTTACCATCATCTCCCTGGTCACTGCACCATGGCCACTACCTTGGACTTGATCATCACCTCTGAACTTGAACTCCAGCATCAAACTGTCTAGTTTATCTGGCTTTCTCTTAATCTCACATTTCTCCTTTGAAAGCTCTGTTCCCTTGACATTTTCATTTTCTTCCCATCTCTTGGCTTCCTATCTTGACTCTCTAATAAAACATAACCTAGATTCTAAGGCCCGCCATCCCTTCAAAGACACTCTTGCCATTGCCCCCCAAGGCCCACGCTCTTGTGTTCTTCCACCATGGCCACCGTACGGAGCCCCAATCTTGATCACCCCACTGCTTTCTTTTCTCTATCCCATCACCAGACTGCTGAGCAGTGTTACAAAAAATGACACATTGTGCAGATTGGTTCTTCAACAAAACTATGATCTTCAACCTTGCACAGACCCCCGAATGCTGCCCAAATTACCACTGAGTGGTGCTTGCCTATTTGCTGGCCTAGACTAGGTAACATTCACAGGACGTCCCACATCCTCCGGCCTCATGGGTTTATATTAACACATTGAAATAACAATGGCACAATTTTTGCCCCCCATTTTTGCCTCCTCTCTGGGGCTGAATGTCAGTGGCTGACTAAAGCACCAAGTTGATTTTGAAAACACATCTGGGCCTTTGTCATAAGCAGGGAGGGGTACTGAATGACACTGGAGTTCTCTGCTCTAGGGGTTGGGAAAAGCCTCCTTGTGGCCAGGGAAGTCTCTCCTGTCCCTCCCTTAAAGACTTCAAGAGACTTCAGGTAGAAAAATCATGCAAGAGACTTTGTATCAACAACTTAAGGTCATGTGTCATTTATGGCCCCAAACAGTATTACCAACCCAGAATTCCACTCCTAGGTATACACTCAATAGAACTGCACAGAAGCACTATTTGTAATGGTCACAGTGGGACCACTCAGATATCCATAATGTCCCTTGTGAGTAGGATGGAAAAATAAACTGTGGTATAGTCATCCAATGAAATACTATCAGTGAGCATGAAGAAACTAATGCTGCCCACAGCAAAACAGATGAATTTTAAAATATGGCATTGATCAAAAGAAACCAGAAAGGACATACTGTGTGGCTCCGGCTACGTAAGCTTCAAGATGAGGCAGGATTAATCTATGCTGGAGAAATTGAGGTTGTGTTTACCCTCTGGGGGGGGGGGTGCTAGGAGGAAGCACGAGGGGGGACGTCTGGGGGCCTGGTCATGCTGTTTCTTGATGCTTTTTGGATGGACATGTTCACTTTGTGAAAATCGTTGAGCAGTACACTTAGGATTTGTGCACCAGCATTTCTACATATGGGTTATACTTCAATGAAAATTTACTTTAGAAAGTGAAAGTATTAGCCAGCCCCCTTCCCCCCCCCCCCCCCGAGCTGAGCCTCATCTATCTGACTGTGCCAGTTGACTTGGGACCCCTCTAGTGAATTCAGCTCTCGATACCGGGCAGGCTGTAACTGAAGTTCCACAGAGTCATGTATAATCCAGCCACCAATGACTCTGACACTGGGGATGTCCCCTGGCTTGCCCTCCAGGATACCGATGGACTCCGGACATCAAGCGGGTTGCGGGAGGTCAACGGCATTGGAATTTTGAGGGGGCTGAGGCCTGAGGAAATGTGCCTGATGCTCAGAAAGCCTGAACCCTCTCCTTCCGCAGATCTATTTGGCTTCCTGGACACCCATGAAATTTCTACAGCCCCGTTTCTTATCGCTGTCACTGTCCCTTTACAAATCTTTTTCCTCATGGGTCCAAGCTGCAGTCACACAGCTCTCCTCCTGAAGGTGAGGCACTGGGTGCTCGCATTCAGTTTTTGGACCCTTCTCAGAGCTCTGGCAGTGCCCTCTTGTGACGGCCTACGTGCCCGTGTGTGGCTGCCACCTGGCAAACAGCAGAGAGGGCTGTCTGAAGCATCTCCCGCGCCCGCTTTGCTCCATTTCTCCCTTCCCCCGTGTCCTGTGAACTCATCCCTTTTTCTGGATACCTAGAACCTTCCAATTCAGTGACTCCTGAGATCTCAAAGAATCCAATCTTGCGGACCTTTCATTCTTTCCCATTTACCCGGGTCAACATTTACTTGTCCTCTGTCCCATTCTGTTGGTCTCTGGCAGGTGAAGAGAGGCGACCCTTCTAAGATTAACTCAGGTGTAGGGAATAAAGAGCAGCAAGTGTAACCTTTCTGATATTTGTTCTTTAGAATAGCAGGTTCCAGTGCTTTAATATGAAGGAACGAGTGAGAAGGCAGTTTCAGCACCATCAACGATCAGGGATTCTCTTCGGATGGCCCTCAAATCACACAGCTACATTAAGATGGGGGCTGTGTCAGTTAGAGTTTGCTGGTAGCAAGCAACAGAACCAGACCTCAGCTAACTTATGGCAAAGGGAAGTTATGGTAAGGAAACAGGAGTGTGCAGGTGCATGGGAAGACCAGCAATCCAGCCTTGGAAATGGGCTCCAGGGCTGGAAGCAGAGCTGTGGAAAGAAGCCATTGCTGATCAGCATGCCAACGTTACTGGAATGATCTCTCACCATACTAGTCTCCACACTACTCTGCTCAAAATTCACATTCCAGGGAGGGGTGTGCAATGGGCCCAGCTTGTTCCTGTGGCTGGCCCCTGGCTAGGGCAGATGGCGGCACCCAATTGGCTGTTCAGAAGGTGGGCTGAAAGCTGAGTGGCCCAAACCCACCAAAGTCCACCACCTGGACCCCATTACATAAAAGCTGGCATCGGGTACATGTAATTGCCCCAGCCAGCCTACCAATTCAAGAGATTTACTTTTTTTTTCAAAGATTTTATTTGTTTGAGAGAGAGAATGAGCAGTGGGGAGGGGCAGAGGGAGAGAGAGAGACTCCCTGCTGAGCAGGAAGCCTGACCAGGGCTTGATCCCGGGACCCCGAAATCAGGACTCCAGCCCAAAGCAGACGCTTAACTGACTGAGGCCACCCAGGCGCCCCCAAGAGCCTATTCAATAAATTAGATTTATAGGTGTCGCACTTCGTTCTTGTGACAGAAACAATCTTAAAGCAATAGCCTTTTGAAAATAAAGTCTCTAGTTTTACCATCACTTTGATTTTATTGGACCCTTGCAGGGAAACAATGTGTACAGGTGAGAAGTGCAGGACGCACAAGGCCACTTAATGAATGTTTACTACTTTCACATCAACTGATGGGTGTTAGGGGTGCAATAAATAACTTATCGAATTAATTACTGCGTTCAGTATATCGCATTTTTGGCCAAAGTTTTGTCAACATTCCGCTGAGCAACGTCTTGAATGAGAGCCGAAAGCGTACGCCGTAGAATAGTTCAACAAACTTTGCAGCTGAAAAGCATTACTGGGGGTAGTTTCTTTCAAGTCAGGCCCGGCCGCCAGACCGTCAGCCAGGCCAGGCGCCGTCCCGCAGCCAGCGGCGGAGGCGGATTCGCCGCTCCTAGTCGCCCTGCGCAGACACCATTTACCTAGCACGCATGCGCTGGGGCCCGGGAAAGCGTTCTCTGGTCTGCGGGCTTGGATTGGTTGAGCCTTGGTGGTCCCGCCCCGCGTACCGGAAACTCTCTCTCGACGCGGAGGTCTCCCGAGTTTCCGGGGCTCCTGCGCATCTCGGTGAGCGACGCCCTGGGTTGGGTTCTCCGTTATCTCTGCGCACCGGTGCTCTGAAAAGCCCACCACTGCCCCGGGGGGTGCCCTCGGTGCGTCCTGGGTCGGGTAGGCCCGATCGTGCCCTCGCTCCTCTTCTCCACCCGAAGTCGCCGGGGTGGGCAGATCTTTCGGGACCGCCGCCGCTTCTGGGCTGGGTGCCAGGCTGGCACACGGGGACGGCTTGCAGCAGGCTTCGCTTGTCGCCCTGCCCCACCCTGCGGAACCCGAACCCGGGCCAGAGCGGGCCCTTGGGCTGGTCCCTTCCACTCGCTGCACCTGTGCTGGGGACCGTCCTAACGTGAAAGGGCCCTAGCGCAGTGTTGAGGGGCTGTTGAGAAACTGCGGCCCCCCAACATGTGGCATCAGTTCTCTCCATGGAGGAAGGGCCTCCCTGTGTAGCTGGAGAAGTGTATGTGGCTTATGACCAGAAACAGAATTTCTCTTTGATCTCCCTTCTCCCCGGGGTTTAAGCCAGATGTGGGCAGATGTGTGCAACCTGCCCATATTAGTTAATATTCACGAGCTTTTATATGCATTCAGTCAACAGATATATAGGACCTGCTCTTGCCGGCCCGGTATAAACTCTTTCTGATACGTATTCAGAAGCTGGGGGTATAGGTGTGTGTGTAAGCATTACCCATTTTAGCATATGCTCTAGAACTGTGTTGTCCAATAGGTAGCCACTAGCTACACAGGCTAATGAACACTTGAAATGTTCCTAGTCCTAACTGAGATATATCAAACAGTGAATTCTGGAGAATTAGAATGAAAAAGAGAATGTAAAATATCACTAATTTGTTTTTATCGATTCCATGTTGAAATGGCAGTATTCTGGATACACTGGTTAGGTAAAATGTCTTTAATTTCACCTGTTCATTTTTTAACGCGGTTACTAGAAAATTTTAAATTGTATCTGTGGCTTGCATTATATTTCTGTTGGATAGCACTGCTTTAGAAAGGGGTCAGCAAACTAGGGCCTGCAGCCAAATTCAGCCTGCCTGTCTTTGAAAAAAGATTGATTGGAGCAAAGCCGTACTCATTCTTTTATGTATTGTCTCTGGCTGCTGTGTCTGCCAAAAGAGCAGCGGAGTTGAGTAGTCCCTACAGAGATCGGATGGCCTGCACAGCTGAAAATATTTACTATCCGCCCTTTTACAGGAAAAGTTTGCCGACCCCTTGCTCTAGAACAGCGCCTGGTATGATAGATACATGTCATGTAAATCTTTTCATTATAGTCCTGTGTAATTGTCAGGCTTACTGTGTGACAGGCCTGGTTCTAAGGAGTTTATAAGGACTATCTCATTTATTTCCCATGTTAATCCTAGGATGTGGAATTTCCCCGATTTTGTAGATGAGGAAATGGAGGCCCAGAACGGGCAAGAAACTTACCGAACATGCTCAACACCCCTCACTTCTGTGAACTATACCTTCTTGACCCTCCTTATCCCCAAACGTTTGATTCCTGGAGTCTACTTGATTAGCCCACAGTGGGCACCATGCTCCTGCCTTTATTATTACTATTTTTTATTTTTTTTTTTAAAGATTTTATTTATTTATTTATTTGAGACAGAGAGAATGAGAGAGACAGAGAGCACATGAGAGAGGGGAGGGTCAGAGGGAGAAGCAGACTCCCTGCCGAGCAGGGAGCCCGATGCGGGACTCGATCCCGGGACTCCGGGATCATGACCCGAGCCGAAGGCAGTCGCCCAACCAACTGAGCCACCCAGGCGCCCTATTATTACTATTTTTTAATTTTAAATGACTTTTTGAACTAGAATTGAGATGAGGTCGGCTCCCGTGGAAGAAGCTGAGGGGCACTGGGCTTCGGTGCCGTGGGTACAAGCAAGCTGGTCTGTACTGAAAAGAATGAAGCGCACGAGCAGAGAGGAGAGGGAGCACTCTGGATGCTCTTTTCTCATTTAACAAAAAAACACTTGTTGAGTAACAGTAAGCACTGGCCAGGCATGTCTCAGTGCATGAAACAGACATCGTTCTTTTACGGTCTTGTGGGGAAGGCAGACAATAAAACAATTTTTAATGTGATACACACCATGAAAAAAAACCACTGCAACTATTTGATGGTTTTTTGTTTTGTTTTGTTTTGTTTTGTTTTTAACAGATTTCCTCATCTGTAAGTTGGAGATAAGCCATATACCTGACTCGGGCTCATTGTGAGGATGGAGATGACATGAATGTGTATGGCACATGGACTTCAATAAATGTACATTGCCTTCTGCTGTTAAGAGGTAAGGAAGGGAATGAGTCCAGGGCATTGGGTGCATCGTGACACTTAACACACTGCAACCACCAGTTGTCATTGTAGAGAAGGTTCTCAGGTGGGCGGTGCACGGCAGGTGTTTTTAATATTTCCCAATGGGGCTCATCCGGCCGAGTCTGAAAGCAGAGAGGTTCTATGTATTTGGTCTAGGAGCAGGTCCGGAGCTGTCTTCGGGGGGTGGCAGCATAACTGAGACGGTCCTGCCGCGGCAGGGCCTCGTGCCCGTGTGTACAGGGCAGTGGTGGCAGCTCTGGTTTAAATCAGAGTCACTGGGACAGCTGGGAGGATACCCAGGCCTACCCTCAGGGACTCTGATCGCTTCTGCCTGGGACGAGGCCCTGGCGTTGTTTTTGTTTTTGCTGTTTAATTTCGCCAGCCGATTCAGGTTTATAGTCAGGACGGACAGCCACCCGTGGTGAGAATTAGGCTGGGCCCAGGGAGCTACTGACACAAAGGCACGGAGCTGTGGAATGGGCAGAGCCTGTCGGTGTCAGCGAGGTCATGGAGGGGGGTCACGGAGGAGGCTGGAAGGGGGCCTTTTATCACCTGGCCAAGGGCCTTGGGGCTCCACCCTGAGAGCACAGGGGCACCTCTGAAGGGCTTTAAGTGGGAAGTGGAGGGGATATCTTGGTGAGCTCTGTAGTGGAGGATGATCCCTCTGACAAAGTGCCGTGAATCAGAAGGAACGCAGTGAAGAAGCAGTTAGAACCTGCCAGATGGTAGGAAGCCCAGATTGGGCTCCAGCATTCCTCCTGTGAGTGTCCTCTAGCAGCCGTGTCTATCCTTTGGAGACACCCTGTGTTGTAAGTGGCCACTTTCTTGTCCGTATTCCTTCCAGTGGACTGTCAGCTCCCTCAAGGCAGAGAGGATCTCTTCAGGCTCAGCATCTAATGTGTACTTAGATGTGTAATAAATTATTTATTGAATGAACTCTGTAGAGCTATAAACCGGATACACAACTTTCCTTGTCTTCTTATGGCAATACTCAAAATTTTATATCTCAGTTGCTTTCACAGTATACCCTCCTAGGGCAATAAATGCTTTATATCCACATCATTGTCCCACAGGGGGAACAGAAGGTTTGACAGGATTTAAATGCTGTTAGACATATGGAGGAGGATGGAAAACAGTATGGCGGTTCCTCAGAAAATTGCAGATAGAATTACCATATGACCCAGCAATCCCACTTCTGGATATTTACCCAAAAGCACTGAAAGCAGGGTCCCGAAGAGATATTTGTATACCCATGTTCATAGCAGCGTTTCTTCACAATGGCCAAAAGGTAGAAGCAACCCAAGTGTTTATGATGAATGGATAAGGAACACGTGGTCTATACATACAATGGAATATTAATAATCCAGGACACAGGCTACAACACCAGTGAACTTTGAGGACATTATGCTGAGTGAAATAAGGCAGACACAAAAGGCCAAATACTGTATGATTCCACTTACGTGCAGCACGTAGTCAAATTCATCAAGACAGAAAGTAGAATGATGGTTGCCAGGGGCTGTGGGGCAGAAAGGAACAGGGAGCTGTTGTTTCATGGGTACAAAGTTTGGTTTGCAAGAGGAAAAGTGTTCTGGGAGTTGGTTGCACAACAACGTGAATGTACTTAACACTACTGAACACTGCTTTAAAATGTTTAAGATGGGGAAAAAATGTTTGAGATGGCAAGTCTTATGGTGTGTGTATTTTACCACAATTAGAAATGAAAAAGAAATACAGAGGAGAGGTAAATGAAAGGACATATGAAATAAAGAGCAGAGTGCTTATGCATGAATACATTAACGTCTGTGGATTTACAGAAGTGAAGAGAAAGTTTTGCTGGTAAGACAGACTGCTGTTCTCATCGTTCTGAAGCTCCGAAGCTATAAAGTCCCCTTCAGACTCTCCTTGAGACTCTGACCGACCGTTGAGAAATTCTGACCTGAGTTAAACATTGCCTAACCTCCCTGTGGGCACTCTAGACCTGTCTCTTACTAACCACCTTGCCAGCATCTGGCAGACTTCAATCCTGATGTCTTCGGTAGCGGTGCCTCTAGAATGGATGAGGAATGCAAGCAAGATGAATATTTCCTCTTTGTTAGGAAACTTCCCAACAAGTTGGGGAGGGTTCAAGTATCTTAAGCAGCTTGAAACCTTATCACGGTGACTTGGCTGCGTGACTTCCTCCAGATGCTAGGATGTCAGGCAGACAATTTTGAGAGAAAGTTCAGCAATGGAGGCCATGTATTTTTAATTTTTCTGCGTTTTTACCTTGCCTCTTCTTTGTTTACTGAGCCTCTGATCCTTAGGAATACCTCCTTCACTGTTTTCAGTCTGGAATTGTAAAAAAGGTAAAACAATGATCTTGAAGTACTGATTCTTGATAATGATAAAAATAGCCTCTTAAGGGCACCTGGGCAGCTCAGTCCGTTCAGCATCTGCCTTCGGCTGGGGTCATGATCCCAGGGTCCTGGCATCGAGCCCCGCGTCGGGCTCCCCGCTCGGCGGGGAGTCTGCTTCTGCCTCTCCCACTCCCCCTGCTTGTGTTCCCTCTCTCGCTGTCTCTCTGTCAAATAAATAAATACAATCTTTAAGAAAAAAAAAAAAAAAGCCTCTTAAGACCCTGAGTTGCTGCCTCACAAGTGACTGCCCAGGTTGTCCACGTACCAGCCCCCTCTGGTGGCTCAGCTGCCAGACCTGCAGTCTCGGTCATCCCTGAGCTGGCCCAGCAGGGAAACACCCACAGGAACCTCACAGTTGTGACCCAGGGTGCTTAACTCTTCCTGGTTGAGAGGAGATGCAACTGGTTTAGACCCAGCAGTAGACTTCTCAGGAAATTGTGCGTGCTAATGTGAAGGCAAAGCCACACGTCATGTAGCACCGTCATGATATTCTGATTCCAGAGGGAAGGTAGAAGACTGATCCATTTACCGTGCCGTTTTCCAATAGGCCAACATTATAAATATGTGGAGTTTATCATGAAATGATACTGGACAAGTCACTTTTGCGGTTATGAAAATAATACATACGCATCGTACAAAATACGAGAAGGAATAAAAGAACAAACAAAAAATCATCTAAAATCTTGCCATTCAGAAAACGTCACTGTCTAAAGGTTTGTGCATTTGTTTTTGACCGTTTCTCTTCACATGTGATTCTTAAATAAAATTTGGATCAGACTCTATATGCTGTTTTTATTTTTTTTAAAGATTTTATTTATTTATCTGCAAGAGAGCACAGCAGGGGAACGGCAGGCGAGGGAGAGGGAGGAGCAGGCTTCCCGCCGAGCAGGGAGCCCGATGCGGGGCTCGATCCCAGGACCCTGGGATCATGACCTGAGCCGAAGGCAGATGCTTAACGACTGAGCCACCCAGGCGTCCCTATATGCTGTTTTTAAATAACAACTTTATTCAGATATAATTTATATACCCTACAGTTCACCTCCTCAAAGTGTACACTTCAGTGATTTTTAATATATTTACAGTTGTGCAGTTCATCACCACAGTCAACTTTAGAGAAGTTTGTTCACTTTCCCCAAGAAAAACCCTGCACCCGTTGGCAGCCACCCCCCTTTCATTCCACCCCATTGGTTCCCTGCATCCCTCTGCCCCAGCCCTAGTCAACCACCAAATAGATTTGCCTATTCCGGACATTTCATATAAATGGAATCATACAATATGGGGTCCTCTATGTTTTTAACTTAGCATAGTGTTTTCAAAGCTCGTCCATGTTGTAGTATATATATAAGAATTTCACGGGGTTTACGGGGTTTTTTTTTTTGCCAAATACCATTCCATTGTATGGATAGGCTATATGTTGTTTCCCCAGTTGATGGGCATTTGGGTTGTTTCCACTTTTTGGCTATTAAGAGTAACGCTGCTGTGAACATTTGTGTGCAAGTTTAACCATTTGGGACCTTACAGTTTCTTCAGAGTTGGAAGAAAATTCTTACATGGACAGCTTCCACATTTCTTGCTTCCCTAAAGTAATTTTATAGAAATGGAATCACTGACTAAAAGAAAAAGACATTGCATTTCACAGAACTTGTCAGATGGTTTCTGAGAAGACTGCACTGATCGTCTCTGTGCTCGCTTCAGTGTTACTAGACTATGTGCTTAGTGATGGGCATTTTTTTTAAGATTTTACTTTATTTATTTAGAGAGAGTGTGTGTGAGCAGGGGGAGGGGCAGAGGGAGAGGGAGAGAATCTCCAGCAGACTCCCTGCTGAGTGCAGAGCCTGACACGGGGCTCGATCCCACGACCCCGAGATCATGACCTGAACCAAAACCAAGAATCAGACGCTCAACCTACTGAGCCACCCAGGTGCCCCAGTAATGGGCATTTAATATAAAGTGCTATGAAACGGAAGCCCATGAGTTTTTGAAAAGACAGGGTCCCTGCTATCAAGATGCATAAGTCCATATTTAGACCAGATGGGCAGATGTAGATCCAGGGGTATTAGGTAGCAAGGTTATGTGCATTATGTGGAGAGAAAAATAGACTGGTTAGATAAAGTAAATATTTACCTGCCCAGGATGAGATAATCATCAAGCAACTTTTTGCACCTCAGAGTTAAACAGAAAAGTTAATGGAACCAAAGTGGCCTAGGGACTAGCTGGTCCAAAGTCATAAATGGTCCGGATCGCTTAGTATGAACCCTTACCCTGCTTTTCAGAAGACTCGGATGTCAGCACAGTGCCCGTTGACTCTTGGGGCCCATCAGATCTGGTTCCGGCTGTCTTGCGACCTATACTGTCTCACGATTTCTTCAGATTCCTTGGGACATCTAAACAGCATTCCCTTATTGCCCTGTTTCTCATTCTGTTATTCAGAAAAATACCACTTAAAGATGATAAAATCAGCAAGTAGTTCAGCTATATAGCTGAATATGGGGGTAAACAGTCCAGCCTTGCTCAGACTTACCCTGTTCATGCTGACACTGGCATGATTTCATGCCCAACATGACCACCAAATTCCATCCAAAGCAATTGACCGATCGGGATCCGGAAAGAGCATTGATTTGGAAAATTTGATTGGAGAAAGTTCTAGAGCTCTTCCAGTAAGCTTCTTTGAAGCAACCGTTAATGCGGAAGCTGGTTGCAGTGCTTTTTTATCCCCCCCAACTACCCAGACTCAGCCTTTTGAAACTGAACCATACCACATTGCAGATTCCATTTTCTAACAGGTCACGCCCACTTCTGTTACATAACTCTTTCAGAATACGCCGCGTAGGTAACTGGCGAAAGCGCTCTGCTACTATCAGGAAGCTGCAACTGTTAAGCCCAAGCTTAAAGAAACAGAAACCTCTTTTCTCTTTTCTTTGCAGCTGTAAAGATGTCTGACCAGAAGCAGGTAGCTGCCAAAGCCTCCCTTATTGAGCATCTGATGTCTAAAAGGAATTTTGAGGATCTTGGCAACCACCTTACTGAGCTGGAGACTCTTCACGTGACTAAAGAGCATCTCCAGGAGACCGTCGTGGTCAGGGCTGTGTACAGAGTCCTCAAAAACTGCCCTATGGTGGCTTTGAAAAAGAAAGCCAAGCGTTTGCTGTCAGAATGGAAAGCTCTTTATAAGGATCTCCACTTCAAACCAAGGGACAGCCCTGAATCATTCCCTACGGGCAGAAACTCCAGACTTTCTCATGACCCAAGTCAGGATGAGATATCAGGCGGCTGCAGTTCTAATTCATCACCCCACGATGTTGCAGGAGCCATTGAAACACTTGTGCCTGAAAATAGCACGAGTCAGATGGAGCCCGGGGAGGAGCATTTCAGGGGTGGTGACCCAGAATCCACTGACCAGAGATCCACTGAGTCGCTGGATCCCACAGTACCTGTGAGAGCTAAATGCACAGAGCTTCTCTATGAAGCTTTAACGAGTTCTTGCACAGATCAGCCCAAAGCTGATTTGTGGCAAAACTTTGCAAGAGAAATTGAAGGGCACATTTTTACCCTTCATTCGAAGAACCTCAAAAAGTACAAAACTTGTGTTAGAAGCAAAGTTGCCAATCTGAAGAACCCCCAAAATTCTCACTTACAACGGAACTTGCTCTCTGGGACCACGTCTCCGAGAGAATTCGCCGAAATGACGGTGCTGGAGATGGCGAGCAAGGAACTGAAGCAGTTGAGAGCCTCCTACACGGAATCTTGCATACAGGAGCATCGCCTTCCCCACACCACTGAGGGCACGCAGACAAAGAAAATAAAATGCAGACGCTGTGAGAAGTTCAATTGCAAGGTCACCGTAATCGCCAGAGGAACACTTTTCCTGCCAAGTTGGGTGCGGAATTCAAATCCAGATGAAGAGATGATGACCTATGTGATCTGTAACGAATGTGGGGAGCAGTGGTATCATAGCAAGTGGGTCTGCCTGTGATGGTAAATAAATGTTTTCTTAACCAAGAACTGGAGTGATACCGTGTTTTTTTTGCTGCCACCCTTTTGTGCTTGGTTTTAAAATCTTACACGCACTATATCCTTTTTTTTTTTTCCAAGATTTTATTTTAGGGGCACCTGGTGGCTCAGTTGGTTAGGCGACTACCTTCAGCTCAGGTCCGTGGTCCCAGAGTCCTGGGACTGAGCCCCGCATGGGGCTCCCTGCTCAGCAGCGAGCCTGCTTCTTCCTTTCCCTTTGTATTCTCTGTCACTTTCGCTCTCTCTCCAATAAATAAATAAAAATCTTTAAAATTTTATTTTATTTATTGGAGAGAGAGGGAGATAGCGAGAGAGAGCACAAGCAGAAGGCAGGGAGAGGGAGAAGCAAGGCTCCCCACTGAGCACGGAGCCTGATGCAGGGCTTGATCCCAGGACCCTGGGACCATGACCCGAGCCAAAGGCAGATGCTTCACTGACTGAGCCACCCAGGCGCCGCGCCCCCCCCCCCCCACTATATTCTTAATCCTAAGAGGAAGGAAAGTCATTCACTGAAGTTCACGCCACGATCACTAAAAGTTGACTGTTTGGGGAGAGAGTGGATGACTGTCTGCTTTGTGCTTTGTGGCTACTTAGTCCTTTGCTGTACTCAGAGTGTGGTTGAGAGCAGCTCAGCAGGCCCTAGAGCCTGTTAGAAATGCACAGTCTCAGGCCTCATGCTCCTGGATCCCCGGGTGATCCTGTTCAAGGCAGTTCAGTGCTGCTTTCTCAGTAGGCCAGTAGTCCTTAACAGTGGCTGCATATGAGGATCATCTGGGGAGATTTGACAACCCACTGATGCTCGGGCGGGGCGGGGCGAGGCGGGGGGGGGGGACTCCCCTGAACAATTGAATCTGAATGCATGGGATGCAGCCCAGGCTTTTTTAATTCCTCAAGTTACTTTGAGACAGAGTTGAGAACTACTCACACACAGGCTCTCACTTGATGGTCTCACGGTTCTAAGAAAAGAATGTCACTGTACACTTTACACCTGAGGAAACAGGTCCCCAGGGGTGCTGTGACTTAGCTAGCCCAGGTGGAACTGCTCCCACACTGTCTTCCTCCAAATTCACCGTCCAAGACCGCTTCAACATTGATTCTGAGAAAGGTATTCCTGGCGATGTGGGACAAGATGAATAGTGTCTTTAGGCTCTAACATTGGATAACTAGGGCTTTGTTACTTTCCCCTCTCTTCTCACTTGTCTCTCCCTTGAACCATGAAAATTATCCTCTAATCTCACAGGTAGAATTTTGTTTCGAGTCCTTTTGCCTAGTCAGAGGAGTTGCATATTTATTTGTTTGTTTTTTTGTTTTTTCTGCACAAGTCCTCCAGAGTATATAAAGTGTTTATGAAATTTGGTTTCCGATGTTAGGGAGTCTTCATGTTCTCGAGGGCATGTGAGTTTAGATACGTAGGGGAGGATAAAAGCTCTCCTAGGCTCTGTAGCTGGGACCCTGCAAATTAGACGGACAAAAGACAGACTAACGAGAGAAAAACCGTTCATTAACACGCTGGGCATGATACATACAGGAGAAACTCAGTGATGAAGAATTCAAATGGGTGGTTAGAACTTGGGCTTGTGTAATAGCATCTTAGGAAATAATGATACATTTGTAGAGAAATAAGAGGAAAGGGGCTTTAGGCTTTTAGGGCCAGCAAACTGGGAGGGTAAATATATGGGGGGACTAATGAACATAATGGTTATTTAGTAAGGTTTGTTTGTGTAGACTCTTCTCGCTGCCATCCTGAGGAGGTTGTTAACCTTTTTCCTGGTACAGAATTCGTAAGGGGAATTTACGTTCTGCTTTCAGGCAGAGAGCTCATTCCGTGTCTGCCTTTTCTCATTTGCGTTCAGCCCAGAATGATCCTCATGCCAGGATGGCATATTGGGGGTCCCATACTCTGAACCCTTTTAGGTCTGAAGTTCCAATTGTGCTAATGTAAAAACAGGCCTTGATCTGTCAGAGGTCGTCCATTGCCTGAGTCTTTGAATCTACCAACATTTCTCTAATAAATGAATTGAAGAGGAAATTCCTTCTTTAAGGCTTTTGCAGTGTTGAACCAACCTGTGCAATTATTTAAGCACAACACACCTTCTGTGTGATTATAGCTGATTTTGTTCTCTTTTGAGAACTTGTTGAATGTTAATGGTTACAGTTTTAATAAGTTTACTTCGGAGTTATACACATTTTCACCAGTTCTTTTCTCCCACCGTTCCTAACTTCCTATGTCAGAGCTCTGAAAGCTTAACCAGACACACTGTTTACCTGCCTCCTGACACAATTCCCCAAACAGTGCCTAAAACTAGAATATGTTCGTGTGTTCAAATGGGTTTGAAGTAATCAGAGGCCGTCGAGTGTGAATTCTATTTTGATATCTTTTCTCCTGGTGGCTTCCCAGGGCTGCCTATTTTGATGTAACATGCTAGTCTTTTAAAGAGAAACTTGCAAAGTCACCTAAAACTTGAAGTTTCACAAACTGGTTTCATGTGACTTAGGATGATCTTAAAAACTATTTAGGGGTTCTAAAAGGGCACATCACATGAAAACCAAGTGTTCCTGTCATTGTTTGTTTTTTGTGTGTGGTGGGGTTTTAAAAAAGTTTTTATGCTGGAATTGTGCAAACTTCATTTGCAGACAAATAAAAGCATTTGAAACGGAAATTCCTTCACTCTCCAAAATGTAAAAATCTGGGTAGTCTTTTTCATTTCCTTTCGACTTTGTCAGTGACTTTTGGAACCAGAGATAGGCAAATAGCAGTGTGGGTTTTTTTTTTTCTTTTAGCCAATGAGACAGCATTACATTTTTAAGTATAATCATCCTTTCACATTCTATGTCTCACCCACTGAAAAGAAAGTGTTTTTCTTTAAAATTGCTTCTGGGGGAAAGGAGCTTTGTTTAATTTACAATCACCGTTACAGAAATGGCGAGTACAATGGCCCCAAGGTCCGGGGGGGAGGGGGGTGGGAAGCACGACAGGAGCTGACCAGAGCTGAGGTGAAGTCACAAGAGCCACTGGGTTCATTAGGGCCCTTGTCAATCATCATAAGGACTGTGGGTTTTTTCCAAGCCCAATGGGAAGCCATTGAAGGGAGGGAGTTGGTAGTGAGACAACTTCAGTGGCCTTTAGGAAAGTTCCCTCTGGCTGCTTTGTTAAGTTAGATGGGGAAGGAAGCCAGGATGGATGCAGAGACATCCAGTCAGGTGGCCATAGCAATGGTCCCATTGTCATGTGACTGGTTTCAAACAAGAGTACACCAGATGGTCTCCCTGCATCTTTACAGTTGACGGAGTCCTTGGCGATGGGGTTCAGGAAATGCTACTCCAAAATCTGGTACCTTCTCATACAGAAGAAGCTGAAGGAATCTAAGTAAGGGCCTGTAGGTGGAGGACTCTCTGCCTCCCCCTGCTCCCTTGAGGCAGGTCCTAAGCCCCTCCACTGAGAGATGCCCTCCTCCTACCCAAGGAAAGGAGCATCCCTGATCTCTGCAGAGGTAGGCACACAGGGGAATCTGAGCAAAGAGGACTTTCTAGGTTTTCCCCTTGGCTCATACCCTTCCGTTCTATCCCATTCCTGCCTGACCTTCCACAAAAGCACACCGGTTTAACTCTCTTTGGGGCTTCATTTCCTTATGGAGTCTCCCGTGTCATGTAGAATTTATATTACATAAATGTGAATGCTTTCCTTTTGTTAATCTGTCTTTTGTTACAGAACCCCAGCCAAGAACCTAGATGGGATAGAGGAAAAATATTTTTTTTCCCGTCCTTATATAGGCAGTTTTGCAAATGGGTGTTTCATCAAATCCAACAACTGCAAATTCCCTACCCGTGACCCATAATAGAAATGAACTAACAGCACAGAAATTCAGTACAATACAAGTATAGCCTGGATCTTGGTTGCCCTGGTTACGAGGAGTAACTGCATAGGGCATAAGCATCAGCTGTTAGACCTGAATCTAGAAGGGCTCTTCATGCCTTTTCCCACATCACCCTCCCTTTGTCCATGTTACTTTTTTTAGATAAAAAGTTGGATACAATTGCAGCTCTGTCTCTTCCCCAGCACTTCCTGGGATGAGAGGCTCCTTTCATTCCCTATTTCCATTTCTAAGCACCAGGCAGGGAGCCTGCAGCTGGCCAGGCTCCACTGCCTTTGCGAGGGCGGGGTCTTCGGCTTTCTGGTCAGATTGCTTTATTTATAACTTCCCGGTAAATGCAAAATATTTTACACAAATATTTTTATATCTCTCAGAGGTATTTACTGTAAGTGCCTAGATTATAGAAGGTGTCATCTTGCTTTCAGAAGAGCCCACAGTCCAAAAGGAGAAAGGATGGCTTCATATGATTCCATTTGCTTTACTATTCAAAATGAGGTTTGCGGAGACATTGCTGCGCATTATCAGAAATGCCGTGCCGTGCAGTAGCAAGTGCCCATTGCTGTATTGCTCGGCGCTCGGGCCAATGAGGTGATCGACAGCCATCCCAGGCCTCCGGACCCGCAAAATGCAGAGGAAGCACCAATGACGTGGCCAGCCATCATTTTACATTTTAAGAGCTATGAGAGAAACACCGGCTGACTGACTGACGAGGCAGGGGTGCAGGATACCCGGGAGGATCAGGGAGGGCTTCACGGAGGCTGTGACACTCAGGGTAAATGTTGAGATGAAGTTAGCCGGGCAGAGGAAGGGGGAGGGATATTCCATCACTGCATTTGCTAGATTCCTGGCACTTCATCTACAGTATCTCATTTAACCTTCACAACTACCCTGCCAGCATTTTAGAGGTGAGGAATCTGAGGCCGAGAGAGATTAAGTTAGTTATGCAGGGCTACACAGAGCCAGATTCCATTTATCTATTTGACAGAGAGATCATGACCCGAGCTGAAGGCAGACAGTTAACCATCTGAGCCACCCAGGCGCCCCTACAGTTTTGTTTTCATGCAACAGATGTACACATATCCCCCAGCTTTGTGAAATCTCACAAATTGCTGGGCAGGAAGTTTGCAGACATTTTAGTGGATTTCAATGCCATTGGAAAATGAGGCAGTGGCTAAAGGGCCTGAAGGTTCCTTTTGGGGGGTGAAGAAAACGTTCAAAAATCAATTGTGGCGACGGTGACCCTACTCCGCGAATATGCTAAACACCATCGAATCATACATTTGGAATGGGCGAATTGTGTGGTCTGTGAATTAGATCTCAGTAAATAAAGCTGTTATTAAAAAAATCAAACGAACTGAGGGAGGGACTTAGAAATACTCTATTGGGTATTTATCTCAGCGAATCATTCTGAACCCTTAGTATATTCATACGTGTAATGGAGAGAGAACGGCAGTCTTTCTCAAAGGGGCCTTGCAAGGAGCCTTCCCCGCCAGCTCACACTGACCCAGAGAGAGGCCGCATCCGCACCCCGCGGCCTCTGTCCAGGCAGTTTGCTGGGCCCCAGCCTTTGTATTTCTGCCTAGAAGGCCCCTCCCTCTTTCAGTCCACAAAACAAACAGGGCTAAAGTTTCCACCCACAGTGATCACTCCTTGTGTTTCTGACCCCTTTCTCAAGCCGCAGACTTGAGCTGTACTATGAATGACATCAAGCCCCCTAGAGCATAGAAAATCTTCTAGAGTCAACCCAGAGCAGTTGCCATTTACATCCCTGGTTAGATCTGTACTTTGAAAAGAAACTGCAGATAAATTCACTACCTCAGAATGAGGCCCTGACGTCAGCGGCATCAGCCGGACCTGGGAGCGAATACAAAAATGCACCCCCCCCCCCCCCCCCCGCCGCCGGCCCTGTCTCAGACCAGTTGAATCTGAATGTATGTTTTCACAAAGCCCTCAGTGATTCCTCACAACGCATATTACAGTTTGTGAATGCCCTCTTGTCCACAGCAACCGGGCCTGTGAACTCTGCCTTCCCTCTTATGCTTTTGGATGAAATGCCCTAGTTTCTAGCTAACAAGGATCTCTCCACTTGTCTTGGTCACCAACCACCTCCACTCTCCACACTACTAAATCCAAGGGACAGTTCTCAGCCCTGAAACCTGTCAGCAGCATTTGACACGCTGGCCTCCTTGGGAACACTCGTCATGTGGTTTGCAGTAGATTGTACTCTCTCTGGTTTTCCCTCCTCCTGGCCACTCTGTCTCAATATTATTGCTGCTTCCTCATTATTTTCCTGACCTCTTAACTTTGGAGTGTCCAGACTTTAGTCCTTGGACACCTTCTATATCTACACTCACTCCTTTGTTGGTGTATCTAGTTCCATGGCTTTCTATACCATCTATATGCTGATGACTCCTCCTCTTTATCTTCAGGCTTGCATCTCTCCTCTGAATTCCAGGCCCCGAAATCTAACAGCCTACTTGAGAACTCTACTTGAATGTCTGACAAGCATGTCAAACTTCATATGTTTAAAATCAAGCTTTTGATCTCTCCAACACTACTTCTCCACTTAATAGCAACTCCATAGTTGGATAACTTAAGCTAAAAACCTTGGAGGTATGATCAAGTCCTTTCCCTTCCTTCAAACTTCCAATCAATCAACAAATCCTATTGGCTCTATCAAAGATTAAGAAGCCCAACTTAAAAATGGACAGAAGATTGGGGCACCTGGGTGGCCCAGTCGGTTAAGTGTCTGACTCTTGGGGTTTTTTTTTTTTTAATTTTTTTATTGTTATGTTAATCACCATACATTATGACTCTTGGTTTTGGCCCAGGTCATGATCTCAGAGTTGTGAGATAGAGCCTGGCGTAGGGCTTCATGCTGGGCGTGGAGCCTGCTTAAGATTCTCTCTCTCCCTCTGCCCCTCCCTCTCTCTCTCAAAAAGAAAAAAAAGGTCAGGTCATGATCCCTGGGTCCTAGGATCGAGCCCCACATTGGGCTCCCTGCTCAGCAGGGAGTCTACTTCTCCCTCTGGCCCTCCCCCTGCTCATGCTCTCTCTCCCTCTCTCTCTCTCAAATAAAATCCTTAAAAATAAATAAATAAATAAAATTCTATCTGTTCATTGTTTTACTTTCCAGAAGGCCCTACAAATCTTAGGTAAGGAACATAGTCGAAAGAGTTGTTTGGTGATGTTGCTGCTGTTCAGTTTTTCTATGTATTACATATTGTGCTTGGCTGTATGTCAGTAATTCTAAAAGTGCCTCTTTGAAAATAATCATCCCCAAATCATATATATAAACATTATTTGCAATTTACGAGGTTTTTTTTTTAAGTGGTTTTTAGTATATTCACAAAGTTGTACAACCATCACCATCATCTAATTCCAGAACATTTCCATCACCGCCCCCCAAAAACAGCTTAAATTCATTAGCAGTCAGTTCCCATTCTTCCCTCCCTCGAGTCCCTGGGAACCACTAACCTGTTTTCTGTCTCTAGGGATTTGCCTACCCTGGACATTACATATCAATGGAATCATGTAATATATGGCCTTTTGTGTCTGGCTTCTTTCACATCAGTTTTTTTTGTTTTTTTTTTAACTCGAGAAGTAAAGCATATTTTACTAACCAAAGGGACTGTACTGGCCTTTATTTAAAGTGCAGCTTTAATTGAATTTACATAAATAATTTAACATTTACATCTGTCATAATTGCACTTCAAATTTTTATGTCAATAATTTTTAGTAATCACATGTTAAAACTTGACATTTTGAAAGACAAAAAAACCCCACTCATCTACAAGATAAAGGTCACAAGATTTTTTTCCTTAAGAAAAGGGAAATATGGATATTTCCCCCTACTTATTTTAGTTGGCTAAGTAGAGTTCAATCAGATTTCATCACTATAACCACTGTTTCAGTAAAGACTTGTAGCCATTGTTTAGTAAGGACCAAAGACAGGAATTCTTAGCAACATGTTGGCTCAGTTTTTCTTCGCCTGCATGTCTTCTTCCAAACACACAATACAGTGTGGTATAAAATTATTGTGCCTTTGAATTATATGGCTTGAAAAAAAAAAAGAATTATATGGCTTGTTTTAAAGTAATCAGTTCCTCACACAATTCCATTTTATCTCTAGGCTGAGAGATTTCACACTTAGCTCATCCTATGAATTTTCTCTGTTCTGTCTCTCCTCTATTTTATCACTGCTTCATGTTATTTGTGGACATGTTTTTTCCCTTTAATTGTCCATTAAGTTCCCTGTGCACATCTTAGTTATGTTTGTATCCCTCAAAGCCCCAAGATTAACTCTGGGCATGGTAGATGCTTAATGCAATTTTGTAAAATAGGTTTTTACTTAGAGTGGAATTTCAGTGAGTTCATATGTGTTTCTGTTCTACATGTGCCACCCCATACTTTGGAAACACTGCATCTAACTTTAATAAAACTGGATCAAATGTTATGATTGTTAATGTTTCAAACCCACTCCCCCCCAAAAATAATTTATTCAAAATAAATTTATTTCATTCATGTTATGGCATTTGAAACTTACCAAATTAATGAAAGAGAGCCCTGAATCATAAGGGTTGTGTTAGATTGTATTATTGCTCAAGTATTTGATGACCTTCCCAGTGAGACAATTCTAGAATACCATACCACTTAGATCAGATTTGCTGTGTAACTTGCACTGCCCCTCCCTTTAGAAGGATTGTACATCCTAATGTGTAACTCGCTTTGGCCAAGGACATATGGGTAGAAATGATGCATGTCACTTCCAGGTAGAAGCTTTAAGAGCCAGCCAACCAATGAGACCTGCAGTATATCAGACAGGCTTCTCCATTAGCTCAGGTTCATCAGCTTGGGCCCAGAGGGAATGTGACATGGAATGGGACCACAGCTGACCTGTGATAGACATTAAGATGAGAAACAAATCTTTTTTTTTATAAGCTGCTGAGATTTGGCGGGGGGTTGGGGCGGGGTCATTTTTTTCTTTTTTTTTTTTTTTTTACCACAGCATGGCTAAGCCTAGACTGATCGGTAAAAAAGTGTTAAGGGAGGTATAATTCCAATTACCTGAATTTATATTCTGAATCACAATAAGTTTGCACTAGATGATCTATAAGATATATTCTAACTTTGTACCATTCAGAGTTTGTACAGTTGACCCTTGAACAACACAGGTTTGAACTGCTCAGGTCCATTTATACGTGGATTTTTTTTTTTTTTATAAATACAGTACAGTATTGTAAATATATTCTCTTTCTTATGATTTTCTTAACATTTTCTTTTCTCTAGCTTACTTTATGATAAGAATACAGTATATAATACATATAACATAAAAAATATGTGTTAATCAACTGTTTATATTATTGGTTAAGGCCTCTCTGGTCAACAGTAGGCTATTAGTAGTTAAGTTTTGGGGGAGTCAAAAATGACATGCGGATTTTTGACTGTATGGGAGTCAGTGCCCGTAACCCCCACGATGTTCAAGTATCAACTGTAGTTTCTTTCTTTTTTTTTCTTTTTAAAGATTTTATTTATTTTTTGACAGAGAGAGAGACAGCAAGAGAGGGAACACACACAAGCAGGGGGAGTGGGAGAGGGAGAAGCAGGCTTCCCGTGGGGCAGGGAGCCCGATGTGGGGCTCGATCCCAGGACCCCGGGATCATGACCCGAGCTGAAGGCAGACGCCTAACGACTGAGCCACCCAGGCGCCCCTCAACTGTAGTTTCAAATAAAGACATCAACTCCTTCTCACTTAGAGAAGGCATTTCTTAGGGAGATGTTGAGTAGTTCTTGGAGGCAAGGCTGGAGTATTGAGTTTGGACAGTGGACAGGAACAATGAGAATCCACACCATGAATGGCCTGATTAAGATGCTGTCACTGCTAGGCACTAGGTACTGCCACTGGGTTCATGACCACTGGCACCCTCTGTGGTCCCTGGATACCAGAGGCCAGCACTACACGTGCCAGAATGAACTTTGAACTCTTCCAGCATCTCTTTGTTCCTTGCCTAAGATTCAGATCTTCAAAGAGAGTATCTGATTGGCCAGTCTTGGGTCTCATGCCCTGTATCCTTGTTGTGGGGGTTCTGGAGGAGCAAGTATCTAAGTAGCTGGCCTTTAGAGCTGTTATAATGAAAAGACTCACAAAATAGTTGGCTCCCTCACAGAAGGGCCTGCAGGTGCTAAGCAAAACCCCTTCTCCCCAACCCCCTGAAACTCTCAGAAGATAAGAAAACTTTACAACTCCTAATGTGTATTTCTTACGAAGTCAGGCTCCCCTTTATGGGGGTATAACATAAGCAGTGCGGTATAAATGACTATAGTATGACTGAAAATTTATGAGGTGAATGGACATAGTCTAGTCTACTTCAGTAGAATTTTCTGTGCTGGTGGAAATATTCTATATCTACACTGTCCAGTGGGCTGGCCACTCACCACATGTGGCTACTGAGTCCTGGAAATGAGGTAATATGACTAAGGAACTGAATATTGAATGCCATTTAATTTCAATTGATTTATATTTCAATGTAAGTAACCCCTATAGCTAGTGGCTAGACAGCATATTTCTAGTCCTTTTAGGCACCACACCTACTTTTCTCCACTAAGTTCTTCACATTTTCTGTTATATTTATTTCTAAATGTTTTATAATTTTGCTATTGAAATTGGTATCTTTTTAAATTTACATTTCCTGTGTTTGTCGGTTATATAAATGGAATTTATTTTTGTTAAACATTTTTTATCTAGCCACTATCTTGGTCCATTTGGGCTGCTATTACAAAATACCATTGACTGGGTGGCTTATCAACCACAGAAATTTATTTCTCACAGTTCTGGAGGCTGGAAGACCAAGATCTTCCAGCAGACTTGGTGTCTGTTGAGAACCCACTTTCAGGTTCATCGATGGCCCTATTTTCACAGTGTCCTCAGATGGTGGAAGGGATGACGCAGCTCTGTGGGGTGTTTTTTATAAGGGCACTGATCTCATGGTGAAGGCCCCACCCTCATGACCTAATCATCTCCCAAAGGCCCCACCTCCTGATACCATTACATCGGGGGTTAGGATTTCAACCCCTGGATTTTGAGGGGACACAAACATCTAGTCTACAGTAAGCTGCCTTGTTGAACTCTTTGAATGATAAGTTTTCTATAGAGTCCTTTTGAATTTCCAAGCATATTGTCTGTGCTTAATACAGTTTTGTTGCTCCCTTTGCAATCCTCATATTTGTTCTTTCTTTTATTTCTGTGTGCTATGACCTCGAGTGCAATGATAAATAGAGTGCTTGCTGCAGACACACTTCTCTTTTTCTTGTTTTAAAGGGCATACTTTATAGGGCACCTGGGTGACTCAGCCAGTTAAGCATCTGAGTCTTGATTTTGGCTCAGGTCATGATCTTAGGGTCGTGAGATTGAGCCCCACAACGGGCTCCAGGCTGAGAGTGGAGCCCACTTGGGATTCTCTCTCTCTCCCTCTGCCCCTCCCCATCTCTAAAAGAAAGGGGGGGCATACTTACAGATTTTAACTCTTAAGAATGATATTTGGTATGGGTTTTTAGTAGATACTCTTTGTGAGCTTAAGGAATTTCCCTTCTATTCCTAGTTTGCTGAGATTATTCATCACGAATGGGTGTTGAATTTTGTTGAACGCATTCTTTTCTTCATCTAATGGAGTTGAGTGTATATTTTCTTTTCCCTTTAAGCTATTAATATTTTTGTTTTGAGAGAGAGCGCACACGCATGCACAAACAGGGGTGGGGTGGGGCAGAGGGAGAGGAGAGAGAGAATCTTAAGCAGTCTCCACACCCAGTACAGAACCGAAGCAGGGCTCAATCTCACAACCCTGAGATCAGGACCTGAACCGAAATCAAGAATCAGACGCTTAACGGAGCCACCCAGGTGCCCCTGAACTGTTAATGTTAAACTATCCTTGCATCCCTGAGATACACCCAAATTGTCACGACATTAAATTATATTGTCTTCTTTTCTCTTGATTATTATTCACTTTTTGCTGTCTCTTTGCATGTCAATATTTTTTGTTGAATGCCAGACATTGTGTGTAAATGCAACATAAATGCTCTAGATGATATCTTCCACCACTGAGGGTTCCCTCTGTCCTCTATTAGGCAGATAGGGTGAGAGATCTATCACTTTAATCCAATCAGGGATTGGGTTTAGGCTGAGCCTGGCTACAGCTATGGCCAGGAGCTTGCACAAGCTTGGATTATTATGGCTACTGGGATGGCCATGGGGAGAGGAGATGAGAGAATGAGAAGTTGGTTATGTGAGTGCAATAGTGGTCTCAGGTTTTAAACCAAAAGGGTCAAGAAAGCTGCTGGTGGGCATTGGGTACTCAGACATACGGCAATGGGGAGGTGGGAAGAGGAGCACTAACATTCCTATCCTGAGTTCTAAGAGCAACATGAAGTTTTGGATGTGTCTGTGGATTTGGGAGGGCTTCTGTTTAAAGGAAAAAGTGGCTAAGATAACTGAATTTTTGTCTTCCCTGACTACTATAGCCTAAGGCAAAGATTACATTTGGATGCCATAGAAAGTAGGGTGCTTAAAATTCCTTTGTTAAAAAATTTCTACTTATTTCTCAAAAAAATACTATAACATGGAATTCAAATTTTAAATAAAAATTCCCCAGAATCCTGCTGCCCTAACAATTCAACTATTTTGATTTTCCTTGCTGCTTTCCATTCTTTTTAAAATAAACACTCTTATGCAGAAACACCCCCCCCCCCCCACACACACAAATATACTTTTTATATAATGTAACCACGGTGTGCCTGGAATTTTCCTTCTACTGCCTCTAAAGATGAAGTTCAGTTTATGACTAACATTCATCAGGAAATCAGCAAAGGGATCAGATTGCTCATTTCAGTCCTGAATTGTAATGCCTGTTCCGTTCTGCCGTCTGTAATTACCTGAGTTAAGCTATGTTTAGAGTGTGGTAGAGAAAGAGCATCACTCTTCAGAATGCACTTAATATTTTTTTTTTTTTAAGATTTTATTTATTTATTTGAGAGAGAGAGAATGAAAGAGAGAGCACATGAGAGGGGGGAGGATCAGAGGGAGAAGCAGACCCCCTGCTGAGCAGGGAGCCCGATGTGGGACTCGATCCCGGGACTCCAGGATCATGACCTGAGCCGAAGGCAGTCGCTTAACCAACTGAGCCACCCAGGCGCCCCCAAGCACTTAATATTTTTAAGAGAATACATTTGAGCTAGTTATGGCTGAAGAAACAATTATAATTTTGGTTTTTCCATCAATTATGAAGATTTTCTAATAGTTTGCATCTTTTCTTTATTTAGAATTTTTTTGAGTGCTACTATGTGCTAGGTTCTTCGTGAACTGGTGTTCTCTCAACTGGTACCCCCCGCCCCCTTCCACAGCTCTTCCCACTGCTGCTTGCTCATCTTGAGGGCTCAGCATAAGTCCCCTGATTCATGCCTTGTGTGGTACCATCCCCCTGTACTCCCGCAGACTGCACCTTGTTTATTTCCTTCAAGGCCCTTAATCCAATTTGTAACTGCACGTGTGTTTAGTTGCTTACTGAATGTCTCCCTCTCTCTTCTGGGCTGTCCTGAGAAAGGGATTGAATCTATTTTATTCACCAAGGTAAGATCATATGATATAAACACAGCTGGTAGATGGGAGCAAAAATTCAGGGCGGGTGCTTGGGGACACCCCTTGAATTGCTCCTGCATCTTGTCTACCACTGTATTCTCGGTACCTGGCACAGTGTGGGCACTCACTATATATTTGTTGAATAAATATCAACATGAAATGACTTTTCATTTCCTGGAAAGTCTTAAAACCACCCAAGGGAAGAGGGTAGATGTGTTTCTATACTACAGGCATTGGAAGGGTGTGGTGTGGTGTGGTGGTTACCCGCAAACTTGGGAGGTGCCAGTTGCATTGGCTCCTGACTCCCATGTCCCCTCTCTTCTGACAGTGGGCAGGCTGGTGGAGGAAGCGTGTTGGTGGCTTTTGATTCCCAGGTAGCCATTCAACATCAGCCACTGTACAGAGCTCATGGGACCCATGACAGAATATATGTTCTATTATGGTGGCAAGTCAGACTTTCCATTTGATTGTATCAACCTGAAGATCGCAAATCCTGAGATTTTCTTCCTGTTGATATATAGATTAAGGATGATGCTCCTATTCATTTTTTGATTTACTACTCCTTTTTAAGCTAAGGAGTGAAGAAATCAGATTTCTGATATTTTCTCATATTGAAATTTTATCTGACTTAAGGATCAGGATAAAAAGTTAGTATTAGTGTAGGAAACATGCTGAATTTAGTTTCTAGCCAAACAGGAAGGGTGTGACATTGTTTGAAATACTGAAAATGTATATATTATATAAATATATGAATATATAAAGGAATATATGAATTAAATAAATGAATATATAAATATATACTATATATAAATATAGATAAATATTAGATAAATATTTCAGTATCAATATTTATTGAAATATTTCAATATTTATTGAATATTTATTTATTCAATATTGAAAATTATTCAGTATTTATTTATATAAGAAATGTTTCCGGGGCGCCTGGGTGGCTCAGTCAGTTAAGTGTCTGCCTTCAGCTCAGGTCATGATCCCAGGGTCCTGGGATTGAGTCCTGCATCAGGCTCCCTGCTTAGCAGGGAGTCGGTTTCTCCCTCTTCCTCTGCCCCTACCCCCCAGATCCTGCGCTCTCTCTCTCACGTGCTCTCTCTCAAATACATAAAATCTTATTAAAAAAAGGTTTCCTCCACCGAATTGGGATTTTTTGCCTTCATATACTATTGATAACGTTCTTTTTCACTTATTGTATGTTGTTACGTATTTTCACTCTGACTTTAGAGCCAAATATAATGGATTTCGAATTACTTTTTATGCTTTTCTCCCTTAGTACAGCTATGCAAGTACATCTATGTAATATTGAGAACAAATCTCTTATTTTGGTCAATGATTTAGGGAAATTATCAAATTTCTGATTATTTAGATATGTCATTTAATGGTCAAGTTGCTTACCATTGAGTTCGATGTTTTTCCTTGTATGTGAAAAGTATAATCAATTTAACTAGATCTGTATTTATGATACCTGAGTCTGGGGCCCACTTATTTGTAATTTTTCATCAGAGATACCAGAGATGATTTCTTTCAGACTCCAGCTGGAAATGGGGTATTAACTCCCAGGGCTCACAGTAATAAGTAGGTGTCATTTAACGAAAGAAAACATTAATGCTTAGCAACCTTGACCTCTTTTTCCTCCATGAGTGATGCAATGGATGTTTACAGAATATAAAGACAAAAACCTTAATTAGATGAAGTGAGTCAAATGAGGTCAATTTTTAAATGTTTTTCGTCAGTAAACAAGTTCATGGAGCAAGAGAGACAGAGACCAGCTATCTAACTTGTGTCAGCTTGCCAACCACACACATCTGACAACAAAAATCCCCCAAACTTGCCCTTCAGGGAAAAATCTTTTGACCCACCCTACTCTTGCCCTGGCAAATCAGTTAGGCAAAGAAAGGAATATATACCTGAATATATGAATATTCTTAAGTGTCAGTTGTATAGTGTCTAAGTAATAGTTATTTCAGAAAAAGTAATTCCTTATTCTTTCTTCAGGTGCTGACCATAAGCTATACTCAGATGTTTATATGCCTTGCTTACATTTTGGAACAGCCTAAGAATCACTTGTAGGACCTTCTTAGAACCCTTTTTTGGAAAACTCTTGGATTTCCCAAGGCTTACTTTAAGATTTTTTTTTTTTTTAATTTGACAGAGAGAGAGAGCGCAGAGCGAGGGAGAGAGAACATGAGTCGGGGGGAGGGGCAGACAGAGAGGGAGAAGCAGGCTCCCTGCTGAGCAGGGAGCCCACGGCTCAGGGCTGGATCCCAGGACCCCGATCCTGGGACCCCGGGATCATGACCTGAGCCAAAGGCAGACGCTTAACTGACTGAGCCACCCAGGTGCCCCTTTTAAAAGTTTTTTTTTATTATTTATTATTTTTTAATTTTTATTTTTATCTCAAGGCTTACTTTAAATCAAGATACAATAATTCCGTAGGAGCTCTTGTTAATAGCTGCTTGGTATTAGCAGTTGTGGAAGATAAAGTGCATCACTCCCTGACTATGATTATGATACACAGTTTTCAGGTAGCCTTTCCTTAGTGATCCTGTGGGTTGCTTGTTGCAACTTAGTTCACTGTACATGACACTGTATAGTTTTTCTTTGGGAAAATTAATTCTAATGTTCTTATATGTTTTGTTGTGTAGTTTTAATTATTTTGTGTTTAAAATAAGATAATGAATATCTTTCCCCTCCCTATTTTCAATAGATTTATATTTTATAAACCTTACTCATATTTCCTTGTGGACATATTTCCTTGGGGAAATATCCTACATGGATAAAAAAATAGATGTCTTTATAAAAGAAAAATTCATTTAAGCTCAAACTAGAGCTCAATCTTTATTACAGGCCTCATTGTCAGAAGTATTCTAAAATTGTCTTTAATACTTGTGAGAAACTCTCCTAAAATATACTTTTTCTAGTGCTGAATGAAAAGACTACATTAGATTCTTTACCAGAAAATGACTCCCTAAAGAGCCAGAGGTTATTTAATGATTGTGGGCCCAGCAAATCATAAAAGTGAGGTCCTTCTCTTGCAATACAAACTAAATCTACCCCACAAAATACACTGAGAGGTCAGTAGAAGTCCCTCCAGGGACCCGTATCATAAGAACCATGCACTCAACTCCATATATTAAAGTGAGGAATTAAGAAGAGGTTTTCCAATAGTCTTTCTCCACTACTGCTTTATATTTAGAGATAACAGAGGCGGTATTTTAACAAGATTACGGAAAAGTTTTACATTTACTTTTAAAAATTCCTGTTATGCCACAATATCACAGCTGTTTCCATTTTTCATCTACTGTTTGCATATTCGTTTTCTTATGGTAATCACAAAAACCTGTGATTGTGCTGATGCGATCTTTTATTTCCACTTTAGGTAAACTTTTAAAGATAACTATTATTTCGTGCTCTCTCTCGCCGGAACGCAGCTGAGGACACGAGGAGTAGCCGACCCCGGGAAAAACGACGATTTAGCTTGAGGACAGGCGTCCGGGAGAGAAGGTGAGGGCTGGCCGTACCGCGGCCTCGAGGCCCCGCCTCCCCGGGCCCCACCGTCCAGGCCCCGCCTCCCCGGGCCCCGCCCCGGCCCGCCGCCATGTTGTTCCCTTGGTGCTGGACGTGAGTAGGTGGAGTTGGACCCCGGCAGCGCTACGGTCTCCTGCCCGCGGGTCCCCGACCTGCTCTCCTCGTTGCACTTGGACGGGCCAGCCGGGAGCTCCCCGGGCGTCCTCTGTGTGGCCACGAGGTGAGTGGAGCGCGGACGCCCCTCGGGGCCGGGCGGGGGCCGAGGCCGGGGCCGGGCGCGCCAGCGTCAGGGTCTGGGGGGGGCTCATGGGCCCCGAGTGCGGCCTGGCCCTCCGGCAGCCGGGGCGGGGGCTGCGCGGGGCCGCGGGGCAATCGTCCGTCTCGGGACGGGGGACGGCTTGTTGCCTCCTGTCTCCTACTGACTGACGCAGGAGAAAAGACGAGTTCCCACACCCACACAACCCGAGGAGAGGGACACACACCCAAACACGCGGGGACACATGGAGAGACGCCCAAACATCTGGAAGACACACGCAAACACCCGGGGAAAGAGAGATCCATAAACACCTGGGACGCACACGGACTCAAACGCCGGGGGAGAGCGACACGTACGTACGTTCTCGGGGAGGGGGGGAGAGGTACACACACAACCCCCCGGGAAACAAACACACACACACACACACAGAAATACACCCAATCCCTCGGGGACACACAGATGCACCAGCCTTTCCCCCAACCATTCGGGGACACACACACATCCACACACCCCAGCCCACCCAGACAAACCGTACCCCCGAATGATTAACGTAGAGGAAGCAAAGGCACTCACAGGGTTTGATTTTGGCGACCTCTGACAGGCTGCCCGGGTGAACATTTGCCAATGTGTTAATGACCACTCAGTTAAGGAGTTTGGAATGTGGAGCCAATTCTAGGGGCTGGCGGCATTTTGGGGCATTATCTGATTGAGACTCTGGCTAAGGTTTCAGAATCGTGTTCCTTTCTTCCAACTTAGTTTGTCAAGAGGCAAGATGAGAATTTAAAGTGCTGACCAAATAGCGGGGTGGTATTAGTTGTCTTTTTGTTGTTTTTCTTTTTAAGTGATGATACATCCCGTGACCATGGTTCTTTTGAGGAATGACTTTTCTGCTGGTTTCCAAAATGTCATGTGATCACAGTCTTTTTATAAGATTTCAGCAACCTGATAAAATCAATAGAATTTGATAGCTTTTTTAAAATTAAAGAAAAATTTTTACATGTTTGTCATTGTAGTGGAAAATCCCTAAATTGCCTGTAATCTCAGAAACTGTTTCGTGTAGCAGAACTAGAGAGACGAAGGAAACCCAGAACTGTTCGGGTTTTTTTCAGCCTTTTAGGAAGGCTGTGCTTAGTTTCTCTTTCAGGAGCTTATGTCGAAATTATAATCACGACTTGCCCATAACTCTCAGTATCTTATTTTGATCCCCAAATCTAAGACAATGGTGTGATCCGGGTGCTTTTAGTATTTTTGTGTAGTCGTTGTAGTTAAATTCCTCTTGCTTATACTAAAAAGTTTCTGGTTTGGTGACTTATTTTGGAGAGTTTTCTGATCTGGGGATATTTTTGGTTTATCATTTGTGAGGTTATAGTAGACCAACGAAAACTAAGGAGAACATCATTGGCCTTGACTCTCTTAGAGGTTGGGGAAATACGTTAGTGCTCTTCCTCTTTTCCATCCTCTCGTGTCTTTTCATTTCTTTCTATCCTTACCACTCCTTCCATGTAGACTACAGTACTCTGGAGGCCTGAAGCTAAGTTCCTTTGGTTCTAGAAGTTAATTTTTAGCCTCCCCTCATTTCTTACCATTTCTTGGGCAGTCACTCTGGCACTGGATGTTATGTGCATATAAGTCCTGTTCATACATCATTTCATTTAATTCTCACAACAGTTCTCTGCTATTAGCTCCATTTTACTCGTGAGGAATTTGCTGGGGGCATAGGAAGGTTAGGTCTGTTTCCCAGGTCACACAAGTAGGGAAGAGGGCAGAGGCAGGATTCGGGGCAAGCCTTTGTGAGTTTTGCTTTGTTTTCTTTTTTTAAGATTTTTAAATGTATTTATTTGAGACAGAGTGAGAGCGAGAGCGATCATAGAGGGAGAAGCAGACTCACCGCTGAGCAGGGAGCCTGATGTGGGTCACCATCCCAGGGCCCCGAGATTATGACCTGAGCCGAAGGCAGACGCTTAACCGACTGAGCCACCCACGTGCCCCCTTTTGTGAGTTTAGAGTGGTAGTTCTCACCGTGGGGACATTTGACGATGCCTGCAGGTGATTTTGGTCCTCACCTGAGAGGGAGTGCTGCTGGCTGGCATCCAGTGGGTGGAGGCTGTGGATGCTGCCCAACATCCTACAGTGCACAGCACAGCCCTCCACAACAAAGAGTTGTCTGACCCAAAATGTCACTAGTGCCAGGGTTGAGAAACCCTGCTTTACAGCAGTCTAACTTTGAGGCTCACGTTTCAGCGCTTCTGTAGTTCTTCAAATGCAATGTCATTTTCCTATTTAGGATACCTCCTAATCATTTTAAGAAAGAACAGTGGGGAAAATTTGAGAACTTAAAGAGATTTCCCTTGACCAAGAGGCATATTCATTCATTTGAAAGACTGAGGAGTGAGCAAATAATTTCTGATAACAGAATCTTTTTTTTTTTAAAGATTGATTTATTTATTTTAGAGAGTGTGCATGTACGTGAGCGGGGGAAGGGGTGGAAGGAGAGGGAGAGAAAATCCTCAAGCAGATTCCCCACTGAGTGGGGAGCCTCACGCAGGGCTCGATCCCAGGACCCTGAGATCATGACCTGAGCTGAAATCAAGAGTCGGATGCTCAACTGACTGAGCCACCCAGGTGCCCCCAGAATTTTTTTTTTTTTTTTTTTTTGTTTAAGATTTTATTCTTTCATTTTAGAGAGAGAGAGAGCATGCAAGCAGGGGAAGGGCAGAGGGAGAGGGAGAGAGAAGCCCAAGCAGACTGTGCTGAGCACAGAGCCGGCCGCCGGGCTTGATCCCACAACCATGAGATCATGACCTGAGCTGAAACCAAGAGTCAGATGCTCAACTGACTGAACTACCCAGGCGCCCCCAGAATCTTTTTTTTTTTTTAAAGGCAAAAGTGTCAAAAAGAGCTTGAGAGCCATTCAGAGCTGTTGAAATAGACTTAGGGGTTTGGTTTCTGTATTATTCCAGTTGTCAGTAAACACTGGGCAGTCTGTTGGGCACTGATATGAAGGTGCTGGTGATATGAAGGGCAATAGGGAGTTGCCAACTCTGCGAAGCTTATAGTCTGTCTAATCATAATCGTAAGATCAGATTCTGACTCTGTCCTGGAACAAAATTTATTGCCTGGGCTACTCAAGGTCAGGGGCTAGGGGTCATTAAGAAACAAAATGTCTGTATACCCACACACGGTACCTGTAAGGGCGTTTACTATGGGTGGACTTAGGTGAAATGGGGAACAGTTGATGTGTTTCTTTTTTTTTTTTTAAGATTTTATTTGTTTATTTGATAGACATCACAAGTAGGCAGAGAGGCACGGAGAGAGAGAAGCAGACTCCTTGCTGAGCTAGGAGTCCGATGCAGGGCTCAATCCCAGAACCCTGAGATCATTACTGAGCTACCCAGGCGCCCCTGATGTGTTTCTGATAGCTTTTTAGGTTGACCACATCTGAATATTTACAAGAATCAATATTTACAAGGAGCCATTCTTGTTGAGCATAAAATTTTCCTTACATTTAGCCTCAGTAGGCAGTAGTTACGCATGCATTTTATCATGGAAATCAAGAAATAAATGGTGAAATTTTTAAAAATGACTTTTATATCATTTTCTTTTCTTTCTGTTGTTTTCCAGCCATTTTCACCATACCTGTCTAAGACTAGGCCCTTCAGTATATGTACTACTTCATTGTGGTGGTGGATGTAACTATTAGGCGAACTCTGGGGGTAAGTGATTGAGAGGAGGAGTCAAAAAGGTTTGGCTCTCTGTTTAGGAATCACTGTGAAAGTGTTATTCATGCAGCCAAGATGGCATCTTTTGTGGGTAGCTTTGCTTTTGACTCATGCTGATGGATAGCATGTTCTTTGTTAATTACAGATTTCTCTGTCTCTTATCAGGAGTTATCTCCTAGGGGGTAAAGGGGATGCTAAATTGTACACCTAGAAATGATTGCTATCATATGGGATCTAGCAAAGGGATATATATGTTCTTTCCTGATTTAAAGGGTTTCATTCTGGGAAGGGTCAAGAGGAATTGGTGCAGGAAGAACATGCACTGGCCTCAGAGGAGTCTTGCTCGATCTATAGTTGGCTTGCTGCTCTGGCCAAGTTAGGTCACCACATTTCTTTCTTTGTAAAATGGGATGGTTGTACTTTACAGTCTCTATGAGATTATATGACACCAAGTAGAGACATCATATTATTGGCTTCCAAATAGTTCCTCTCCAGGCAACATGCTGGTTAAGCAGCAGGAGGGAATAAGCCAAATAGAAGTGTGCTTGTATGTTTGAGAAACGCGTCTCACTTGAAAGCTAGCTAGGTAATAAATTTGTTAGTCAAAACCGGGGACCAGAAAATAGGGCTTGTGACTAAGTAGGTCATCAACAGAGAACATTTATTAAGGATTGGGGTGGGGGGGGCGATGAACTCATGCCTCAGGGAGTTGGGAAAGCTGTGATGCAGAGGCACGTTCTGGATACCTGAGGGAGGAGGCCTGGGGGACCCGGGTGTATAAGCAGGTGGAGGAGGCCTGGGGGACCCGGGTGTATAAGCAGGTGGAGGAGGCCTGGGGGACCTGGGTGTATAAGCAGGTGGAGGAGGCCTGGGGGACCTGGGTGTATAAGCAGGTGGAGAAGGCCTGGCCTCTCCTTGTCTTGAGGAGGTAAGCCTGGAGGTAGTCCTAGGGCCGTGCTTGCCAGGAAGCCTGGGGGTGTCTAGGCTTGTTAGATACCTTGGAGGAGAAATCTCTATTTTCCAGAGTGAATCTTGATATTGTACATGTTGTGAAAGTTGAGCTCTGGGTATTTCCACATTCTGTATTCTTCCATTACTTTTTGTTAATTTTTGACCAAGGTGGATACAGGGTTTAGAATGCTGTTGCCTATCATGAGCACAGAGAGGACAGCTAGAAGTAAATGAATGCAAGTAAGCTGACAGCTAAATCAGCACAGGGTGGGGAAAACGGGTGTGTATTTTGAAAGAAATACAGAAATGAAGCAGGCAGTCAGGGTTTACATTCTGCCCTCACTGAATCTAGCTCACTTCATGGTGGGAAATCTGGACACAGACTCCACTTCTGTCCAAGGCCTGATGCCTTACAAATCTATGCTATTGTTTGATAGGGGACGGAGAAATAGTATGGAGCAACTTGATATACTCATTCCGTGGCCACATTCATTATCCAAGTGTGAAGGCTAGCAGAGCAGTGTAAACTAACAAACTGAACTGTTAGTTCAATGTAAACTGAACTATTTTAATTCCAAGTTCTTGTGAATTGGACTAGGTTTTTGGGTACAGAGGCCAAGGTAGTTTTCATATGAGTGGTTGCATTGCCAGTGTTAGAGAAGCCTGAAAAAAGCCTTACAGATTTCTTTTCTAGAACTTGCTAGAGTGTTTATTTATTAAGATTTTTTTTTTGAGAGAGAGAGAGCGAGCATGAGCAGGGGGAGGAGCAGAAGGAAAAGGAGAAGCAGACTTCTCGCTGAGCAGGGAGCCCCACGTGGGACTCGATCCCAGGACCCTGGGATCGTGACCTGAGCCAAAGGCAGAAGCTTAACCGACTGAGCCACCCAGGTGCCCTTAGAGGAGTGTTTTGATTTAACAGGTTCAAAAAGTTAGAACTCACTTGACTATGGTGTGTAGCTAGGCACCCTGCTCTAGTTTGTGCAGTTTCTCGCTTGTGTATTTAATCAGAGCAGTGATTAGATAAACATACCTGAAAATACATACATGGTTTAGTTGGAAGTCAGAACAGAACAACCGAAGAACTGCTTGAGGACCACACGTTGGTGAATGCAGAACATTCTCTGGAAGGAGTTCCGGTATTTTTTTTTTTAAGATTTTATTTATTTATTTATTTGAGAGAGAGCGTGCGCACAGAGGAAGAGGGAGAAGCAGACTCCCCACTGAGCAGGGACCCCGATGTGGGGCTCTGTCCCAGGATCCCAAGATCATGACCATAGCTGAAGGCAGACGCTTAACTGACTGAGCCACCCAGGCACCCTGAGTTCCTCTAATCTTAAAAAAATTTCGTAAATAGTTGTTTTGGAGCAAACAGCTGCTACCCTCATATCCTGTTCCTCATTAACATTTGCGTAGTACTTGATTTTTATCCCACCAGCCCTGGAAAACCTAGCTTTGCAAAGATAACAACGTCATCTAAAGGAATGTGGAACAATCTCATGTTGAAGCCATGAACTCCC
Organism: Leptonychotes weddellii; assembly: GCF_054177405.1. NCBI lineage: Eukaryota > Metazoa > Chordata > Mammalia > Carnivora > Phocidae > Leptonychotes > Leptonychotes weddellii. Next base: position 97,673,823 of record NC_138385.1, on the reverse strand, counting down.
TTGAGCGCCAGCTTGCATGGTGTCTTACAGATGTCTGCTACCTCTGTGGCTCCCTCAGAAATTTAGAAGAGTCTGCCCTGCCTCTGTTGCCTATGCAGACTGACCCTTGATCCTCTCTCCCTTGTTGTCCGTAGGGTTTCATCTCCATTTTCTGCTCTACACACTTCTTTAGGGAGTAGATTTGCCGGTGGTGAAAGGGGCCTCTAGGTGCAGAGAGGGTGGTCATGGGGTCTGTGGCCTTTCAGGAGAAACCCTTGTGCTTTCAGCCTGGCCAGCCTGTCTCAAGAAGTGTCAAGAAGTGCCAGTGTGCCTCTTCAGGTCTGCTCTGGGAATCAGCTTTCTCATGGTTAGCTGCTTTTCCCCGGGTTAGCGTTCCTCATCTCTTCCGTTTGTCGTTACTAGGACATTTTGCTGTCCATCTCAATTTCATTGCTCTCTCTCATCTACAGTTATTCCCTCTTCTTGTCCTTTTTGAGTTTGTATGTGTGTGTGTGTATATATATATGTATATTTTTATATTTAAAGATTTTATTTATTTGGCAGAGAGAGAGAGAGAGCGAGAGCAGGAATACAAGCAGGGGAGTGGGAGAGGGAGAAGTAGGCCTCCCGCCGAGCAGGGAGCCCGATGCGGGGCTCGATCCCAGGACCCTGGGATCATGACCTGAGCTGAAGGCAGACGCTTAACGACTGAGCCACCCAGGCGCCCCTATATGTATATTTTTAAAAATTTTTATTTATTTGACAGAGACACAGTGAGAGGGGGAACACAAGCAGGGGGAGTGGGAGAGGGAGAAGCAGGCTTCCCACTGAGCAGGGATCCTGATGCGGGGCTCGATCCCAAGACCCTGGGATCATGACCTGAGCTGAAGGCAGATGCTTAACTGACTGAGCCACCCAGGTGCCCCAGCTAAGGGGAGTTTTAAGGACCATTAAATAGAAAGCATTTTCAAGGTCACTGCCAGGCTGTTTAGACCTAATAGAGACAGTAATGATGGCTGGGTCCCGGCTCACACTTAGAGGTCCCACCTATGCCTCCAGCTAGAGATACGATGTTTCATAAGATCCTTTCCCAGTTGGGCCTCCGTTCCTTTATTTGTTTAAGAAAAATGCCTTGAGTACCCTTTGAGTTTTTATGTCATGTACATCCAGACAAATGGCTACATCTGAGAGAATTCACTGTACCAGGTGGTCAACTGTGGAGGTGTTTTCTGGAAGCATACACAGCAAAGTCCTAAGAGAAGCACTTTTCTCTTTATTTGCTTTACGGCTTTGTGTCCCTTAGGGCATTTAGATGAGGACTGAGGAGAAGCCCCTGGATTGGCCTTTAGGAGCTCTCTGGTGACTTGGGAAGCTTTTTGTAGCAGTACCTTGGTTGGAGCAAACTGGGCATCGTTGATGGAGAAGTGGGATGAAGTGAACTTTCCTGTAAGCCAGCTGCAGTGCTCTTGTGTGTCTTCTCATTTTGACCTGGTAACAACTTCCCTGCAGAATGGGCTCCTCTAATCCAGTTGAGTCCTATATGCTAGACATATAGCTGTCCTCTTGCAATACATCTTGGGAAATCCCCACTCCTCTTACTTAATTTCTTTTTTTTTTTTTTTAAAGATTTTATTTATTTATTTGAGACAGAGAGAATGAGAGAGACAGAGAGCACATGAGAGGGGGGAGGGTCAGAGGGAGAAGCAGACTCCCCGCCGAGCAGGGAGCCCGATGCGGGACTCGATGCGGGACTCGATCCAGGGACTCCAGGATCATGACCTGAGCCGAAGGCAGTCGCTTAACCAGCTGAGCCACCCAGGCGCCCCTCTTACTTAATTTCTTAAGAGCCAAGAAGTTCTACTTTGCTGTGGCTTCATGCCTTATGGGTCGTGTTTGTGTACTAACTCTTCCCTGGGTTTTTATGGAAGTTCTCCAGACCTTACCCTTTTCTGCTCCAAATTAAAGACACCTGGTTTCTTACCTGACTTGAGGAGTCAAAATCAATGTTCCCTTAAGTTACAGCAGATCATTTTAGATCATATTTAATTTGTGTTTTGCTGCTTTAATGCATTTTGCTAACATGCATATTTAAATTCATTTCTTTCACAATGCAGTCTTCTTCCTGAAACCTAGCCAGAATTTCCAATAGTCCTATCTTGTGACTTTTATCCATTTCTTTGTCTTTGAATTGTGTCCTTCACAGTGCAACCCTGAAGTATCTTAAACAACCTTAAACTAAAAAAAACTCTTTTCTTTATTGTTAAGCAGTTTAAGTGTCTTTCACAGGTAAATGTCTTATAGGTAGATTTATGGGTGTTCTTTTAAGGACCTCATTAAACAGAACAGAATAAAACGTTATCCTCACTTCCATGATTAGCATTTTCTCATGAGTAAGTCTGTTCACTGAACTGTCACAGTTCATGGTCAAAATGTAATATTAATAAAGTCTCACAGGTGAGGGAGAGAATGGGGAAATAGTGATGCCAAGTAAAGATGAAAGTCTGGAGGGTATTATGAGTAACACAAATGGATCACGCATCATATACAAATGATGTAGGGGCGCCTGGCTGGCTCAGTCCGGTAGAGAAGGCGACTCTTGATCTCGGAGTTGTGAGTTTGAGCCCCATGTTGAGGGTAGAGTTTACCTTAAAAAAACGTATACACACACAAATGATGTGGACATGTATTGATCATTACAGATCCGTTTAAGAATCAGATGAAACCCTTTGTACTCTTTCCGGAGAAAAGCTGAAGCACACACTTCCATCTGTACATTCATCCTTATTTCACCTGTCATTCTAGGAGGTGTGTTTTCCCCCTGCAGCTCCTTCATGGACTCCCCAATTAAGCACACTCTATACCCAAACTGTCCAATACTCATGTAGCAATTTAAATTTAAACTAATTAAAATTAAATAAAATTAAAAGTTCAGTTCCTCAGATCAGTTGCATTTCAAGTGCTCAAAGCCACGTGTGCTTAATGACACCGTACTAGATAGTGCGGGAGTAGAATATTTCCATCATTGCAGAAGGTTCTGTCTGATCATGGTGCTCTGTATTTTCAAGATGGTTTAAGAAGACTTAGTTCCTTAACCTCTCTTTTCCTTCCACTCTCTCCACCACTGTTAATGATTAGTTCGTATACCTAACTACAGAGGTGCCTTGTGTTTTAAGCAAAATTGTGGGTATGTATTTCTTAAAAGTTTAATTAGGTGACTTATCTTCAAAAAAGAGTACTTATTGGGTCCCCTGGGTGGCTCATTCAGTTAAGCTTGGTTTTGGCTCAGGTCATGGTCTCAGGGTTGTGAGATCGAGCCCGATATCAGGCTTCACTCTCAGCACAGCGTCTGCTTGAGGTTTTTTCCCCCTCCTTCCTCCCCCTAGGCTCCCCCCCAACTCATGCTCTCTCTCTAAAATAAATAAATAAAATCTTTAAAAAAGTTTGTTGAAATGAGTTCTTCAAATAGGGTGTTCTACTCTTGCTTTGTGATAGTGTAATTTGATTTACAGTTTTTCTCTTGCTATCTCTGTGAGGTAATGTTCAGTGGTCAACTAGATGATTTATTTCATCTGGTAAGTTGTGCCTCTAAACAAAAAGTTGTGCCTCCAAGTTGGTCTCTTCCTACGGTATTTTGCTTAAGTCCTGTGTGTGTGTGTGTGTGTGTGTGTGTGTGTGTGTGTGTGTGTGTGTGTTGACCTCTTGCTGTAGAGATAAAGCACCCATTAGACTTGGTGACTTCTTGACTTGCTTCTTGCTCATGCATTTCAGCAAGACAACCAAGAAGACTGGAAACAGAGTGGAACTAATTAGGCTGTTAAGTGAGAGACACTGATACTAAGATTCAAGGAATGAATCCAGCTCTAAGCGAAAATAGAAATAATTCAGAGATTATCCATGTGTTTCTTTCCTTGGTTAGTTTCTTCGAACCTCAGAATAAGTGGTATGCCTCTAAACTAGGACATTCAAGATAAATGCAAAAGGAATGTGTGATTTTGAGAAAAAAAATCTGTTCCTAAATTTAAAACAAGAGTGATAAATTCAATTTAAGTGTTTGGAAGTAAGGACTAGTCAAGGGGTTACAGAATATGTGTTTCAAATCTGAAATTTTGAGCAGAGCAGTTTACAAACCCAGCCTACTCTCCCTTCGGCAGCTTATTAGAGGAATGTTGTCATTTTTAATGTTCACCAGCTCCCTGTTGGAGCCGGTAGTACTTAAAGTGGCGTTTTCATTAGACTTGCAAGAAAGAATCAGTTTTTTTGTCCCTTCCCACACATTTTAATAGACTTCAAAAATAGAATGGGGGAAGAACTGATTGAACAAAGAATTGTAAGCGTGGAAAGTACAAATAGAAAAATAAGAATAGAATAAAGGAGGAAGTTATTTTCTCTTTGTTCTTAATTTTGCATTTATTTGATACCTCGCAGAACCAAAAAAAGGACAAATGAGTGGATAGAATTAGGTGTGGTGTGTCCCTCCTAGGGAGTTGACGTAATTAGGAAGAGACGCATAGAGCACAAGTGAGTGAGAGCTGTAATCAGGTGGAAATGATGATGAGAGCAAAGAAAAGAGGAAGATTAGGTTTCTGGGGGTGGCCATGGCAAGCTTCTTGGATGAGGTGAGGTCTTTGAATGACTAGGATTTTCCTAGCTGTCTAGGTGTTGGGAGGGAACTCCCAGTTCAAGATAAGGGCCTGAACAAAGACTGGGCTGTAAATTCCTGTGATAGGTGTGGGGACGGTGAGTTGTAGTGATATAATTGGGACAGGTTTGTGAGGTTGGATGGCCCTTGGAATGCCATGCTCTAAACCTTTATATAATGAAAATAATGAAGAAATAAATGGGGTTAGTTATCCGTTAAGAATGGAGGCAGTTGGATCTATAAACAATAAAAAATATCTGCCTTTAATCCCTACAAATATTCCTATTAGAGATTTATATTTTTTCTGCTTGGATCTGACTCCCTCTTGGTTTACTGTAGTATAATGGCTTTGGAAACCAGCAAGGGGTTGGGGAAAGCCAGAGAAAAGGGTACTGCAAATAAACTATCTGTAAACAATTGATAGTTAAGAGAAAAGTATACAATAGAAAAGTATACAATAGAAAGTATACAATAGAAAAGTATACAATAGAAAAACAGTGTGGTAAAAAGTAAAGGGTGGACATACAGTGCTTTTTGTCTTCAGTGTTGAGGTATCTGCTGAAAACGTAGCTCATTTTCTTTGCTGCCAGTGACCTACTTACCCGTTTTCCCATTCAGATTAGCGTGTGTTGTAGACAGCACGTGTTGGTGCCAGCACATGTATTGTAATCCTAAGCTATCTGCTGTGTGTGTAACAGTTTGTTCAAAAGGACACTGATGAAGGGACAAGGAGATCATTCGTGGCTTTGCATAAATCTAATTTTAGGGTCTTATTTGACGATTCTTAGGCCGTATACATATTTGTGTGAGTGTGTGCATCTATAAATGTACACCTATATTCTTTAGATATAACTCACATACCGTAAGATTCACCATTAATGTATACAATTCATTGGCTTTTAGTATATTCACAAAGTTGTGCAACCATCACCCTAATTCCAGAATATTTTCGTCACCCCCCCCCCCCGCGCACATACACACACAAAGAATCCCTGTACCCATTAGCAATCACTCCCCATTTACCTTTCCCCACCCATTTCCTGGTACCACGAATCTATTTTCTATCTATGGGTTTGCCTATTCCGAACATTACATATAAATGGGAGGCCACATGTAATATTATTAACAATTCAGTTGTTGGGACATTTGAGTGGTTTCCACTTTTTGGCTATTATGAATAATGCTGCTATGAACATTCACATACAAGTTTTTATGTGGAGTATGTTTTCATTTCTCTTAAGAGAAGAATTGCTGGGTCATATGGAAAGTTTATGTTTAACTTTTTGGGGAATCACCAGGCTATTTTCCACTATCATTGCACCATTTTACATTCCCACTAGCAGTGTATGAGAGTTCCAGTTTCTCCATATCTTCATCAGCACTTGTTTATTGTCTGTCTTTTTTGATTCTAGCCATCCTAGTGATATGAAGTGGTATCTCACTGTAGTTTTGATTTACATTTCCCTAATGATGTTGACCATTTATGCCCATTTTTAAATTGGGTTACTTGGGTTTTTTTGGTAAGATTTATTTATTTAGGGGCACTTGGGTGGCTCAGTCGGTTAAGTGTCTGCCTTCGGCTCAGGTCATGATCTCAGGGTCCAGGGATTGAGCCCTGCGTCGGGCTCCCTGCTCAGCAAGGAGTCTGCTTCTCCCTGTCCCTCTGCCCCTACCCCCACTTGTGCTCTCTATCTTGCTCTCTGTCTCTCTCAGATAAATAAATAATAAATAAATCTTTTTTTTTTTAAAGACTTTATTTGAGAGAGACAGAGTGCACGAGTGGGAGGGGCAGAGGGAGAGGGAGAGAAAATCTGAAACAGACTCCACAGTGAGCTTGGAGCCTGGCATGGGTCTTAATCTCATAACCCTGAGGACCTGAACCGAAACCAAGAGTCTGATGCTCACCCAGGTGAGCCACCCAGGTGCCCCTCTTGCAGACTTTAATATAAACCTGTAAGGTTTTCTGTGCTGTGATCACGGTATGCATGCAGTTTTATCATTCAGCAACAGCATATTTCTACAGTCCCACCTTTCCATGTTTCCTCAGGGAGTGCAAAACATCGCCAGTTAGGCATTTAGGGCATTTGCATTTGCCCTACTATTGACATTTTTGCAAAATTTCTTTTTTTTTCTTTTTGACATGATTTTAGAATAGTATGGGGATGTATTTTTTGCTATACTTTATTTTTATTTATTTATTTATTTTTAAAGATTTTATTTATTTATTTGAGAGAGAGAGAATGAGAGAGAGCACGAGAGGGAAGAGGGTCAGAGGGAGAAGCAGACTCCCCGCTGAGCAGGGAGCCCGATGTGGGACTCGATCCCGGGACTCCAGGATCACGACCTGAGCCGAAGGCAGTCGCTTAACCAACTGAGCCACCCAGGCGCCCTATTTTTATTTTTTAAAAGATTTTATTTATTCATTTGAGACAGAGAGATAGAGAGCATGAGCAGGGGAGAGGGAGAGGGAGAAGCAGGCTCCCAGCCGAGCCAGCAACCAGACGTGGGGCTTGATCCTCGGACCCTGGGATCATGACCTGAGCCGAAGGCAGATGTTTAACCATATGAGCCACCCAGGCGCCCCTGCTATACTTTAGAAAATTGATAACTAGGGTAAAAGTATGGGCATTTTTTTCTTTTTAAGATTTTATTTATTTATTTGAGAGAGAGAGAATGAGAGACAGAGAGCATGAGAGGGAGGAGGGTCAGAGGGAGAAGCAGACTCCCCGCTGAGCAGGGAGCCCGACGCGGGACTTGATCCCGGGACTCCAGGATCATGACCTGAGCCGAAGGCAGTCGCTCAACCAACTGAGCCACCCAGGCGCCCAGTATGGGCATTTTTTAATGGTATAATGTGTTTCCATGAAACTGAATCTTCTTAGAGAGTTTTTTTTTTTAAACATTTTATTTTTTTTTCTAAGTAATCTCCACATCCAACATGGGGCTTGAACCAACCCCGAGATCAAGAGTTGTTGCATCCTCTACCAACTGAGCCAGCCAGGTGCCCCAAGCATGTTTCATTTTTATTAGACATAGTAGGTATGCCAATTTCATTATTATTACCTCTGCACTTAGAGGCATGTTCAGGGTGCATTAGGAACGTGGGGGAAGAGACTTCAGTGGGAGATGAGGTCTAGCTGCATCTACAGGGGTGAGCAGGAGTTAGCAAGGGGTGGCAAGAGGAAAAGATGAAAGGGAGGTGAAGTATAAAGCCACAGAGTGAACATCTTACTGCAGGATCCACCTACAAGGCAGAAAAGCCACCATTTTCAATCCCAAAGCCAGCTGATGCCATTGGTAGTTGAAAGGGATCATAAGGGCATCCGTTGAAGCTCTACCTGAGGCCCTCCTCTTGCCCTCACCTCAGCCAGTTAACTTTCTGGATTCCACATCTGATCAGGTTGCCTGCTGCTGAAGCTCTTTCAGTGCTCTCATCATTTCAGGGGTGTAGATGGAAATCCTTCCCATGTGTCTCAGGCCCTGCCTGTTTCAGAGCCGCTCCCTCCAGTCCCCTGTGTATAGCACTCTCCTCCCTCTCTGGGCTCCAGGTGCTCAGGCCTATCTTGGGCTCTTCCTCTGCCTTGGCCTCTTCCTTCGCCACTTCCTCGCTCCGGCTCCCTCTGCTTTTCTTGGGGTTTTCTCCCCCTATTGCTCAGCTTCCTGCTACTGGCCTTAGCCTGTGATCAGACCCACTTACCCTGGGTCAAATCCCCCTACAGTGGAATCAGACCTTGATGAGGCTGCTCTCTATGGACAGCATGCAGCTAAAATGATCATTGAGACATTGCTTTGGAAGAGCCCGCACTGGAAACTGGTGTGTAATCTCTCACTAACACACTTGAACACAGCCCAGTTTCCCTCTGGCCTTGGAAGTTACCACCTTTTTAACTGAGCAGCAGGTGAAGTAGCTGGCTGAGTTACAGGGTCGTAGTGTATGAAAATTAAGTCCCCCTGAGGTCTGGAATCACAGGTGGCTCCATGAAATACTCACATGTGAGGCCTGGGTCTGACTGAGAGAGCTGCAGGTTTACACACTGCATCTGTCACTCACCGAGGGAGATGCTGGGCAGAATCCCCTGCACTATTTAAGTTGTTTGGTTTCTGGTTCAGCATGAATACTTGCACTCTCTATCAAGTGCCTCATTTGTAGGTCTTGCCATAGTTCTAACACACATGGGTTTGTGTGCAGATTGTCACTTAACCCAACTACAAGCTGCACGTGGCAGGGACTGGGTGGGTGTGACTGCATCCACAGTGTCTGGCACACAGGAGACTTCACTAAGTACTTGTTTAAAAACTGCTTTGCCACCTACTCCATGGAACACTAGGCTTCTGGGGAGATGCTTCAGAGTTCTGCCAACATTTAATTGACAGTTCATTTAAAACATGTTTAGGGGCACCTGGGTGGCTCAGTCGGTTAAGCGTCTAACTCTTGATTTCAGTTCAGGTCATGATCTCAGGGTTGTCAGATTGAGCCCCATGTCAGGCTCCATGCTCAGCATGGAGTCTGCTCATCCCTCTCCCTCTGCTCCTCCTCCCTTTTGCGTGCGCTCCCTCCCTCTCTCTTTCTCTCCCTGTAAAATAAATAAAATCTTAAAAAAGAATGTTTAAACTATTGAAATTCTATTAAAACTTCGGCACTTGGGGCGCCTGGGTGGCTCAGTTGGTTAAGTGACTGCCTTCGGTTCAGGCTGTGATCCCAGGGTCCTGGGATCAAGCCCTGCGTTGGGCTCAGCACTCTGCAGGGAGTCTGCTTCCCCCCTCCCCCGCCCCGGTCTCAAATAAATCTTAAAAAAAAAAAAACTTACGCACAGTTAGATGTGCTTTATTTTTTTTTTTTTTAAGATTTTATTTATTTATTAGAGACAGTGAGAGAGGGAACACAAGCAGGGGAAGCAGGAGAGGGAGAGAAGCAGGCTCTCCGCTGAGCAGGGAGCCCAATGCGGGGCTCAATCCCAGGACCCTGGGATTATGACCTGAGCCGAAGGCAGATGCTTAACGACTGAGCCACCCAGGCGCCCCTAGATGTGCTTTATTTATAGTACATGTCAGTGGATTGAACACTATTAGTTCTGTCAGGTTACCTTGTTCTTGTGCAGTTCTTGAAATAAAGCCAGCAGTTGAAAGGCTCTTAGCATCACAGCTGCTTATGTTCATTCAGCAGTCAACAGGAAAACCCTCAGAAATAAATGCAAAGGCAGCTGAGCCTAATAGGTTAAGTGGCAGGCCTTGGAACAGTCAGCTGCCTTGAGATCTCCCTCTCTCCATGTTTTCCTAGCTGTATGACCTCAAGCAAGGTAGTAGACCTCTCTGAGTCAGGGTCCTCATCTGTAGTGGAGGGATAGGGAGACACTTGAGAGGAGTGGATGCAGTGAAGCAGAGGAAAGGGCTTATAGGACTTAGTCAGTGTTCGCTGTTACAGCTGTTGTTACTGTTGCTATTTCATCTTTAACCCCAAATGTCAAAATTTTGAAGAGTCTTCATTTATTCGTTGATTGAATTTATAAGTTAAGGGCTGCCGTATGTAAGTTTCACAAAAATGCCCTTTGCTTAAAGAAGGTGTGTGTCGGGGATAAAACCTTTGGTTTAGACTAAGAGAGCGCTAGTGCTTTAGCCCAGCTTCCCCCATAATCTGTCACTCAGAAACCTTCACATGGAATTTGATCTCTAGGGTTAGGATCCTTTGGCTTCCTCATGTCTGCCTGCATAATCCTCTTCTCTGTTCTGCCCAGGACTCTTACTGAAATTTGACTTAAGAAATGGTCATGAAAGAAACCTTTCCTTAAAACTGCCAGTAAAGACTTCTTCATGTGTTCATTCCACAGAAACTTCTTGCACTCCTATAATGAGCCTGGCACTGTGGTGAAACGCTTTTACCTATTGTCCATGACCAAGTGAATCTTCCCAATGGCCCTAGGAGGTAGGATGTCAGGTAGCTTGTCCAGGAGTGTGTGCTCTTGGCCTTTGGCACCAAGAACCCTTCTCCTTTCTGATAATGGGCTACTATTCTGTCACAAAGTTTTCACCTCTGCCTTGGCTGCCCAGAAGCTTCCTGACACAGCGCTGCCTTAGCTTTAGCCCAGCTTTTCCTTTGTTGCGTTGGTGCCCCTCCCTCTCTTGTGACTCTTCTTTTTTCTTGTTTGTGTTAGCTTTATTTAATTTTTCGGAATAGGATTATTCTCAGCCACTCAAAATTTGGGCAAATTTTGAAGAATGACATATTTTACGTTTTTAAAAAAATTTTATTGAGAGCGAGAGAGGGCAAGAGAGCGCAAGCAGGGGGAGCAGGCTCCCTGCTGAGCAGGGAACCCAACGCAGGGCTCAATCCCAGGACCTGAGATCATGACCTGAGCCGAAGGCAGACGCTTAACCGACTGAGCCACCCAGGCGCCCCCATAGTTTACATTTTTATCCTAAAAATATCTTGCAGTTGTTTGAGTGTGAAACTTAGAAAAGAAGGGTGGGCAGGCAAAAACCTTCTTGAAAAAGCAGTGATTGAAGTGTAGTATTTGGGGGCGCCTGGCTGGCTCAGTTGTTAAGCGTCTGCCTTTGGCTCAGGTCATGATCCCGGGGTCCTGGGATCGAGTCCCGCATCGGGCTCCCTGCTCCGCGGGAAGCCTGCTTCGCCCTCTGCCTGCCACTTCCCCTGCTTGTGCGCTTGCATGTGCGCGCGCGCTCTCTCTCTCTTTCTGACAAATAAAAATATTTTTTAAAAAAAGTGTAGTATTTGATTCTAGGGTTTTTTTTGGACTGAGAAAGGTCATGGACAGCTTTCAGGTATGGTTTTCCTTTTATTTTTATTTTTATTTATTTTTTCTGGTTTTCCTTTTAAATTAAGAATCCAGATGCTCATGGAAGTCATATTTATTCACATTTTAATTTTTGTTTTTACTCTTAAAACTATGAAAACAAATTAAACGTACATTGCTAAGATGAGCTTTCTAATTTTTTCTTTGCAGATAATGATGCTGCTTGAGCTGAACAATTAAGGTAACATTTATGACCTATGTAATATGCTTTTCTTATTCAGGATTGTTTATCAGATTTAGCTGAATTGTTAAAGTCGTGTTTTAACCTTGTTGAGGTTGCTTGTGGGCAATCATTCCGAACTGTGTAGTAAAAAAGACTTCACATTATATTTTAAGGTAAGTTCTGAAAATAACATAACAGGATACCTTTATTCATTCATCTTATGCTGAAGTTTCAAAGGGTTTTACTATTTTTAGAAAAGAAAAAGGGAGTATTTTTAATGTCTCCAAGCCAGTTATGGTTATGTTAATGTATAGATTGCCTGAAGCTAGCTTTTGTTGGATTCAGTGGGAAATAAGATGGTTTATATCGTTATCTGTATCGCCATGTATGTTTATATACGACTCTACAGTAAGAATCAAAGAAATGTTTGTATATATATTGTTTTAGCAAATGCCAGCATCCTTGCAAAGAGGGTATCTGCAAGGCCCCAAATTATAGATGGGAATTGTAAAAAATCATACCCCACTTCCTGGTGTATGGGTCTAGCATACCCCAGATTTGTTTAATCAGAATAATGGCACCAACTAGGAAATCCTACATTATTATGAAAAAAGAAAAGGACTGTGTCAAAGTGTCCTGATAAAATTATAAATGACAAATCTCAAGGAATGTCTAAGATTAAATTTGGTAGATATATGCAACCAGTCACCTGGGGAGAGGTTATTAGATTGCATCATCTGGTTTATAATTTGATGTGAAGATCCTAACAATTCAGTGCTGTGCAATAAAACTTTGTGTCTGGTAAGGTAATTAGAGACTTACTCAAATACTGGGACAAATGATATACTAGAATCACACACATCTCTTACATCCTTAGAACACAAAATGGAACTTTTGTGTTCATGTATCTTGAAAATCTTGTGAAAGGAACAGTCTTGGAATGGGGGCTGCTGGGGAAGGTTCCTGGTGTTGGTGATGACCATGCTGAGTGGTTCCGAGGGCTCAGCCGTTAGTTAGGTGAAGTGGGGTAGGATCACCAGCAGAGGAAGCAGCATGTGCCAGGGCCAAGGCAAGGGAGAGCAAGGGAGCTGAGGAAGTGGAATTGAATTTCAGTTCCATCTGACTGTGCATTTGTCAATGACTGAAGCCGGAAATGGGGAGCAGGGCTAGGTGTCTTGTCTTAGAAGTTGGACTTAGATCTGAAAATCTGGAGAACCACTGAAGAGTGTTAAGGATAGGGCCTTAGACCAGTGCTTTTTCCTCATCTCATAATAGCTGGTATGCAATGTTGGTTTTGTTATTCTTTTTTTCACTTAATTGAAATTGTTTAAGCAAGATTGCAAAGTTAAACAAAGGAACAGATTTACCAAGTTGTTACCTCTGTCAGGAGATTAAGGGGTTTGGGATTGTTTCGATTTCCTCTCTGACATGAATTTAGTTTGGGCATTGAGCAGAGCAATCCACTGAAGTCAAAAAAGTCTCCAAGAGGTAAGTACTTTGATTGCCTCACAGTTTTGTTGGCCACTTTAAATTGTATCAGTTATAGTAGTAATTATTGTAGTAGTAACTTAAAAGAGCCAATAAGAGTTATAGACAAGTTCTACAGGTTTTACCAGAATAGTGTATCATGTAGTTGGAAATGCAGAATTCTTACACATGACAGGAAGTATTTAATTCCATTATACTGGGTCACATTTGCATATAACCAGGAGAGAGCCAGATAATGTTTACTGCAGTGAATTTCCAAATCCATCCTAGTCAATTAATAATTATGGTTCATGTCTTCATTACTTTCCCATTGATGGATTCACAATATATCCAGTTTCATGTTAAAGTTAATAACCATTTTTGCTCTAGAACTGTGCTGGCCACTATAGCTATTGCCTCTAAATGTGGCCATTCAAATTAGTTATGATTAAATAAAATTTAAAATTCGGTTCCTCATTCCCTCCAGCCACATGTCAGATGCTCAGTAGTCATGTGGCAAGTGGCTGCCATATTGGACAGTGCAGATGGAGGACATTTCCATCATTACAGAAAATTTTGTTAGTGCTATTCCAAAGATTGTCTCCTTTTATAAATTTTAATGTACTTAAAAGCCATGTAATAGTGAAGTATTTACAGATTAAATGATACAATTTGATTCAAAATAACTGGGGAGAATTGGGAGTTACAGAAGAAACAGGATTTGTCATAAGTTGGTAATTGGTGAAGCTAGGTTGGGGATCCATGGGGGTTTCATTATATTATTCTCATTATTCAGAAATTTTGTGTATGTTTGAAATTTTCCATAATAAAGAATAAAAACAGAAGCCTTAAATAGGAACAGTGCTCCTGTTGGCACTTAAAAGTAGCCATCTAGGGACCCTGAGCCCAGGGTCCTGGGTCGAGTCCCGCATCAGGCTCCCTGCTCAGCGAGGAGCCTGCTTCTCCCTCTGCCTGCCGCCCCCCTGCTTGTACTCTTGCACTCTCTCTCTCTCTGGTAAATAAATAAAATCTTAAAAAAAAAAAAAAAAAGTAGCCATTTGTAAATGGGCATCTGAAATTCTACCCCACACAGGCTGGTGCCTGTGGTGTAGGGAAATGTGTAATCCTGCCCCGGGGCTTCCCCAAAAGGGTACATAGAGTACTGCATTTTTTTTTTTTTTTAAGGTTTTATCTATTTATTTGACAGAGAGCACGAGCAGGGGGTAGTGGCAGAAGGAGAGGGAGAAACTGAGTGGGGAGCCCGATGCGGGGCTCCATCCCAGGACCCTGGGATCATGACCTGAGCTGAAGGCAGATGCTTAACCAACTGAGCCACCCAGGCAACCCTAGAGTACCACATTTTTAAGATTTGTGTCATTCCCTCTGAAAACACAGACGTGACAGCCCAGGTTCATATTTATTAAGAGTTAGAACTGCCCAAATGAGTCTTGTGGGCAGAATGTGCTAGATTATGATATTTTGTTAAAAAATTCCATTGCTGCTGACATTAATTTTAGCCAAGTCCAAATCATGTTCCTAATGAAGAGAATGGAGTCCATTTACTCAGGCATTGCTTATTTTTGTTCACAGCCAAATCAGTCAGCTTCTGTCTCTGGTTTCCTGGTTACCAGCTCCTATGGTGATAGCGTTGGAAGAGAAAAAGGGGAGGTCATTGAGAAAACCCTTGGCACAAGACGAAAGCCATCAGTAAAACTGTCACTGTGCCACCAAAGGGCTGTTTGAAGTTGTTACAAACACCTGCCTACGTTGGTCTCCTACTGCATGTCTAAGAAATGGGGCAGGGCTTATTGTGCATAGAGAGGGATGGTTGAGAGCAAGGTGTTTGGGGTGAGACTTGGCTTTGAGTGCCTGCCTCAGTCAGCTTGGGGGAAGAGTGAGCCCTGACTGGCTGTGTCAGGGAGTATCAGTAGGGTTGTGTCTGCTGTGTGGTTGAGCGCTCAGCGTGTGACAGCTCTTGCATTAGGCATTTTCTGTACAGAAAAGACTGGGGACTCTGCGCTTTATTTCCCTTACGCACTGATATTCATAGAATCATGTAGAGAAATGTACAGGTCTAAAGCAATGTAATGGTACCTCTTTATTTTACAGGGTTCTAAAGTCAAAATCGTGAGATTAATAATGGCAGGAAAATCTTCACTTTTTAAAGTAATTCTCCTTGGAGATGGTGGAGTTGGGAAGAGCTCTCTGATGAACAGATATGTGACCAATAAGTTTGATACCCAGCTCTTCCATACAATAGGTGTGGAATTTTTAAATAAAGATTTGGAGGTGGATGGACATTTTGTTACCATGCAGATTTGGGACACGGCCGGTCAAGAGCGATTCAGAAGCCTGAGGACACCATTTTACAGAGGTTCTGACTGTTGCCTGCTCACTTTTAGTGTCGACGATTCTCAGAGCTTCCAGAACTTGAGTAACTGGAAGAAAGAATTCATATATTACGCAGATGTGAAAGAGCCCGAAAGTTTTCCTTTCGTGATTTTGGGCAACAAGATTGACATAAGTGAACGTCAGGTGTCTACAGAAGAAGCCCAAGCCTGGTGCAGGGACAACGGCGACTATCCTTACTTTGAAACAAGTGCAAAAGATGCCACAAATGTCGCAGCGGCCTTTGAGGAAGCAGTTCGAAGAGTGCTTGCTACTGAGGATAGGTCAGATCACCTGATTCAGACAGACACGGTCAGTCTGCACCGAAAGCCCAAGCCTAGCTCATCTTGCTGTTGATCGTTAGAGAGGTTGCCCATGCGATCTAACCAACTTACACACATTCACAGAAAAACAAAACACGGTGGAGCAGAGAATTAGCATTTGCAGCAATGGATCATCTACTCATAAAATTAAACTAACCATATTGCTGCTTTGTTAGTGGGTGGGAGAAGGGACACATCCACTCATGGAAGAATCAATGTACTCAGTAGTGGCACCTTACATTTATAAATTGTAATGGTTGTCTAATAACATTTAATTTAAATATGTACCTTGCAGAGCTAATAAATGAGATGATCAATACTTTAATTATAATTAAAACACTTGAATATTCTGGAAGTTATTGTTTGTTTTTCCTGGGAAAATGGAGAACTACTTTTTATATGTGTATATTTTTATGTAATTAGCATTCAGTTCCTGGTTGAGGGGAAAAAAGATTCCCTAAAGCAATAATGTTAATAAAGATTAAAACCTAATGCGTTTGCATTGCAGTTATTTGATTACTTCTTCATTCTCTTTAAAATTATTTAAGTGTTCACATTTTCATTCTCCATGTCAGAATTGCTCTCACTAGTAATCACTTGTTGTGCCCCCACCCCCAAAACAGAAGCCAACTTTATCACTCTTGGAGGAAATACTAAGGATTGTACTTGTGTGAGGGTAAACGACATCTTTGTTCGGTCACATATGTAATGCCTTCTCTGTCATTGAACACTGTTTAGTGATTTGCTCTCAAGGAGATTTTGATAAAGCGAATTGTAGTCTTTCGCGGGTAAAGTTCATGCTCTGCCATGTGTGCCTATCCCATCCTACAGAAGCAAACCAACCCACTGTGGGTTACCAGAACATGCTGGGGCAGGGTTGTCATGCCCTGCTCATTGGGAGCCACTGAAAAAGAATAGCAGTATCATTCAGTAAGCTAAGCTTTTGAAAGTCTAATCTAACACAGAATAGACAATTTGGCTATATGAAAAACATTTTAACATTTTGAATTTGGGGAAATTAAATCTCTTCATAGTTTCAGGTTAGAGACAGTTTTTGTTTTTATTACTTACTATCAGTCCCCCCTCCCAAAACTGTAATCCTCCATCAAAAAAACAAAAGAGGAATCCAATAACAAATTGGAGTATATTACATACTCTTTGTTTTTTTTCTCTAGGGGATTTGCTTTTTTTTTTTTCTAATCAAAAGTGTCCCCATTGTTTTGTGACTTGCTGTTTCCTCGTAATATATGTGGACATACTTCCATTATAGTATATCTACCTCATTTATCAGCTGTACGGATGTTTACCAATTTATTCAAACTGTTCTCTAGTGACACATCCAGCAGCAATATCTGAAAGTGCCAGTTTCCCACACCTTGTTCAACAGTGGGTATTCGGAGTAAATTTTTTGTTCATTTTTTAAATAGATGAGTCACGTTTCAAAATCGTAAGACTTAAGAGACAGATATCTATACCCTTGCCACCCAGTTCCTGTCCGTGGAGGCAGCATGTGTCAGTTTCTTGGGTATCAAGCTAGATATTTAGTATGTAAGGGAAGCATATCATATTAGTTTGCTAGGGCTGCCACAACAAAATGCAGACTGGGCGGCTTAAACAATGGGAATTTTTCTCACAGTTCTGGGGCTGTATGTCCAAGATCAAGGTGTTGGTAGGTTTAGTTTCTCCTAAGGTCTGTGACTTGCAGATGACCTTTCCTCTGTGTACAGCACCCCCCACCCCCCACCATGCCACCATGTCTCTGCATCCAAATTTCTTCCTCTCATAAGGACACCAGTCAGATTGGATTAGGGCCCACCCTAGTGGGCTCGTTTGGACTTAATCACCTCTTTAAAGGCCCTGTCTCCAAATACAGTCATATTCTGAGGGACTGGGGGCTAGGGCTGCAACATACGGATTTTGGGGGGACACAGTTCAGCCCATAATACATATGTATGTGTGTAGGTATTTACCTAATGTGTAATTTTGATTCCTGTATAGATTTAACTAATACTTTGCTGGTTTTTAAAAAACTTATAAGCCGCTTTTCAGTAATCTTTTTTTCAGCTAAATATTCAAGAGGTCTAGAGCTGGGAAGCAAAAAATGGTCAAGGAAACAGATCTTCATGTGTATAAAGACAGGCTGGTGGGAAAGGAGAGTAATCCAGTTTAACACCGTGGACTCAAAGGGATCCAGTGAACAGGAGCTAGCTGACCAAGCACAGTACTGAAACGTGACCACTAAGGAGGAACAAAACCTGGCAGTAGCTCCGGCCTTCAAAGAGACTACAACAAACCGATGGGACAAGCTCTTCAACAAGCAGCGAAAGGTAGCTGCAGGTCTGACGCTCTTGTTTTTAGGAAGTAAAAGGTCTTTTGATTGGCTGGTGTTACCTAAACAAAGATGAGAAATATTGAAAAAACTAATAAGAGTTGGGGAAGAAAGCAGTTGGCGCCGGAGGCGGCCGGGGTTGGTGGAAGGAAGTAGCTGCAGAGCCCCCAGGAAGCCGGCAGAAGGGAAGAACGGTGTACATGCCCCCCATTCTGGGGAGGAGAGGCCCCAGGGTTCCAGGGCCCCTGCTCGCCACAGGGCGTCGGGCCGGCTCTGACAACGTGAGCTTCTGTGGTCTACTCGCGCAGGGCCATCGAGACAGCTCAGTGGTAAGAACAAGGCAAACGACTGAACTTGGAGAACGGACAGATGTACGTTTGCAGCCCACGTAGCAAATACAGTGTGCAGTGTGGAAGATGGAAAAGTACAGTTCCATCAGTGGGGTAATGTCTTTGTCACCTTGTGAAACATTCCCTAGTTGAAGTGAAAACATCCTAGATGTCCCTTAAGAGAAAACCTTGAGTTTTACATTCCTATAAAAATGTGTGTAAGCTTTCCCTTGAGTATCATGACACCGTGGACACCAGTGGCTTGTGGGGCAGTGGAGTAGAAAAGTGGACCTGCGTACTGTCTGTGGATTCTGAGAAGCCACCACTGTGGACTGGCAACCAGAAAGGGCTGACATGACTGAAAAGTGAAAGAAGACGGGTGTAGCGCGGGCAGAGCAGAAATCCACTCTCTCTCTACATACATGGAAAACGTGGGCACCAAGCATCTAGGGAACGAAAGAGGACAATATCAGAACTGTGCATTTTCTTTGGGTCCCTTTGGGCGTGCTAACGTAGATTAGCACTGACCTAGTGCTGACACGCTACACTCAGTGGGGCCTCAGGCCCAGGGTTGCTAATGATGTCATCCTGTTGCTATTGTGTTCCTGAACCTTGCGTGACATCACCTACTACCAGATCTAAGATTTGCCGGCTCTTGAGCTTGCTTAACTGCCAGCCCCTGGTTTTTCCCTTTACACCAGCTCTGGTTCTGTCCTAGCCACGTGCCTGGTGCTGCTTTTCTCCACACCTTCGTGGCCCACATGCTCTTGCAGTGCAGCTCACGTCTGATGTCCCATCCACCCCCATGCTTGTCAGTGGACTTGATTCAGGCTCCTTCAGAGACGCAGTCACACACACAGTTGGTGCTGAACTACAGTAACACACATAGGGCTTGTGTTGCTTGTTGCCGTCTCACCCTCACGAACCTAGAGGAAAAGATCATGGTTTGCAAGGCACCCTCCAACGTCCTGCTGCAAACAGCCTGCTGCTCCTGGCAGCCCGCGTCACAGCTCTCTGCACTGTATGCTTACTGGGAGCAGAGCAAACGGTCTACGGCAAGAACACACCGGCGTCTCTCCAGTGAGCGTGGCTGAAGCCACTCCTAGATGTCTAGCGGGACTCTCTGCTCCCAAAGCTCTGGCACCTAGCTTGAGGTGATTTGAGTTCTAGCAAATGGGTTAAGATAATAGTTTGTAGACTCTCAATAGGGGAAATAGGACTGAAACAGCGGTAGCAGCGTGAGCGTAACACTTTAAAAATGCGACTAAACTTCCACAGTCTTGGACAAACATCTTTATTTAAGAAATTCAATAAATAGATGGGGTAAAAAATTACGGTAGCAACTTCACACAAGGGTATGAGACCAAACTTAGAACTACTTGCTCAAGTTACTCAGGAAAGAACAAAATTAAGTGCTCACAATTAGCACAGAAAATATATGGTTCTAGTACTTGTTTTTAAACAGACATTTACTAGTTTACAGTAAGATCCCACTTGTTACAGGCCACTCCCCACCCCCTTGGTGTACAGCCTAAAAAAGCTAAGAATGCAAATGCTAATGTAATACAAACTTTTCTTTGTTTACAATTCCAGAATTACAACTTTTTACTGGTATAACTATCAACAGGTTCACTTACTTTAGTTTACTGTCAGAGGGAAAGGCAATACAAGAACACAACCTGTCACTTTGGTCCCGGCCTCCCATTTTACAAACATGGATCCAGGATTCCGGCTTTATAGCGGAATCACTTTGACAGAGGCAGGCCTGTGGCATTTGGCACTGCAAAAGCTGTTTGCTCCGGCTTCTTGGGCAGTGCTATGTATACTGTCCGTATGGTTTTATAACAATACCTACAGATGTATAGAAGCCCATGTACATGCTATCAACTTCATTCCCTACTGCAGAAACTTCCAGTTTTCAATGTGTCTCCCAAAGTGTCTCCCAAAATCTTGACCATAACATTTGTTTCTGAATTGTGACATCAAGATCAAGCTGTCTGAATATGAGTAAAGTCAAAAGCTCATTCTTAATTTTTAGAAGAAAGATATTTTCAAGGTTATAGAGAGTTTATAAATAACACTGTTCACAAGCAAATACTGATCTGTTGATAATCGTAAGAAACTCAATGTACTGTTTTGAAATAATAAGGAATTTCATTAGGTTTAGATAAATTTAGACTACAAGCAAAACTTTTCCAGGCTATTTCGTCAAATTACTTACAACATACACATTCCTGAGAATACCCCATTGTAGTGACATTGTTTATTTCCAAATTTTTCCACATTCAACTTAAAAGGTGTTTCTTCCCAAGAAACTGAACTTTTCTGTCAAATGCGCTTGATCGAATAGGAGAATTGGGTTCATAAAATGGATTCATTGCAAACTAGGAAAGAAGAAGGTATTAGTAAGCTTGTTGGAAGTACAAAGACTGACAAATCATAGATCTCTAGAAGGAAATTAAGGTTCTAAATTAAATCATCAAAGACATCTAAAACAGAAGTCTGAAGACCACATTTTTAAGTTTCAACAAAAATGTTCCATTGTTAAATAGTAATGCCCCCTTGAGATTTTTGTCTTAGTGTTTTAGTTTTGAGAACTACCTGTGGCAAAACTAATGGTGGTATGGTAAGTGTTGCCTATGTAAGCTAAATGAACTTTGAGGATTCACCCTGTATGTGAAATACTAATCTACTCACATTAATTATAAATGTATGGACTCATCTATAAGGCCCTTTGGCTACATAAAACTAAAAATCCACCATATGCTCGTAGTTAAAAAAAAGTTATGCCCCGTTGCTGCTATATTAAATTACCCTTATGTAATAATTTGTTTGACAGTCAGGTTTTTAATACTGCCCTTTAACAACACAGGCTGAGTTATCAGGTTCTTAAGTAGTGTAATGAGTGTATCGTAACATGTGAGAAAACTGTCAGATTGAATCACTAATAAGAAAAAGGAGTTAACCAGTTTTTAAACCTTAATTTACTTGATGTTGTCTATCTTTTTAAGACATAATATTTTTATTTGCTAATTCTGACTAGGAATATGAACCGTGCTGATATGGAAAAAAAATCTTGTCTAAATACAGAACATTTAAAATTAATTAAGAACATTCTGTTAGCACTGCAGTTTAACCACAGACATCCTACTTCTAGTTTATTTTTTCTAAATATCAAGAAATGTGAGTGGCACCATTCTCCTTGAGGGACTATTTGGTAAACTTCCTGACAGTTTATGATCTATAATCATTGCACTGTAACTGGTAAAGTAGATGGAGCATATTTTAGATTAAAATTATGAAGCAATTTCCCTTATGTAGCCTGCTTCCTTCTCTTTTTAGGGTTCCCTAATAAAATCAACAATATGTGCGCCAAAAGGGGGAAACTGAAACCAGTTTAAAAACAACTACCGTGAGTTCTGTCCTAAATATATGTTAGCCTGGTGGTGAAGACTGGCCTGATGAGGGCGTTTCCAGGGATCGGTCTGACTGGGGGAGGGGCTGGTCTAAGATGAAAACTGCAGTACAAGGGAGTTACTGCAACAGGCCAATTTCCTGTCAAAGTCGGAATCCCTTTTTACAGTCAGATTTAAAAAGTTACGGAACATACCATACCTTTATGTATAAATCATAGACATCAGTAAAAAAGTTCTTTATTCCATCTTCTTGCCTTATGTCATGAAGCATAATAAATCTCATATGTGAAAGAATTAAGGTATAATCTTAATAGAAATGAAAAATGAATAGTAGTCAGGTGATACGATATCCTTCAAATGAGTCACATGCATTATATTTTGTGATGGAAAAGCTGCATACGTAAACTGGGTTTGAAGTTAGGTTAACTTTTATCTTAAAGAGGACATAATCTTTCTAAAGTTAGGAAGTTACTACAAAATAAAGTAAAATCAACCTAATGGTTCAGATTAACCTTAGTTTTATTTGAGACTTGATTCTAAAGGTATCTGTTAAACAAAATTATGTTAAAAATATTAAAACAAAATTTTTTCCCCTAAAAAAAATAAAAAAAAGTATCCTTGTAAATGGCAATTTTTACCTGACACACTGAAGTCCACAGACTCAGAGTCTGGCATGTATATCCCATGTTGTTCTAGTCTGTTACCCCAACCTTTAGTTAGAGATCTTTATTTAAAAGATAAGGATATGACCTGCAGTAACAAACGCCGAAACAAACCACTCGTTGAACTTGTCCACAGTTTTCAAGTACATGTTGTTGGACAGCCACATGTTCTCATCTACGAGGTCAAGAGCGGCATGAGCTATGAACTGGTTCAGATGACGATGATCATCCTAGATGACAATGTGAGTAGCACCAGATTAACATTTCCAGACAGCATCAAGAACGCCAACATTTCATTCTGGAAATTCTATACGTAGTCTTCTTGGGGGTGGGTGGGGCATCCTCTGCTTTTACTTCATTTATTACTGTCATGGGACTTAGGAAAGATCTTAAGTGTTTTCACATCATATTCTTTTCAATTTGCTATCTAAAACTCAACAAATAGAAACAGCCAATTAATAAGTGAAATGTGTTCAAGAAACTATATAGATTATTTAATTTTGCAAGAAGGAAGTTACCAAATTCGGTAACCATTTAAGCGTGTGAAGAAAGAACAGTAGGTAAAAAAAGAGAGATTCTGCTTTAAAGACACTCCTATCTTTTTAGAGGAGGACATGAAAAAATACGTAAGTGGTTATGGCTAACGGACAGCACTTCAGGTAGGCTGGAGAGCTACACAGAAGTGACGTTGGCATGGGTCTCAGGGTCAGCAGGGGAAAAGGGCAGGGAAGGCCGTGGGGCACAGTGACACTTGGTGAGCAGTGGAGACAGCTGAGAAGGTGGCGCTCTTAAAGGCTTGGCGTAGGCCTCTTTCAGGTGAATGGAGTTTACATGACAGGGGGACTTGGGAGTGGCAGGAGGCCATACTCAGCCCCAGCTGTGAGTAGTCACCTGTCTCAACAGCAGGAGATAGTCCTGTCAGAGCTGAGTGTCCTTTTCGTGGGCTTAACTGGAGGTGGGACTGTCCCACCATAACGTGGAGAGGGAATTCACAACCTAGAACAGTCTTCCTCCTGTGGAATTCTTTATTTCAAAATAAACTTTTCAAAGAACACTTCTGTTATGGGTTGAACTGAATTCTTCTGTTGAGGTCCTAACCACCCCCCACCCCGCCCAGTACCTCAGAATGTGGCCTTCTTTGGAAAGAGGGTCATTGCAGCTGTCGTTAGCATGCTAGAGTAGGATGGCCCCTAATCCAGTATCACTGGTGTATTTATAAAAGAGGGGAATTTAGAGACAGACCCACACACAGCGAGAATGCCACTCGAAGACTGGAGTTCTGCTGCCAAAAGCCAGGGAACTACCAGAAGCTAGGAGAGAGGCCTGGAACAGATTTTCCCCTAGCACCTTCACAGGGGGCCTGGCCCTGCTGACACGTTGTTCTTGGACTTCTGGCCTCCAGGCCAGTGAGACAATGAGCTGCTTTTACTCTAAGGCACCCGGTTTGTGGTGCTCTGTTACGACAGCCCTGGGAAAGGCAACTTAATATGACCTCCTTGCTGCGGAGGCTATTCCTGTGACAGGGTTGGAGGCAGGCTGCCAGTAGCCTTGCACAGCTCAGGCATGTTTACTCCACTCACATCACCATGGCGAAGCTAATTGAATCCCTAGAGAAATCGATGTGTTCTGTGTCTGGCTTACAGCAGTGTTTCCCATCACTTTACATGGATGATCAATCATGAGATGAGAAGAAAAATGTAGAAATGCTTTAAGGTGAGCGGTAGCAGGAGAAAGAAGTAAGGTCAAGGCATGCCGCAAAGTGTTTTTCTGGGCACAGCTTTGCCTACCCCAAGTCCACAGAAACTGTGTCAGTAGCCCTGTACCACAAAGCGACCGCTGCCACAGAGATGCCTCAGTACAGTTTTAATGAGCAGCGGGCTCATAGGAGTGTGGGGAAATAATGTAGCAACAACCACCCGAGAGCTAATAGCTTAAGCACATTTCTATCTTATTTTCGTGGCAAGATTGACATAGTTGAAAAGCATCACGCACTGGACATTATGCGCTACAATTAATTTCAAAAATCAATTCTTGTCTTAAGGGACGTTAAAGCTTATTTTGGAGTTAGGAGAAACACAGCATAACTTTTTATTAGCAACATGGACCAGTACAGAAAGATGGAAGGGCCCCAGGTATTCTCATCTCAAGACTATATGTTTACTCTGAGTGGCATGTTCTTGAACCAAGCTTGTTCTTCTGGAACCATTACTGGCAACAAGGAAGTTGGGTGGTGTCACCGGGGAGAACAGCATGCGGGCACCACCCAGCTGGTAGGTGGTGCAGAAGGTCACTGAAAACTGCTATAGTCTCAGGGGCAGCGGGACATGGAAGCAAGGGTCTCTTTTAACCCTCCCAGGTGTAAATGGCCCTACTATGTATGTCCTGAGGAAAAATGTAATTCCCTTGGACAGAATGGGCTCTCACGGCATCTCCAGTCAGTAACAACTGTTCTTCTGGTCCCACAACAGGTAGACTATGTTTCTATGTGCTCAGGGAGCAGCTTTTCAGAATGGGTGACACAGTGAACTACATATCAGAGAAGAGACCCAGAGCATCCTGCTAGTATGTGCCAAGTGTGAGCTGAATCAAAGGATGAGTCAACAACTCAGAGGATGTTCCCTGGCTGGCTTCTATCAACCTGTGGAACTGCAGAGCAAGCCTCATTTAATGGCAGTGGATTCGTTACCTCATCTGTCCAGATCTCTTCCAGCTGTAAAATCATGCCACACCATTATCATTACAACAGCATAACAATTCTTACAGAATTTTTTAAGGTTCCTTACGCACTTTGGATTCTCCTTTTCCAGCTGGCAAAAATTCCATTTCAAAAACTGGATTATCATGGTGGCCCACAATTACAAAGTAGAAACTTCCAGACATTGTCTTCAATATATAGCTCCTAATTAAATGAAAATAACACATATTTTTAGTACACCATACTGAAAATGAGAAATGGTTAACAAGAAGTCTAGAATTCAATTTTTTACTTAAACCTGACACTGTAGAAGGAGACCACTAATTAAGGTTGTCATGTTTTCCAGTACACTGCCATAGACAAACGGCTTTGGGACTATACAAATTAGGTCTGTGATATGTCCTATAGAATCCAGTACTTTATTTTCATAGGGAAACTGGAAGACCTCTAATACAAAATCGTAAAAACAACATTCTCAGGACCTGAACGTTTGGAACATTCAGAGTAAGCTGGGCCAAACTTGGCCTGGGCCAGTTAGCATTATTAGCACTAACACTGGGAAAAATTAATAAAGGGTGCTGATTTTCTCTTCTTCCTACCTGAACAATGTATGCTATAAATCTCAGTCTCTGCAAATGCAGGAGCCTATGATATGCCTCCTCAAACAACATTCATAAGGAAGACATGGGGCTCCTGGCTGGCTCAGTCGGTAGCGTGTGTGACTCTTGATGTTGGGATTGTGAGTTCAAGCCCCATGCTGGATATAGAGATTACTTAAAAAAAAAAAAAATCTTAAAAAATAAGGAAGACACAATTTTGTATTCTAGAAAAGATGGAAGAAATCATAATCCAAAAAGAAAGACATTTGAGGCATTAAGAAGTCTTAGAACTGGTGTTCACAGGTTTGCTACGGAAATGAAGAGAAAGAAAGTGTCGGGGTGGGAGGGCTTGTGGGGGGGGGATCAGGGATTCTGTGGCTTTTAGCACAGAATCTGGATGCATGGACAGATGGGTGGAAGGATTTATGTATGTATTTATGTACTTTTAGCACAGGGTCTTTGGAATCAGACAAAGCTAGGCTCAGGTCTAGCTCTGCCACTTACTAGTAACGTGACCACGGGCACGGTTCTTAAACTCCCAATGTCGGTTTCCTCCTCGGTGAAATCGAGGTAGCCATCACAGATCCCTTATAGGGACCATGAGGATTATACAACCTAATCCATGTGAAGCACCAGGCACAGTATCTGGCTCAGAGGAGGTGCTCAGCACACGTTCTCTTGAGCAACACAGAGCAGCATACGCACATGGAGATGTGCTGACTCTTAAGGCCTCCACATGGGGCAGCCTCCTGGTTCACTGAGAGTATACCATCTCAGGGAAGGTACAGTGAGGTCTGTCACAGCCCAGGGCTCATCAAGCCTCACTGGGACTTCTGCTGAATCACACTGAACATCAGAAAATCCGAAATTGTTTCCTAATGAATACAACCTTCGTTGTTAAGGAAATCAAGGCACTGCTGGCATTTTGAACTCTGGAACTGGGAGGCCCATGACTGGAAAAAAAGGCAAATAGGACGTTCTTTTGGCATGATGAGGTAAATAGAATTTAAAATGTTCTTCGGGGCAGGTGTTGGCACACTGCAGCCTGCAGGCCAGATCTGGCCTTGTCCATCCTTGTATTGTTGCCGAAGGCTGCCTTTGCCCGACAACAAAATGACAGAGTTGAGCAGCTGCGACAGAGACCATCTGATCCTTTACAGGAAAGTCTTAGGGGAAAGATGGGGAAAAAGGCCCAAATAAGACAGGCAGGAATGTTATGAAAGCTCTGCAAAACTAGGAGAATTAGCAACAATTCTCAAGATTGAAAGAAATTTTCAAGGCGCAGAGGGATGGGAACTTTAAATTTGAACAAAGTCGACAATGATGTCATTAATTGGAATAGGAGTTTGCAGCTGGAGTTTGCCAAGGGAAGGGTTTAATTTCTTCAGCACAAAACATTTAAGCAGCAGCAGCAAACAATACACATCTAAGGAAGATAACCCTCATTCCTGTGCCTGCATAGTGTCAGCACAGGGTGAGGATAAACAGAAAGGGAACCAAGGAAACACCACATAAAGGTTAGGTCATAGACTCTACAGCTGGACAGAACTTGAACTGCCAATAACTTGATTTCACAGCAGCTGAAAGAGTAATTCGACTATTCGATTCCACAGGCAAAACTGGAAGGTGAAGTGGAAGAAATGGAAATCTTGGGAGAATACAACCACATGGTCTCAGGAAGGGAATGTCTACAATCATTTAATATTTGAGGTTTATTATGCCAAGGTGGTAGGCAAAGATGAGACACACTTTAGAATTCTGTGCTGTCTGGGGGCACCTGGGTGGCTCAGTCGTTAAGCATCCGCCTTCAGCTCGGGTCATGAACCCAGGGTGCTGGGATCGAGCCCCACATCGGGCTCCCTGCTGGGCAGGAAGCCTGCTTCTCCCTCTCCCACTCCCCCTGCTTGTGTTCCTGCTCTCGCTGTGTCTTTCCCTGTCAAATAAATAAATAAAATCTTAAAAAAAAAAAGAATTCTGTGCTGATACACTCAACTTTCCGTGGGGAGGGAAATGTTCTATATCTGCACTGTCCAATGTGGTAGCCACTGGTGGCTATTGTGTCTGCAGAACTGAATTTTTAACTTTATTTTAGTTAAGTTTAAATAGCCACATCTGCTTAGTGGCTACTGTATTGGACAGTGGCTACTGTATTGGCTCTGCAACAATGATTTGAAACTTTTTAAGTTCTGCAACCTCTTCTACCCTCCCTCCATCCACAAAGCAAGTGTTACTTAGTACTCCCGTCTGTGATGCAAATGAAGCAGCCACCGGTGTTTGTGTGAGCTTGAGCATGTGTGTGTGTCTGCTCAATTTCCCCATCACCTAAAATTGGGGTCCTTCAAGCATCTCCGAAGAAGACTAGGTCTCCAGGTGTGGAGGAGATGGCTACACGGAACTTGGCAATGGATTAAACTGGGGAACTGAGGAAGAGGGAAGAATCAAGCATGCTTCCAAATGCCTGACTGAGGTGATCAAGCAGAATATCAAGATGAGTCTATTCACCAAGAAAGGAAATCAGGGTAAGAAGAGGGATGAAATGAACACGTCAATTTTGAACATGTGCTGGTAGCCAGGATTGCACGCCCCGCCCTGTCCACAGCCTGATCTCAAAAACCTGTGAATGTTAATTTCCTGGCCGAGGGGAATTAAAGCTGCAGATGGAACTGAGGTTTCTCACCAGCTGACCTTACGACGGAGAGGAGCCTGGACTAGCCAGGTGGGCCCAATATAATTACAACGGTCTTTAAAAGTGGAAGAGAGAGGCCCAGAAGAAAGGTCAGAAGGAAGTGCAACGGCAGAAGGGGGTGGGGGCATCACGGAGACGCAGCACCGCCAGTGTTGAAAAGGGAAGAAAGGACCAGAAGCCAAGCAGCCTCTAGAAGCTGGAAAGTACAAAGAAACGGATTCTTCCTGACAACCTCCAGAAGGGAACACAGCCCTGCTGGTACCTGGATTCCAGCCCAGTGAGACCCGTGACGACGTCTATGCCACAGACATGTAAGGTCATACATTTGTGTTGTTTAAGCCCCTCAACTTCGTTATAGCAGCAGACAACACACGTCAGAGCTGAAAAAGCTGCAGGAATGAGAAAAAAGGAAATACTCAAAGTGCTCACAGAAGGTAGGTGCGTTCTGTAGGGAGACTGAGGACAAGAGGAGTTCACTTACCACGGGCCAAGAGTTTCAAAGCACTGTAGAAGGTCGGAAGGAGGGGAAGGGGGACGGGACAGTGGTGCGTCAGGGGGAAGCTACCTGGGGATAATATAAGCGTTTCTCTTTCCCAGTATGCCTCCCTAAGGCTTACCACAGAGCCCAGTACAGAATAAGTGCTCCACGCTTGGGGAATGGAACTGCGAGGAGGGGGACAATAGCTGGGACAGTGTCGGGTGCAGCTGGAACACAGGAATGAGAGGCATGCTGGGATTAACTAGCCTCAGAAGAACCTTCTGAAGGTGCTAGTGCTGAGGCCCTCATGGTCTCTGAGGCCTGACTGATGAAGTCTGTGATCAAACAATTAACAGCACCTTTGTGAGATAGTTGAAGTTTAGGCGCTTATGAAGAAACTCTCCACAAGAGACTGGAGTTGTTGACTGAAGGGAGAGGAGCCAGGACTCTCACCTGGGATGAAAACAGCTGCTGTCCCTGATGGCTAGGTGATTTGAGCTGCTTGAGAGAGAAGGTAAGCGACAACTAAAGAAATCAACGTGGTGATACAGGAGCTCTGGACTACCTTGAACTGAAAGAGGGCATGTACATGATGTAAGAAATAGGGCACTAACTAGTAATGAACACAAAAATGAGACCACATCTCTGTGAGGCTGGCATAAGAAGGGCAAAAGCACAAAAGGAATGGAAATGTGTGAAATTAAGAAAAACAAAAGCCGGGGAGGAATGAAGCAGGGGAAATCGGAGGGGTGGACGAACCATGAGAGAAGATGGACTCTGAAAAACAAACTGAGGGTTCTAGAGGGGAGGGGGGTGGGAGGATGGGTTGGCCTGGTGGTGGGTATTGAGGAGGGCACGTTCTGCATGGAGCACTGGGTGTTGTGCACGAACAATGAATCATGGAACACTTCATCTAG